>NC_052078.1:13220037-13883787 GCF_015852505.1 Tachyglossus aculeatus
CTACAGTGAGAGCAAGAAGTAGACAGTGAGGAAAATAAATCAAGAAATTCCTTTTAGGAAAATGTGTTGGATTTTAATCAAAATTATGTTCTCCGAAAAAACATAGCAAATAGGATTAGATTAAATTGGAACTACTCTCCGTGAATAAGAAAATTTTTACTTGCCTTCTTTACTGAATATGTACATTCAATGCAAGCCATTATGGTATTTCACATATAGTGCCTAAGACAATCCCGTTATTGGCCAGTGTAAACAGTAGGATAATAACAATACGACAGGTAAATAGAGATTACCACTGGTAATGAGTTGCAAAGAGACGTTTTTTCGTGGTGTAAATTATCTCAGCAGTCTAGGGGATAATACTGAATCCAATAGCATTTCCATTTCCAATTTTGGAATACAAAAACGACAAAAGGAATAGTTAAATCTTGCACTTAAATGTGCCTCTTGACTGGAAAATTCCAGATTTTAAACCGCCTCTTTCAAAGAGGCAAATTAGGCTGATGGAATTTCTTTCTTCTTAAATGCTAAAATTATTCAGCTACCTTGCTAATGAATAGAAAGGCCACAGGTGGATAAATATGCAGGAAAAAAAAACCCCAAACCCGTCACCCAGACAGCATCAACTTCTAACCTAAGGCTGCCCATGAGAGACAAAAAAAACAGCATCAAGTGATTCCTAGTCAGCTCCTAAAGCCCCAGAGTGTTGTCAGTTGAACACCATAGTGTACATAGCGAAATATGATTTTCCATGTGGTTATTGCATCAGACTCCTCTCTAAAATCTCCACAAAGCAATCGGGGCCGAGGAGGAACATTATTAGGATTTGGAGAGAATCCCCAAAGGAACTCCTCTACATTTGTTTTGTTTCTGTGATAGAAGCAAGGGACCTGAGATCTAATGTCAGCTCTTCCACTTGCCTGTTGCGTCACTTTGGGCAAGCCACAACTTCTCTATGGTTCAGTTTTCTCATCTGGAAAATACCTGTTCTCCCTCCTCCGTAGACTGTAGGCCCCACGTGACTGCGTCCGAACCGATTATCTTGTATTTAGCCCTGAACTCTAGTGCAGAACTTGGTACTTAAATGTGCTTAACAGATACCACAATTATTAGTCAGTATTGTTGTTACTCCCTGATTCCTCAGGACTGGATCAATTAATCAATTACAGTGCTTTGTACGCAGTAAGCGCTCAATAAATACAATTGAATGAATGATCAAATTTATGTATTTTTTATGGCATTTATTAAGTGCTTACTATGTGCAAAGCACTGTTCTAAGTGCTGGAGAGGTTACAAGGTGATCAGGCTGTCTCACTGGGGGCTCAGAGTCTTAACCCCATTTTACATATGAGGTAACTGAGGCACAGAGAAGTTAAGTGACTTGCCCAAAGTTACACAGCTGACATTTGGTGGAGTCAGGATTTGAACCCGTGACCTCTGACTCCAAAGCCCGGGCTCTTTCCACTGAGCCACGCTATACTGAGTATGAACTGTGTGCAGAGCACTGTATTAGTACTCTGTGTTAACAGCATTGGTAGACACGTTCCCTGTCTACCAAGAATTTATAATCTAGAGGATGCCTATTGTGATCCTACGCAATTCAAGATAGGTTCATGCCAGGAAAATTGTTCTTCAGAAAGGTCCTGTGAGCACAGATGACAGACATTTTTGCGACTGCACACCGGCGTGGTTGATTTCAGTGGATTGCCTTGTAAAGATAATTCAATTTTTACGTACCCAGAAGGTTTCGTTTGGAATGCGGGGTGCGAGGGGAGGAAAGAGGGAAATATTAAACAAGGAAGTGGAGAAGGGCATCACAGGTTACAGGCTTACTAAGCTAGTTTGAAAATTTATCTATTAAGTATGAATTTATTTGGAGTTTTGTTAAACTTATTGGTGCCCCTTTAAGATAATTCATAGGCTAAAGCACAGTTATAGGGACATTCTTAGGACACTGGGTAAATCTTGATGATCATCTTAATTGAGGATCATCAATTATTGTCACGGGATAATTCTCTCATGGCTCAAGAAAATAGTTAATTCTTTGCTGTGATCCTAAAAATGTTGTTGATACCAATAAACCTACTATTAAGGACATATACAGCATAACAATAATAATAATGGCATTTATTAAGCACTTACTATGTGCAAGGCACTGTTCTAAGCACTGGGGTCCGGGGTACAAGGTAATCAGGTTGTCCCACGGGGGGCTCACAAGCTTCATCCTCATTTTACAGATGAGGGAACTGAGGCCCAGAGAAGTGAAGTGACTTGCCCAAAGTCACACAGCTGACAATTGGCAGAGCTGGGATTTGAACCCATGACCTCTGACTCCAAAGCCCGGGCTCTTTCCACTGAGCCATGCTGCTTCCCAATAATGTATACTCTCCCAAACCAAGAATTAAAGTTATGTCTGCCTTTTGAATTTAAAAATCTAAATTTGATAGGCAGAATCACAGCATGTAGAAAGAATAAGGCTGCATGTGGAGGTCAAAGGTTCTCCCAGGGGAGTCAAAGGAAAGGGGAGTTCCAGATACATTGAAGGAGGAAAGGGTGACAAAGGAGAAATTCAGCTAACGTGATTGAACAATTGATTCTAGCATTGGGAAGTATTTGTTACATTTTTTGGGCTTTGGTTTTTGTTTTCCCCGATTATATGCCTTTTCTGTTACCCCTATTAGACAATCAACTCTTTTAGGGAAGAGGTCATCAGGACTAGACTGGCTATTAGGTAATTGTTGGTACTGTTAACAATAATAATACCTTGTATTTGAAATAGTATTTTTTTTCCAAAGTCCATTCATATTAATTACCTCATTTTAGTCTCTCAACATCTTCAGTGAGGTAGGAAGAGGCAGCATATCATCACCTTTTTAAAGATGAGGAAAGGGAGGCCCAGATAGGTTGAATGCCAGGCCCAGTATCCCCAGGAGGCTAGTCAGAGCTGGGACAAGAATCTGGGTTCCCTAACTCCCATAACATTCCTTTATGATGAAGGCTTGAGAGCAGAGAGGAGTTTGAGAGGAGAAGCTTTTCCGTATCTTGTCCACTGCTCACTTCATTGACTCTGAATGACCTTGGTTTATGCTGAGCTCTGAGCCAGTAGGGAAACTGAGACAGACAGCAAGGCTTGGAATAGTCCACATGAACTGGCCCCTGGGATATTTCTGGAATGTTGAATAACTAGTCAGGTCCTGGGATCATCAATTAAAAGCTAGTCTACCCAGTCTCCCCCGCCCCCCCCCACCTTATTTTTTTTGTGTGTGTTACTACCAGTTGTCTATTATAGTTCATGCAACCCCAGATTTTGACTACTTAATCCCTTCTGCTCCAGAACAGCCCCTTGCTGCTGAAATGCTATTGTTTATGGGTTTCAAAAGCCTGAATATTCATTAGAATTGCAAAACCTAAGGCTGCCCATGAGAGACAAAAAACCAAAGGAGAACATGGATTAGGTCCCAATTCAGGATATTGGGGTGGGGTCAGTGGGAGAATGGTTAAGAAATAAGTGCAACTCTATTGAAGGTTTATCTTTAGAGGAGGTTGAAAATATTGGCCCAGTTTCAATTTTTCGATTATCCGCAGGTTTCAGCTTTGGGTGCTCGCCCTATCACCATTGCAATGAGGAACTAGCGATGTAATGTTTAACTTAGAGTAAAGCTGAAGTTCTTGTCTCATTGCTTGTATGCCCTTCAAAATGATACTGTATGACATTATCTAGTGACAGTACCCAAGCTTAGTGAAAGCACTTTACAGTAGAACCGATATGGATTCAAAGCCCGAACACATGCAATATTCAAGCCACAGCAGCAATTAAAACCATTCTACAGTAATAAATAAGATCAGCATACCCCGAAAAAGGCTGCCTAGGCTGAAAAAGCTTTGAACACCTTCCAAAAACGATCTATGTGGTTGTAGTGCTGACGAGTTGGGTGAACTAGGAAAAAAAATATTTTAATCTATCCCTAAAGCAAAGGTGGAGTTGTGCTGTGATGCAGAATGCAGATTTTACTGGGCAGGGTTGACTATACCTTGTGGTTTTGTTTTTTAAGCAAAATGAAATTTTATTTTCTGTATCCTGCATAGATCATTCAACTATCTAATTGAGCAGATAAATAGATGACACTGCAATGGGAAGATCCTACTTGCTTTCAGACCCTCCCTTCCCGCCACCCCCCTGCCCCCCAAAAAAGTTCCACTTGACCTCTGAAGTCCTATCTTTTCTGGGGAAGAGGAATGTGAGCATGTTTGAACAGCCCTACAATTAGAAGCCATGTTCAAGCATGTTGAAGGATGTGCAGTGTGAACCCACCCACTGGGCAATGGCTTAGATTTGCTACATCTTAGAATGGAATGGAAATGATGTGTTCCCAAACACGGTGGGTTCACAAACCAGGACGAAAGAGGTGTTTGTGGTTTTTTTTGTTTTATTCATAATTTCAAGACCTTAATGATAATGCAAAGGAAATATCTTGTCATTTCCATCTCTACATGGATAACGTCCCCCTACCACCACCCCCGAAAGGAAAATATGCTAGATCTGGATCCTGGCCATAAATTGTATTAGCACTGTCAAAGATTCCAAAGTGTGCTTGAAGGGGAGTGTGTATCTTAGCTTAATAGGGTTATGCTAATAGGTTTGAAAAATGAAACTGATGTAAATCCTTTTTAAAAAATTCAAGCTGCTCTGTCGCTGTTGTTTTGGAATCTAGAGCAGGGATGAGAAGGATGGTTCCAAAAGGCACGTCCTCATGTTTGAAACCGGACATCAGAAGAGTATTTACGTGTTATTTAGCACCTGTTATTTAGACTGTTCATTTCTGGAAAGTTTCTAGATGTGACTTTCGAGATGTCATTTCTTGAGTTTTTTCACCTCCCTTTCTTCTTGGGCACCCTGTTATCCTTGGCCCATCTTCCCTTATTTTAGTTTACTGAAGATAGGGAGAGTAAAAGGGCCATCAGTTGAAGCATCCCATTAAATTGTCAACTTCTGGAAGGCAAATGTTGATCCTCCTTCTGTTGTACGCTTTCAGGCGCTTAGTACAGTGTTATGTACGAAGTGCTTATTATCAGCTACCTCTCAGCTCCTCCTCAGTCTCTTTTGCAGGCTCCTCCTCTGCCTCCCACCCTCAGATAGTGGGGGGAGTCCTTAAAAGCTCAGTATTTTTTTTGCGTTATTCATTAAGCAATTACTATGTGCCAGACACTGTATTATGTCCTGCAGCATGTACAAATTAATCACACTGGACACAGTCCATATCCCACATGAGGCTCACAGTCTTAATCCCCATTTTACAAATAACTGAGGCAGAGAAAAGTTAAGTGGCTTGCCTAAGGTCACACAGTGGAAGTGGTGGAGCCCGGATGATAATAATAATAATGATGGCATTTGTTAAGCGCTTACTATATGTGGAGCACTGTTCTAAGTGCTGGGGAGGATACAAGGTGATCAGGTTGACCCACGTGGGGCTCACAGTCTTCATCCCCATTTTGCAGATAACTGAGGCCCAGAGAAGTGAAGTGCCTTGTGCAAATTCACACAGCTGACAAAGTGGCAGAGTTGGGATTTGAACCCATGACCTCTGACTCCCAAGCCTGGGCTCTTTCCACTGAGCCACGCTGCTTCCCGGATAAGAACCAATGTCCTTCTGACTCATTGGCCTATTCTGTATCCACCAGTCCCAGCTGCGCCTTCCATCCTGGAACTTCCTGCCCACCCGGATATGCCAGATTACCCCTCTCCCCACCTTTAAAGTGTTTTCAATCACATTTCCTCCAAGAGACTTTCTCCGATTAAGCCTTCTTTTCTCCAATGCCCTTTCACGATACCTATGCACTGGTATATGGACCTTTTAAGCACTTTATATTCACCTCACCCTCAGGTATACAGCACTTATGTACATATCCATAGTTTATCTGTATGTCTGATTCCCCCTATAGACTGTAAACTCATTGTGGTCAGGGAATGAATCTACCATCTCTGTTGCATTCTCCCAAACGCTTAGTGCTCTGCACCCAAAGAGTGTCTGATTAACGTCACTGATGATGAGGACGTTGCGATGATGAAGTGGAGTGAGAATGGTTAGAACATCAGAAATACCATCTTCGAGTACCTCGGTATGTCAAGGGCCTTTAGCAATTTCCAACTGAGCGGTATTTGAGGATTTTAGGCTGCATTCCATGTTCCAGATGCATATTTTCAAGAACCCTGTTTAGAATCTTATTTCCATTGCATTGTCATCTATTTGTATTGGAGGCAGATTCTGTTATTTACTATTCTGCTTAGAATATAAGTGACTTTTCGGTCGGCTGCTTAGTGACTTTTCGGGCCACTAGGGAACCTGTAAACATGCTGTGATACTGAAGCAGCGTAGCGTAATGGATAAAGCATGGGCCTGGGAGTTGGAAGGTCATGGGTTCTAATCCCGGCTTCGCCACTTGTCTGCTATGTGGCCTTGGGCAAGTCGCTTCACTTTCCCTGGGCCTCAGTTACCTCATTTGTAAAATAGGGATTAAGACAGGGACTGTGTCCAACCTAATTTGCTTTTATCCACCCCAGAGGTTAGTATGGTACCTGACACATAGTGAGTGCTTAATGAATACTACAATTATTATTATTATTTAGAATGCATGTGGCAGTTCTCATTTTGTGGTTTTGAAAAGGATAGAATAATAAATGAGAAGCAGTGTGGCTTAGTGGAAAGAGCACGGGCTTGAGAGTTAGAAGATGTGGGTTCTAATCCCGGCTCTGCCACTTTTCTGCTGTATGACCTTGGGCAAGTCACTTAACTTCTCTGTGCCTCCGTTGCCTCATCTGTAAAATGGGTATGAAGACTGTGAGAAATGAGAAACTTGAGACACTAAGACGCTGGGACTTCCCTGAAATCACATGGCAGGTAAGTGGTTGAGGCAGGATTAGAACCTGTATCTCCTGACTCCCAGTAATATGCTCTTTCCACTAAACCCCACTTCTCCCATCCAAGTACATTTAAGAAAGTGGTTGATGTTACTCAAGAAGCATCAGTTATTATTTTTGCGAATTTTCAGAAAGCAAAGTCGTCACTGGGAAATGGAAAAAAAAATATAGGAGAGCTGGGGGGATGTTCCGGCTACCTCTTCACAGGGGAGGAAAGAATGAGTCGAATAATCAGACCGATAAATACTTGGGAAGATAAAACTCAAAAAGCTCTAACAATCGATTGCAGCTACCTTGAAGAGTATACGATGCTTAGAAGAAGCCGACAAGATTTTATGAAGAGTAAATTGTACCACACCAATTTAATTTTCTTTTATGGTAGGATGGTAGACTGCATAGACAAGAGAGGAGCAATTGATGTAATCTGTCTGGACTTCCGTGAGGCCTCTGATTCTATCCCACATAACCTGATCGACAAGCTATTTTTGACGAGAAAACTGCTAGGTAGCTGACTTGAGGGTCGGACACAAAGGTTAGTTGTCAGTGGCCCAGTGACAACCTGGGGCCCTGAATTTATTGAGCTCTGTCCTTCAGAGATCGATCCCAGAACCAGATTCAATATCTTTATTGATGACTGGAATGAAGGAATTGGGAAAATGCTCATCAAATTTGCAGATGATACTAAATTGATCAGGATTGCCCACACTTTGGAAGGCATAACTAAAATCCCAAGTGAAGTAGATGAAATAAAGAAAAGACCTACAAAATCCAGATACAACCCAACGGGGATAATTCCAAGATGGAATATTTTGAGATGAAAACTCAAATGCAGTATTGGGAATGGTTGAGGCACAGGTAGAAATGAAAAAGGTCTCGGAAATTCTAGCAATGAAATGCTATTTGAAAAAATACAAAGATGAGATCCTGGGATGTGTCAAGAGATAGGATGCTCTTGTCACCAAAAGAAGATACTGAATAGAATTAGTCCTAGGAAGAGTCTCTTTGAGGTGTTATTTAAAAAGTCCCTCCGAATTGATAGTGGGCAATTAACTGCCTTTGACTTCAACCTTGATCTAGCTGTGCACACAACTATCTACTCAAGACTGTTCTTTAGAAGCTTCTCGATGAGGATGAGTCGGAGAGGGAATCAAAAGATCCGAAAGAGTAAAAATTTCTTTATGGAGTAAAAGAGGCAGTGGATTGTTCTAGCAAATGGCATGACAAATATTAGCAGTGATGTTGAAACTTGGAGAGAGCCAGCAGTTTTCTTGGGGATTGCTTAATAAAAATATTAATACTTAGGAAACATCCTCGTGGGTCACCCATAGTGGCCTATGTATCCTGGACTAGGAGGACCCAGGCAAGATCTAACCAGTAGCATTTCTTTTACAGTACAAGGCTAAATCACATTTTTTTATATGGTCTGGAATTCATAAAATATTTCATGAGAATTGTAGAGCCTATTTTTTTTTTGGTATATTGCAGGGGGGTGGTGCACATTTTATTTAAGAAACATCTTCGTGTTGCTTGACACCACGAGGGTAACAACTCTCTGTATGGCCTTATAACCCTTGGTTTACTCTGATGTGGGAAATTTGGGACTAAATTAAATCATGAAGCTGACTGAAATATCAGGGATTGGGTTTTCAGCTATATTAGTCCTCCCACACTGCTGCTCAATCTGTGCATTTTCCGAATTTGACTGCCAGAGAAAAAGGGCTATTGAAAGTAAGCCTGAAATAGTACTATAAAAGGGAAAGAAATTAAACTTGGTTAATTAAATAAGCACCCAGATCAGTTACTGCTGTTGGTAATTTCCCCTCCTGCAGTGGATGACCTTTAGCATTTACTAGTAGTCATTATCCCAACTGACTAGTTGAGCAAAGTTGAGTTTTCCTCTCAAATAGAGATTTTAGGCTGTGACCTGCTCTCCAAATTATTGCAAATATTTATTTGTAAAACTTGCACAATTAGTGCAAGGCCCCTAAAGTGTCTACACTGCCATTGTTCAAGATATACAGTATTTTGACGTAGTCTCTTTCACTGTTACAGCACTCTAAGTGATTTTGATATTGAGTAAACATGCTGTGACATTGAAATTCCAATAAGGACATCCACCCCTAGAGCACCTAAAGTAATCAGCTAAAAATTTGCAAATTGATTTATTCCTTAACAGGGCAAAATCCAGACGGGAGTGATGAACTTTTCATATCATTCCCTCTCCTCTGTACCTTGCCTCTGTCTCAATCACATCTTCCTCCCCCCCTTCCTCGCTCTCTCTTTCTGCTGTTGATGAATATTGTGTTGGAATCAGGAGAGACTGTGTATAGATATGAGAACTGCTCTGAGAATATTGCACTCTCCAATATAGCTCACTCAGAGCAATATCTGTGGTCAGAATCCATAGTAGAAAAAGTGGGATTTTAACCCCTTTCCTCTGTATATTTAGCTTTTTAGGGAGGGTGGCGGGGTGGGGGAAGTGCAGTGCCTTTGATGATCACAGGGAGAGAAGCAATCTCTGTTAGCCAGGGCAAGAAAATTAGTAGCTTGTTGGGCAATTGTAGTTCTGAAGGATACCAGAAATGTTATATTTCTGGATTTTTTTTAAAGTATCTATTGTGGGAAGATTTCTCCTTGTGTGAAAATCACATTAAATGATAAAGAAAAGAGACCATACTGAGATATCTGGGCCCATTCAATCCTCCTCCTTCAGAAAATTGGAATTTACAAAGGACTTCCAAAACTCCGTTTGATATATTCTATAAGAAGTTTGAAGAGTTAAGAAGGGAGAATTATTGCTTGTGTACTTTGTCCAAGTCATTGTTCAAGAAGCTAAGTGAACCACCCAGAAGGCTAAATTAAGTAGCATTTAAAGGGCAAATTATTATTGAAGATAACGGAGAGCACTTGAGCAGGTTGAAAGTCAAAGTGATCCTTTCTCATAAAGACAGAAACTATTTTCATCCTTTTTATTTAGTGTCATGTTATGGAAAATAAATGATAGGCACAGCATGGGCTGGTGAATACATTGAATCATAGGTTGGTCAAATGCATAAGTCAACTTGTTATGTTTACTGAGACAGTCATGTCAGGAAACCTTTCCAAGAATAGATTTTGCTCACATTATTCATCATCATACTTGAAGTGTTCCTGTGGAAACACTGGATGCCTAAGCTTCATTGCCTTCTGTTTTATGGCCAGTTCTCCATTTTATACCCATGAACTATGATAAATTGGTATTTACTTGCATTTTGAGGATTTATAGGGACAGTGTAATCTCCCACAGAAAAAACCATGAACAGCCTTTATGATTTCACGTTCCACTTGGACTATTAATGTCAGCTACGATTTCAGACATAATTCTGAAGTTGGTTTTATTTCTTTAATCCCTAAAGGGATCAATAAAGCCATTATGTATGGTAATGTAACACCCTTAGAAAGGTAGGTTATTTTCAGCCATAATATGATCTTTCATTTGATCAACTACTTTCTACATCTGAGCTGAAGTCACTGATAATTACTCCGCCTGTTGATACTTGGTACACAACTGCCATTGCTCAGTGAGGCAACCACAACAATCGTTGTTACAGTCAAATGAATCGTTCATGTGGTTTGAGTATCTCAGCGCAGGCAACCCTGTTTCCATACCTCCTGTTTCGTATTCTAGGCAGAGTGCCTGTGCTTTCGGTTTTGGGCGATATTAAATTTAATTGCTGGTAGCATTCCTGATGGACGGCTCGTTTTTCAAACTCCAGAGAGAAAATTCAGCCTGCATATGCTGTAGGGAAAAAAAATGCTTACTTTAATAATTCCCCCAGGTAGACTGGTGTCTAAATTAAAGAGATCAAAAATGTTTAACTGAAATAGAGCTGAAATAGCTGCTAGGAAATAGACATATTTACAAGGCCTTAGCCATTGACAGAAAGACTTCTATTTCTTATTTTTTTTTTTAACTCCAAGAGGATCAGAGAGCACAAAGGAACCCCTTTAGAAGCTAGAGGGATGTAGCAAAGGCAGATTCATTCATTCATTCATTCAATCGTATTTATTGAGCGCTTACTGTGTGCAGAGCATTGTACTAAGCGCTTGGGAAGTGCAAGATTCATGAATGTTAAAATGATAGTTTCCCATACTGTGACTCAGATAAAATCAGTTTCATTTCACTTAAATGCAAGGATTGTGAAATAGGACATGCTACATCCATTTTCCACAAAGCCAGACCTCTTGGGAATAGACATCAATCTTCCATTCAACCCTGGCCCATACGTCGAAGGGTGGCACAAACTCAGCTTGCCTGACACCCTGTTCGATGGCCCTGTCCCACACTCAAACCTGATCCAAGACTCTTCTCCCACTGAGAAGCTCACATACCCCATTTCCTGATGCTGCCATATTTTCCTCCTCCTCACAGGATGCTTTACGTGATCCTTTTTTGACCTTTGTCCAGAAAGCTACTTAAGCCAGGATTTTCAGTCTTCTAATGGACTTTAAGGATTTTCCACCAATCTTTCAGAGGATCGAGTGCTAGAATCGTGGTGCCCATGCCTTTCCGGCAGGGAAAATAAGAAACATGTGACCTGCCTGTTCTTTCTTATCCAAGAGATGTTTCCTAGCCTGTCCTTACTGAAGCAAGATGCAATCATTCATCAATATTAACAATCTCTAGTTGTGATGACTCTGCATTAGCTCAGGATATTGGTCAAAACATAAACCAAAACCTGGGGAAGGATAAGTGATACATAGTCTCTGCTGTCTGTTGCATAGTCAATAAAACAACCATGGTGATCGACCGTGAATTTCTCCAGAATGATTCAAGTAAACCTGTAGCATCTGATCTCTCCTGCCCTTTCTTGCAAGTTTTAGTGCTGCCCATGTGGCTTTAAACCTCTAAAATAGCTTCAATTTCCTTTTCCATCTTTTCCTCCCTGTATTTTCCCTAAAAAATTCAGAACCAGTATGATTTACTACCAATCTAAAATGTAAGCCCCATCTAGCCCAGTTTATGACAGCACAGTGCATCTTTTGATAAATGAAAACGGGGCCTTTTCAAAGCTGGAAAACAAAATCGCAGTCAAAGGTTACATGAAAGAAATCTTACTTTTGATTACTCTTGAGGAACATTTCCCCTTGAGTGCTGGTGACTGCCAGAGAGCAAATGAGAAACAGAGACCCAAAAATGAAAGAGATTATTCTAGTTAAAGCACCCAGCCAAGTCATGGTTAGCTTCCCACCCCATTGGGGATTTCCCGCTTAGCTGCCACTTATCAACACCACCAACGCAGCAAGCACAGCGAGCAATTCTTATTGCAATCAAAATCTTTGCTTAAGTTGCTTTGGCCTCCTCAGCTAGATCTGTCCATTTGGAGTCTTCACTTACCTGGAGGCATCAGTGGCCTCAGACTCACACTCTTTCCGCTAGACCATACTGTCTCATTCATTCTAGATTGTAACTGATCCACAAAAGGCTGAGAAGCAGCGTGGCTCAGTGAAAAGAGCCCGGGCTTTGGAGTCAGAGGTCATGGGTTCAAATCCCAGCTCCACTACTTGTCAGCTGTGTGACTTTGGGCAAGTCACTTCACTTCTCTATGCCTCAGTTCCCTCGTCTGTAAAATGGGGATTAAGGCTGTGAGCCCTATGTGGTACAATCTGATCACTTTGTAACCTCCCCAGTGCTTAGAACAGTGCTTTGCATGTAGTAAGCGCCTAATAAATGCCATTATTATTACCCTCCCCCAGATTTTTGTTTATGTTTTGACCAGTATTCTGACCTAATGCAGACTCATCACAAGTAGAGATTATTAATATTGATGAATATCTTAGTCTTGAGGGAGGGTTTATGCTGTGCAGAGCACCTTACAAAGTTCTTGGGAGTACAATAGTGGTAGTAGTCATGATCCAGCCCTCAAAGTGCTAAAAATCTCATGCGGGAGAGAGTCACTATAATGTATTACTTTCAGGGTGGTCATTGACAGTATCAGAGCATAGCAGACACCTTTCCAGAAGCAGTAGACCAACCTTATGTTATTTGTATTTATCTTCCTTTATTACTTATTTCCCTCTAAACTGTAAGCTCAGTGTATATACCTACTCTTGTTGAATTGGTATATTGTACTCTCCAAAGTGCTTAGTGCATTGATCTGCACACAGTTAGTGCCCAATAAATACAATTGATTAATTGCTTTTGTTACAGAGGTAATGTAGCATAACGACATCATGAGGACTCATGAACAGGTTTTTATTTTTTTAATGGTGTCGATTAAGTGCTTACCATGTGCCAAGTACTGTACTAAGCAGTGGGATAGATTCAAGTTAATCAGTTTGGACACTGTGTATGTCCCACATGAGGCTCCCCCATTTTACAGATGAGATAACTGAGGCACACAGAAGTGAAGTGACTTGCCTCAGGTCACACAGCAGACAAGCGGTGAAGCCAGGATTAGAACGCAGTTCCCTCTGACTCCCGGGCTCAGACTGTTTCCATTAGGCTGCTCTGGTTCTTGATGGAAAGGTGCAGAGCCTACAACATGTCACTGTGGGGGCTCCCACCCCTTAGTCCTGAGCCACTTTGTTCCCCTTTTAGGTCATTGTCTCTGAACTGTGGAGCTTGATGGCAGGGTGAAGTGAGGTGGAAGGAGGCCCGGCTTGAATGGACCAATTAATCAATACATTTATTGAGCGTTTAGTGTATGCATAGCACTGTACTAAGGTCTGTGTAAATAGAACAATCTGCCTCTTTCTGAAACCAGTGTTTTCCATGATCTGTAGTTCTGTAACTCCACAACCTAATGAGGAAACCAACTCTAAAAGCATTGGAGGAATCCTACATTATGCCTCCAAAGGCTTTTAAAGGAAAAATAATCTCTGCACACACACACACACACACACACACACACAAATTTTCAATTCATATCAGTGGAAAAAGGTTCTCTGATAAAATAATGAAATAAGTGAAGTAAAACCAGGGAAGCATCTAGCCAAGTTATATTTTTAAAACTCCTTGCTCTGGAGAATTTCCTAATTCTCAGACCGTATAGTATTACCAACATTAATACTAATCATTGCAGTATTCATTTGGTGCTTTTATGTGCCAAAAGTGTTCAGAACTGGGTTAGATACAATAATCAGATTGGACACAGTTCCTGTGCTCAGTGGGGCTCCCAGTATAAGAGGGAGGGAGAACAAGCATTTCATTTCCATTTTACAGATCAGGAAATTGAGACAAGGAGACTTGGCCAAGGTCAGAGAGCAGGCAAGTGGCAGAGCCAGAGATAAATTCAATTCTAGCACAGTCTCTGTCTCCTTGCCTGCACCAGTGCTCTCAGCGCAGACAGAGGCAACAGAAAGGAAAATCTGTCAAGTCCACACCTTCTTTCATGTCCAGGGAGACCAGTCACTAATAACCAGGCTTATCCCTTCTGTGATCCAGTGTTGGGGAAATAGCCCTCCTCCCCACTGACCTGGAGGACTGTTCTTTATTCAGGTGTGGTATGCAGGGGAAAAAAGGGAAGGGGATGGGAGTGTGAAACCAAAGAGAGCAAAAAGAGGGATGAGGACACAGGCAGAAAGAGACACCATCAGAAAGGGGGAAAGGGGACAGGCAATTCAACTGCAAATTTGGAGAGACAAAGAAACTGAAAGACAGATCCAGAGAGGGACCAAGAGTGCCAGCAACAGGGAAATGCAGAAAGAAAAATCAAATTGCAGGCAAAAGATGAAAAGCATAAAATAGAATAGAGAAACAGCATGGCCTAGTGGACAGAGCAAGGGCGTTAGTCATAAGGACCTGGATACAAGTGCTTAGTACAGTGCTCTGCACACAGTAAGTGCTCAATAAATACTATTGAATGAATGAATGACTTTCAGTCCTGGCTCTGCCACTTGTCTATTGTGTGACCTTGGACAAGTCACATGACTCCCCTGCTAGACTGTAAGCTCATTGTGGGCTGGAAGTATGTCTGTTTATTGTTATATTGTACTCTCCCAAGCACTTACTATAGTGCTCTGCACACAATATGAGCTCAATAAATACGATTGAATGGATGCATGAATGAATGACTTCTTGGTATCTCATCTGTAAAATGGGGATTAAGACTGTGAGCCCTATCTGGGACAGGGACTGTGTCCAACTGATTAACTTGTACCTTCTGCAGTGTCAGCTAGTTCCTAACATATAAGTCCTTAATAAATACTATATCTGAAAAAGGGGGGAGTAATGCAGAGGTAGGAAAAGGGGGATTCGATAAAAAGACAGTATCTGTTAAGCACTATCTGCCAAGCACTGTGGTAAATTCTGGGTAGAGACAAGATAATCAGATCAGGCACAGTTCCAGTCCAACTGAGGAGTCTCACAAAGAAGAGCAGGGGTGTTATCCCCATTTTATAAATGAAAAAACAGAGGCATCAATTCACTTGCCAGGGATGCTGCCTACCAACTTTGTTGTAATACTTTCCCAAGTATTCACTACCACTTTTATGCAGATGATTTTCAAATCACATCTGCATCTCTAGCCCCGATCTCTCACACACGCTGCAGTCTTGTACATCCTCTGACCTTCAAAACATCTCCGCATAATAATAATAATAATAATAATAATAATAATAATGATGATGATGATGGTATTTGTTCATTCATTCATTTATTTAATTGTATTTATTGAGCACTTACTGTGTGCAGAGCACTGTACTAGGCACTTGGGAAATACAAGTTGGCAACATATAGAGACGGTCCCTACCCAACAATGGGCTCACAGTCTAGAAGGGGGAGACAGACAACAAGACAAGACATGTGGACAGGTGTCAAGTCATCAGAATAAATAGTAGTAAAGCTAGATGCACATCATTAACAAAATAAGTAGAATAGTAAGCACTTTGTTAAGCGCTTACTATGTGCAAAGCACTGTTCTAAGCGCTGGGGAGGTTACAAGGTGATCAGGTTGTCCTGGGGGAGGCCCACAGTTTAAATCCCCATTTTACAGATGAGGTCACTGAGGCACAGAGAAGTTAAGTAACTTGCCCAAAGTCACACAGCTGACAGTTGGCGGAGCCAGGATTTGAACCCATGACCTCTGACTGCAAAGCCCAGGCTCTTTCCACTGAGTCATGCTGCTTGTATGTCCCACGACACCTCAGAGTTAACATGTCCAAAACAGAATGCCTTATCTTCCCACCCAAACCTTATCCTCCCCATGATTTTCCCATCATTGAAGACAACGCCACCATCCTTCCTGTCCCACATGCCCGTAACCTTGGCATTATCCCTCACTCATCTCTCTCATTCAACCCACATATTCCATCTTCCACTCAATCCTGTTAGTCCAACCTTCAGAGCATAACTAAAGCCCACCCTATTCTCTCCATCCAAACTGCTGCATGTTAATTGTAACACTTATCCGATCCCTCCCTGATTACTGAATCAGCCTCCTTGTTGACCTCCGTGTTTGCTGTCACTCCCCACTCTAGTCCATACTTCACAATGATCATTTTCCTGCAAAACCATTCAGTCCAATTTTTTCCACTCCTTAAGAACTTCAAGTGATTGTCCATCCACCTCCCCATCAAACAGAAACTCCTTGCCATCTCATCTCCCCGCCACCTCACCTTGCTACTCTCCCACTACAACCCAACCTTCACACTTTGCTCCTCTATGCCAAACTGTTCACTGTGCCTTGATCTCATCGATCTTGCTGCCAACCTCTTACCCTCATCCTGCCTCTGGCCTGGAATGCCCTCCCTCTTCATGTCTGACAGTTATTCTTTCCACCTTCAAACCCTTACCAAAGATATATCTCTCACAAGATGTCTTCCCTAAGTCCTAATTTCTTTTTTTCCCCACTCTTGCTCCCTTTATTCACCCCTCCCTTAGCCCCACAACACATGTGCATATTTGTTATTTCTTTATTATAATGTCTCTCTCCCCTTCTAGACTGTAAACGCACTGTGGTCAGGGAACACGTCTACCAAAATTTACATCGTACTATCCCAAGTGCTCAGTAAGTGCTCTACACACAGTAAATGCTCAGTAAATATGACTGATTGATGGACTCAATAGAGGTTTCCGTACACAGTAATAAAACACTCAGTAAATATCATCAATTGCCCAAAGTCACATAGCAGGCAAGTGGTGGGCTTAAAAGTTGAGTCTCCTGTCTTCCAGGAGGTGCAAGAGGGATGCACGTAATGGGAAAGTAAGAAAGGGAAAAATTGGCAGTCAGTTTGACCAACAGGAAAGTTAAGAGCCACTGGGGTGATGAGGGGAATGGCAGGAGAGAATTTCAGGAGCCGAGGAATGAAGAGGGGAGAAAGGAGGAAAACTAAAGCATCCATCCTAGTCAAGGCTAGGTATCAAATCTTGCGTGACAACATTTAATATAAAAGAAACCACATTGACTCCTCCAAATATACTGTTATATGAAGAGGACAAGTCTGTCCGTTTTATATCATCACTGAAACTCATGTATCCAGAGGAACAAGTCACAGACGGACAAGTCTAGATTTGAGTAGACAGGACATAGTCCGTGACTGGAATATACAGGAATAAAATAATTTCACTTATGAATAGATATTTTAATATTAAAACCAAATGTTAACATTTGCCTTTTTTAAAAAACAACAGTGACGCAAATATTAAGAACAATTAGGACAAGAAAGTAGGTCTCTGCTCATTTAAAGTAGGCAGAGGAGTAGAATTTTTCTCCATCAATTATATTATTTACCAGAAACATATGGTGACCATTATTATTAGACAGATATTTCCCAATTCTAGATGATTCTGTAGCTGTCAATTGGGGTGCGAACTACACTGTTTTATATAGCAAATTGATGACAGGCCTATAATAAAGGAATTTGATGCCTTTATATAGTTTCTACCTTGAAAGTGCTGGGTATGACTGTAATTTACCCCAACCTTTAAGAATTACCACTTTTTACCACCTAAGAAAAATCATATTCCACATTTCTACATCTCATTTGTTAAATATAGCAACTAGAATCCCTGAGCCAGGAGGAACTACCTCCTGTCCTTGTCCATGCGAATTGCTCACTAACCTGTCCAGGGCAGGTAGATCTGTAGGCACGGAGACGGCACAAATTTCCCATTCTAGTGTATTATCCTCCCGATAGTCAGAGATCTGACTTTTATCCAACCAGTAGTTTTCACACTCTGAACAGAGCCCATTTTTTTCTTGTTCACTCACCAGTGGGGACACAGATTGTCTGGTCAGTACCTTAAAGCTCCTTTTTTTTTCATGGTATTTGGTAATGTATTTTCACCTACTACAACTCACTCCTCTAATGCTGACCCTCTCACTATACCTTGATCTCATCCATCTCACCGCCAACCTCTCGCCCTAGCCCTGCCTCTGTCTTGGAATGCCCTCCCTCTGCAGCGTGGCTCAGTGGAAAGAGCCCGGGCTTTGGAGTCAGAGGTCATGGGTTCAAATCCCAGCTCCACCACTTGTCAGCTATGTGACTGGGCAAGTCACTTAACTTCTCTGTGCCTCAGTTACCTCATCTGTAAAATGGGGACTAAGACTGTGAGCCCCACGTGGGACAACCTGATCACCTTGTAACCTCCCCAGTGCTTAGAACAGTGCTTTGGACATAATAAGCGCTTAATAATGCCATTATTATTATTATCTGACAGACAATTACTCTCCCTACCTTCAAAGCCTTATGGAAGGGACATCTCCTCCAAGAGGCCTTCTCTGACTAAGGCTTTTTTTTTCCTTTTCTTCCAATCCCCTCTGCATCACCCTGACTTGCTCCTTTTATTCATCCCCCCCATCAGCCCCACAGCACTTCAGTGCGTTTCTGTAATTTTATGTATTTTATCAATGCCTGTCTCCCTCTCTAGATCGTAAGCTCATTCTGGGCAGGGAATGTGTCTATGTTGTTATGGTGTACTCTCCCAAGTGCTTAGCACAGTGCTATGCACACAGTAAGCTCTCAATAAACATGATTGACTGACTGACCATTAAGCCCTCACTCTGTGTTAAGCACTATTTTAAATGCTGGGGTGGATACAAATTAATCAGGCCAGACACAGTCCCTATCCCACATGAACTCACAGTCTAAGTAGGAGGGAGAACAGGTATCGGATCCCCATTTTGTAGTTGAAAAAACTGAGGCACAGAGAGGTGAAGTAACTTGCCCAAGATCACACAGCAGACAAGTGGTGAAGCTGGGTTTAGAATCAAGTTCCTTTGGTTCCCAGCCCCATGCTTCATCCCCTAGACCATGCTGCTTCCTGCAATTAATTTGAAGATTAAGGTACCCTTAGCTTTCCCCTCTGCAGATGAAATGACCCTGATTCCTGATTGGACCACTTTTCCAATTCTTGCATTATTTTTGCACCATTTTAGAAGTTTCACAGTAATCAACAGAATCCATGCTTTCTTGGAGAACTTCTTGGTTCAGGTTTCAATGGAACATTCCATTGCATTACATTTTATTTTCGCCCCACACCCAACCCTGCAGCACTTATGTACGTATCCTTAAATTATATAGTAAAATTATTTATTCATATTCATGTCTGTCCCCCCCCCTTTAGACTGTAAACTCCTTATGGGCAGGAAATGTGTCTGCTATTTTTTGTATTTTACTGTCTGAAGGGGTTAGTATAGTTCTCTGCATATAGTAAGCATTCAATAAATACGATTGATTGATTTCAGTAATATTATGTACTAGAGTAAAATCAGGTTACTAAAAGTGAAATGACAGGCCACAAGAAAGCCTCAAATGAAAGAGTTTAGTGTTAAGTGGAAATTCGTAACTAGGAAAATTAGAATTCTGGAGTTAAAAAACGATTCTACTATCATTATACCTTCACAAATTAGTCTTCAGAAATGTAGCTGTCCGTTCCAACGTGGCAGAAGAGAACCTAATGATCTCCTGTTAATAACTGGTTGTCTCGTATTCTGCTGTTGTTCTTGGCAATTACCTTAGCTTGGATGATCGAAAAGAGAATAAAGCCTATGTTTATCTGTCGCTGAGCCAACGAGAAACTAAACTACAAAAGGCCCTCTGGGAGCAAGGCAAATCAGAATGGTGGAGAAGGATGTGGCAGCAGAGAAGAATGATTGGTTTTCCGAAGTCCCCGTAGAATCAATTGCCGTCAACCTTGTTAAAAAAGGAAAAGATGTCATGGAGTAACAGTTGAGGAGAGGACAGATAAAGGGGATTTAGCCCGTAGTCATTTTGGTTTCATTTCAGCCTGAACCGACCAATACAGATGTTTTAGTAGGTGATCGTCACCGGCGTTATCCCACCACAGAGTTCACTGGTTCTCTTCTCGGGTCTTGGGTTCTGTTCCTGTGCAGCTCATCTGTGAACAGAACTGCCGTTCAACTCAATAGGAGCACATGCCCTACCTCGCTTGGAGCAGATGAGAAACAGAAATAACTTTTCAAATATGGTCCTCATTCATCAGGCCAGGTTTAAGTCAGTTTATGCTTAGAGGAGTTTGGATGATTGCGTGATTGGGAGAAAAACAGCAGTTAAATTAGGCTCCGTTGACCATCGTTTCCAGGCAATCATGAGTATAGTGTTTGGGTGGTCCTGGGTGGTTTCTCTCTTCTCCTGTTGCCTATGTTGCCATCATTACTGAAAGAAAAGGAAAGGGAAATTTAAATAGAAAGGCAAAGCAAGAAGTAAATTAGAAACATATGTAAATTCTCCTTTCTTTTGACTTCATCTCCTGCTGTTCTCAGAGCTGGGTTTACCTGATTGGATCCTTTTGTTACTCCTGAGATGAGAACACTTATGGTATAATAGTGCAGCCAGAGAGACTTGGGTCTATTTAAAGGGCCGCTGTCCTCTTGAGCACGTCTGCGCTTCCCCTGGTCAGTCTCTAAAAGTTGTGGTATTCAGAAGGTCTGCTCCCTTATTATTTGAAGATGTGTCTGACTCGGTCCTAGAAAATCTGTCTTGGGTGGGTTTCTATGTCAGAATGTGATAGTAGGATTGTAGCAGTATTTATCGAGTGCTCATTTAGTGCTTTGCCCTGGAAGCTCTTTGTGGCCAGGGGACACATCTACCAACTCTGTTATATTGTACTCTCCCAAGCGCTTAGTACAGTGCTCTATACACAGTAGTGCCCAATAAATACATGGATTCATTGATACTAAACACTTGGGAAGTACAGAATAAAGAAGTGTCCTGTTCCCTGCCCTCAAGGAGCTTACAAAAGCTTACAACTCTACTTGGGGAGACGGGCATGAAGATATTTACAATAGGAGTTATCAAAACAAGTAATTGAATGTACACCTGAAGAAATTCATCTACCAGAGTGCTGAGGATGGGTATAAATTCACACTAAAAAAAATTATTCCAAGACCAACCGACTGCTTTCCATTCATTCCTGAGCACATGGGCTCATGAATATTTTTCTGGCTGAGTTGATGAATACTAGATCATAGAAACTGAATGAAAAATAGAAACATCTTCTGTATTGAGCTAAAACCCCAGTGTTCGTTACCCTTTTTATGCTGCACATTATTTCCTTAAACCTCATCGAGACTCTTAATCATGTGGCCACTGCAGCATGGCTTCAGGCAGAAAGACATCTTTTCTTCACAGGTTACGTAGATGTCACAGCAAAATTCACCTCGTAATGCTGTAATTGCTAATGCAGTTCAACAATTTCAGTGAATGTTTGGACAACAGAGACAAATGAATCAAGGACAGTCTCAAGCATGAAAGGATTATGTGGGTGTCATTCAGAAGGAGAATTTTTTTTAAATGAGCCTTAAAAGTCAAGTATGTGCAACATTAAATATGAATGATGAGAGATAAAATAGATAAATGACAAATCAGGGAGATTTATTACTTACTCTGGCAGTGGCTGCTTTTGCCTTCCTGTTAAAAATGGAAACGGATGAAGGTAAATGAAATGGGTAAAGATCATTGCAAGAAAATGTAAAAATGCAAATTGTCATTTTATCTAAGTCTCTGAAAAGTGACCTTTTGGGTTTCAGATGCTCACTTTGTGGCTGAATGGTAGGAAAGTGACCATAGTGGAACTTTGAAGCTATAGTGTCTGGGTTGATTTGGAATAAATCTGGATTTTACTCAATCTTTATCGCCCGGTGTATATGTCACGTCTTATGTATGATTGTCAGATGAACGCTGCTATCAAGATTAGAAAGAAATCAATGATCTTCGAATCCGTTTCTGGTCAAATCAGTTCCGAAGCCTAAAATCTGGCACAATTTCCTCCCTTATCCATACTGTGATGCCATTTGATGCCAAATTTGAGCCAAAATTCTCTAGCCAGTTATACAGAGTAGAAAAAAAAATGGATGTGAATTGCTGCAGAGGTCAATGATGTAGAAGGAGGAACTTCCCAAGGGAGAGGTTTGAAAATGTCGAATAGGGCAGCCAAAGAGGTTTATGGATAAGCTAGGTTTCCTCTCCAGCCCCGTTTCATCCCTGTGGCCTCATGACTTCTAGTTACAGAAAAACATAGTCTTCTTTCAAGCCCCAAACTCAAGCTCTAAAGTTAATAAAAAAGAAGGCTGATCTCCCTGTCAGGAAAATACCACCCAAAGTTAATTTCTACATTGAGCCCCCCATAAAAAAACCCAAACCCCTAAATGAATCTAGCAGTGTTTCAAAATGGATCTCAGAATTAAATCCATCTGTGCTTCTAGGCTCACAAATGGTCATCTGTGAAAATGTTGTTTGACCCAAATCTTCACATCTCATAAAAGTAGTAGTAATAGTAGTTAGTAAACATGTATTGAGTGCCAAATACTGAACTGAGTGCTGGTAGAAAGTTCACAATTGAAAATGAGACGTGGTCTGTGGCCCCCATTGGACTCACAATGTAAGAGTAAGGGAAGGAGAATTAAAAGTGGGCAGTTTGGGATGTCTTTCAGAAATATGGCTGATTTTGAACATCAAAATGAAAGCAGTCTGCTTCACCCTGTATGTAGATTTGTTAGTTGTCAATCTCCGATGGGGAAAATTGTGCCATCAGAAAAGAGAAAAAAACAAACAGTCCCCCAGCAACAAAACTTACAGCAGAAGACATGAGTTATTTACTGTAAGCCTGCCGTAGAATGGTCACACTGTATTTTTAATTTCACAATAGCCCTGTTGTCCTATTTACTCGGAAGAAATGATACATATACTGTAATGAGGTTATTCAGGGAGATCCAGGTAAAATATGAGGGCTTCCATAACAATGATTAGGTCCCATTATCACTGCCCTTCACAGGAGAAATTAAACAAATGCTCTGTCAAATTGGGATAATTAAAAAGGCAATAGAAATGTTCATGATTATAATAAAGCTGTGGATTTATAGTGGATTCACACTTGATCAGGACAGTTTTTATCTTCCAACAGTACATGGATGATTTTTATGCCGAAAATCCATGGGGATGGATTTCTGCCAATTCATCTTCAGATTGAATTCATCACTGGGGCTGATCGTAGATAATGAATCATCTCTCTTGATAAATATTCATATATTCATCTTGAAAGAACAAGACTCCTGGCACCCGGTGGCAGCTGTGTTACCCCAGACGTAGCTGCATCGCATTTTCAAAGTGGGTGAAAAGTCTGTTACGCCCTGACTTCATCTTCCATTGGGATGAAGGGTGCCATATAATAAGTTGCTCATTTGATTTGATTTGTCTGTCACACCATGTTTGTTTCTCTGTGAGACTGTGGCACCCCCACCATTCCAAAGAAAACATGTTAGGAATAGGAATGGAATAGAAAAATGTTTGTACTTCACTGGTGTATTGTTGGATGACTGAGGAAAAGAGGTGTTACAGGACACTTGGGGATTTCTGCAATTGTCATTCTGGCTGAATATGGAAAAAAGGAACACAACCATACTCTGATAAAAGCACAAAGCACTCTATAATCAGCTGCTCAGTCCCTGATTCAAACTGATTGAGACTCCATCAGTCTATCTGGGGAGACAAATTTCAGAGGTCAGCCCATTTCTAACCTGCATATGGTGTTTTCAAAATCAGGGACATCTTATGCATTTTCTCAGTCAACCGGGGGTACTTACTGAGCATAATGCTAAGTGCCCGGGAGAAAACATGATCCCTGCCCTCAAGGAGTTTACAGTATTTCTGGGGAGAGGGTATTAAAAAAGTTTACAGGTAAGGGGGATGCAACAGAGCATAAAGATATATGTATAAATGCTGGTGTGTGGAGAGAGAACCTAAATGCTTAACAGGTGAGGGCTCAAAAGTATGGGTGATGAAGTATGGAGAATTGGAGTGAGGTTGGCGGAGGGGGAAGTCGAGTCTGGAGATAGAATCGAAGGTCATGATTTGGTCCCAAATTACAAGTGGTTCCCCTTGCTTTCCTAAACCAACGGGAAAGGGAGATACTGGTTAAAGGTATTATTCTTAGGTTTACCCCATCGAATTAAGCTCTTGTTTGGGAATACAATTATAATAGGGACAATTAAGATCAAAGAAGCTAGTGTCACTTTACTGTTCCTTACCTTTCAGTGTTGTTGAATTTGAGGGTAAAGCAGTAAAGGCCACATGCTGGATGGGGAGAATAATAGCACGGATTAAAAACCAGAAGTGCTACCTGTGTCAGCGTGGCTCAATGGAAAGAGCACAGGCTTTGAAGTCAGAGGTCATGGGATCAAATCCCCTCTCCGCCAATTGTCAGCTGTGTGACCTTGGGCAAGTCATTTAACTTCTCTGTGCCTCAGTTACCTCATCTGTAAAAGGGGGATGAAGACTGTGAGCCCCCTGGGGGACAACCTGATCACCTTGTAACCTCCCCAGTGCTTAGAACAGTGCTTTGCACATAGTAAGCACTTAATAAATGCCATTTTTAAAAAAGTGACATATTGACAGAAAGAAGAACCAAATTTTAAACAGGCTGCTACCACTGAAGAGGCAGAAAATAGATGCAGTGGGTAGGCAACATGTGGAAAAAAATCTTAGAATGGGATCTCAAAATAAAGCATCAGCATCACTTAGGCAATGTCAAAAACAGGTCAAGATGTAATAGTGCAACTTTGGATCTCTTTGAGGACACTGAGAAGGAAAATTAGTCATTTTTACTTGGAGAACCTGAACAAATTAGTGAATGCACATATGACTATAATTTTAAATTGAGAGGATTTCAGTTGTCTTGGCTCCAACATCAGTTCTGATGGGGAAATTGAAGCCCTTTATAATAAAAGTTCCATAGTGTAATTTAAAGAAAATGAGCTTTGGAAATACTGGGAGGTGGGCCTCATGACATTTCAGTACCAAAGAGTTCACAGTGCAGAGACTGCTAAAAACCTGTTTAGAGGGGCAGAAATGTAAATATGTTATGATTTTTCCTGTTCCACTAGAAGCATTTGATTATGGAAAATGGTGTCACTTCTGTAGCCATTTGGAAGTTGAAAAGTTTCTTCAAACTTGTTGGATTTATTAAGTGTAAAAAGATGGGAGACGCCCTTATGAATTAAGGGAAAACCTTAAATTTAGTTTAAAACAGACTATGAATGGATTCCAACTGTCACATAAAAACTATGATTAATTTCAGGTGGATAAGGAAGGGAAGAAGAGTCCTAATTGTGACTTGCCTTTGAACAGCTGCAACTGCCACATGCCAGAGATTGCATTATCCCTTTTCAATTTGATTTTGATTTTATCCAGACTTGGGCATTGAAAATGTGAAAGGTTCCAGAACCTTCTTCCTGGTGCTGATGCAGAAATTGCAGGCACTAATGAATTTAAAACACAACATTCCTTGACTCCTTCACAAAAGAGTGTACATCTCTGCTTACACAGAGAATCTATCATTTTAACAAAGGCAGATGTTTTTGTTGTTGTTGTTAAAGCCAACTTTGTTTTGGATTTCCAAGTCACCTAATTCACTGGCAAAAAAAATGCAAGCTTTAAATATTTCCCCTCTTCCACTCTCATGGGCCATTTTTCTCCACTGTTTAGTCTTTTGAGGTTTCCCTCTTCTGCTGAAAGAGTTTTATTCCCCACATCCCATGGCATGAAATATGAACGCCATCTTGGCGGTTTCTCTTGGTATAAAATAATACAATAATAATAATAATAGTAAAAACTAATAGTAGCAGCATTCTATGGGCTTAGTTCTGGGAGGATACAAGTTTATGAGATTGGATGGAGTTTCTGTCCCACCAAAGGCTTGAAATTTATCTTACCCTCATTTTACAGGTGAGGTAATTG
This sequence comes from Tachyglossus aculeatus, assembly GCF_015852505.1. NCBI lineage: Eukaryota > Metazoa > Chordata > Mammalia > Monotremata > Tachyglossidae > Tachyglossus > Tachyglossus aculeatus. The sequence continues at coordinate 13,246,130 of NC_052078.1, forward strand.
GCCCAGAAAGGTTAAATGACTTGTCCAAGAGACACATTAGGTCAGTGGCAAATCTGGGACCTAAAGCTGGATCTCCTGATTCCCAGCTCCCAGTGGAGCCCATTCTACTAAGCCATGTTTTCTCCCTTTGGTAAGAGCCATAGGATGGTAACATCCAGCTATGATTATCAGTCTAATTTCTTCAACTACCCAGGGTAAAAATCTATCTGTTAGGACTTCTGCCAATAAGGGCTTCTAATGTCTTGGGTCAAATGGATCAATGACAGGTCGCCCAGTTTACGTAGATCTTGCAGTTTGAAAAGGTGCTTTATTTTCAATCCCAGGTAGCACGTTTCTAATCACGGAAAAAGTCTCTGGTGAGAGGATCTGTTTATGGCTGTGGTACTGACTTCTTACTGTGAGTCAACTGAGTTATGAAAGCTGGTTAAGAAATACACAACCTTACAGCACTATAGGCATTATGGTGCATGATTTAATTACCTAGAGTTGCAAGTGAGTTTTATGGAGAAGATCTTTGAAAGGCTACATGCTAACACAATTGTGACCTGGCCAATAGAACTTCCAGGTATCAGATCTTAGAAAATGCTGTGTGTCTTTCCTGAGACTCTCTCCCCAGTTCATAACTCTCTCACCACCAAGCCATTGCTCAGACCTTCTTTGACTGGAATTCCCTGTCCCATTGATTATGCTCAATTGCATCACGTTGTCATCCAGAAACCTTCTAAGTGATTACCTTTTCTAGTCTTCCTCTCCCCTTCCCAATTATGTCATCTCTCAATCTTCTCAAGATCCTTATCCATTAATCAGTTTGTTTTCCTGTGGCTTGTTTCCTCTTTATTTGTGCATTTGTGTTTGCCTTAATATATTCTCATCCTTTCATTCCTTTCGTCTCCTTAATTTTCCCACTTGATGGTAACCACCTTGAGGGGGAAGGATTAAATATTCAGCTTTCCTTTTTTGTCTCCTAAGGGCTTAGACCAGTGTTCTGTGATCACAGTAGGCTCTCAATAAATACTGGCCTGGGGAATTATCATGAAGTGATTCCTCTTGTGCTCACATTTCATTACTTGCAATGTCAAAACCCCAACTAACAAGTTGAGTTGCCACAAGTGGTTTCCAATCCGGTAGACACTGTGGTATCAGTAACCAAACCACATGGTGAACACAGTCAAAACTCATTGTTTCAACTGTAAATGACTGTCCTGAGTTGTGACATGGTAACTTTTGCTTATGACCCCACTTCGTTTTTCTTCCTCACTTTTTACATTGAAACCATCCATCCTAGGCATTGGAGTCCAAAGGAACCTGGGCCATGCCAGATTCTGAGTTTCAGTGAGGGATGGTGGTACGGCAGATCCCAATATCATTCCGTTCTGTCTCCTGGGAACAGGACAGTCGGCAATTTCACCCCCTGGCAGAAGTCCAGTATGTCCAACAAAGTTCCAGTTCTAGCCATTTGGGCGGTTTGAGGATTACGGTGGCAATACAGAGGAGAGTGGTTGGGACACGAGGAAGAGTATGGGATTATCAGGTGAGTGTAGCCACCAATGGGAACCTTCCGGAAATACCAGTTTCTCTGGCCATAACAGAGGTCTGCCACTGATTTCCTCTAATAAAGGCTCTAGCCACAGGTGAACTCAGTTGCTGCTTTTACCTATTTCCTCCAGCAGCAACTGCTGCTGCCTAACTCGGTCCCAAACATGGAGGATTGAGTCTGTGCCCATTTGCATGTGTGAGTATACACGTGTCTGTATGTATAACTGTGTCAACATGCTTGTGTCAGTGTATCCACTGCTCCCTGCCTGCATGTATGCTTCTGGGAGATGCTAACTCTCTCTCCATCTCTCTCTTTCTGATTTCATTCACCTCTCTTTCTTCCCTGCCTCTCCATCCCGTCTCCATCACTGCTTTTCCCACCTTCTTCTCACTTCCCACATACGTGTGCAATTGAAGCCCCATCCCCAGAGAGCCCCACAATACCCTGCCCATTTGGAGTCTCCAGAAATCAAGGGCACTTCAATAAAATGCCCGGTTTCATTTGAAATTGAACAGGGTACGAGGTCCTGAATCCCCAGACTCCTGTTCTCCTAGCATTTTCTAAATGAAAAGCATCCTCTCACAGTGTCACTGATAAGCTTATTTTCAGAATGCAATTAAAATGAAGGGAGTAATGTCATTTATTTAAAGTCAGAAATGGAGGGTCCTGCCAAATGTGGTCTTTAAAAAGAAGCCAAAAATCACATCCAAAAACGCAGATGCTGGTTTCCAACTCCTCCTTTCTTAAATCGTCTTTTCAGAAGAGCCTGAGCAGTCTGCCCCATTTTATTTCTCAGAGTGGTACTAGGAGCCCTTAGGATAAAAAGAATTAGAGGACAACTGGTCTCTTCTTCTCTTTCCCAGTTTTTGTTTCCTTTGCCTAAATTGCAGTCTCTTGAAGCAATCATTCTCCATATGTATTTCTAATACACGAGTAAATATACAGTTTACATATAAATAGAACTAATTAAAGCACAAAGGAAAATATAGTGTTACAGATGAAACTGCTGTAATTAACAATAATTTATGCAGAACACTTCATTTTTAGTGTTGTACAATAAATTAGATAATCATAGGGAGTTAATATTTAATTTGCAAAGTTTATGGTGAGATATTGACCCAATAATTTATATTGTTTTTATTTCTGGAAATTAATATTTATATGATTTAGAAGAACAGTAAAGAATGAGAGGGAACATTTTCAACTCCTATAATTAGATCAATTTCTATTAATTTATAGTCAAGAGTGGTACATTATTGAAAGTTGGAGTGTTATTTGCATTACATTAACATTTTATTGAGGAAGCTAAAAATATTTGCTGTTATTAGTATAATGCAGCTTACTAGCTTTTGAGTGCACGTTTCTGAATTGATTCTTGTGCAAACAACCCCTTTTATTGTAAAGAAATCTGCTTGCTTTTTTTCAGGATTTTGATGCTCAGTTATTTTCCTTCATAATTGTGACATGTAGCACAGTCCCTGTGAATTTTAGTTTTGTTCGTGCTATACGTGTGTTAGTGCTACAGAATATTTAAGAACTGTTCATGTGGGCAGGGAATGTCTGTACTCTCCCAAGCACTTAGCACAGTGCTCTGCACACAGTAAGCACTCGATGAATACGATTGAATGAATGCCTCCAGATCATTTCCTATGTTGAAAGAATTTCAAAAGGGCTCGAAGAGGTTAGGGTTAGCGCTACCAGCCAGAAACATCTTTGCTGATTAGACAGTGAGAAGGAGAGAGAGACTTATTGAACAACTCTCTAATGGCACTACAGATAATGCTGTAGAATTATTTAGAAGGCCTTATTGGGAAGGGGCAGGTAGACAGCTGTGAAACTCAGGGCATTGGAACCACCAAGATGAGTATCTCCACCCATTTTCCTTCCGCTCTTTTTTCTGTCGCTTTTTAGACTTCCTCTGCCTTCATTTCTTCCCATGCCCTGGTAGTTGACCAAGGCATGGAAATAGCACTTTCCAATTTCAATTCCTACATCTCTCAGAACCTTGGACGACTGTAAAACTGAACTCATATCTCTTATCCCTTAGCCTGGGCTAAGGTTCCAGTAAAGACCTTTTTTTCCTGACTGCAAAGATCATTAAGGCGCCCAAAGTGCGAGTTCATGTATGTGAGGTTGGGTAGGAGAAAAAAAAGGAGGGAGGGAGAGAGAAAGAGATTGATTTTACCTTTGGCAGTTGAATATTTTTTGACTTACCCAGCCTTTCATGATATAGGAGGTTGGCTGTCCATTCAGGATGTCCATTCCTTATTTGTAAAACGAAGATTAGGTTCCCTTTTTACCTCCTCCTTAAACGGCAAACACCATATGGGTTAGGAACTGTACCCAATCTGATTGTTTTGTATCTATTCTTGTCTTAGTACAATGTTTAGGCATAATACAAACTTAACGGATACCATAAAAAGTACTAAACAACTGGCAGAATACAAAGAAACCAAGTCACTGTCCCCTAAAGGAGGTTACAACCTGATTGGGAAAGCTAACAGATACAAGCCAATTACTAATAGTTGGAGGAGGAAAAAAAACAATGCTTCAGCTGTTGAGAGCAAAGGTAAAGAAGGATAAGTAGATCAATGGACTTAAGTTAATATGTGGAAAATAAGGGGAAGGCCTCCTTAAAGACATGGATTCTCAGGACCTTTTAGAAAATGGAATAGCTGTGGTCTGATGAATTAAAGGGGAAGGGAATTCCAGGAAGGGATCTAGGAGAGATGATTGAAGAAATGGACAAGGAATCACCTTTTCCTAGTCTCTGAGAAGTTCCACTTTAGACAATCAATTTGGGATACTTTCTCTTCAATTTTTTTTTAAAAAATAGACAAAAGAATTGATTTTAGTGAAGGGATGGAAATGCTAGAGGTAATGAAATCATCAGGTAACGTTAATGCCACAGGCCTGGGTGGAGGGCTTGTGTATGGAATGTAGTCTGGTTTTACCATTTCTGCCAATTATTCACCCCATTGTTGAAGGATAGCTAACTACTCAATTCTCCAAGGTCTCAGGCCGGTGTTAATTTCAGTTTTCTTTCCAACTGGGCGGTGATTCTATTAAGCATTGTACCAGTGCACCAATTTCATTCTAAAAATAGTCTGTCAAGTGATTGAAAAGTTCTTGCCAAAATACTTGGACTAAATGAAGAAATCCCTGTAGCAGGGATAGTTCACAACGAATACATCCTTAAATGCCAACACGCAATATACCGGTACAATCAGAATTATTCTATTTAAGGGGTCGAATCTACAGGTCTTTTGGATATGAAACCTTTAGGACAAATGGGGTTTTTTAAGGCTATGGATACATTTGGCTTTAAGAAGGCCTTTTCTATTGGGAAAAAATCCCTTCAAAACCCTGCTCATCTTCAAAATCTGTATGTAGCTGTCATTCAGATTGGAGAATGTCACTAATGACAGTAAGAGATGACCCATATATTTGGGTGTGGTTCATAAAACTGAGGCATGACTGATGATCCATTATGCCTTTACAAATGTAAATGCCATTCTGTGCTGGACAATTATATCTGCCGCCTGTAAGGTTTATTGGCTCTTTCAGTTCTGTCCCCTGGAAACCTGATGTTTTTGCTCTCAAATTATAATTCCGTTCCTGATCACTGCCCACCTGGCTAGCTGTTGGTGACTGATGTTGCCCAGCTGTCCAGGATATGCCGAATGGCTGCAGGTTCTGTTCCTTACATCTTTAAAACAGTTATTCTGCCCCTATGCCATCACCCTTGATGATGGACTCTCAATTTCAGCTTACCGTGCACCAGCTGGTAGATGTCTGATATCATCCATTCTCTCACATTCTACCATTGGAAAAGTAACGCACAATCTGCCCCTCAGCGCTAGAGGACTCGCTGTATTTGTAGCTAGAGAAACCTTTCTTGCTGTTGTGTGGAGTAAGGTGGTGGAACTGCTCAAGAAATAAGCAGAATTAAGTGACTCTGAGGGGTACCACGAGTGCTCTGTAGACCTTTGGCCTGGGAGGAAATTTGATGCTGCGATAGGAACACACTCTCTCCATCTCCCCAAGGACATGCCGTCTTAATTTGTTTTTCTACCTTGTATCAGTACATAATGCGCTCCGTAGCTACCAGAGATCAGGGACAGTATGCAGCTCGCCAAGGGAAGTCTTCAGTTGCTAGAGAGACGGATTGGGTGCATAAACTTGTTTATCTTCAGGCTCACTTTAAAGTTAGTGATACGTTACTTATCTGCAAAGCAGTTCATAAGAATTTGCAAATCTTCTGTGTGTACTTCCAGAGCAAAATCAACAGCTTATAGCAAGTCATCCATGACCTTTTTGAGAGGTCTTTGTGCTGCTCCTAGATAACCCAGGAGCAAGTTTCCTAGAAGACCAGAGTTTTATTTTGGTACTAGCTCCGAGTTCCATGTTGCATCCAGTCCAACCTACGGTCCTGTTCTGCTCGAAAGGGTCAGATGGATCAACTGCAGCTGTGATGGGTGGCCACACCAATGCCCAGAAGCCTAAGAATTTCGGTCACCTTCTCAGGGAAGTTAGACCTTTTGGTGTCAAACACCTCTGTGAGGTCTATAATAAGGCTATAGAGAACTTAGTGTCCCCACGGTTTTACACCAGATGCGCAGCAACGTTTGTGTCTACTGATAGTTTGAAACTAAATGGTGAGTCTGGGGCTTTATTGTCCAGAGGAGTCCAAATTCCATCCTGCTCTGAATTACCAGGAGCTGTGTTCCTGCAAAACCTCTCGTTAAACCCCCACCCATCTTGACCCCTGTGCACACAAACTCACGTTGGTTCTTCCTACTCCACAGTACACTACAACTTAACGGGCTCATGATGAGGAAACATTCCCTAATTTCCTGACGAGGCCTTAAACGGAAATGCGTACTGAAAACCTGCATTATGGAAGAACTGAGTACACTTTGCTGCAAATAGCTCTTTGAACTTGGAGTCATTATTTTTCAAGACTGTCCTAGTGTTATTGTCTAGCCGGGCCCACAAGCTTAGTGGCGGCAAAAACGTACCTTCTTGAAACAAAGAAATTTAGCAGGGATTCTATAGAGTTTTCAATAAATCGCAGAACCTCTGAAGATTAAGAAATCAAACAACTTTAAAAAAAAAAAAACCCTACAAACTGGGAAATAGAAAAGCTAAAAATTATGCTGCTGATTTTCTCTGATGTAGTCCCCCAGGAGACATTTTGCCTATTAAAGCATTTTCTTTATCAATTTAAAAATCATATTTATATTGTAACACAATAATCATAAAATGAATGGGAAGTAAATCTGATATGGAGCCAGTGTAAGAATTTAAATGAGCATACGGGCTATAAAGGATTGGAGAATTAAAGTAGGGAGACATTTAAAAATATGAAAGTAAGCAGAAATTAGGTTAGAATGGGAGAGGAGGGATCAATTAGAACTTTCTGTATGGGCTGAGATTACAATGAACAGCCTGCTCGAATTCCTGCTCATTGTTCCCACTCTCTGATACAAAAAGGGACCTTGATGACAGATAGCAATAAGGACTTTCTGGGGAGAAAATTAAATCCACTATTACTGAATTAGTTGATAAAGGCAGAGTTGTAATTCCTAAACTTTTAAAAAAAGAATCCATGATAGATAATCCGCCCCTCTCCTTCCACCACTATTTTGTATTCAGTTTTAACCATTCCCTGCCACACACTCTCTAGTGATTGTATCTTTCTATAAAAACGTTTCAGACTAAGATAGTTCTATAATGAAGGTTGCAGGTTAAAAGCACATTGGATTAGCTGGGTCACTGTGTGAGCCATTTAGGACATAGCTGTCTTTTTCAAGATTGGAAAACAGTTCTTTTTTCATTGTTTAAGACTGAGTCTAATTTGAAGATGAAATTTGATGCAGTTTCACTTATTTTTATGACTGTGTGTAGAAAATACTAAGACATTCTTTATAAATCCCTGATTTTAAACAACCCCTAGACACTGTAATCAGCTTCACCCTGGATCCCATAATTATCTGCAGAAAACAATTAGTAAATTAGCACTTAAACTTTCAAAGAAAATGGTGCTTACAGGATTATCTATACCAATGGAAGTAGGAGTTGGAATCAGCAGGGGACTGTGGCCATTTAGAAATTAATGTTCTGAGTCTGTTATTCCTGCACCTTCACAGATTTCGGCTAGCTTTCTTCCTGCAATGAAAGCTGACAATTTGGGTAATTTGTGGATCATCTCCACTTGTGGATGGCTAGTAATAATAAAAATTGTGGTATTTGTGAAACACTTACTATGTGACTCCCTTATTAAGGTGTAAACTTTCTGAGGACAGGGTCTGTGTCTGTAATTCTTCTCTGCTTCCAGATGCCTAAAATAGTGTTCTGCAACTGGTGGGTTCTCAATTAGCACTGCCTAATGAATGGAGGAGCTAGTGGAGCTCCTGTTAGTCTTGTGGGACTGAAAGGTAATGGTACAGGGCTCTTCCAGGTTTCATACTGGGCTGCAAGGTAAGACAAATGACTCACCATCTTTTATTCCAGCAAAAGCAAGAATGCCATTCACCAAGCAAGTATTTATTGAGTGCTTACTGTATTCAGGGCACTGTATTAAGAGCTTGGGAGAGTATAATACTATAGTGTTGGTAGTCATGACCCCTGCCCTCAAGGAGTTTAAAATCTAGTAAGCAGCTTGAGGACGGGAATTCCCCCAACTCAGCTCCACCTCCAGTGAGGTAGAATTTTTCACTCCATTGGCCAAAAGACATTCCCGTCCTAACAGGGAAGAAACATGGCCTAGAAGAAAAAAAGCACAGGTTTTGGAGCCAGTGAACCTGGCATCTAATCTCAGCCTCCACTTGCCTACTTTGTGACCTTGGGCAAGTCATTTAACTTCTCTGTGCCTCAGTGTCCTCATCTGTAAAATGGGGATTCCACACCTGTTCTCCCTCTTACTTAGACTGGGAGGCTCATGTGGGAAAGGGACTGCATCTACTACCCCAGTGCTTAAAACAGTGCTTGACAAATAGTAAGTGCTTAACAAATGCATAAAAAAAGGTATCCCAAATGACTCCAGGGGCAGACTCAACTGAGCCGGACTGTGACGCTTCCTCCCTAGCACAGGTGTTCAGTAAATATCATTGATCTTCCATTTCACCATTGAAGACATGATTTCCCAGGGCGAAGCTGAATGTGTGTGAAAAAGTTCTACCTAAAAGTTCATCCCTAAGTGTTCACTTTCAAAACTCAAGGCAGCCTGGAGCAAAGATTACAGTTACATTATTGATGGTAGTTGTATAGTGAACTTAATAAATGATGTATGGTCTCTATTTCTGATCCTAAGGTAACAATTCCAAGTAGAGCATTTGGAGAGGCACTTGATATTTATTGTGTTCAGAATGCAAGTTGCTGAATGGATGTCTTAGTATCTACCAGTCAATATCTTGCCTTTCAGTAGCTATTTTCAAGGGTTTAAAGAAATTAAAAAAGAAAGAAAAAGCGTGTACTTGTTTCTGGAGCCAATGGGAACGTTTTTCTTTCTCATGTCAGCTGATGACTTCAGTAGAAAAGAAACTGATTTTACCCAATTCAGCTAAATCAATGGCTTCAGTGCTAATGGGGTGAGCTAGGGAAGGATTAGTTCTCCTCCAAACTCAAGCACTATGGAGATGAGGAAAAGTGGGGCTTAGTCTGAAGGGAGTGGAAAGGGAGTGGGAGATGAGGAAAAGTGGGACTTAGTCTGGGAAAGCCTTCTGGAGGAGATGTGCCTTCAATGAGACTTTGAAGCAGGGGAGAGAAATTGTCTGGTGGATTTGAAGAGGGAGGGAATTCCAGGACAGAGGCAGGATGTGGGAACCTAGATCCGAGCTCTGTTCAATAGGCCTTGCTACTTTTCACTGTTTGGAATTTCCTCTGTTAGGAAATCTGAATGACTTCCAATAAAATATAAGCTCCTTGTGAGCAGGGAATGTGTCTTTTACTCCAGTTACACTTTTCCTAGCAGTTAGTACAGTGCCTTGTACCCAGTGTGGGCTTAGTAAATAGCAAGAGTTAAGCTTTTCAGAAGCAAAGGGAATTCTTCATTGGGAGTTTAGGAGGCAAATTAATCTTCCCTATGATTGACATACCCTCTGAGAATTTTTGTAATCTGGACTTGACCCATGACTGTATGATCTAGAATCTGAATCATCCTCATTTCGGTATTTCTAGGCTTAATCCATCACAGAGAGATCAGCCCCCGTACAAGACAGGAAGATGTGAGAACCTAAACCTGAGAGAAAACATCAAGTTTTTATTTGTCCTTGAACTCATTGTTTTAAGGTTATTTTTAAGCAGTATTTACAGCCAAGTAAGCTCTATTCTTAAAAGAGAAAAAAAATCTTAAAAAAACTCCACCAGTGCTACAGACATGGTAATTGTATTCTGTCCAAAGATCCAGTGGTCTTGATATTGTTGGAATGGAAATGTCACGCTCTGAATCAGGTGCAATTGAATTTCCCATTAAGGGGCATTAGCTTTGCCATTTTCTCATTTGCTATGAATGCCTTGTAAGCTTCAAGATGCGTGTCAGTTTGTGACCTGTTAGGAATGAAGTGGGGGAGGGAAAACCTTTCTGACATCTTTAATAGCGAGTAGTTGTTTAGTTAGGAATCGGAGTGAATGTGATGGCTCAGTGTTCCCCTCGCTTTCTTGGGTTAATTGGATACAGCTGTTTTTACTCATCTTTCCTCCCCCTTCCCCTCCACCCCCCCACTGGCCAAGGCATTCTGAAGAACTTCTTTTTAGCCCACATGCCTCTGCCATTAACCGTCCTCATTCTAGTCAAACATCTCATTCATTTCACAAATCACCTCGAGAAAATGTGGTAGCCTTCTCTCAGTATTACTGGGACAGTAATTTTCAGGCTGTCTGCAGCACTCTATTACCAGGGATAGAGGAATCACTTGGAAAAAATGGAAGCAGAAATGGGAAGCGTCACCCTCCGTGAGACAATCAGTGGTATTTATTGAGTGCTTACTTTGTGCAGAGCACTGTGCTCTAAGGGCTTAGGAGAGTGCAAAACCATAGCATTGGTAGACATGTTAAGGAATCTAGTAAACACCTTGAGGGCAGGAATTGTGTCTACCTCTGTGGGACTAGGGTGTGAGCTTTGTAGGTTGTAATCTCTAAAGCTCAACTGGATGTGTTAAAGTAAAGGTATAAGGACTACAAAAAGAGAGCATCTTAAATACATGTTGTGTGTCTGCACACAGTGTGTTCCAGTTTATTGGTTGGCTACATGTTTTTTTTTCTACCGCACCTGATGGCAGGGTCATTGAGAGGTCTTGGCAAACTGTGAAAGTGACCCCAGTCCCAAACATTTTAGAGAGCACCCTTCTGCTCTGACTCTAGGGATAGAGTTGATTGATCCAGGATGACGGCCAGTGTGAGAATCAAATTAGCACCTAGCCCCTAGGGCTCATAGCCTTAGTGCAAAGGGAGTGATTCCAGGAACAGAACTACCCTCTCGCTAAGTAGCTTTCCTCCCTAAGCCCTTCTCCCCTACCAAACCCAGAAGCGATGGTCCTTCCCGGCCAATTTAGTTTAGTTGTGGCATTTATTAAACCCTTATCATGAGCCAAGCACTCTGCTAAAGCACTGGAGTAGCACTGGAGTAGTAGTAGATCCCGCCTCCGCCAATTGTCAGCTGTGTGACTTTGGGCAAGTCACTTAACTTCTCTGGGCCTCAGTTCCCTCAGCTGTAAAATGGGGATTAAGACTGTGAGCCCCACGTGGGACAACCTGATCACCCTGTATCCCCCCAGCGCTTAGAGCAGTGCTTTGCATGTAGTAAGTGCTTAACAAATATCACCATTATTATTATCATTATTATTATTATTATGTGAGATCATCAGATCAGTCACAGCTGTAATCAATAACAGCTATTGAGTGCTTCCTCTATTCAACATATCATACCTTGTGCTTGGGCACAGTAGAGTTAATCTCTATCCTATGCATTAGTTTATATGAATTTCTGCCTCTCCCTCGTGATCATAAGCAAGTTGTGGGCCGGGATCATGTAAATCAACTCTGTTGAATTCTCCTAAGTGCTTAATATGATGTTACACATACAGTAAATGCTCTATACCACTGATAATGATGATGATACACGGAACACATAGTCTGTGAGGTAGGGAGAGAAGAAACCATATCTCCATTTTATAAATGAAGAAACTGAGGCGCAGAGAGGTTATTTGACCTGCCCAAGGTCCCACAGCAAGACAGTGGCAGAGCTGGGTTTAGAACCCAAATCTTCCAGCAGTGTGGCCTAGTGGAAAGAGCCTGGGCTTGGGAGTCAGACGACGTGAGTTTCAATCCTGACTCTGCCACTAACTTCCTGTGTGACCTCAGGCAAATCACTTAACCTCTCTGTGCCTCAGTTTCTCCCTCCTACTTAGACTATGGTCCCATATGGGGCCTGATTATGTTGTATCTGCCCCGGCGCTTTGTACAGTGCTTGGTAAATTGTAATTGCTTAACAAACACCATAATCATCATCTTTATTATCATTATTACTTAGGCCCACACTTTTTCCACTAGGCCAAGCTCCACATCTTGTCTCTTCTCAGGAATAGGCCTTAATAGCAATAACCTTTGAATCGCCTCCTGTCTTGATCTCCCTCTCTCCCCCCTCCCTCCTCTTCTTTTCATTCATTCATTCGATCATATTTATTGAGCGCTTACTGTGAGCAGAGCATTGTACTAAGTGCTTGCACTGTACTTCTTTTCCTCTCCTCTCCTCACTCTCTCTCTCTTTGTATCAGTAGATATGTTGACATTGCTTTATGTGAAGACATCAATGCAGAAAGATTCTATCCAGACCAGACAAAATAGAATACTATTGACTGATTTATCAATTGATATGTCTGCTGCTCTTGTCTCCCAAGAATCCATGCCAGTGATGCATCTTTTAATATTTATTTTACCCTACTGTCACTGGTTCGCCACGTGAGTCCCACCCAGCTAACCTCTCATGGGGCAAGAATTGGTAAGCAAGTGACACCACTTAGCAAGTCAGACAGCATTTGTGGGGAGAAGTTATATTCTCAGACGTGAAGAAGTCTAGACCCTAGAAATTTTCGGTAGGCAGTTTTCAAAGAAACCTTTATCGATCGTCTGTAGGGAACTATAGTGAGTGTTAAAGATAAGGCCCGATGGCAACTTGTCTCATTGACTTGTGGTCAGGAGGCTATTGTGAAGGAACCGTGTTTTGTCAGTGAACCTGGTTGACAGCTAAGCAGGACAGTCTTTATCTGGAAAACTTCAATATGGCAGCAACAACAGCATTGAATGGATGATAGGAATAAAGGTGAAATGAAGGAGAGAGCTAACTTGGATGAGAATGAAATAACGAGGCACAATAAAAAATTATGGTTATTATTATGATTACATTATTTTATTGTACAATGGCAGCTATTGCTGTACCTATTACTCTGGTCCTGATGACCCCATTTTATCAGTTGCAGAGTTGTAAATGGCTGTCAAACCATTAAGTTGTTAAAGTCACTAGATTCTGTTTAGACAAGTAGTTCTTCCAGGACACTGAAGGGTGCCCTAGTGGTCTATCTATTTTGATGGAAAATTTGTATTCATCCTGCCTTCTGACTTGATGTCTAATTAGCTGATATGGGCTTCTAATATCTGACAATCTGAAGTTTATGAAAGCGAGGGAGAGGTGATCACAGCATAGTGCGTATGGGCCTTATCCGGTGGGATGGGAGTCCTGAGCTTCTTGCTTACTTTGGGGTGTCTGTTGGCTTCCCAAGGATGCCTCAGAGATTTTAGAACCCCAGTTACCGAGCTTGGTGCTTTAGGGCTTAAAGATGTTGAAAGAGCTGGGCAGCTAGGATCTATGTCGGTCCTGGAATCCCTGCCATCTTTCCAAATCTTTGTCCCCCACCTTCTCTCCTGGAAATGAGTGGGGAATGTTGCATACAGTCCTGTGCGTAGTGGGATGAAGAGCAGGGACTGCGGAAATAGAGAAGCAGCGTGGTTTAGTGGATAGACCGTGGACCTGGGTTCTAATCCCAGCTCCACCACATGTCTGCTGTGTGATCTTGGGCAAGTCACTTAACTTCTCTGGGCCTCAGTTACCTCATCTATAGAATGGGGATTAAGAGTATGAGCCCTATGTAAGACATGGACTGTGTCCAACCTGGTTATCTTGTATCTACCCCAGCACTTCGTACACTGTCTGTCACATAGTAAACACTCAAAGGCCATAAAAAACCCTAAAGAACTAGAGTGGTCAAAATAAATAATCGAATAATCATATACAAATGAGTGCTGAGGATGGTTATAATTAACTTCCCAGGTGCGAGAGCTGGCTGTTGGGTGATTGAGGTCCTGAGAAATTAATCAGGTGACCATTAAGTTTGAGATTATCTCTGTGAATTTTAGTTCCTCTCCTTATTTGTAGCTCATAGTCCCATTACAAATCTATGGGGGATTCAGTCTTTTCCTTCTGCCATGCTTCTTTGCCTGGACAGAAATCTCTTTGTCTGCCCTCTTTCATTCCAGATCGTTAATTGTTCTCTCCTCTTTGATTTGGGTAAAAAAAATCATCATTATCATTAATTGTACATTCAATATTTATGACATTTGTACTATTTAGCAGTTTTTAATCTTGCACAATGTGTTTTGCCCTTCCCCAATTTATATATAAAGCCTTTCTCACTGCCTGCGAGACTCAGATTTTGGATCAACATATGTACACAACTGTCTTCTTTTAGGGCAAAATTAGCCCCTGGTGAAAGCTTCATTAACTATTTCAGGCTAATAAAGTCCCATTTTTTATTTCAATTGCCCCTTTATTCAAGTGGCTTGAAAGGGTGGTTGCAGCTTCTGCAAGTGCCTGACCTAGTTGTATATTTTTTTTCCCCCCACACTGGGAGAATCCAGGTCAGTGAGATGCAAGCATGAAGAAAGATTGAAAATACATTCCCGAAAATAGGGAAATCTAGATGGACACATATAGATATATCTGTATGTTCTCCCTGGACAGATGTTCCTATGCTGTGAGGTATTGTCAAATCCAGTTTTGGTGTGTCTCGTCATTTCCACATGAAGGAAAACAGATATTTCCCAAGGGCAGAAATGACTGCTGAGTTGTGAGGAGACAGACAGTTAGAACTGCGTATTTGTTCATCAGCTACTCTGATGTCCCTGTTCCTTCAGGCCTCGGCTTCTGAAGCTATCAGAGCTTGTCCCGGGATTGTCAGGATTCAGGAAACTGGGGACGGAGCTGTATTAGCACAGGCTGTAATGGTAACTCGAGAAAACGTACTGTGTCTTACTCTTGACTTTCCTGGCTCTCTTCTTGCTCATGTCATTCCCCCTTCCTGGATCTCCCTCTTCCTCCAAGTTCTCCAGACCATAGTTCTCCTCCTTTTCAAAGCCTCCCTGAAGACTCATGTCCTCTGGAAGCATTCCTTGATTAATTTCCACCTCCCAGAATGGCCGCCCCAAAGAATTGCTCTCAACACTTGGGTTTATTGAATAATTTTTAGTTTTTATGTATGCATTGCTTTATGTATTCTTCACTCATTCATTCATCCACTTATCTTTCTGTGCTTCTGCTAGTCAGCTGTAGCTTTGTAGTAATAATAATAATAATAATAATGGCATTTATTAAGCGCTTACTACATGCAAAGCACTGTTCTAAGCACTGGGGAGGCTACAAAGTAATCAGGTTGTCCCACAGAGGGCTCACAGTCAATCCCCATTTTACAGATGAGGTAACTGAGGCCCAGAGAAGTTAAGTGACTTGCCCAAAGTCACATAGCTGCCAATTGGTGGAGCCGGGAATTGAACCCACGACCTCTGACTCCAAAGCCCGGGCTCTTTTCACTGAGCCACGCTGCTTCTCTGTGCCTCAGTTACCTCACCTGTAAAATGGGGATTAAGACTGTGATCCCCCTATGGGACAACTTGATGACCTTGTAACCTCCCCAGCACTTAGAACAGTGCTTTGCACATAGTAAGTGCTTAATAAATGCCATTATTATTATTATTATTACTTTCTCCTGCTTCAACTCTTTGTAATTCCTGTCTGCATCTCTGCCTGTCTTCTCCATTAGAATGGAATCAGTCAATTAATAGTGTTTATTGGGAGCTTACGATGTCTCTACTAAGCGTTTGAGCGAGTACAATATAACAGAATTAGAAACCCTAAGTACTTTTATTGTACTCTCCAAAACTCTTTGTACCATGCTCTGCACACAGTTGTCATTCAATAAATATGATCGATGGATAAACGCATACTTGGAAACGGAAAATAATGTTGCTAATTTGTCATAGATACATTTTTAAAAGTTGCTTTTCTCCTTCCTTGGTAATGGGTTAGATAATTTAACTATCCATTGCAAATATCAACACAGACCTATAAAGGGAGTGGAGAAGGCCTGGTAATTGGAAAAAAATATGATGGAAAATTACGGTTCATATCAAAGTGCATGTCACTCCCTGAATTGGAAGAGGTTGAAAACTTCTGCAACTACATTTTTATAGTGAGGATAGCACGCACAGATGTTTTTATATCCAAACTATAAAAAATTGTCCATATTCGAAGAAGATATCACTGTGGTGAGCATTATCAATGCAGAAGTTAGAGCTGAAGTGTTGACTTGCCTGACTGTATTTTCTTTCACCATGCCTTTTTCCTTCTGTATCCCGAGCATGGCTCATTTAGCCTGAGCATGCCCTCTCCATCCTGAGTGTGGCATCTCCATTTTGAGTATGATCTCTTAAGTCATATCAACTATCATGTCATACTGTATATCAGGTAGATTGACAAATTCTGTCACAACAGCCCAACTCTAGTATATATATTTTCATTTTTTCTAAAGCAGTCCAAGACAGTCTATAAAAATCTGGAGGTGAACTGGGTAATCTTGAGGCATATGACCACCATGACCATTGACTAGCCAGTGTCTAACCAGCAGTGATGTCAGCTATTTGCCACACATGTACACACATCACATCAGAATGTGTGCCCTTGTGTTCACGTCCAGTGTCTTGTTCATCTTTTCACCATGCTTCAGAACTGAGTTTCCTTTTTCTGGAAAGACCCAGCCCATGGAGCGGTTCCCCAAAGTATGTGAAAAAGAGAAACTAAAGTGATGATTAAGAGAAATCCAGGCTGCTAAGAATGGAAATGAAGCATGCCAAGGGGAAAATTATACTCTCATTTTCAAGAAATGCATTGTTTCTTGTTCATAAAGTGAATGAAATTAAACTAGATGTTTTAACAATTGGGTGTCTGATAGGTGTGAGATTATATTGCCAGGCAAATGAAATAATTCTGCTCCATCTACCTGAATGATTTTATTTAATTAATTTCTCTACAACCCAGCTGCTTTGGCACATGTGGTATTTTAGCAAAATGCAAGACAGAGGTGGTGAAAGAGTTGTCAAAGTTAGCTTCTCTGGTGCCCAAACCCAAAAGGCATTTGTAACAAGTCGAGAATTATTTGCAAACCAATACAACGACTTAAGTCCCATATCTCTCCTTCAACATTGTGAGTTCAAGCCTGAACTCTGGTGAAAAAGCCATGTCCTCTTAACTGAGAATGGCCTCCCAGTAACCTTTCCTCTCTGAGGAATTTTGGGCAACAGTATGCTAACCAAGCCTAATATATAGAAAGAGGTGTCAATTTAATTAAACGTGCTAATGTCTTTTCACTGCCAATCCTTAATAAAAGTGACAGGCAGTGAATATCCTGTTCCAGGACCAATCATTTTCTTTCAGTTCTAAAAATTCTGAGGGAAAGTACGTTATACATCTGAATCTTGTAGCTATAAAGGTTCATAACTGTCACTTGGAATACTGTTCTTTCTGCCCTCTTTCTTTGAGTGAGGTCGATTGTGAATCTTGCTGAGAGTCTAGCTTTCAATTTCCTTCATTCACGATTTACATTTGCTTTCTTTTTGCTTCCCTCAGTTCCCAGAGAGTTTATAACCCAGATTTACTGTTTTCTAGGGGAACCGGCTTTTCCCTTTGCCTCATGAATGGTAGGGGGAGACGTGTTATTTTCGACCACCCCTTCAATCACAGGATGACTGAGTACCATTGCATTTCGAATCTGATTTGTATAGTTTGCCTCAACAAAATATAACCATGCATATTGAAGCAAATCCAGGATGGTGATCAATGGATAACTCTAGGTGCTGATAGTGGGACTATGAAATCGAGAGAGTAGTGTTTTGGTAATCTCATTTTCTACATTATGAGGATATCACCAAAGAAGTAGAGAAGGAAAAAAAAACGATTTTATTTTGGTGGAGGAATATATTACACTCAACAAAGCCTACAATGTTCAACACCTCTTAAGGCCAAATGTAGAGTCCAGAGACTTGATGGTGAATACATTCATATTGGTGTATTCAGAAGGGAAGATTAAGATTGCTGGAATGCTCAAGAATCATGATTGGCAGAGGTCAGTGAAGGGCTCTTAAATGGAAGAGTTCAAAATGTGAGATGTTGGTACATTCTCTCCCCGAGAATAAACGTCCATGCAGTCACCTTATATGCTAGCCTTCCAAACCTCCTTCAAACCTCTGAACCTCCAGAGGCAATTTGAGGTTGGATGGACTGTTGGCTAGGCCCAATATGACACCGCTTAGGTTAATAATAATTGTAATCGTGGTATTTGTTAAGCGCTTCCTGAGTGCCAGGCACTGTACTAAATGGATGCAAGCAAGTCGGGTTAGACACAGTCCCTGTTCCACAAGGGACTCACGGTCTTAATCCCCATTATACAGATGAGGTAACTGAGACACAGAGAAGTGAAGTGACTTGCCCAAGGTCCCACAGCCGACAAGTGGCCAAGCTGGGATTAGAATCAGCAACCTTCTGACGCCCAGGCCCGTGCTCTGTCTGCTATGCCATGCCCTGTGTTGTTTCTAACTGCATAAAAACCAAACTGAAAAAGAAAAGACCATTACACTGAGCTCTCCCCAACTGAGCCTGGGATGTTTCATCTCTTTCTGTTTCTCCTTTCTCCTAAATCACACAACAGACGTTCTTCAGTCTTAAGCAAATAGATGCCCTGTGGGAGACTAATACACATCTGAGTGGAGGAACTGTTTCTCAAAACAAGAAAGGCTGAAAAAGAGAATGTTTTAGATTTAATCTGTAGATTTGGGTTCTTCTTGGACATAAAACAACAATGAGTTGACCTGGGAATTGCAGGAGTCAGATAAGTTCTTAATGAGGTTTGACAAGCTGCACTGTTCCTTTCAGGTTTATGTCTTCCGAAGCTGTAAAATGGCCAGTACTGTCTGAGAAATAGGGAGTTCTTGAGCCACAGAATCCTGGACTATCCACTGTTAGCTGATTTTACACTATCCTTGTAGTAATTTTTAATGTCGTAACACATACTTAAAGTCGACAGGGCCAAAGATACTTCGCCAATGAGTGTTCTACCTTATCCCCGCTATTCGAGAAAACAGCTGTTTATTATTCCAACTTCATATTCCTCTCAAGTTCATTATTTACTTATTGCTTAAGCAGAGCCTGGCTGAGTGGCTGACATAGCTCTAGAGCAATTCTAAAAAGCCACAAGGATCGCGGTATGTGGATTACATCTGCAGTGCAGAATAGAAATGTTTTGCATAACGTGACAGTGATGAAAGCCTGCAGATTGAAAGAGAGACAATATTATTTGACTAGCCACCGAATCCTCCTTTAAGTGGGGGCTTTGCTTCCTTGCTATTTGAGATCACTTTTAGATCAAAAGTCACTTGACCATTAAAATGTTATTAGGGAAATATCCAATTAACCGCAAATCACCTTTTTGAAGAGGATGTGCTTAAAATTCCCGACTTTTAATTGGGATTTAACTTGAAAAGCAATCAAGAGTCTAAAGCAAATCATGTCTCTGGCTTTGGTTCCTTTCTTTGCTATGAGATATTTAAAAAGTGGCTCATCGGACAGCTCAATGCCCTAAAATTCTCTCAGTGCATAGATTGCTACCTTGGATTCAGTTTATCTCTTTGCAGCACAGTCTGAATTCTTTCAGGCCAGTGGAATACCATTTAAGGAACACCAGCCTTTATTGACTAAGTTCCCTGTGGACAAGGATCTTGTCTACTTTACTCTGCTATATTGTATTCCCCCAAGCACTGAAGTACAACACTCTGCACAAAGGAACTACTCAGCACTGATTGATTAGCTGTTGTTGCCGAATTATACTTTCCAACAGCTTACTACAGTGCTCTGCACCCAGCAAGTGCTCAATAAATATGACTGAATGAATGAATGAACTGGTCCCCCAGGGCCCTGAAATCAATCTGTCGATGGTATTTATTACTGAGCACTTACTGTGTGTGGAGCATGGTACGAAAACAATGCAACAGTAAACAAACGCGTTCTCTTCCCACAGTGAGCTTACAGTTTAGAATGGGGGAGACAGACATTAATATAAATAATTACAGATACATAAGTGCTGTGGGGTTGGCAGGGGGGAAGAACAAAGGGAGCACGTCAGGGCGATGCAGAAGGGAGTGGGAGAAGAGGAAGGGGGTGGGGGACTTAGGCAAGGCCTTCTGGAGGAGATGTGCCTTCAGTAAGCCTTTGAACGGGAGGAAAGTAATTGTTAGCTTTGAGGAGGGAGGGCTTCCCACACAACAGGCAGGAAATGGGCGAGGGATCGGTAGGGAGATACGCAAGATGGAGGCATGGCATTAGAGGAGCGGAGTGTGCGGGCTGGGTTGTAGTACCCGCTTGGGTAGGGACTGTCTCTATATGTTGCTAACTTGTACTTCCCAAGCGCTTAGTACAGTGCTCTGCATACAGTAAGTGCTCAATAAATATGATTGATGATGATGATGATGATAGTACGAGAGTAGTGAAGTGAGGTAGGAGGGGGCGAGGTGATGGACTGCTTAAAAGCCAATGATGAGGAGTTTTTGTTTGAGGTGGAGGTTTATGGGCAACCACTAGAGTTTTTTGAGGAGCAGAGTGACATGTCCTGAATGTTTTTGTAGAATAATGATCCAGGCAGCAGAGTGAAGCGTGGACTGGAATGGGGAGAGGCAGTAAACTGGGAAGTCAACAAGGAGGCTGAGGCAGTAATCCAAGGTGGAATAGGACTAGTGATCGTATTAACGCAGTAGCAGTTTGGATGGAGAGAACTTGGTAGAGAAGCAGCGTGGCTTAGTGGAAGGAGCATGGGCTTGGGACTCAGAAGTCATGGGTGCTAATCCCAGCTCTTCCACTTGTCAGCTGTGTGACTTTGGGCCAGTCACTTAACTTCTCTGTGCCTCAGTTACCTCATCTGTACAATGGGGATTAAGACTATGAGCCACACATGAGACAACCTGATTACCTTGTAACTACCCCAGTGCTTAGAACAGTGCTTGGCTCATTCATTCAGTCGTATTTATTGAGCGCTACTCAATTACTGTGTGCAGAGCACAGAGTAAGCATGTAAAAAATACCATCATCATCATTATTATTATTATTACTATTATTATTAGACACATTCCTTACCCACAAGGTGCTTACCGTCTAGAGGCAGGGAAAATTTATCCCAGTTTCCAAAGTCTAACTGGATCCTGGGAGAAACTTGTACACTGGGGGAATCTGGCTGAATAGTCAATGGCCAGTATAGATGATGGCAGTTACAATTTTTAATGTAAACATAATTGCTCAAGATTAATCTTTATGTCCACCGGGGCATACCCATGGCCATTTTGTCCAGTCAAATTAAAAATCGGAGGAAACAAATAGTTCTCTGTCCCCAGGCCTATTGCTTCTTACGTTGTGTAGAGACACACCCCATTATTTTGCTCTTCACTAGATATTTTCACAGATGATCCTGTTCTGGGCAGCACCACTAATGCACCTCTTGTCTGTGTAATCTTAAAAATAATAATAGCTGTGGTATCTAGGAGCTTACTCTGCCCCAAGCACTATGCTAAAGCACTGGGGTAGATACCAAATAATGAGGTTGGACACAATTTGAGTCCCACATGGGGTTTAGGGTGTGAAAAGAAGGACAGATATTTAACCCCATTTTACAGGTCAAAAAACTGAAGCCCAGAGAAGTCAAGTGACTTGCCCAAGATCACACTGCAGGTAAATGGAGGAGCAGGGATTGGAATCCTGGTCTCCTGCCTCTCAGTCCTGAACACCCTCCTCTAGACCACACCGTCCCTTTCCACTCTTAGATATGTATCGGGGTATTGCCTGTGGGTATTAGAGAATTTCCAGCAGAATCTCAGAAATGTATGCTTATTATCGCATCCGTGGTTGTAATTAGGGGCCATTTCTGTGTTGGGAATGGTGGGCTTTTTTTATGGGGCAGTAAGCCCCATCAGCGTAGGAAGTGGAAACATCTGTCCACCCCATAGCAATCCTGTGGCTGCTCCGTGGAGAGGAGAATTGCACTCCCTGATCCATGTGTGTGTGCGGTTGCAAAAGTGTACTTGACACTGAACATTATAAGCTACTAAATTTGAGTCTAAAGCAAAGTCCAATTAGCAAGTAAGTGATCGTGATCTAGGGCTGACATTGTTCTTCACTTCAATAACCTTCCGTGAGTGCCCAGAGTGAATGATGCTTGTAGGACATGGGCCAAGTCAATCGATGTTATTATGAATGAACGCTGGATGTTAGAAAAAGTAGGGTAATAGTTGTCGGACATGAAGTGGAACAAGTGAAAAAATGGAATTTCTCTGGGCAAATGAATTAGACCAGATGGCGGGATCTGAAGGAGAAACATGCAGAATTACAAAATCAAGTAGTGTATTCTGGGATGCATAAAGACCTGAAATAAGGGTGTTAGGATGCCAGAGAAGCCAAGAGCTTACTGAATGAAACTGTGAAAAAGCCCATGGGTTTTGCAGTGGTTTTGGAAAGAAGTAGACACCTGGATTTCAAATGGGAAAAAAAAAAGGCTTACGCTAATGAATGCATTCGGCAAGTACCATCTTCTGGAAAACTTGTGCAGGTAGAATGGAGCAAGTATTTTCCTCCCATTAATTATGTAAGTAGATCATTTCCTGGCTCTTGCTGATACTATTAAAGAGTGTGTTCAGCATATCTAAAACACGATGAGCAAAAATCCAGCATCTATAATAGAGGAGAGGTAAGCTCAAGAATGGAGGTTCTCTGGGAAGGAGGTTTTGACTGTGGAGGGAGCAACAAATTGTTTCCCAGTCTGGGAAATTTGCATGGGAACCAGCTATTTGTATCAAACACCTCTTGCAAATTACATGGTGACATCTGGGTCTATTGGCACACCACCAAGAACATTACTCACTAGCTAGAGAAATGACTGGAAAGGAAAAGGCAAAAAAAATCCAAACCCAAACACCCATAATAGGGTTGATTACAGACTCCATTAAAATAAAGCAACCACCCAATAACAATAATGAAAAGGGGAAACAAACACATTAACATCTCGCTGATGTTAAGTTTGGACCATGTTCATCAAACAAACAGGGAGCTACTTCTGTTGTTCAAACATTAATGAAAAAAATAACTTGTTTCCAAATCCACGACGTGAACCGTGGCTCGTTATACAGAGCGGTCTTTGCCAAAAATGTCTTCCCAGTGATGAGGATAATGACATTGACCCTGTTTCTTCCCTAGTAGGCTTCTGAGGTATGGCAGTGAATCCCTAGCACTCCTGGGGAGCCACTGACTTCTTCCTGCCCCTGGTGAGCCTCCGATTGAACTATCTGGAAGCAAATCATGGAATTTCGGGCCAACAGGGCTGCCCGGGCTTCACTGGGTTCCTCAGCTATGCTGCCATTCGTGGTCTTTGTTAAGCATCTATTATGTTCGAAGCACTGAACTAAGTGCTGGGGTTGATAGAAGCTAATCAGGTTGGACACCATCCCTGTCCCACATGGGGCTCAGTGTTAAGCCCCATTTTATGCATGAGGTAACTGAGGCACAGAGAAGTTAAGGGATTTGCCGAAGGTCACACAGCAGGCCCGTGCTCTTTCCACTAGGTCACGCTACTTCTCAAAGACCATGCTGCTTCTCATCCCTGCGTGAGTTCTAATATCTCGCCTGCAGGTATCTGCTATGTGTTCTCAGACAAGTTTTTCAGCTTATTCTTTCATTCATTCCTACAATTGTATTTATTGAGTGCTGACTGTGTGCCGAGCGCTGTACTGAGCTCTTGGGAGAGTACAATATAAGCAATAAACAGACGCACTCCCTGCCCACAAAGCAGAAAAGTGGCAGATCCGGGATTAGACTCCAGAACCCAGAACATTGATGGGAATCCCTGTGTAGTTGAGGAACTGCAGCTCTTATGAGAGAGCCACTGCTCATAGTTATTAAAACTACTAAGTGTTGAAGACTAGGGAAGGGCAACTATAGTCCTCCTCTTTAGAGAAAAGGAAGAGGTAATCCTGATCAACCCAGGAAATTTTCATCTAACTTTGCCCTCTGGCAGGATCTCGGACAAAGATAGCAATTAATTAGCCATTACGTAATGCAGCCCAGGTCGTGAGCACAATTTTTAAAAAGTACGTTGTACTAGGATAATACAATTCCCTTACAGCCCTGCCTGTCCATCTTGTTACCCTATGTATTTAAAGATGGCTTTACTGCGGGTGATCCCGATCTTTTTGAATTAATGTGACGAAATTCTCCTGCTTTGATGACACCCCTTTCACACCCCTCTTGTGAACAAACTGTTCTTTGTTTTGCAATTGTTCCTGCTCTTGGGAAGTCCAGATGTTAGAGGCTGGTTGTCTGCTCCTTGCACACAAAGAGCCAATCCATTTCTGCTTCCTAAAACTATTTCTTAGCCGTTCACAATAGGACACATCGTCTGAAGCTAGATTTAAAGGGTGTCTTTTGCCAAACCTCCTGCTAAAGTCTCCGATTTAGAGCGACTACCTGAGCAGCAGTTGTTTGGATATCCTTCAGCAATTTTCCACCCCTTCCAGGTCTACGTGAGTGAGATTCACTTTGATGCCTATAGACTGCAGGTGTAAACGGCATGTGTGCCGTATAATGTGATGTGTGACTCATTGGTGATGCTCTTGAAATGATTCAATAAGCAACAGTAGAACAGTGGAATGACAGCTCATTTAGACAAAAGGGGAAGCATCAGATATGTTTTATCTGGATTTCTGGATAATTTATAATTCTTTCTTGCCCATGCCCACAATGCTCGCCTTACTCAGCTACAAAGATCATGGTATCTGTTGAGTGCTTACTATATATCAAGCACTGTGTCGAGCCCTGGGGTAGATACAGGCTAGTCAGGTTGAACACAGTCCCTGTCCCACATGGGGCTCACAGTCTCAATCCCCACTTTAAAGACGAGGTAACTGAGGCTCAGAGAAGTTGAGTGACTTACCTAAGGTCATACAACAGACAAGTGACGGAGCCGGGTGTAGAACCAAGGTCCTTCTGGCTCATCCATTCATTCATTCAATCGTATTTATTGAGCGCTTACTGTGTGCAGAGCACTGTACTAAGCGCTTGGGAAGTACAAGTTGGCAACATATAGAGACGGTCCCTACCCAACAGTGGGCTCACAGTCAAGAAGGCTCCCAGGCCTGCCCTCAAGGCACTAGGCCCCGCTGCTTCTCAGGACCGGGGCAACAGTATAGAGTGTGATATTGAAAAGATGATTTTCGTTCAGCAGCAACTTAGACTATTGTCTGCTTGGAGGAAACTGGCCATTGCAGTTTACAAAAATCCACTTGCAATAATGCAGCCGAGAAGCTGAGTCAGCTAGTGAATGGACCACAGACCTGGAAGAAAGAAGGATGTGGGTTCTAATCCTAGCCCTGCTACTTGTCCGCTGTGTGACCTTGGGCAAGGCACTTCATTTTTGCAGGCCTCAGATATCTCTCCTGTTAAATGGAGATTAATATTGTGAGCCCCATGTGAGACATGGACTGTGTCCAACCTTATATCTACCCCTGGGCTTAATACTGTGCCTGGCACATGGTGAGTGCTTAACAAATACCATAAAAAAACAGCATTAAATATTCTCCAACTTGATGTTCTTACTGTGCTCACTATGTCGATGCTAGCAATCTGTTGGCTCTGTTTGGACATTGTAGAGTGGCAATTAGGAATGGTATCTAAAATGATTTTGAAAAAAGCACCAAACGGTCCAGCAAAATTAAGGTGACCGTGTTCCGAAGTTAGTCTGGGTTCATCTGGGAGTTTGTGGTTTCCAGCTCTTTGAAAAAGGGGTATTGATTTGTTAGCCGGATGTGCCCAGTAGAAACCAAGATGACTGCCAATATTTCCTTTCGAATGTGCAGTAGAACCCCTTTGGGCCTCGTGCGTTAGAAGCCCTCCTCACCCCTTTTTAGAGGTATCTCAAGGCCCAATATAGAATGATAGATATATGCTTGGACTATTTCAAAAAAGAAAGTTCAATAAACAACAGGAAAAAACACGATAAAGTTGCAAGATGGGGGAATATCAAAGTGATAATGATAAACAATAATCATTCATTCATTCAATCATATTTACTGAGCACTTACTATGTGCAGAGCAATGTACTAAGCACTTGGAAAGTATAATTCAGCAATAGAGACAATCCCTGCCCACATCAGGTTTACAGTCTAGAAGGGATAATGGTGGAATTTGTTAAGCACTTTGTGCCAAGCACTGTTCTGAACCCTGGGGTAGATACAAGCTAATCAGGTTGTCCCCCCTGGGGTTTACAGTCATAATCTTAATTTCACGTATGAGGTAACTGAGGCACAGAGAAGTTAGGTGACTTGCCCAAGGTCACACAGCAGCCAAGTGGCAGAGCCAGGATTAGAACCCACGTCCTCTGACTCCGAAGCCCATGCTCTTTCCACTAAGCCATTATGGTATTCATTAAGTGCTTACTATATGTCAAGCACTGTACTAAGTGCTGGGGTAGACACAAGATAATCAGGTCTCACATGGGGCTCACCATCTGTGTAGAAGGGAGAACAGGTATTGAATCCCCATTTTACAGATGAGGTAGCTGAGGCCCAGAAAAGTTGTGACTTCCCCAAGATCGCACAGCAGACAAGTGATGAAGCTGAATTTGGAACCCAGGTATTCTTTGCCCTTTCCAGTAAACCATACTGCTTCTCATCTGTGTACGCATCCACAAGAATAGAATCAAAGCCATAGAAAACCCCTTTCCTGCAGTATCATAATACATCATCCTTGATATTTGTAACTTTTCCTCTGTGCCAAAGCACACAGATTGGACACAATCCATGCCCCATCCAAGGGGGAAGGAGAATAGGTATCTTACCCCATTTCACTGATGGGGAAACTGAGGCATGGAGCAATTAAGTGATTTAGCCAAAGTAAAAATGGCAGCGCTGATATTAGAATGCACACTTCCTCATGCACAGTTCCATGTTCTTTTCACAAGGCCGCATTTTCACGCATTTAGTTCTCTAAAAGAGTTAATGTTCGTGGTTGGATGATCTACCTACCAGGGAGGACTTGGACACTGTGGAAAACTGAACCTGATTAGGACGATAATGGTAGTTCCTTGGTTATAATGTGGTGGTTGGGCTTGATTTCAGTTCTATAAATAAAACTGACAAGTAGGGCAACAAGGAGGCTTATCTACAATAAACAGAGGAATGATCGTTTTTCTTGTATTTATGCTGCCCTGTGGCAAAACAAAAAAAACTCCACATTTGGAATAAATGACTTAACATGGGAGGGGCCCGGGGGAAAAAGCAGGAGCGGAAGATTTTTTTTTTTTTTTTGGTGTGTGTGTGTGTGTAAAATATATATTAAATAAAATTACTCCAGTTCTGAAAAGGAAAATCAGACTAAAGAGTGTTGCTGCATTTTCAATATCTTTTCCTCACTGGATGGAACACTTTAGCTGGGAATTAAATCCACCCCTCAGCTGATTTATTTTTTTATGCGCAGTATTTGGGTTTTTCTCAAGATTCCATCAAAGAGAATGGAAGCCTATTTTATATTCAGCTACCACTTCATAAAGTGGTCTTGCGTCAGTAAAGCAGAAAACATTTTGAGATGGTCACATTTCACTCCTTAATGGAGCCGATATGGATGCCAGACATACTTTCTATGTACTTGGGCGCATTCCAGAATAAACTACTCAGGCTTACTTTTTTCCAAATATAATTCTGCAACCCCTCAACTCAATTGCAAGGTGAATTTTAATATCTGAGCACTAATTAGACTAGTCCAGTTAGGTCAGTTTTTAGTCAGCTACTCTAAACCCTTATGGAGCCTCTTAAATTGGATTTTAGGACTCGTTAGCCTCTAGGCCGTACTCCGAAGTAGATCGAATGTTGGTAATGAAATCTTAAACTGGGGAAAGTTTCCTCAGGTTTGCTATCAGCCCAGTGTCATATCAGCTTCATCAAGACATTCCCCAGAGTTCTTTAACCTGATCTAAGTTTCGCATTCACTCTCAGTGACTGTGAGTTTCATGCGAAACTCCGAGATCGTCACGTTTCAGTGATGCGACGTGACCAAAGGACTCTCAGTCAAGTAGGCTTATGTCCCGGCTTCTCCGATCCATCAAGATTTCTGTTTCACGTGTTGGCGGTTCATTAGGGTCAACTGGAAAATTGAGGTATCGCTAAAATGGACTTGATACAGCTCAGACACTGGATTTTTTTTTCCCTGATTCTTTGCCGTTCTGTGAGAGAAGGAGACCCCAAAGCAAGTTGTGGCTCAAATGACAATTTGGAAAGGTTCGCCTGTCCTAAATCTCTAGAGTCTTAACTCACTTTTGGACTGTCTTTCCAACTCCTTTCCACCTTTCCAACTCCTGTATTGTTCTTCGGGGAGACTCCTGTCCCACTCGGTGCTCCTTGCTACCAACAGGAGGTAGGGAGAGATGGAATATCAATTCATCAAGCTTGTTGTGGGCGGGGAAGATGTCTGATATTGCTTAATACAGTGCTCTTCACACAGTAAGTGCTCAATAAAAGTGACTGATTGGTATTTATTGAATGCTGAGCCTACGTAGAACACTGTACTGAGTGCTGGAGTAATTTAATATAAAGTACTTTTAATCATAACCCGCTTTTTGCTCCCATTTCTCACTGTTATCAAGTCTGAGGGGGAGGGAGAACAGGAAGGTATTTTATTCCTGTTTTGGGGAGGTTTTTTTTACATATTAAAGAGGTATGTTGGCCTATGTGCATTTGTCCAGTCAGATTTATATATAATCAGTAGGCTTTTAAATCTCCTAGGTGTGTCTATGTGTTCCAGTAATTAGCCCTTTTGATTGAGGGAGATGATGATAATTTAGTGAGAAATGGGAGCAAAAAGCAGTTTACGATTAAAAGCACTTTATATTAACAACTCTCTTCCCTTCCATATTTTGGCTTGAAATTTTTGTTGTGATTGGCCATTTGGAACTGAACATTTAAGGATCCCATTTTCCTTTGGAGGGACACCGGTAAAGTTGATATGAAACGGTATGGCCTCCTCTTATACAAGCTCCTTCATTTGTTCCTTTCGCTTTTAAAATGGGTATTCTGTCATTTTACGTCCATTTTAAAAATCTGTAATTTCTAAAACGTTCAGGCTCCCTGAAACTAAAGGTTAAATGGATTTGGTGTATCAGATGAAGCAGTACACCAATGAGGAACCCAGTAATAATAATGATAATTATGATCACTGTATTTGGCAAGTGCTTTCTGTGTGTCAAACCTGTTTTAAATGAGTAGAGATAGGAGAAGCCGGTCAGACAGAGTCCCTGTCCCACATGAGGCTCACAGTACTCGATACTGTCCCAAAGAAACATGGTATCGGTTGATGACAACTCTCTCAATTCACCAAAATTCCTTGTTCTGCCATTTCATTTCACAGCGTCTATATTTTGTCAAAATACCATACCCTGACTGTGAATTTTGGGGGTATAGGCTTTTATTTAGGAGGGCATAGGGAAAAAGGAAGGCAATTTTGACAGTTAATCACTAATGCTTTGTAAAAATGAATAGAAAAGGAGGAACTAATGTAAGCCCAAATCTAAGCAAGCAAACCAACAAAACAACCTGCTTAGAATGATGTAGTTGCATGTAATCTAATGCAGAATGGAACAGGCTGTGAAAGTGACAAGAGTTGCGTATCATTTTAAGAAATCAAGGGCCGAACCTCGTTTGTTGATTTCATTAAGATACTTAAGGTACTGTAGTAATAAGGGGAATCTTGCTGGTGCTTCAGAGAGAAAAAGATACCAAGGGTTAATTCATGCACTATTATTTGAAAGCCCAGGTTTTCAATAGTGCTGTTAACAATGCATGCCCAGCAAAGTACCCTTCTCCTCACGGGTACTGCTCAGGAATACAAAGAGGCAGAGATAAGAGGTGGTGTGAGCCGTGACTCAGAAAGCAGAGGAAGGAAGGAAGGGGAGGATCCATTGGTAAGAAGAACTGGAAATTGAAGGCCCTGATGAATAATTCATAGGATTTCCCTGGTTTCAATCTCAAATTTGAAATTATAAAGACTGAGCGGTTTTAAAGACTTGGTAAAGGAATCACTGTTAATGTGAAGGGCAGGTATGTTTGGGGTTTTTTTTTGAGGAATTTCCCAATGATGATTTCCATTTATCTGTCCCGGGTGGCTCAGGGCAGTCTCATTCCACGTCCCAGGTAATGTCAGCCAGGAGCAAACCAGGGAGACAGGATCAGTATATTCGCAGCCACACGTGACTCATTCATTCAATCGTATTTATTGAGCGCTTACCGTGTGCAGAGCACTGTACTAAGCGCTTGGGAAGTACAAGTTGGCAACATCTAGTCCTGGGAGGGACTCGTCTCCCTCCCAGGCCCTCCTCTAAGCAACCTGGCAAGATGTCCTCTTGACTGACAGACAACAGTTCAGAACTATAGTACACAACAGATGAAGGTACAGGCCTGAGATCAAAGCCTAGCATTGCACATAAAGCTCACAACTTAAGGGCATTCTAGGTCTTTAAGGTAGGATGACGGTCAATAAGACAACAACCAACCTCTCCTACCTAGCCAGGTTTGCCCTTCTCTGACCACGAACTGACCATTTCCTTTTTGCACTTGGTAAATAAACACTATGAAGGGAGGAAAAAAAAAACACTGCTCTCTCTTCATCCCAGTGAGGAGAATCGAACTCAAAAAATATGTTTATGGTGTCCCCTGTTTGCCTGTTAAATGCTACTGGGGAAAATAATTTGGAGACTTAGAATCATTTTTAAGTAGGAATAAAATGATTGTAGTGATCAGGAAAGGACATCAGATCTTAGAGATGGTGTCCATTTAGCCTCAAGTTCTAGTAGAAGTTTTAGTTCTAGTTCAAGGAGAAGCAGTGTGGCTCAGTGGAAAGAGCCCGGGCTTTGGAGTCAGAGATCATGGGTTCAAATCCCAGCTCCACCAACTGTCAGCTGTGTGACTTTGGGCAAGTCACTTAACTTCTTTGTGCCTCAGTTCCTTCATCTGTAAAATGGGGATTAAGACTGTGTGCCCCCCGTGGGACAGCCTGATCACCTTGGATCCTCCCCAGCACTTAGAACAGTGCTTTGCACATAGTAAGTGCTTAATAAATGCCATTATTATTATTATTAGTAGTAGTAGTAGTCTGAGTGAAATAATGATGGTATTTGTTAAGCACTTACTATGTGCAGAGCACTGTTTTAAATGCTGGGGGGGGGGGGATACAAGGTGATCAAGTTGTCCCCATTTTACAGATGAGGTAACTGAGGCTCAGAGAAGTTAAGTGACTTGCCCAAGATCAGACAGCAGACATGTGGTGGAGTGGGGATTCAAACCCATGACCTCTGACTCCAAAGCCCGTGTGAAAGTTCTGCAACTCTTATTCTGGATTAAATGATTGCAGTTATAATTACCTGGATCAGGTTTTGGAACAGAATTCTGGAGGGATTGTTTTGCCAGGGTAAAAAAGAGGATGTTGCATTTTCCAAGGAGAGGGGGAAGTGTCTTTAGTGCATAAGGAAGTGGTTTTGCCTGGGTGTTCCGTTAGTATGATGGAGGTGTGACATCCAGAGAAGCAGCATGGCTCAATGGAGAGAGCCCGGGCTTTGGAGTCAGAGGTTATGGGTTCAAATCCTGGCTTCACAAATTGTCAGCTGTGTGACTTTGGGCAAGTCACTTAACTTCTCTGTGCCTCAGTTACCTCATCTGTAAAATGGGGATTAAAACTCTGAGCCCCCGTGGGACAACCTGATTACCTTGTAACTTCCCCAGTGCTTAGAACAGTGCTTTGCACATAGTAAGCCCTTAATAAAATGCCATTATTACTATTATTATTATCTAAGTCAGAAACACAGCACACAGCATAAAAGGAACTCAGATAGCTGAGTTGACTCTGACTTTCAAATAGTAACCATGCAACTCAGCCCTCCAAAGGTTTACAGAGCAAAATCAATCATATGGTGGTGTATTAATGCTTCAGGATACAGAGTTCTTACTTATTTTGTTTTCATGCATGAGTTTTAGGTATTAACTGACTTGGGAATTACATGAGAGATACAAAAAGAATTTAGCTCTATGTTAGTACAGTTGGGCAGCGATTCCCATCGGAGAATATTTCCATTCTTCTTAAAGTCTAAATAGATACTTTGTGCCGGGCACTGTATGAAGCTCTAGGGTGCATACGAGCAAATCAAGTTGGACGCAGTCACTGTCCCATGTGGGGCTCACAGTCTTAAACCCCATTTTTCAGATGAGGTAACTGAGGCAAAGAGAAGTGAAGTGACTTGCCCAAGGTCACACGGCAGGCAAGTGGGGCAGCTGGTATTAGAACCCATGATCTTCTGATTCCCGAGCCTGTGGTCTATCCACTACACCATCCTATTTCTTTGTCGAGAAAGATCAACCCAGCAGAAGCCAATTCAAATAAAAGTACATAGAGCAGTCAGTACATGATGATTTCTGCGGCCTCAGGTAGGAGCAATTATTATTATTAACCCATCCCCATGGCATGGAACAAAGGCTGGGCATTTTTCTGGCAAATGTGGAGGAAGAAACACAAATATTGCTCAAACTCAGGGACAGAGAATGTTTAGGATCTATAACTATTACAAAGCAAGCCAACAAAACCCCCCACAAGCCACACATTAATGTTTCCACTGACTTAAAAGTGGACCTTAAGGAATAATGATATCTTAGCAAAATCCAATATAAAGATACATGGACCATACAGACTTTTTAAGAAAGTGAATGATTTTGCGGAAATGTTTGGAAATTGTTAGGGAGTTCTGTAGTCTCAAAATAGAAGCTCTTATTTCCCTTCACACTATATTTACTAGGGGGAAAGCCGAGTTTTCAGTTCCACATGTCTACTGTTAACTAGAGCTCTGAAAAATGCTGACTGAGACGACTTTCACTTGTTTCAGTTCATTCAGTGTTCTCTGCCACAAAAGTACAAAATGTACCCCAGCTCTCCTTTCACACGCACTGGATCACATACACATCAATGTGTAAATAACAGCACTCTTTCCTTTTGTGATTGGCTAGGGGATTAGAGGTCTCCAAGAGCAACGAAGATTACTATAGGAAAATTATAACTGGTTCCCATGGAAAATCTTTGTTGGAGGAATTTTTTTAAAAAAACATAGTGGAACAGTACACAACATTGCATTCACGCTGTACATTATATATTCGAAATACAAATTAACCCTCATTCCTTATTGCCAAGAATGAGGAAAAAGTTACTTGAAAAAGCCACACGAGTCATGGTTTTGGAATGCTTTTCTGAACCCTAACATAATAAAATAATGAAATAATCCACAGATTCTTCCCGTAAAATGTGTGCCTACTGTGAATGATAAAAGGCTAAATGTTCTATCAAAAAGTAATGCCTTTCATGTGAGAGGCTCTTGGTTGAATTTAATTATCATTGTTGCTATTAATAGTTGCTGTTATCAAGGACTTGCCACACATCAATAGCATGCTCAGTGATATATAAGATATAGCAGTGAACACAGTCCCGCCTTCCTTCCACCTCCAAAAAACCCAAGAGCATAAACAAGCTTGATGCCTCCAGCGCTTTAACTTCTCTTCCAAATGGCTAAATGGTCAACAGCAAAAGAACTAACATTTCCTCTTCCTCCTTTCCTCTCCTCTGGGTAGTACTACCTCTCACCTAAATACTCCTTAATCTAAGTGTTGTCATCCTCCTTTCTCTCACCCCTAAGAAGTCCAGACTGGGAACTTAAATTGTTCAGGAAGGGGTATGGTCAAAATCTGGGGGCCAAAAGCAGGATCGGAAAAATAATGGAGTGGGGTTTGAAGGACTTGGGAGTCACTTTTTTCTTTAACGGTATTTGTTAAGCACTTACTGTGTACATGGCACTGTACTAAGCGCTAAGGTCAGTACAAGATAATCAGGTCCAAGACAGTCCATGTCCCACATGGGGCTCACAGTTAGACTAAATGCTCAGAGCCTTCTGCCCTCCCCTAAACATTCCCAGGAAATGAAATGGAAGAAGGGAAGAAAAGGGGATGGAAGGAAATTCTGTTCAATTCCTTTCAAATTCCTTTCATTTCCTATTTCACTCTAGACTGTAAGTTTGTTGTGAGCAGGGATCATGTCAACCACCTCTGTTGTGTTGTACTTTTCCAGGCACTCAACACAGTTAGCCCTCAATAAGCTTTGGTGATGAAGTGCAACAGTCCAAATTCTGGAGCCACACTCTGATTTTGTTATACCTCCCCTAAACCCTTGGATACTATTGAATTTGCTCAGTATTTTCATTTTACCGTCCTATTCCGCCCCTTAGAAATAGAGGGGGTTGGGATCTTGGGAAGCCTGGTGAGTATTTACCCATTTTGATAGACATTTACCTCATGAAGCCCCAGGGATCTTGTCCTAAGCACTGGGGTAGATACAAGACAGGCTGGACACAGTACACATACCATATAGGGGTCACAGGCTAAGTAGGAGGGAGAACAAGTATTGACTCCCAATTTTACAGATGGGGAAACTGACACCCAGAGAAGTGAAGTGACTTTCCCAAGGTCACACAGCAGACAAATGGAAGATCCAGGATTGCAACCCCAGTCCTCTGACTCCCCGGGTGCTTTCCATTAGGCTGCACTGCTTCTCCACACAGTCAGTCCGATCAGCTGTTACATTGTGATAACACCGGGTAGTCTGTAGGTCTTGGAAATTTTGCCATCTGGAGTATCTATATTTTGCCATCTGGAACAGCATTCACTTTATTGTTCTTGGAGGAAGAAACTACGCAGTTGACTTTAATTGTTATCAGTAATAGGGGACGATGCGAGTTGTTCTTAACTTGTAAAAACCCTTATGAGCTAAGGTTTTTATTTGCGCAGTTTTACCCCTGCTCTCTTTCTTCCTTTCTTCCTCCTCCTCTTTCCCTC
This sequence comes from Tachyglossus aculeatus, assembly GCF_015852505.1. Lineage (NCBI taxonomy): Eukaryota > Metazoa > Chordata > Mammalia > Monotremata > Tachyglossidae > Tachyglossus > Tachyglossus aculeatus. The sequence continues at coordinate 13,280,982 of NC_052078.1, forward strand.
CCACTGAAACCTCCTGTTTACTGAGCTTGTGTTAAATGAAACTGATTTCCTACTAAGGTGGCCGTTCCTCCACTGTTCTGCCGGACTTCCTGTTTTCATCAGGGGTGTACCCCGTCCGATATTGTGTATATGGAGGTGTGGGCCAAAGGTTTTTCCGGTGTTCTTTAGTGCCAACAGTGGCCAAGTTCCTGCACTTGGAGGAGGAGAAGGTGGTCACTATGGCACTTGGCTATTGGCCAGCTTGCCAGGGACTAATAATAATAATAATGGCATTTGTTAAGCACTTACTACGTGCAAAGCACTGTTCTAAGCACTGGGGAGGATACAAGGTGATCAGGTTGTCCCACGTGGGGCTCACAGTCTTCATCCCCATTTTACAGTTGAGGGAACTGAGGCACAGAGAAGTTAAGTGACATGCCCAAGGTCACACAGCTGACAAGTGGTGGAGCCGGGATTTGAACCCATGACCTCTGGCTCCCAAGCCCGGGCTCTTTCCGTTGAGTCTCGCTGCAGCATGGCCTAGTGGATAGAGTCCAGGCTTGAGAGTCAGAAGGACCAGGGTTCTAATCCGGGCTCCACCACTTGTCTGCGGTGTGACCTTGAGCAAGTCACTTCACTTATCTGTGCTCTAGTTATCTCATCTGTAAAATGAGCTTTAAGACTGTGAGCCCCACGTGGGACAGGGACTGTGTCCAACCTGATTAGTTTATATCTACCCCAGCGCTCAGAACAGTGCTTGACACATTGTAAGCACTTAACAAATACTATTATTATTATTATTGTTATTATTATGGTGGCCCTGACAAGGCAAAGGCTGGGTCCCGATGCTGAGGAATATTTTCCTGCTACTGTGCAGGCTTCAGTCACTGACTCTACTGCGCTCTGTGATGGGTTAATTGCCATGCATGCTTTAATTGTGTGTGTGTTGGGGCTTGATCTGGTCAATACCTAACTTCGTGTTTGGGTGGAGGCCAGGCCAAAGTATTGTGCTCTGACATTTTTGTGGCCATTTCAACTCTGAGCTCCAACCTCTGTGAACAGCAGACCGTAATGAGCTAGTGGCGACTATTATCATTATTGTTTTTAAGCAATTACCACGCGCCAAGCACTGGGCTAGATATGATCAGGTCAGACAGAGTCCCTGTCCCATATGGGATCCTCAGTGTGGCCTAGTGGTTATGGGCCGGGTTATCAGAAGGACCTAGGTTCTTATTCCAGCTCCATCACTTGTCATCTGTCTGACACTGGGCAAGTCACATCGCTTCTCTGTGCCTCGGTTACCTCATCTGTAAAATGGGAATTAAGACTGTGATCCCCATGTGGGACAGGAACTGTGTCCAACCCGATTTGCTTGAAGCCACACCAAAGCTTAGTACAGTACTAGCACATAGTAAGCACTTAACAAATACTACAGCATAGTTATTTTTTTTGTATGATCCAAGGTGGTATAGGGTGAAATATTGTATTTTATACTCTGTGGTTCTGAACCGTACCTGTGGGAAAGAAGACATGGGATGTGGCCTAATGGGAAGAGAGTGGATCTGGGTTCTAATCTCAGCTCTGCCGCTTGCCTGCAGTGTGACCTTGGGCAAGTCACTCCATTTCTCAGTACCTCAGTTTCCTCACCTGGAAAATGAGGACTCAATTCCTGTTCTCCCACCCACTAAGTACCTGTAAAATGAGGATTAAATACCCATTCTCCCTTCCACTAAGAACCTCAGGAACTGTGTCAGATCGGATTGTCTTGCATCTGCCCCACTCTTAGCACAGTGGTCCTTGGAACAAAGTAAGCACTTTGCAAATATCATAATTATTGTTATTATTATTAGGACAGAAGGCTGTATTCCACTTTTGTCATGTACTCTGCATTTTGCTTGGGTGAACATTTATCTGGGAGTCATTTGGTACATGGGAGCATGGCCCCAAGAATACAGTTAAACCAAACTGTCTTACTCTCACTGTCTCTCAGACCAGATTTGCTCCTGCCACACACTCTGGAGTTCTGCCAGTGGGCATGCACCCAGATATGCTACAATCACACACTTCTAGAGATTACCCATCCCCACCCCCCTCCTCCCTTCCCCACCCACACTGAAGACAAGCATGATGTCCCCTTAGTGGATGACAGAAATGAAAAGAGCCAGATTCAATATATATATAAAGGGAAGAAACCCAAAATATTACAATTTGGGCTTGTTACAAGTGGAAATCTTCCCCAAACCCTTGTCTTAAGTTTATAAATTAACCCCCTAGTTACACCAGGGAACTGGCTTCCAATTCTCCTCAGTTAAAAATAAAATCCCCTTAGACTTGCATTGACACCAAATTGTCTTATGACCTTTTCCCCACAAAATTCAAGGATATGGGTAAAAGACCTATGAACGTAGCATCTGGAGAAAACAGATCAGTTAACAGTAACTCAGTAGGTGGTGGAGTTTTGAAAAATTCCCTGCTCACTATTTTGGATTATAAAGTCAACTTCTTACCTACATCATGATAGGAGCTCACAGTGAGTGAACCACTGTGGATTGAAAGTTGAAGAGTGAAGCCCTGACATAAACCAATGGTTGGAAATCCACGTTGTCACTTTTTTACAGTAGTGCCCCAAAACCCTCTAGCACTCTTCCTCCACTTCTTACTCTCTTGAAATGATTTATGATGTGTGTCACACTTGGTTACCTTTCTCTTCATTGTCAGTGTCACTACTCCAAGCTTGAGTGATGGAGAGTTTAACATGCTGCAGGGTTTTATTTATGAGTGCAGGTTAGTGGAAAAATGTTTTTTTTATTTGGTAAGGCATATATTATCTGAAATGTCGTGACAATAGTAATAATATGTGAATGTGAAATAACTTCCAAAGACTGCCTAGAGCTGTATAGGAGGGAGAACGAATAGGTGAATGAGATAGTCCAGGGATTCTCTAGGGTCAGTGACTGCTCTTTCAAATAATAATGTAATAATAATAATAATCATGGCATTTATTAAGCACTTACTATGTGGAAAACACTGTTGTAAGTGGTGGGGAGGGTACAAGGTGATCAGGTTGTGCCATGGGGGGCTCACAGTCTTAATCCCCATTTTATGGATGAGGGAACTGAGGCACAGAGAAGTTAAGTGACTTGCCCAAAGTCACACAGCTGATAATTGGCAGAGCAGGGATTTGAACCCATGACCTCTGACTCCAAAGCCCGTGCTCTTTTCCACTGAGCCATGCTGCTTCTCTGAATCATGGGGGAGAGTGGGTGAGGATGGAATTTGTGAGAAGCAAGCTAGAGTACCTCTGAGGGGTTGGAATTCTAAAACTCATTTTTAGGATATTGTTTGAAGGGAAAGAGAACATATATCCCAAGTGTTTTTAAAGTCCATTTCCAGGTTGAGTGGAAAACACATATCAAACACCACAATGAGAGGTTTGAAAGGGACTTGTTCTGACCCATTTGATCACCAATTTGGAGAACTGCCTTTCCCAGGCCTAACGACCCTTACGATCGGGATACGCTTTTAATATCTAACCCGTGACCCTTTGCTACACTTCCTGTCAGTTTATCTTCTCGAACTCTGTCTTCGCTGAAGAAGAAGAAAAAACTATCTTTCGTAAAAAGGTTCCAAATAAAATCCACTCTGTAATTGTCATTGTAATTGTCGATCACTTGTAGGGGAGGAAAGCTGATGGTCAGAAAGGAGAATCAGAATCTTCTGGACCTCAAAGGCTGGTTACTTAGGCCTTAAGAAGGTTTTTAGTGTGGGGCATGAGGAACAAGCCAGGATAGGAGCAAAGAAAGCAGACTTTAATTTTCCTGAGGAAATGAAATACTCATATGTTCTTCTTTAAGAAGTACAAACTTTTCCACCACAGAAAGCAGAAATCACATTTTCCCCCTGTTTTCCCTACCTTCCTTGCCCAGTTCTGTCTTGTTTCTGTTTTTTTTTTTTTTATAAGGTACAGTGCGTTGAGCTGTGTTTGATTCCCAAATGGAATGGTTCCTTCCCTAGCTGCAACACCCATTTCCTCCCTTCCAAATAGCCACAAGAACCCCAGAGCCCCAGGACTGGCCTGGCATCAGGGAGGTCTGTTACTCTTCCTCTTCCAGGCCATTCCCTGTCCCACTCCAGCTGAGGTGTTCCTGTTGGGAGAAATAGTGCAAGACTTTGGAAGGCCATAGTGGAAGGAGGAGGTGGGTAGCTCGAGGGTGAGTTCTGGATAACATCCATAAAAATAGACTATCTGGCCTTGGTTCAGGATCCAATCCCCCATGTAAACCTTGGTCCCCATGAGACCGTTGGTTTCACTGACAACTTTTGGATCTAGCTCCCGGTTTTCAGGAACCAATTCTGTCAGAAGTCAGATGACGTCCTGTAATCACTCGCTCAGTTGCCCAGGATGATCTTAATTTCTTAAGGGAGGGTAAGAAAAATGGGGATTTTATTTTTTAGGTATATGAGCAAAACTGAAGACTCAAGAGTTGAGCTAATGGGCATCATAATCAGGCATTGCCTAGGCTTATGTTGAAATCTACTTCTAGGATTTTTAATAAGAAAATAGTAATTGTAGAATCACCAAACTTTAGAGATCAGGGGTATCTTGAGAAGTCACCCACTCTATTACCCTGCATTTAGATAATAATAATGATAATAATGTTGGCATTTGTTAAGTGCTTACTATGTCCCAAGCACTGTTCTAAGTACTGGGGGAGATGCAAGGTGATCAGGTTGTCCCACGAAGGGCTCACAGTCTTCATCCCCATTTTTCAGATGAGGTAACTGAGGCCCAGAGAAGTTAAGTGACTTGCCCGAGGTCACACAGCTGACAAGTGGCAGGGCTGAGATTGGAACCCACGGCCTCTGACTCCCAAGCCCGGGCTCTTTCCACTGAGCCCAACATTATTATTTAGACCCTAACACACTAAAGCCTTTGCACAGAGTTAAGCATCTAATCTAGTTGAAAGATTTTCAGATAGAGAAATTATATTCCAAGGTTTAACTTGTCAAAAAGATCTTCCTTATATCTAACCTAACTCACACATGCTGCAATTTAAGCTCATTTTCATTTATTTTCCTGCTATTAATGAACAAGAATGGCTGGGCACAAATATTTTTTCATCTGCTTGAGAGAGATGCTTCAAACTTCTCTTCTCAGACTGAATGACCTTCCTCAAAAAGTTTTATGACAATCATTATTGAGGGTCTTCTTTAGGGAAGCTGCGTGACTCAGTGGAAAGAGCACGGGCTTGGGAGTCAGAGGTCATGGGTTCAAATCCCGGCTCCGCCACTTGTCAGCTGTGTGACTTTGGGCGAGTCACTTAACTTCTCTATGCCTCAATTCCCTCATCTGTAAAATGGGGATTAAGACTGTGAGCCCCACAGGGGACAACCTGATCACCTTGTATTCTCCCCAGTGCTTAGAACAGTGCTTTGCACATAGTAAGCGCTTAACAAATGCCATCATTATTAAATACTTTCCAGGTTTTCAACACCCATCCTCTGATATGAATGCCAGAGGAACTCCAGTAAAGGTCTAATCATTGCAGAATAAATTAGGACAATGTCCACATAGTTCCTACATTCCATTCACTTAGATACATTGTGTAGTATTTTATTGCCCTTGTAATCTGTTTATTTGTTTTAATGGTATTTGTTAAGCACTCACCATGTGCCAGGAACTGTTATTAAGCACCGTGGTAGATACAGTATGATCCGGTTTGATGCAGTCCCTGACCTAGGTGGGGCTCTCAGTCTAAGGCAAAGAGAGGAGGATTCAATCCCCATTTTACAGACGAATAACTGAGGCACAGAGAAGTTAAGTGACTTGCCCAGGGTCATACAGCAGACAAATGGCAGAGCTGGGATTAGAACTCAGGTCCTCTGACTTCTGCGCTGTTTCCCTTTGAATCGCACAACTGACTTTGGTCGACAAGCTGTTTCCTGCCATCCATGCTCTGCTACCTAAATTCAGATCCTATCTTCTTAATTGTTGGTCATCTCACCACAACCCATTTCTCTCTACAATTTGGCTTCAACTGCCTTTTTAACGCACATACAGATCATTGGGAAAAGTTCTAAAGATCTGTGATCAGTCTCTACTTCACCCTCCTATCACCTAAATACTTTCTGCTCTGGTTCATGTATTAGGGTCAAATCCAAGGAGAGGACTTCTTGAAACTGTAAGAAAAAACACAGGTAGAAAGATGTCTGCCTTATCTCACCATCTGGTCAGTGGTTCAGAATAATGACTGCAGGTGATGCATTCTCAAGACACACAGACGGTAGTTTCAACTTTAATGTAAGAAACTTGGAGGGAAAAAAAGCTAAGGAGTTTTCATTCAGCAATGGAGAAGTCACTAGGTTTCTCTTGAGTTAGACGGGGGAATATTTTTTAGCCATTTTCCAGGTTCAGTGCTTTAGTGGACATCTACTAGCCTATAAATACAGGGCTTATAGAGATAGCTTGAAGTATTAAATCTGTATTCCTTCGTGTTTATTCCTAAATCAATAACCGTAAAGCATCGAAATAGCCTTCACAATATCCCTGCCCTTGAGTCGACAGTGTTGTTCACATCTCTGTGAAAACATGACACTTTTTGACATTTGTAGAAATAGCAATTACCCATAATAAAAAAAACATGAAAAGACCATGGCCAACCTGTCTTATTTTAACTATGTCCAATGACGTGATCAAAATTGTTTCAGAAATATGGTTGCTCAAGTGAATAACTATTAAAGTAATGAGCCCTGGGAAGAAAAATTAATCTTCGGTGAACCAAAGTAAACCCTAAATATTACGCTGGAATGGATGCAAATGAAAACAGCACCTATTAACCCTTTTACAGAAGAATGAGTTTCCCAGGGATTTCACCTGATGGGACTATTTGAAGAACCATTCTTAGGGAAAAAAAACCACATTTAATCTAGAGATGATATCCTGGTGATAGAATGTTTGCTTAGGGCAGAGTATATTTGTGCCAATGTCTTGATTCCATACTCCTGGAATTAGTCATAGTTCCTTGAATTTGTGTAGCTTTCATTTTTCTTTAGCGTTTGCTCATCAATTATCTCATTTTATTTTTTCCTCACAACATTCCTGTGATTCAGGGAGACACAGGTATAAGTCCCATTTTCAGTTGTGGAAACTGAGGGCAGGATAAATGATATTCCCAAGGTTACACAGCGGGTCAAAGGTAGAATGTAAGACAGGGATTGTGTCCAACGTGACTTATAATTCCCCAGTGCTTAATACAGTGCTTGGCATGTACTAAGAGCATAACAAATACCATTATTATTATTATTACCGTGATTATCGTTATTAACTGGGGTTCAGACTCAGGTCTCCTGACAGCCATTTTTTCTAATAGGCCACGCTGGCTCTAGGAAAGCATCTTTTCAGTCAAGACATTTACAGTTGAGGAATTCCTCTTCTTATGGCTGCTGTTTGTACTTATAATCCTTCTGTCCATAGATCTAATCCAGGTTCTTGTATATACTGGCTAAGTTCCATGGTTTCAACTACCTCCTCAAATGGATGATTCCCAAATCTATATCTCCAGCCCTGATCTCTCTCCTCTATGCAGTCTTGCATTTCCTCCTGTCTTCCAGACATCTCTACTTGGAGGTCCTGCCATCCCCTCAAATTTAACATTTCCAGAACAGAGCTCCTCATCTTTCCACCCAAACCCTGTCTTCCTCAACTTTCCATCATTCTAGACGGCACCACCGTCCTTCCTGTCTCACAAGCCCATAACCTTGACATTATCCTTAACTCCTCTCTCTCGTTCAACCCACATATACAGTCTATCACTAAGTCCTGTCAGTTTATCCTTCACAGCATTGCTGAAATCCATGTTTTCCTCTCCATCCCAACTACTACCCCGTTAATCTAAGCACTTATCCTGTCCCACCTTGGTTACCTTATCAGCTTCCTTGTTAACTTCCTGGCCTCCTTTCTCTCCCCATTCTAGTCCACATTTCACTCTGTGGCACGGATCATTTTTCTATGAAAATGTTCAGTCCACATTTCCCCGCTTCTCGAGAATCTCCAGTGCTGGGCCATTCACCTTTCCATCAAACAGAAACTCCTTATCATATTTAAACTACCTCCCCCTCTTACATAACCTTGCTACTCTCCTGCTACAACCCAGCCCACATACTTCTCTCTTCTGATGCCAACTTACTCACTGCACCTCACTGTCATCTATCTCACTGCCAACCTCTCACCCATATCCTGCTTCTGGGCTGGAATGCCCTCCCTATTCACATCCAACAATTAAAGTCTCATTCAAAGCCTTATTAAAGGCACATCTCCTCAAGAGACCTTCTCTGACTAAGCTTGCATTTCCTCTTTTCCCATTCCCTTCTGTGTCACTTTGACTTGCTGCTTTTATTCACCACCCCCACTCCCTCAGTACTTATGGAAATATCCGTAATTTATTTATTTATATTAATGCCTATCTCCCCCTCTAGACTTTAAGCTTGTTATGGGCAGGAAATGTGTCTACCAACTCTATCAAAATATACTTTCCCATCTGCTTAGTACAGTGTTCTTTACACAGTAAATGCTCAATAAATGCAGTCGATTGATTAGTGTGGCTAGAGAAGCAACGTGGCTCAGTGGAAAGAGCCCGGGCTTTGGAGTCAGAGGTCATGGGTTCAAATCCCGACTCTGCCACTTGTCAGCTGTGTGACTTTGGGCAAAGGACTTAACTTCTCTGTGCCTCAGTTACCTCAACTGTAAAATGGGGATGAAGACTGTGAGCCCCCCAAGGGACAACCTGATCACCTTGTAACCTCCCCAGCGCTTAGAACAGTGTTTTCCAGCACTTAGAACAGTGCTTTGCACATAGTAAGCGCTTAATAAATGCCATTATTATTATTATTATAAGTCTCAGTAGGGCAGGATATCTTATTAACAGATATTTTTGCTGGAAATATGTAATCTGACCCCAAATTTTCACCGGACCACAAACCCTTTAAAGAGACCTACATTTGCCAAGAGAAGCAGTGTGGCTTAGTGGACAGAGCACAGGCCTTGGAGTCAGAGGAACTGGGTTCTAATCACACCTTTGCCACCTGGCTGCTCTGTGGCACTGGGCAAGTCACTTGGCCTTCCTGGGCCTCAGTTTCTTCATCTGTAAAACAAAAATGGGGATAAAATAGATTGTGATCCCTGTGTGGGACAGACACTTTCTAATCTGATAATTTTGTAGGTACCCCTCTGATTGGCATATATATAGTAAGTGTTTACAAATGTTGTAGTTTAATAATAAATGATAATAATAATGATATTTATCGTTGTTGCTCCCAAACCCTGATTGATGGAGCTTAGTGTTTTCCAGCGCAAAGGCCATACCACACTCTGACATGGGGGTTTGGACATTCCTCATGTCCTGCATGTCTGGCAGCTGGGTGATCAGAACAGTTTGGGACCACCAAGAGTTCAGAGCTACAATTGTGTTTTGCACAAGAATAATAATAATAGTTATGGTATTCGTTAAATGCTTAGTATGTGCCATGCACTGTACTAAGTACCAGGGGTGGATATGAACAAATCAAGTTGGACGCTGCATCTGTCCCAATTGAGGCTCCCAGTTTCAATCAGCCTTTTACAGATGAGGTAGCTGAGGCACAGAGAAGTGAAGTGATTTGCCCAAAATCACACAGCAGACATGTGACAGAGCTGGGATTAGAACCCATGATCTTCTGACTCTGTATTCTGGGCACTAAGCCATGCTGCTATGTGAAGATACACCAGAGAACACAACATCCTGTCTCCCTGCTTACCTCCAGACTTTAAACTCATTGTGGGCCGGGAATGTGTCCATTTATTTTTGTATTGTACTCTCCCAAGCGCTTAGTACGGTGCTGTCCACATAGTAAATGTTCAATAAATACAATTGAATGAATAAAACAGCTAGCAGCTGCCATACATAAACCAGGAAGACTCCATCATTGCAAACCCCCAATTAGAAAACAAAGCAGAATGTGTATCTCCAGGACTTTTTCTTTCCTGCAAAGTGATGTTGTTTTGCCTCAAGCAGACTCCTTCTCTCTGACTCTGAAGAGTTTACTTAATTCCTTTCTGCTTTGTTTTTCTAATCGCCACAAAAGAGTTAATGTTCCTGGATCTTCCTCAAAGACCATTTTTGGGAGGGGGGGGGTGTCTTTTTTCAAATTGGATTTTAATGACAGATTGCTAAATGTAGTTAAAGACCTCAGAATAATCAAGCTTCATCTATGAATTTTTAACTGAGTTTACTATTTGACTATCATGCTAAGAAGTGTTGACATCTCATTTCAGATCCCTTCATTAAATTATTAGTACTAGTCATAGTAATAGTAGAAGATGTAGTAATGGCATTTACTGAGAGGCTTACTCGGTGTAATGTGCATTCTGCTAAGACCTGGGGAAGATACATCGTGGCTTATGGAAAGAACCCGGGCTTTGGAGTCAGAGGTCATGGGTTCAAATCCCAGCTACGCCACTTGTCAGCTTTGTGACTTTGGGCAAGTCACTTAACTTCTCTGGGCCTCAGTTCCCTCATCTGTAAAATGGGGATGAAGACTGTGAGCCCCCACTGTGGGACAACCTGATCACCTTGTATCCCCCCAGTGCTTAAAACAGTGCTTTGCACATAGTAAGCACTTAATAAGTGCCATTATCATTATTATACATGACCTATCCCTGCCCACAGAGAGCTTTTGTGGGGGAGATGGACAAAAACATTTACAAGTATTGATTTCAGAGTAAATAATTGAGTTTTCTATTGACTGTACATCTCCATTAGCACACGCGTGTAAAATGGGGATTCAGTACCTGTTCTCCCTCCTACTTAGACTGTGAGCCCAGTGTAGGGTAAAGAACTGGGTCCTACCCGATTGTCTCATATCTGCCCAAGAGCTTAGGACAGTGCTTGGTACATAGTAAGCACTTGGGTAGCAGCATGGCCTAGTGGAAAGAGCATAATAATAATAATGATGGCATTTATTAAGCACTTACTATATGCAAAGCACCGTTCTAAGTGCTGGGGAGGTTACAAAGTGATCAGGTTGCCACGGGGGGCTCACAGTCTTAATCCCCATTTTCCAGATGAAGTAACTAAGGCCCAGAGAAGTTAAGTGACTTGCCTCAAGTCACACAGCTGACAATTGGCGGAAATGGGATTTGAACCCATGACCTCTGACTCCAAAGCCCGGGCTCTTTCCACTGAGCCACGATGCTTCTCTGCATGGGCCTGGGATTCAGAGGACCTGGGTTCTAATCCCCTGCTCCACCGCAAACCTGCTGTGTGACATTGGGCAGCTCCCTTAACTTCTCTAGGCCTCAGTTCCCTCATCTGAAAAGGGAGATTCAGTACCTGTTCTCCCTCCTATTTACAGTGTAAGGGCCAGATGGGACCTGATAATCTTGTATCTTAGTACAATACTTAGCATATAGTAAGGGCTTAAATGCCACCACTTAACAAACACCACAATTACTGTTAATGCTAATGTTTGATATAAATAAGTTACTTAGGTACTAGAGTTGACTGTTGGTTTTTCATGACTCATGGTGTTGGGAAATAATCTGGAAGCGGTTTTTAGAGGAGAAGGAATTGTTGGAGGGCTTTGAGCATTGGGAGAGTTGAGGTCTGATAGAATTGGGGAGCAACTTCCAAGGCATTCATTCTGTATAGTATGTCTGTGTCTGGAATACTACTGGGGAAGATTTCAAAGGAAGAATCGGGCTGAAAGCAGATTTGCCACCTAATCCCATGTTTGCAATCGGGGGAATAGGTGACCATATTCTTCAAGCTACCACAGTCTTGGATATTGATCTGTAAGGTTAATTTATCTGTTAGTGAAGGAATCAAGAACCAATTGACACACATGCATTGTGCTTGCTTAAATATCGATTTACAAATGAACTGTAGGAACCATCTGGGATATGGGATCTCTTGATGCAAAATAAGACCTTGTTGTACTCATTTGTATGCCAATATTATGAACGCGCTTTCAATGCCAAGCCATTTCACAACGCTGGTGTATGCTAGGGCTGGGAATGACCCAAAAAGTGTTGGCATGCTTATGTGCGGTCCAAGTTCTCTTTCTATTTTATAAAACAAAAATCAATTGTTTTTATTTGAAAGGTTGTGACATCAATGCAGCTTGCTCCAGTCAAATAATTCAATATGAAGACATAATAAATAAAATGAGAAATTCCATTAGGGAAGTTTCCTTCTTCATAATTTCTCAGTTGTTTTCTTGAGCAATTACTTCCTTGGAATTTGTACATAGATGTTGGTCAGATCTAATGACCTCAGTCTACCCTTGATTTATGAAATAGCCACATGTTTCTCCTCTCCTCCCCCCTCCCTCGACCCCAGCTCCTTCCCCTACTATAACTGCTTTCTTGGTTCAAAAGTGCAAGCAACTAGACTGTCAGAATGTGGAGATACCCGGTGGAAAAAATTCCCTTTTTATAAAATAAGCAGGTCAAGAAGTGAATCTAGTGGTGAAGCTGCAGAACTAGAACTATAGAACTGCGGGGTCTAGGAATAGCATTCCATGAGCCTTGTTTTTACACCAAGTAGAGTTTAAAGACCCATTTGGGGGGAGAGATTGAGGTGACAATTAGCAAGAAAAACAAAACAGTTGAAGAGACAGGGGAAGCATGTGCTGCTATTTCAAAATTTCCCTCATGAAACCCCCTTTTCAAATAGTGGCCTGAACAAGGTTCTCTCAGATGAGGACGTCGATTCATTCCATCCAATATGTCCTTGAATCAGTCCTATTTCAAACGCCTTTAATCACCGACCTGAGGTAAATAAAGGGTGTCCTATGTCTATGAAGGGTCACGGTAATAGCTTATTTCCAACCGATTCTTTTCTTCAGAATATTACGAATGCTTTAGGGTCTTCGGGACATTAAGCCACCCAACATCCCTGTGATGTGCAGAGTCAGTATTATCTCCTTTTTACAGATGGGGAAATGAGACAGATTTGTTTTAAATGATTAGTTGAAGGTCATAGAATATCAGTAAAAGGACGGAGATGAAGCCCCAATTCGTCCAATTCTTTGGCCTTATCAATCGGGCCGATTCTCCTTCTGTTAAATAATTCCATCATCTGAGCATGCCTGTTTCTGAAAGAAATTCACATGCTCTCCTCTTTCACTCCTGGCTGGGATTCTAGGTCAAAAACCCTCCAGCAGATTTCAGTTTTCCCGAATTACATTTCAAATTTTGCTTTTAGTATCACTGAAAGGAGGCACCTTAGCAATCAGGCACTTTAATTACCTTTGTTGGTATATTGGAATTTGGCATAATTGGACAATATTAAGAAGATTTAGGATTTTCTGGGTCTTTTTCACTCAGTGAAGTAGAAACAAAGCCACGTATTGTTGCACGAACCAAATGATACACAGATTTTGCATTAAACCAAAATTCCAAACTCATTAATCCTATTCCTTCTGTGAATGAATGTTTGATGTAAGCTTCTTGAAAAAAATGCTTTAGACTTAATTGCTTTTCTTATGGAAAATTGGTGGAAAAAGAGCAGACAACAAGAACCACCACTTTCAGGATAATATATACGTATAGAGAGAGAGAGAGAGAGAGGATGCTGTTTTAAAGGGGGCATTTGGGTGAGTGAGAAATGAAAGTACAGATAGAAGAGAAAGGTGAGGAAAGCGAGAGCTCTTATGTACTTACCTTTAAACTCTGTTGCTTCCCCCTACGTGTAATTTATTTTAGTGTCAGTCTGCCCTTGCTAGGTTGTAAGCTCCTTGAGGGCTGGGATCTTGTCTATTAACTCTCTCATATACTCCGTTCAAAGTGAATGCTCAATAAAAACTATTGATTGATCAAATGGCTCTTTAAACACTACCAATCAGAACTGTTGACAAGATGGCTTTCTAATCTTGCCACTGATATAGTTAGTTCCCACAAGAAAATCCAGCTTTAATTGAAATCCTGTCTGACAAAGTGAGATGCAAGTGAGTTGTTCAAAGCGAATTGCAGGCAACCACAGCTAGTGCATAGCACAGTGAATTCACTTTAGATCCCATGACAGTCAAAATTGCAGGGTGAGTGGCTATTCACTTTGCAGAGGAATGTTTTCCAGACGTAAAGTTTAAACTGTCTTTGTGTGAGGCAGTGAACTTGACTCCATGTCTTCTTCAAAATCACTTTCTGGCCTCTAAAACCACTCGAAGACAATTTTGCAAGGCAACTCCCAGACTTCTACACTGCACACCAGAAAAACCCTCAGGAGACCTACACAATGGACATAACTTGAAGTTTTTACAACAGCTGCCTACTTCAAAGGAAATGGCTTTCTCTTTCTAGAGTTCTGTTCGTCTTTATTTAATTCAGCTCCCTTAATTGCCTTGTATTGTGAATTGCAATGTAAAATGTGGGTCTTTGCTGAAAGAGAGGTCAGTGCTCTTAAAGGGCTGTCCCGGGTATACTCTCTGCATCTTTCATAATGAAAAGGCATTGGATTAATGTTCACTTAAATTACATGATTAATGGAACCGTTAGCAACATGGTCAAATTTGAAAAGAACAAGTGTAAACGACCTAATTAAACTAAATAAGAAATGTTTCTGCTAATTACTTGTAGCAGCTTAAGGTCATAAGTGGTCCAATCTAACTCATCCTTTTCTACTTTTATGTCTTAGTAGTCTTTCCTTTTGCCTTTACAAAACAACGCTAATCATTTTTTTAAAGTTAAGCCATTAGTTTGACAGCTCCAAATTTGGGGACTCATTATGGTCTAGAAGAAATCCTCTCACAAGCTATTTCAGCCACATCATTTAGAATTCAGGACATCTCTCTCCCCTTGTTAAATGTAACTCCGTGTTAGGGCCACAAAAACCTGTTTATAACATCTTTCTCTAAGTGGCTGAAGTTGTTGACCATGTATTATCTGATGATTTCCAAGGCAGCATGTACTTGGGAAGCAAGAATGACCAGCTTCTGTGAAAAAGCGGCTCAAACTCAGTCAAGTTTGCCTTCCTGTTATGGTGAAAACCAAGGCAGAAGACAGGGTGGTAATTCTGCAGTTGTTAGCACTTAGAAGTGTCATTGCCTCAGAAGAAGCACTTAGTACAGTGCTCTGCACACAGTAAGCTCTCAATAAATATGATTGAATGAATAAGCCAGGGCTGAATTCTAGCTATTGCCCCATCCCACTCCCCCAACTGTTGTCCAAGCTCATCAAATGGCTTATATGCACAGTGTGGATTAGTGAACAGTCATGAGCTTGGCAGTCACAAGGACCAGGGTTTTAATCCTAGCTCTGCCACTTGTCAGCTGTGTGACCTGGGGCAAGTCACTCCACTTCTCTGTACCTCAGTCCCCTCATCCATAAAATGGGGATTAATTAATTAATGGCTGGAAACAGATGATTAGGAAAGATTTAATGGATAAAAAGAGCAAAATAGAATAATAATGCAAGGAGAAGAAAAATAATAAATGCAGCCATGAATAGTGGCCAAAGGGGTAATTTTTAGGCTCCTCACCACCCTGGCAGGCTGGTCACTCCAAAACTCACCACTTCCAAACATTCCAAATGTTTGCAAGCTGCGCTGCCCCTTCTTCATCTGCCAGCAGGAGCCCACCCAACCCAAGTCATGCAGGATGGGAAGATATTGCTCACACATCTCCCAGCCGGCCCTGGGGGAGGGACGAATTCGAGGCGCTGAGGTTACGTGGTGCAGCCGCCTTTCCCGCCCCTCTGACCCCGGGTGGCATTGGCCTCTCTGGATAGGTCAAGGGTCAGTACCACTGGTTTTCATGTTTAACTGGACACAGAGCACTACCAGCTGTGTTGACCCAAAGCTGGCTATGTGTTGTCATTTTGTAGTGGTCAATTCCTTTAGACCCAAATCCAGGGAAAACCTACCCTCCAAGCACCAAATTCAGGCGAACGTGGATTTGCTCATAAGACTAGTCAAAATCTGAAGCCACAAACTTTGATGTCAGCATTTCTGCCTGGTTCATAGAGAACATTTGTGGATTTTTCTTCCTCCAACTCTGCCCTCCTTCTGCTTCCTTACCCCAGTCAAGGGTCCCACTGACCCTCAGGAGGACCTCAGAAGCATCCACTGGGTCAAGGCAAACCAGAGTCTCGAAGGAGCTGGTCTCTAGCAACCTTGGGCAGAAACTATTTATTTTGCAGCCTCCTGGACCAATCAGGACCTATAGACAGGAGCATAGTCTTGCAGAAATAAAAAAAATTTCACCTGTACATAGAACTTCAACCCAATGAAATTCAACAAAAAATACATTTGGCAGGTCCCCTGATCAGTAACTGGCTAAAATGAGTCTGATTTTATTGGGATCATTAGGATTGCCCTATGCAGACATGAACAGTTTCTGACTCTCAGAAGGGCAGTTCTTATTGTTGACAAATAATCTGTGAGGACAGGTTTCTATTGTGTGTATGAGGAACTTAGTCTGTACAGTGCTTGGCTCTCTCTGCTCATTTTGCAGATTTGTTTTTCTCTGAGTGAACTCGGAAGGCTGTTGCATGGAACAGGTGAATGTGGCTTGTGGATAGTAGGCATCATATTGGGTCATGTAGCATTTATGTCTCCAAATGGCATTTTCACTTTCGGTTCCATTCACTTGCTTCTAAGCAATGTCCACATGGAAGGCAAGCTCCTTGTGGGCAGGGAATATGTCTTCCAGAACTGTTGTATTATCCCCTTTTGAGGGCTTAGTATAAGGCTCTGAACTCAGTAAGTTCTCAATAAATGGTGTCTAATTGATTGAGCCATTTGGCTCATGCGATTTCAGTATTAAGATTTCAGTTAAAAAAATTCCATTTGAAGAATCCTACCAGACCGCAAGCAACTATTTGGTATCAATTATTGATCATAAGGTTTCAAAAGAATATGTTTAGTTCTGAACCCAGAATTGGCCACATAGTGGACTCTGATGTTTATGTGAGACCACACTTTCTAAAGTTTGGTCAGTAACATTATAACTGGAACTACCAAAATATGTATATTTCCCACAGCACATGGTTCAACAAGATCGTTAATGACTGTCATGAAGCATTTTGCCACTTTAATTTTTTAATCCATGTGTGGTCTGAAGAAAATTAAATTCATATGTTTTTCACTCATTGGCAATTAACTCATCCAAATGGATTTTCTTTATAAGAGCTATTTGATGTCCATAAATCCTCTTGAGCCTCTTAAAGATCTTTTCTTTGAAAAAACAAGTTGTCTTCTGCCAAGCACAAATAGAATCCAAACCCCACAAGGTTCAAGTTCAGTTTGAAACTAAAAACTCAACGAGTTTGGGAGTTTTATACATGGTAATGACAAAATGCTCTTCTCCTTAGCAAGAAGATGTTTGCAAGGCCCAAATTTTGTTTTGTTGTTTTCTGTGACAGAAAAAAAAATCCCACATTTTTATGCTCCCAATTAATTATAGGAACATCAAAGAATGGTTAGTTTACAAAGAGGAAACCAGAAAGAAAAATCTGTTTGAAGTTTGTAGGAATTGGGCGGTGTAGGGCTACAATTTTGGGAGGTTCCATTTTCCAGACATAAGCTCATAAAATGCCCAGGTTCTGCTGCCCATTTTATTTTTTTCTTACCTCTTCTCTCTCGCAGCAGGAGTAGTTTATATAAGGAAAAGTATGCAAAGGATAAAGTGTCTTCCATTATACACTGCAAAAATATAAAATTAGAAATGGAAAAAATCTTCAGAAGCCAAACTCTAGGTTTCAGTCCACAAGGGCAAATGTTTTGATAATTGAGGACCTAAAATATTCTCTGGATGCAAGTGACTACATAACAGCGGCAGAGTCATGTATTTTTGGCTGTCAGCATCTGAATAGTGAATGCAGGTGCAAGAATATTTTAGGCCTCGATCCTCAGGATAATTCACTTGGATATATCTAGTGTAAGGACTGTGTGGTCTTTGTTTATTTTACTGATCATTTGAGGGAATGGCTTGGGCTCATTTTCTTTTATATTGATGTAATGAGAATAAGTCAGTCAGTGAATAGCATCTATTGAGAATTCACTGTGTACAAGCACTTGGGAAAGTACAATACAATAGATGTGATCCCTCCCCACTAAGTTCTTACAGTTCAAAGGGAGAGACAGACATAAAATGAATTAGAGCTAGGGGAAAGGGCAGAGTGTGAAGGTTATGTAGATTCCTTCTGTGGGTTTGAGGGTGGGCTGAATATCATGTGGTTAAGGGGTAAAGATCCACGTGAATAGGTGGATAGGAGAGGGTGAGTAGGGGAAGGTGAGGGTGAGGCCTTAGTAAGGGAAGGCTCCTTGATGTGCTGTGAATTTAAGTGCTCTGAAAGTGGAGAGTAGAGGCCTGTTGAATGTGAAGGGCGAGGGAGTTCCAGGCCAGAGAGAGGATATGACCAAGGGGTCGGTGGAAAGATAGATGAGAACAAGGAATGGAGTGGAGGTTGGCGTGAGGGGAGCACGATATGCACGTTGGGCTGTAATGGATCAGTGAAGTACGGTAGAGGGAAAAATTTGATTGAGTGCTTTGAAGCCAATGGTAAGGAGGTTCTTGATAAGTGGGTAGATATGGACTGAAAGTATTTTAGAAAAATGACCCAGGGAAGCAGAATGAAGTGTGAATTGCCATGGGGAGAGACAAGGAGGTCAGCGAGGAGGCTGATGCAGTAACTGATGAGAAAGAGTATGGCCTAGGAGGTTTAATCCAGAACTGTGTTCTGCCTCTTCCCTGCTGGGTAACCCTGGGCAAATCTTTTACCTCTCTGTGACTTATCTTTCTTACCTCTAAAATGGGGATTTTACACCTTTTCTCCCTGTGATCCCTGAACAGACCTAAAATATTTACAGAGTAATTGGATTACATAATTGATTTACAGTTAATTGTACATCAAACATAGGTGCTGAGGAAGGCTAGCGACATTTTAATTACTAGCCGTAGCCGTTGGGATGATGTGATGTAGAAAGCTGGGTGTTAAATGCGGGAGACTCGTTGGAGAAAGTGGGACACTATGAGGGTTTTGAACCATTACCATTTCCCCTCTTCTATAATTTTCCCCTTCAAGACCATCAGGCCCACCCGAATTTCAGGATTCTATAAGCTGGTTTCCCATGTAAGAACTTTCTGAAAGATATGGGAGATTAGGTCTCTCATCAGAAAACTGAATACAAAAACCATATAGACTCAATTCATTCATTCAGTCGTATTTATTGAGCACTTACTGTGTGCAGAGCACAGTACTAAGCACTTGGAAAGCACAATTCAGCAACAAGTAGACACAATCCCTGCCCAACAACGGACATATGTTTTTATCCTTGCTCACCTGCCTGGAAATCCCTCCCACTTCAAACTTGACAGACCACTGCTGTCCCCATCATCAGTGCCCTTGTGAAACCATCTCTTCCTGGAGGCCTTTTTCCCCATTCATTTCTAACCTTGCCTTTTTATCCCTCCTCTGCCTCTTACGCATTTGTGTACGCACAACCTTCACATAGCACTTAAGTACATTTGTTATATGCCCTATTATTTGAACTCTGTTACACTTACTCACTTTTACCTGCTTCTCCTATCCCTAAATTATTTCAGTGTTTTTCTCCCCAGCCACATCACAAGTTCCTTGAGGATAGAGATCATGTCTATTGTACTCTGCCAAGCACTTAATGGAGTGCTCTGCCCAACCTAGATGTTCAATAAATCATATTGATTGATTAATTGATTGCTACTCAGTGGATTAGTTGCTCAACTGAAGGATGAAGCAACTCACTACCTCTCGAACACACACAGAAACATGTTCATTTGAATTCATACCCACAGACTTATGTGAATTTTCAGTACACCAGACATCAAGCTGATCCCTATGGATTTCTGGAAGCTTTGAAGCCCTCAGGTTTATATGATTTAAATGGGAAACATACTGAAACTAGCATAAATTCAAAAGCTGGTTTTTAGCAGACGACTGCAAGGAAATAAGCCTCGATGGACAAAATGTCTAGGCTTGGATGTATCGACTTTGCTTGAGGCTACCCAAACAAGTCCGATGCATACGCAGAAGTCGACATACATACTGGATGACCCTCTTTGAGGAGGACACATGAGTTCACAGCCACACATTTTGATCTTGGGCTTTGCCCTCAGACTCTTTAGTCAAGCCGAGAGGCCTGCATCCTCTCCCCAGCAACTTTGGAGAAAGCCTGTGAGTGACAACTGAAGAGTAGATCTGACACCACAGCTCCTCGTCTTCCTTGAAAAATGTATTTTTAAAGGAAACAGTGTTAAACAAATCCAATATCTTCATGAGAATGAATGCAAATAAATTAGTTTCCAGGATATTCTTTAGATAATAGACACTGTATCAATATGCAATTTCATATATGAGAAGCAGCATTGCATAGCAGATAGAGCATGGGCCTGGGAATCAGGAGGTCATGGGTTCTAACTCTGGCTTGGCCGCTTATCTGCTGTGTGACCTTGGGCAAGCCACTTAACTTCTCTGGGCCTCAGTTACCTCATCTGTAAAATGGGGATTGAGACTGTGAGCCCCACATGGGACAGGGACTGTGTCCAACCCAATTTGCCTGTATCAACCCTAGCGCTTAGTACAGTGCCTGGCACTTAACAAATACCATCATTATTATTATACATATTTTAAATAAGTACTTTAGAAATGTTTTTGACTTATGATGCTGGCTGATCTGATGAGAATTAGAAATGTTCAGAGTATTTATATTGAAACAACAGTGGCTAGTTTCCCTCACAGATGTCACAGTAGCTGTGAAACTTTAATTCTGTCCTCTAAACAGGTCAGCGATGTAAAAACGAAAGGAAATACCTTAACTGCCTTCAAAAACACATTCAAATATTCTAAGGTCCACCCTGTTGGAAGGAACATACTTTTCAAGAAAACGAGCTGGTAGCAACAATTACAAGGTGAATCATTGTGGTGCAATCATTCACTTGGAATAAACCAATAAAAAATTCAGGCCATTTTACATAATGGGCCCAATTCGTGAGCATCATAAAAGAGTACATGGCAAGAAATTAGTTTTGTGGCATTGACATCAATGTGAAATAGCACATAACTAATGAAACAAGCGACACAAAACTAATGAAATAGCAGGGTGAATTAATAAGAGTCCCTTCTTATTTCTAAAAGCATAAAAAAACCCTCACACACAAACTCTAATAGCTTGAAGTGGGTGATTATCCCCAGCCTGTAATTTTAACACAATCATTGATCATATTCAGGGCATTTGCTATGAATGCTAGCTTCAGTGAAGCCAGAAGCTTCTCCACTTGGAGTAACGTTGACAAAATATGACATGTCAGCTGCCAATTAGGCTAATTTCGTAGAGTGGAAACTACCAGGGTTGTATCACTGAACTGCCCAGGAGACTTACCAGTGGCTTGAGTGTGTCCCTGAAATGCTCGTTACTAAGGCAGTGGGACACATCGGCAGATAAACCAATCGGGAGAGGGGTTGCTCTTCATATTCCGAGGATTTGAGAAGGTCGGGTTACGAAAAGGCAGATTGAAAACCGTGACAGGCTCTGCAAGGGCACAACTCTTTTCGACCACGTCTACATGACAGTCGGGTCATCGTCAAACGCGAAGGACGTCTATATCCCTATCAACCGTCCAACATCTCTGCGCTTTAGCCTTTCTATTAATAAAAGATGTCAGAGAAACGTACTAAAATTGAGACCCTCTTTCTCCCTCGTTTGACATCGCATTACCGAGTGCATGTTTTTACCACCAATGAGGAGCCGTTATTATTTTCAGGATCTGAACTGCTTTTGAAAAGGTTATTTCTGTACGATCGTCACTGAGCATAAATAGCCGGCTGACATCAACAGGCCCTCAAGGGTGAACTTCCAAGTGAGATGGGTCTTGCCCAGTTCCACTGACCTAAAAAGTGAAGAATGTGTCACTGGGAGCTTTTAATCATGGAGTACAAAACACTCCTTCGCTTCTCGTGAAATATTTCATGAGGAGCCCAGGAGTGTTTTTTGTTTTTAAAAGCAATATACGTATATATTGCTTTTAAGAACTAAAAATTTCCAGTCTTGGCCCCTGCATTCCAATGATGACATTATAAAAGAAGGGACCACATTCTTTTTTCCAGAGGGAGGTGATGGAATGTTTGAGCTGACCCTGCACCATAAAAGATCATATCAACCTCTTTCCCACATTTCTATTTTAGCGCATTCGTAGTTTCACCCAGCAAATACTTGTGTGGATGTTTTCATGCCTGAGGAGGGCTTGTGGAATGTTGATGTTAGAGATTTCCTAGCGAAGCTTCAGTGCTTCCACTTTGCTGAATTTTTGAATTATTTCCCATTGCCTGGTGTTTCTAAGCTGGAGCCACTCTTAAACCAGTAACCTAATAATACAGTTCATGAAAATATTTTAGTCTGATTTACTTTATGCTTACTAGAACATTGTAAGTGTCACATGCTGAGCGGTGCAAAGGGATTGGAAGCTGCCTTATTATTGCCCCTGGCCTGTAAGGGAGTTAAATAACCAAGCCGAGGCTTTCAGGCAGATTATGGTAGTTGAGAGAGAATGTAAATATTTGGATTTTAGGCTACTTCTTAGAATATGTTCTCATTTCTAAGAATAGTGTTCTTAAAGTATTTATAGACAATGCAAACCACAATTTCATATATATATATATGTATTATATAAAAAGGAAGTAGTGTGGTCGAAAGAAAAAACATGGATTTGGGAGTCAGGGGACTTGAGTTCTAATCCTGACTTTGCCACTTGCCTGCTGTGTGACCTTAACTTCTTGGTATCTCAGTTTCCCCCTCTGTTCAAGGGGGAAGTAAGGAAATATTTTCTTTCCCAGCGTTTTGATTGTGAGCCTCAAGTGGAACAGAGGCTGTTTCTGCTGTGATTATCTAGAATCTACCCCAGGGCTTAGTATGGTCCTTGGCATACAGTAAATGCTTAGCAAAGACCACTTCACTTTTTAGTTGAAATGCCCAATATGTGTTGTCTAGCTAGAAAACTAACAAGGGTAGAGTGAAATAAAGTTTCAATAAAGTATTGAATCAGTTGGTTTCATTGACCACTTACTGTGTGCTTGCACAGTTGGTACAGGCAATCCCTGCCCTTCAGAAGCATACACAATTGAGAAAGCATAAGTAACCATTTTCACTGTGCTCAGCAGCCAAATGTTTCTCTCTTTCAGATATTAAGTGTAGAGGATTTGTCAATGTGTTATTTTTTATCTTTGTTGAAACAACTATGAATGCATTCATAAGGCATAGCATTTGTTGATAGCAACCAAATTTGTTTTTATTGCAAAAAGTACTAGACCTGTGTCTTACAATGTGACATTAGGAAGACCTACAACTGAGTGAATCAAAAGGGTGTTGAGAAGCTGAGTTGATTTTGATATGTTGAATTATGAGAATAATTGCCCGAGGTAAGAAATAATGTAGAAAAACTAGCTATCTTTTGCAAGTTAGAGCATGGCACACCCATTGGGACAGACCACTGGTCCACCTCTATCCAGGACTCCCAATTCATTCATTCATTCAATCGTATTTATTGAGCACTTACTGTGTGCAGAGCACTGTACTAAGCACTTGGGAAGTACAAGTTGGCAACATATGGAGACGGTCCCTACCCAACAGCGGGCTCACAGTCTAGAAAGGATGCTTGGAAAAAACATCCCTGTTTCACATCATTCCTCTCGACTCTGGGTGTAGCATCTACTCTCCCTATTTTCTATTCTAGGAACCCAATCTGATCCCTTTGCTCCTGATGGAGGAAATTGCAATTTTGAAATTTAATTAGGCATCCTCAGCAGGCATATAATGACTAAGGAACATGGCAGAGCCATTCTCGAGTGCACAAAATATCCCTACGAAGAAACTTCAAATTTAGGGGAACTTCAAAATTAGGAGAAGGAGCGTGGCTCAGTGGAAAGAGCATGGGCTTTGGAGTCAGAGGTCATGGGTTCAAATCCCGTCTCCACCAATTGCCAGCTGTATGACTTTGGGCAAGTTACTTAACTTCTCTGGGCCTCAGTTACCTCATCTGTAAAATGGGGATTAAGACTGTGAGCCCCCCGTGGGAAAACCTGATCACTTTGTGACCTCCCCAGCGCTTAGAACAGTGCTTTGCACAGAGTAAGCACTTAATAAATGCCATTATCATTATTATTATTATTTAGAGGGAAAAAAACAAATCAAAAATAGAAGCCTGTGGTTGCTGATCCCCAGGCAATGATTTGTTGATGATCCTACAACCATGGTGTGGAGGAAAAGCCTTGCTCATTTTTCCTGAACAATTAAGAAAGGGCTTGTCAGAATGCAAGTCTCCTTCAGCAACATTTTGTCACAGTTTCTGTGGCTGAGTGGCCATGATCAGTAGTTTCAATTTTATGGTTTTGTTTTTTTTTAGGCATTTGCAGGGTTGAAGATTAATTGCAGGAGTTAAGTCAGTAATTCCTCTCTTGAGTAATAGGCGAGGAAACTAATCCCATCGGCAAGCAACGTACCCGTAAGAGGCTCCTCAGAGCTAATATAAACTATTCTTGGATCCAAATGCAGATATGCGTAGGCATACGGATGGAGTCAATTCTTGGTTTTTCTGGAGGCTGCTTATCGGGGTATAAGAAGTTCCTTGGGTGCCCAGGAGCAGAGATTCTGCTGGGAACCTCTTACTGTTGCATACAAAAGTGGGAAAGGAGAGTGAGCCTGCAACGCCCAGGAATTTCAAGGTGGTTAGGGAACATGCATAGTCCAGAAGTCCAGTTATCTCAGTCCACTAGATGGTAAATTTCCTATGGACAGGAATCACGTGTTTTGCTTCAGTTATACTTTCCCCAGTGCTTAGTGCAGTGCCGTACACTCATTAAGTACTAAATAAATACCACTGATTGATTTCACAAAAACTCCTCATGATCGGTTTCAAGGCTCTTCCCCTTCTGGCCTCTTTACCTACCTGCTGTCTTCACCCTTTACTCCCCAACTAACTGTATTTTTTCCTCCAAAGCCAACCTTCTAGCTGTACCTCTCTCCTGTCTCTCCCACCTTTGTCTGTTTCCTTACGCTCTTCTCCCAGCTTTTCTCCCATAGTTTCCTTCCCTCCCTGTGTCAGACAGACCACAGTCCTCCCCACCTTCAAGTCACCCCTAAGATCCTACTTCCTCCAACAAGTTTATCCAAAATTAATTTCCCTGAAACTTGAGCCAATATCATCCCTTCAGCCAGTTGTAGCACTTGTAAACAGATTTATTTCCTCTTCAGCACTCATCTATATTCACTGATTTATCTGACCGAGGACTTAGTACATTGCAGTCACTTAGTACAATGATCTACACAGAATAAGCACTGAGTAAATACTATTGATTGATTGATCGCACTAGCTGTAAATATTTTTGCATTCGTATCGCACTCATTAGACTGTAAACTCTTTGTGGACAGAGAGCGTCGCTTGTTTATTCTCAACTTCACAAGCACCTAGTATGTAGAAGGGAAAGGAAAGAATGAAGAACTCAGTTGTTATTTAAAGTAATGCTGATAAAAGAGTGGTAGAATGACCACTAGTATGAAAAGCAGTGTGGGACAGTGGAAAGAGCATGGGCCTGCGAATCAGAGGATCTGGTTTCTAATTCTGGCTTTCCCATTTGTCTTCGTGTGACCTTGGACAGGTCATTTCTCTTCTCTGGGCCTCAGTTACCTCATCTGTAAAATGGCGATTAAGACTGTGGGACAGAGATTGGGTCCAACCTGACTATCTTGTATCTACCCCAGTGCTTAGTACAGTGCCTGGCACATAGTAAGTGCTTAATATATACTATTTCAAAAAATGGAATAGTGTGCCAAACTATTGGCTGATACGGATGATCTCTGTTTCCGTGGAAAATTAATATTGGCCGTCAGTGGAATGGTGTCTCTGTCTTTGTCTTTGCTAAGGAAGAATGAGGTGATGATTTCTTCTTAGCTGAGGTGAGTTGGTAGAAGGAAAATATTCTGGTGTTTTCTAAATGTGGCTTTTCTGTGCTTTTCATAAATGATATCTACCTACTCTGCAACACTGACAGTTGGGAGGGTAGTACTGGTGTTTGTTTTTTTTTTTGCCCAAGGCAAACTTGAGCATGTTTTTCTTCTCTCAGTCATAGCTCACTTGCACAATAAAAAGACATGCAAGCATGTGGCCCAGAGCAATCGCCTGCTTTCTTGGGATAGGAAGGAAAGGCTGTTCTGATTCTGTAGATTGTATCATCTGTTCCATCCACTTATGTGAAGGAAAGTTCTTCACAGGGAGTGGAGGGCAAGTGGATGTCTGAACTTCGAACTTGAATAACATTTGAGCCTTCGAGGAAACATTAAGTTTTTTTAGGTGGTGAACCCGATTTTATTTGCTGGGTGAGCTTTATTATAACAGGCTGTCCTGATAGAAGAAATCTGCAGGGCAGTCAGTCAGTGACTGATGACATAATTTATTTTTATTTCACCACAAAAATGGTGACTCTGATGTTAAGCAATAGCATGAAACTCCCTCGTATCTCTCGAAAAGACATCAGACCGGACCCGTGATAAAGATAATAAATGCTTTCTACATCGTTTGTAATAAAAACCGAGCCACAGGTCAGGTTCATGGAAAATGCAACTTGAATATTCCCCTTGCTTAACTTAACTGGACATCACGTATTTTCACTTTACCCCAGCTAAAGCATTGACTGAAATAGCCCTTCACTAGAAGTTTAATAAACTTTATTTTTCAAAAAAGGAGAATGAGTGTAAGAGTTTTCAACAAGTCATTACATTTTTAATCAAAGTGAAGTTTCTGGCTCATGGAACTCTGGTGTGAATGATTACAGTTTAGAGAAGAGGAATGTCTGAAAAAAAAATGGATGCTGAGGGACAGTTAAAACCTGAGTGTTTTCAAGGTATAACACTGGCTACCTAAGGCTAGTCTAAGCAATTTAGATGGAGAAGAGGCTGTATTTTAGTGCTAATTAGAGCAACGAAATAGATCCTAAATATTTAAACTATAACTGGCCTATATATGATATTTTATCACTGTGCGTATGTTAGTGGCTGATAAAGACATGAAAGCATTTGAGAGTATAACGACAATATATTAAATATCGAATATTTGCTGAGCCAGTGGGGAAGAGGAAAAATGGCTGCTTCCTTTCAGGATGCAAAAGTCACCTTATCAAGTCATCCTCAACTTTGTGGCTAAAAAGTTCTCAATCAATCAAAAGCATGTATTGAACGTTTGTTGCGTGCAGAGTTATATACTAAATGCTTGGGAGAATACAGTATAACAGAGTTAATGGACAAGTTCCTTGCCCACAAGGAACTTACAGTCTAGTGTGGGAGCTCACAAGCTCCATTCCTTCCATGCTACACCTGGGACAACTCTGTGCCAGCCCTACGTTTAACAAAGTGACATAAGGAGGGCTTTTCTTGAGTACTTTTAGTTTGGGGATACAAGGATTTGGAAATCAGGAACTGTTGCTTTCATTATTAGAGTATGTCAGGCAGCCAACCATTTTTTTTTAGGCACCAATTATATGTAGAGCCTTGTAACCTGTGGGGAACAACAAAAGAAAATGTTTCTTTTCAAAGCTGTGATGATAGTCTTCTAATAGAACAGGATAATCAAGAAAACTATGTACGAGGAAGCAGTAGAATTTGAACATTAAAAGGTACTTGGGCATTTACAAATTCTGATTACATTAAGAGTGGATTTCTTCTACCAGATATGCAACACTGCTTGGTCTAAGAAATGCATTCAAAATAGCACATCTGTCACTTGTGTGATATGACACTACAACTTTCCCTTCCCCTAGACTATGGACCCCATGTGAGACAGGGACCTTGTTGTACTTATTTGATTGCATTGTGTCTACCCCAGTGTCCACACAGTGTTAACACATAGTAAATACTTGACAACCACCACAATTATCATTGTTATTACATATCTAATAGCAAAAACACATAACGATATCTTGGTTTTGTATAGCATTTTCATTTCCAAAGCACTCTCATTTTAACATCTCATTTTTACCTTCAAAATGACCATGGAATAGCAGGTATTATATGTCCCCTAGATCTTCTAAAGATCATTTTGCCACCCTTATGCCTCCAAGCAGTCTATTTTTGAAACACATCTACCCTGAAGATATCTATCTCTGGGGATGGATGTTTATTCTCCCCCCTAGAAACCCACTCTACTGCTTAGTAACCAACAGTGTAAACTAGGCCAGTTTAAGATGCTGCGAAATAGCCCTCAGGCTAAGGTTTCCCCATCCTAACATCCCTAGAGAGAGTGCTTTCATCCATGCCTTCTCCACTGCTCAACCTCTGCCTAGTGATGCCTTATTTTTTTCCTGGAGCACCAACTGACCAGAAGGGAAGAGGGTTTAATGGTGATGCTTTTGGCATGACTGTGGTGGGCCCTGCTGTTGCTACAGGGGCCTCTCGAGAGTAGAGGTCCCAGGGCATCTGTCCCATTCGCCCAGTGGTTAAAGGGGCTTTGACCCCAGGTGCCAATTTCACAGGGGCGACGGATCCATTTGAGCTGGACACCCAAGCTTGCTCATCCCAAGTCACCGGCAAGATTTCAGGGTTTCCAGTCAGGGATGAAAAGATCCCAAATGGTAGGTTTCCAAAAATGTTAGCTATGCCCTCCTGTACCCTCTACCCACCATGCCCTCCCACCCCACAAAATACCTCTTCCCCCCCACAATCAGAATGAGAAGTTGGTGCTATCACCCTGACTATTTGCTAGTTCTTCCTTTTATTCAACCTTTACCCCACCTGTAATGTGAATCCATTTCCCCATGACTATCCCTATGTAGCCTTATTATTAAAAAGTTTAAACAGAGTATCTAATGTCAGTCAAGTACTGGTACTTATTGAGCAACTGTTGGGTGGAGAGCACTGTATCAATATAAATATTAGTATACGTACACACATGCATCTAACTGCCATTCAAATGCTCGGACCAAGAAGGAAGTAAAGTGTGCCTGAAGAAAATCAGATGGAGCCTTAAAAAAACTGCATGTGCTCCATCTCCCTTCCCGTTTCCTTTCTGCTTGGTTTTCACGAAAACCTATGTTTCCGGGTGAGCTCTAAGCATACAGTTACTTGAGTTTTCAGTCTGGAAATATAAAAACCAGTTGAGGTATATAAATATAGATTCTAAATCACAGTGCTGTGGTATTTTCATTGTATAATATCTTTTAGCCTGAAGGATCCTAGGGTGTCTGTTCTTAGAGGGGAAAAGCGTCATGCAGTGTTGAATTCCACAAGCAGCAAGACTCTGATTTTTCCTTTCTCACCTGATCTCCAGAGCTACTCATGTACTGATCATCACCGTTCCACTTATCTCTGAATAAGTCTGTCCCTGCCTAGGAAGAAATTCCCCAAAGAGACTGCATTGGTTAATTTCCCCTTTTCACAATGGTATCTCTGCAGCTCCATCTTGTCTGGGTAATGTTCATTGTTTTTTCTGACATGACTCAGGTCTTGGCAGGACTTGTGTGTTTCTCTTTCTTGTTAGATACCATTCATTCTGGGGCTACCTTTATTTCAGGACTATTAAGAGGAAACGGAATGGGATTTACCCTTCTTGACTGAAAAAAGAGGTGCCCAAACTGCCAACCTTTGGGAGTGACGCTCGTATTGATGGTTGAAGATTCCTACACGGCCCCGCCAAAGTCCAAACTGTTTAATATCTCGGATTAGTCAGAAAGGTTAGGCCAGAACTTCGAATACTATGTATGTTTCCCATGTTGAGTGCCAGGAAGTGGCCACTTTTGGATATAGAATTAGACTTTATGCTTGTTGTGGGCGGGGAATGTGTTTACCGACTTCATTCATTCATTCAATCGTATTTATTGAGCGCTTACTGTGTGCAGAGCGCCGTACTAAGACTTTTGTATTGTACTCTCCCAAGTGCTTAGTTGAAGCTCTGACCACAGTAAGCACTCAAAAAATACCATTCATGACATTTAAGGTTCAAAATGGCTTTAACACATTGCCCAAGCCAGGTGACGTTTTCCTTAGTAAAGTTCAAGGGGACATACAGAGAAGCAGCGTGGCTTAGTGGAAAGGGGAGTCAGCGGTCGTGGGTTCTAATCCTAGATCCACCACTTGTCAGCTTTGTGCCTCAGTTACCTCATCTGAAAAATAGGGATTAAGACCGTGAGCCCCGCCTGGGACAGCCTGATAACCTTGTATCTCCCCCAGCGCTTAGAAGAGTGCTTGGCACATAATAAGCAAATAACGAATTCCATCATTTTTACAACGCTTAGAACAGTGCTTGGCAAATAGAAAGCACTTAACAAATACCATCATTATTATTTAAAGATTAAAACAAATGCCTTAACCTTGGAGAAGAACTAATGTTGAGGGGGTAGAGTAGTTTGTGGAGGTTGTCAGAATAAAAATTGAACATTACATTTTGTATAGAAAGTTTAATACAAAACACCATCCTGGGGTGTATGAACTAGAGTCGAGAAGCAGTGTGGCTCAGTGGAAAGAGCACAGGCTTGGGAGTCAGAGGTCATGGGTTCAAATTCCGACTCTGCCGCTTGTCAGATGTGTGGCTTTGGGCAAGTCACCTAACTTCTCTGGGCCTCAGTTACCTCAACTGTAGAATGGGGATTGAGACTGTGAGCCCCACGTGGGATAGGGACTGTGTCCAACCCGATTTGCTCATATCCATCCCTGCGCTTAGCACGGTACCTGGCACATAGTGCTCAACCAATGCCATAATTATTATTATCATCATTGAGCCTTTCAGCATTAGGCAGGTTTATATTAAAAGTCCTGCATCTAGAATACTACTTCTAGAAGACTTCATATTAAAATGCTGCGGTTTGCAATACAGGACTGATCTGGAGAAGTTCTGAAGGAGAATTGCCAAAAATGATGAAGGATTTCCCCAAGATAGAGAAGTGATGAGGTCTACCTCTGAGTACTACCGATGTTCACATACGTGCAGTACTTATTACATATTGCTGTGCTAGCTAGCATTTCATAAACATGTGGATGGTGGAAGGAGTATTTTTCCTTATGTGTTGCCCTGTTTCCCCATGTCATTTATCAAGTGATGCAGGGTGGCATCCTCTGTATCAGCCAGTTTCAAGCAGCTTCCTTATTTGTCTCCCTTTCCTTTCCCTCTTTCTCTCATTTCACCTTGACCTCTCTTTCCCCCAGTCCCTCCCCCTCTGCCTCCCATTCCCTCTTCTCCTGTCCTAGGTCTCATTAGAGGAAATGGAGGATCTATTGAAAGAGTATATTTTCAGCTATTATGAGATTCTTTTTTCATCCCATATTATGAGCGTTTTTTCTTTACTACTCTCATTCTTTGTCCTTTGCCTTGCTGTACCTCGGAGGCAACTGAATCCACCTTGTCCCCTGACGCACCTCTTAGGAAAATGAAGTCGGTCCGTACTGCGAGATGGAGACGATAAATCTCAATGCTTCTCCCCTTCGCGAATATGGGTCCCCGAAGCAGGTTTGAAAAGGGTTTGTCATTTCCTTTCATTTAAGATATAAGCAAGAATAATAAGCGTCTCCTGCTCTGCTGATGGGTTTGTTTGCTGGTCATCTCCTGAGATACCAGACAGTAATAAAGAGGTTTTGAAAGCATATTGGCAAAATTAACTCCTCATGTATATTAATTGGAGATGGATCAGTGGTAATTGCCGTTCTCGTCCTCCTGTTTCATTATGTAACAATAAAATTGACAAAAATGATGGTAATATAAACATGGCCTTGAGATAGCAGTGCTCTCAGGCAAAGATAGCAGGAACCCAGTAAGAATGACTATTTTTCCTTGATTTGTAGTATTAGATTGTGGAAATAACCTGAGTCAGAAAATTCAGGTTGGCACCTGTGAGGCTAAGATCAACTGTATGACAATGGCAGTGATCCTCTGGCCCCGTTATGGTCTATCACCTCTGCAGCCCCTAGTTGGGGGAAGGACTTCAGTTCTCTGTAACTTGTAGTGTGGGCCTGGGAGTTAGAAGACTTGGGTTCTAATATATAATTCAATTATAAGCCCTTATTGAGCATTATCTCATATTTAGCATATACCTCTGTTGTGCAAGGGGACGGGCGGTTTATCAGTCAATGTTAATTTTAAGATTATTATTGTGATGATTACTCTTAATAAGAATAATAATATGTATTAAGTTTATACTATGTGTCAAACACTTTTCTAAGTATTGGGGTAGATACAAGCTAATCAGTTGGGATACAGTCCCTGTCCCACTTGGGGCTCACCACTCTTAATCTCCATTTTACCAGTGAGGTAACTGAGCCCCAGAGAAGTTAAGTGGCTTGCCCAAGGTCACACAGCAGACATGTGGCCGAGCTGGGATCAGAACCCAGGTCCTTCTGACTCTCAGGCCCACCTTCTATCCACTAAGCCATGCTGCTTCTCTATTTCCAATACTCCGGATTTCCACCACACCACCACACCCCTCTATTCTATGTCTGTTAATTAGCTGATCATGTTTGGCATGATGATGATGGTATTTGTTAAGCGCTTACTATGTGGCAAGCACTGTTCTTAGCACTGGGGTATGTATAAAGTAATGAGGTTGTCCCACGTAGGGCTCACAGTCTTAATCCCCATTTTACAGCTGAGGGAACTGAGGGCCAGAGAAGTTAAGTGACTTGCCCAAAGTCACACAGCTGACAATTGGTGGAGCCAGAATTTGAACCCATGACCTCTGACTCCAAAGCCCACGCTCTTTCCATTGAGCCACGCTGCTTCTCAAGGGGATGTGGGGAAAATCCAACTAGTGGTCACTAAGAAAGTGATTTCCACTGGACTGACGTAAAGCCCAACCTCTCTTTGAACAGGGAGGGCACACGTCCCTTAGACGGACTCAGGATGCCAGCCAAAAGCGGCAGCCCTCCCAGCCTTTTTAACCAGAAACTGAGGCAGGCACAAAGTGACACTGAACAAAGAGTCATCCTGAAGACACGCAGTGAATCCTAGACAAAACAGTGACCCCGGTGGTTCACAAAGACCTATCCACAACCGGCGCTCACAAACGTACAATCCTAGACAAACTCGTCTCAGGTTTACACCGAGTACTCAGAAGAAAGCACCTTTTATCTATTATAAAATGCGGTGAATAAAAATGGGATGCAGTATTCAGGAATATAAAAGTCTATTTGTATAATGAATCACCAGCATGTATAATAGGCTACTCTGTTTTGGACGTACGCTGATTGTGTTGCCTTGCTCTATTCTTTCTCAAGATCAGGTCAAGACAGTTGAAAGTGGGTCG
The DNA here is from genome assembly GCF_015852505.1 of Tachyglossus aculeatus. Classification (NCBI taxonomy): domain Eukaryota; kingdom Metazoa; phylum Chordata; class Mammalia; order Monotremata; family Tachyglossidae; genus Tachyglossus; species Tachyglossus aculeatus. The sequence goes on from NC_052078.1 coordinate 13,314,238, forward strand.
TTAGTAAATGGAAAATCAATATAGAAGGGAGAGAGCAGTCATTGGCGTTACGTGCTGCATAATCACAAAGGGATGGTACCGTATTTTTACACTCTGAATAGAATGTTAGAGGACCATGAGATGCGCGAGTGATTCTTCAGAATTTTAAAATGTGGCAAAGGGCAATATATGAATCAAAATGTATTTACCAGGGCAAGGGAATGAGGGTCAAGGTAAAGACTCAGCGCTTTTGTTCATATTTATGTTTCATCATGCACTGACGCTCCTTCACTTTAGAGATACTATTCAATTTAGCCTAGAAAATTGTTTTCCCCCCACAAATCTGTTGACTCATTAATTTTCCTTTCATTCAGTGGTATTCATTGAGCACCTAGTGTGTACTCTGCACAGTGCTCTGCAGTGTGCTAAGTGCTTGGCAGAGTTCCATAGAACAGAGTCGGTAGACACATTTCCTGCCCACAAGGAGCTTACAGTCTAGAGGACTGGCCTGAAATAGTCACCGGTCTTTGCCAAGTACGTGATTTAGAGACTAAGAGAAGTAACGGCGGTGTTGAGAATAATATTTTCGCCTTCTCTGGAATTCTGCCGTGATTTCAGTTAAGTTCCGCACAGTGTCTTTTGAGCCCCAGCTGATATGGCGTGGCTAATTTGCACACGACATCTAAATGCGGATGAGAAAGAGCCGGGTATTATCTCCATTTGGCAGAGATGAAGTCGAAGCCCAGAGAAGTTCAGTGGAATAAAGCTAGGTCTGCCGATTGTTAGCTTATTAACCCGTCTTTCGGGGAGAGAGCCAGCAGGGGTGATTGTGATGAATTTTGAGAAGTGGTCTGTATTCAGAACCAACATTTAAAACAAGACTTTCGGTCTAAGGACATAAGGATCTAAGGATGGTGTCATCGACAGAATGGTGAAACTGACTGACATAAGGCCAAGATCAGAAGAAACAGAACAGGCCCGAGAAACTTGTCTGGAATGCCACGGACAAGAACGATTCAAAGGACCGGTTGAGGATCTGCCTTTATTTTTCTGCATTAGGTTAAAACCCTCAATCAGTTTGTTTAGATTCATTCATTCAGTCAGTCAGTCATATTTATTGAGCGCTTACTGTGTGCAGAGCACTGTACTAAGCGCTTGGGAAGTACAAGTTTGCAACATACAGAGACGGTCCCTACCCAACAGCGGGTTCACAGTCCAGAAGTTTAGAAGTTTAGATGGTTTACCTAGTCTTCTACCCACTAAAGCTACAGGGTGTGCTCTGTGACGACAAACTAAGATTTTCTGAATATTTCAATCATTCGTATTTATTGAGCACTCAAGGTATGCAGAGCACTATAATAAATGCTTGGGAGAGTACAGTATAACAGAGTTTGTCGACACGTTCCCTGCCTAAAAGGAGCTTACAGTCTAGAGGGGAAGACAGACATTAAAACAAACGAGTGAATTATGGATATGTACCTAAGCGCTGCAGGGCTGAGGGTAGGGTGAATGATGAGTGAGCCCATTATTGGGAAGGGACCGTCTCTGTATGTTGCCAATTAGTACTCCCCAAGCGCTTAGTACAGTGCTCTGCACACATTAAGCGCTCAATTAATACGATTGAATGAATGAATGAAAGTCCAAATGCATAGGTGACGTGTCAACATCAATACCTTCCATGTTGTCTCTCTGCTTGCTTAACCAGACTGTTTTGGAGGCCCATTTTAAGGGAAAGCCAGTTTATCATAGCAGGTCGAATTCAGTTCTGAAATATTTGATTTCTGCCCCATGAAGTGCACACTCTCAAGCTGTTCGTATTCACTTGCGATTATACACACGCTCCACGCTCGACTAGGAACTCGGCGGACGGGAACGTGAGTGCGAGTGGCGCCGTAGATCCACAGTCGGTACATTCATTTCTGCCGCTTAGGGTGTTGGGTCTGAAGCCCCGCCGTCGTGCTCGGCGGGGGACTTCACGTCGTTTAGGGAGACTGGATCCTTGGACAACCTCACAAATTAATTCATTCATTGTTGTATTTATCGAGCGCTTATTGCGTGCACAGCACTGTACCAAGCACTTGGGAGAGTACGATATAACAATAAACGGACACATTCCCTGCCCACGATGAGCTTACAGCTTGGGGGGGGACGCATGAAGGTGTTGCAGATTGAGAAGCGTCAGTGTGATACGCTTATTCTGGCTTGTTCTCCTCGGTGCGGTTTCTGGGTGGTTTTTTTGCAGCTACAGAGAGAATGCGATACACCACTACACCCTAGAGGTCTTCTTCCACACGTTCAAGCCTATACATTTGTCTTCTTTATTTCTGACATGTGTTAAGTGCTTACAATCTGCAGTCCGTCGTGGGGAAAGATGCAAGGTTATTCATTAGAGTGGCCCGTTGTCCGGTTTTCTACCGCACAGGCCAGATTTCAGCCGTCCTGGGTGGCTATGACATCAGGCGTCTTCATATCTGTTATTACTTTTATAATACGTTTTTTTTTTTGGTGTTGCTCCCGTTTCCAAGTTCATAGGTCCAAAGTTTAGAAGTGCTGTTGACAACTGGAGGGGACCATTTTAATTCACGGACATTTGCATATTTTTTTCTACAAAAATCCCAGCCTGCCGTAACTAAGCCAATATTTCTGGTCAGTCTAGAGTTAATAACCAATTCTTGTGGATTCTGGTATCTTTACAGTATTTTAAATCAAAATCAATATATGCTTTATTTGGATTGTTCCTGAGATACAGGGTTTTCGCCTTATCGGATTAGCCATTAAATTCTTAGCATATCCTGCAAGCTGGGTATTGCTATGTTGTCTCTTCCCTAATTCCGTGGGCCAATGGTCAAAAAAATAGGCTTAAAGTCTCTGAGGAACATGCTCTTTGGATATTTCAAATATTTGCTAATTTTGTCTGAGCTAGGAGGAGCTGTTGTAAGAATAACCTTCTGTTTGGCATTTGAGTCGCTCATGCTAGCTTTAGGACGGGCAGAAGCATCGGGGAAAAAAAGAGATTTAGCGGCCTGGTACTTAAGGTTTTAAAGAATGTTCAGTATGAGTTACATTTGTGATTACCACAGATGATTTTGTCTCTCTTAGTAATAAGGTACTCCGTTGTGTTTATCACTCAGTTCTGAGTCCGAGCCAGCTGTGGCCAGTTGCCACATATTTGCATTGGCTTTAAAATGGAATTCCAAATGTAGGTCATTTCTTATCACTGAAGTTTAGCAAGTAATAAAATGGCTTGGTTAAAAAGGATCCTCGACCCAATCTCTAAGAAAGAATTTTGTTGGGAAATAGGCTGGCCTGACTCGTCAATGGGTCTCGTGTGACGCTGAAGTATTTCAGCCTCAGCTGACAAGGGTGGTATGACCGGTATGCTCACGGCAGAGGCTTGGTCTAGTGGAAAGGTTGCCGGGCGGGGAAGCCAGCGGGTCAGGGGTCGAGTCTCGGCTTGGGCGCCGCTGCACTGTGAGATCGAGGGCGTGCTCCGTCATCCCCAGTTAACTCTGAGTAGAGGGGATGAGCAGAAGTGGTGACCCTGTGAGCCCGTTGTTGGGTCGGGACCGTCTCTATATATTGCCAACTTGTACTTCCCAGGCGCTTAGTACAGTGCTCTACACACAGTAAGCGCTCAGTAAATATGATTGAATGAATGAATGAATGACAGAGGACATGTGACCATAAAGTGAGGTAACACACAGGTAGGTGCTTGGAGTTCCTTGGGAGGCAGATTCAGTCGATATGTGTTTATTGAGCGTTTATCTTATGCACGGCGCTGGACTAATAATAGTAATAATAATTACGGTACTTGGTCATTCATTCAGTCGTATTTCTTGAGCACTTACTGTGTGCAGAGCACTGTACTAAGCACTTGGGAAGTACAAGTTGGCAACATATAGAGGCGGTTCCTACCCAACAATGGGCTCACGGTCTAGAAGGGGGAGACAGACAACAAAGCATGTAGACAGGTGTCAAAATTATCAGAACAAATAGAATTAAAGCTATATGCACATCATTAACAAAATAAATAGACTAGTAAATATGTACAAGTAAAATAAATAGAGTAATAATATAATAGAGTTGGTAGGCATGTTTCACAGCAAGCTTGCAGCCTATAACGGGAGTATTTATTAGAGTAATAAATAAAGAGTAATATACAAATATATATACAAGTTCTGTGGGGAGAGGAAGGAGGTAGGGCCGGGGGTGGGTGGATGTGCTTACTATTTGCCAAGCACTGTTCTACGCTCTGGGTAGACACAAGTTTATCAGGTTGGGCACAGTCCCTCTCCCACATGAGGCTCACACTTTTAATCCCCATTTTACAGATGAGGTAACTGAGGCCCAGAGAAATGAAGTGACTTGCCCAAAGTCACACAGCAGACGTGGCGGAACCGGGATTGGAACCCATGTCCTTCTGACTCCCAGACTTGTCCTATATCCAGTAGGCCACACAGCTTTTCTGTGCAGTTTGAGACTAAGTGCTTGGGAGGACCACAGAGTGAGTAGTAGAAATGATTCCTGCCCTAAAGGAGGTTACAGTCCAGTGGGGGAGGCAACCATTCATTCATTCAGTCAGTCATATTTATTGAATGCTTACTGTGTGCAGAGCATTCATTCATTCATTCAATCATATTTATTGAGCGCTTACTGTGTGCAGAGCACTTTACTAAGCGCTTGGAAAGCACAATTCAGCAACAAATAGGGACAGTCCCTGCCCACAATGGGCTCACATTCTAGAAGACAGGCTCACCACTTAAATACATTACAGGTATCTAACATATGATCACTCTTGCCACCTTCAAACTCTTATTTGAGGCACATCTCCTTCAAGAGGACTTTCCCAGCTAATCCCTCATTTCCTCTTTTCCCTCTTCCCTCTGCGTCACCCTTGGACTTTAACTTGCTCCCCCTATTCACCCCACAGCCCCACAGCACTTATGAACACATAGGTAATTCATTTATTTATTAAAATAATGGCATTTATTAAGCACTTACTATGTGCAGAGCACTGTTCTAAGCACTGGGGAGGATACAAGGTGATCAGGTTGCCCCATGGGGGGCTCACAGTCTTACTCCCCATTTTACAGATGAGGTAGCTGAGGCCCAGAGAAGTTAAGTGACTTTCCCAAAGTCACACAGCTGAGAAGTGGCAGAGAGGGGATTTGAACCCATGACCTCTGACTCCGAAACCCATGCTCTTTCCACTGAGCCACGCTGCTTCTCCAGACATATTTATTATGTCTGTCTCCCCTTATAGGCTGTAAGCTTGCTGTGGAACATGCCCACCAACTCTGTTAATAATAATAATGATGGCATTTATTAAGCACTTACTATGTGCAAAGCACTCTTCTATATTGTACTCTCCCAAGCACTACGAATCCTTGCTAGATTGTAAACTCCTTTCGGTTGGAGTTTTACCAATTCTACAGTAGCCTTTCCAGTGATGTCCCATTTCAGATCATCTAGCAACAAGTACCCCTCTCATGATCGCACCTGGAGAGTTTCCAGTACTCTACCAGTCTCGATTACGGGAGAGAGAGTCCAGAAAAGGGATATCGGTTCCATTCCTAGCATGGCCAGTGACTAGCAAGTGGAAGGCAATCTGCTGCAAGACAAAACTCACCTTTCCTTGGCAGCAGCAGCGTGGGAGGGAGTCAAGGGCAGAGACTCAAGTTTACTGCACGGAAGGCAGCGATGGTAAACCACTTCCATATTTTTACCAAGAAAACCCTATGGATACACTACCAGAACAATTTTTGGTAATTTACCTTTTTACCAAGATGTGTCCATGACGTCGCTGTAGGTTGGAGACAACTCGACAGCATAAGACGAGCAACAAGACTGCTGTGAAGTCAAACCCACACTGCCTAGTTTGTGTGTATGTGTGTACATGCATGCATGCTAAGGGTTACCGGAATTCTGCAATGCTGAATATGGCATGGCATGATAAAAGGTAAAACATTCCCAAAGAGGAAAAGAAAAATGCATTAAGACTTCAGGGCAGATTTCACCTTCCAGAACCATCTTGTGGAATCTCTTTGTGCAGGGGGATATTCTATTTTGTATGCAGAATTCATACACCACACAGGATTCCTGTGGAGATCAGCGGAGTACCGGCACACGGAATTTACAGATCGGGAACTGGTTATGACAGGTTCACCCAAAAGAGCAAGAAAGGAACAATATGTCCTGCTCTTTTTTTTACAGTCATATATTTAGACAATTCCCCCTTCATGTTGACAGAGTTAGAGCTGCAGAGGATAGAAGGGAGTTTTGTGTGCAGTCGGGAACCGCATCCCTTCATTTAGGGACTAGTATCCCCAAAATATAAGTTGAGCCAATTTGAGGGCTGAACTGCTATCCCAAAGACCAAATGTTCCCTGATGGGGTCATTAATGAAGGTCAAAGGCAAAGGTGTCCACCCTCGGAGAGCCTCCTGGGACGGTGCTGCTGCCAGGTCAAACCGGTGGGCATTACTGGTGACTCCCGGTGAGAGTCAAAGGAGTGGAATCTAATCCCAGCTCCACCACTTGTCGCTGAGAGACCTTGGGCAAGCCACTTAACTTCCCTGTGCCTCAGTTACCTCATTGGTAAAATGAGGATTAAGATACGAGCCCCATGTGGGACAACCTGATCACCTTTTATCTACCCCAGCGCTTAGAATGCGTCTTGGCACATAGCACTTAACAAATAACATAATTCTTATATTATTATTATTGCTGCTACACCAGATGGGAGCAGAGGGTCTCGGCTTGAGCCGCTTCTCCAGGGAAGAAGCCCCACCCTGTGTTTCCCATCCCAGCTTTCTCCATCCCAGGACATTTCTTGGCTCATCCTCTGTCTCCCCAGCCCCTTCAGCTTTATCTTAAACCTGATTCAGCTTGGGTCTTGGAGGGGTAACTGTTCTAAAGCCATATACCCCCAGCATCCTCCTCTAAGCCCTCCCCAGAACACCGGTGGACTTTTCAACTTCTCACTGCACCCTCTCTTCCCCAACCCGACTGTGCCCGTGGGACCCGTCTCTATATGTTGCCAACTTGTACTTCCCAAGCACTTAGTACAGTGCTCTGCACACAGTAAGCGCTCAATAAATACCATTGAATGAATGAATGACCCTGGATAGCATATCCCCAGTCAGGGGACAGCGATTGCCTGTCATTGGCAACGCATTGGCCCCAATCTCAGGCCAATTTAGAAACACAGCTGACCCATGTAGCTGTGGCATGATTGATGGGGAATGTGATCGTGTTCCCCAAATCCCACTCTGTCCTCCTCCGTTCAGTCACTGCGCTGGTGGCATCTCTGTCCTGGCTGGGATTGTTATCAGATTTAGAATCCTCCCTGTTAAACCACAGTAACTTCTGGTTTATTATTTATTTTTCAGTATCATTATCTGTAATGATGGTTGTGGTGTTTGTTAAGTGCTTACTGGGCCCAGGGTAGATGCTAGAGATACCACAGAAACAGATTAGAGATCTACCCTACATGGAAGTGTGTAGTCTAGGGGAATAGATCTGTTGTCTGGGGAGGATGGAGGTAAGGACCCAAGAGATCTCTCAATAAATGGAGACTTACTCCCAGCTCCCTGCTCCTTTCCCCAAGCTCAACAGCTTCCATCCATCTTGTTCTCCCCTTGGCAGAACGGAATATGTCTGTTCTCTTCAGAGCTGTGGAAAAAGCAGCCCTGTTTTAAGATGGCAGTGCCCTCTTTAGTCTAGGGAAATCTGAATCGTTCTAGTATGGTTTTGAGTTTGAATGTTCATAAATTTGATTCATTATTTAGGTTAGTGCCACTATATAGGTTTGTCTTAATAATAATAATAGAATTTATTAAGCGTTTACTATGTGCAAAGCACTGTTCTAAGTGCTGGGGAGGTTGCAAGGTGATCAGGTTTTCCCCGGGGGGGCTCACAGTCTTAATCCCCATTTTACAGATGAGGGAACTGAGGCCCAGAGAAGTTAAGTGACTTGCCCAAAGTCACACAGCTGACAATTGTCGGAGCCAGGGTTTGAACCCATGAACTCAGACTCCAAAGCTCATGCTCTTTCCGCTGAGCCACGCTGCTTCTCTAATCTCCTAATTTCTGATACGGTGAAGCCAAAGCCATGGAAGTGTGAACCTCTATCCAGGGCTATTCTCACATCAGCTCACCATCTCTGAAGTGATCATTTGGGTAAATAGGCTGAGAAACTAGGGTGACTTTGGATAAAATAGCACCAAGAATGTGAAACATATGCTAATCCATCAGTGGTATTTATTGAGTGCTTATTGTGTGCAGAGAACTGTACTAAGGGCTCGGGGAAGTACGCTACAATAGAGTAGGTAGACATGATCCCTGCTCATAAAGAGTTCCCAGTATCAGAGGGACTAAATTATAGATAGGGGAAGTATTAGGGTAGGACAAAATACAGGACAAAGAAGCTGCTTTATTTTTGGATCTGTGTTGCTTGGGATAACGCGTTCACGTAAAACAAAGGCTGCTGTACCTTTTGATCACAGCATTTGGAGGTAGCATAATGTATAGATTTGAAATAAAATTAGATCAGTAGGATAGATGAGGAGGGAAAATGCAACTGCCCAGGAAAGCGTGATTAACTTAGGTGTATGGAGTAATTAGTCAGTTGAGCAACAATCATAATTGCTGGATTCAATTAAAAGGCCAGGAGACACTTGACTATATTAACTGGTCCATTAGCCAACTGAGGAAAAAAAAAAAAAGCCTGGCAGCCTGAATGGCCAGGGAGAGCTAGAGGAGAGAGGAGGAAGAGAGAATATGAGGTTTCCAAATAATCCTCCTTAGCAGTGGATCTGAAATAGTAACAGTGCTAAATCTCCTCAGAAAACACAGTGATTTTAAAGATACTCTGCAGTTTTACTTGCCTTTCTTGGAACAAGGCATTAGGCATGCATTCTCTTCCTTTGATGTCTCACACTTTGCCAGGCTTGGAAGACTAAAGAATAAACCCACAGAGGCTAGAGCATTTAGTCTGATTGGACAAAAAGTGGCTTTGTTGGCACTTTTCTTCTCAAGCAGCAGGATTACGGAAAATAACAGGCTTCACTGTTTTTCCTTTTAAAAGCATCTAAAAATAGCCCTTTGTCATCAATCTTACTGCTTCTAAGCAGCCTCAATAAAACTGAGAGCCGTTCCAAAGCGTGGCTGGATCTCCCACCAGGTGTACAGTTGTGTACAGATATATCGCTTTGAGTCTGCTGTCATTGCTCCGTTAGAAAGACAGAGGACAGCTTAACAAGTTTTAACTTGGACAGAAAAGTCATTGTCCCCATGACTCCCACAGTCACGGGAATATCACGTTCCCTCCCAGCTGAAATCGGTCTCACTTGCCTGAATGTCAGAGGTAAAAATACAATTTGAGCAATTTTCTTGGAAAATGGATCAATGGAATTACCGAGTTTGAAATGTTAAGTTGTTCCATTCTTGGTAATGGGAAAGTGATTCCATTTTGGGAGTGACATCAAAAAATGGAAAATGAGGCCAGCATATAATTTATCGGTTGGTTAAAGAAAATCCAAAGGGAAAAGATGCATCGGTATTCCAGTGGTTTTGGGAAAATTGATCTATTTATCCCTAGATGGCTATCCATTTCTTCCTGCTTGAATAGCCGGTCATGGATTACATTTGTTTTCTCCACATGGAATGAAAGAGGAGAAGATTTCAAGTCAGATGATCACAGTCAGAAGGAGAACTCGGGACTTCCTATTTGAAAAACAGCCGGGCAGTGTTACATAGAAGTGAAAAGACACCCGAACGCTTAGGACCATTGATTTTTTTTGAAGTCCCATTTTGGTAGAAGGTTCATCACCTTCTTGTGGGAGACAGTGTTTTACTCATTGTTCAGGCTAGATGTTTCCTCCAGTGGCTTGTTTCTTCTCAGAGACTGTCTGTGGGTAGTGATTCCAGGAGGAAAATCCCTGTGAATTACTCTTAAAATAGACAAACAAACCACAAAGCCACAACCCTCCATCACAGTAGCCGTTCTTCCCTACTTGATGTTGGTGGTGGTTTCCCTTTTTTTCAGCGATCCTATTTCTCAATAATGTTGGCTCTGGAGCTTAAGTCTGGGGACTCAGATCAGCTGTTTGGCCCTGGCTGGTGTTGGGGCGGCAGGGATTGAATAAAGCTCTGCCCACGTCTTAGTTTTGCTTTTCTTCCCTTCATGATATGGTAAGCAACATGGCCTGTAACTGATAAGAGCCCCAGTTTGGGAGTCAGAGCACCTGTGTTCTAATCCTGGCCCTCGCCACAAGCCTCCTGTGTGAAATTGGGCAAGTCACTTAACTCCTCTGGGCCTTAGTTACCTCATCTGTAAAATGTGGATTAATAATAATAATAATAATAGCATTTATTAAGTGCTTACTATGTGCAAAACACTTTAAGACTGTGAGCCCCATGTGAGACAGGTACTGTGTCCAACCTGATGACCTTGTATCTACCCCAGTGCTTAGAACAGTGCTTGACACATAGTAAGTGCTTAGCAAATGCCATAATTATTATTATTATTGTCTCCTGCTGTGACTATTGTCAATGGGGGAAATGCAGAAAGTTGGCTGGTCCATAGGCAATAGGGCCCGTACTTTGGTGAATCTGGCTCAAATCGAACCGATAACCGTGACAGTAATTCTAGGGAGAGAGTCAGGCCTAGATTTCAGAGGAGTTGCTGGTGCTAAGCACTTAGTACAGTGCTAAGGGCTTAGTACAGTGCTCTGCACACAGTAAGCACTCAATAAATGCAGTTGAATGAATGAATGGATGGTTGGCCTGCTACAGGATTTTGTTTTTTGTTTTTTCAAAAATATCTAGCCAGTTGGGCCCTGCAGAAGCAGAACCATTTGTGAAGCAGCAAACATAGAATAGTGCTATGCGCAAGAAGAGCTGGGAAGACTTGTGGCCTTCTGATTAGCTCTTCACCCTGGGAATTCATAATAAGCTACGATCCAATTTCAATTACAATATCAGCCACTTATCCTTTCCAACTGTTTGAAAAAGCACCTTCCCAAATACCTAGCAAGCTGCCAAAGGGTTCTCTGCTGCAGTTCCCACAATGATATACCCGTTTGGGGTTGTTAAGGTTGTTTTTTGACCTTGAGCAAGTTGCCTGAGTGGCCCACACTCAGCCTGAAATCCCTGAGCTTCACCCTCAGTGTATTGCCAGTCGTTCTCAAGACCTCAGAGACTGTACCTCCCCCTGCCCCTGCACTGGTCTGGGGAAGAGGCTCTCCAATCCATCGGGCTCCCCCTCCAATTTTACTTATTGAGCTCTTACCATTCACAGAGCATTGTGCTTAGCTCCTGGGAAAGTATGCTACAACAATGTAACAGACACATTCCCTGCCCACAACGAGGTTACAGTCTAGAAAGGGAGACACCCATTAATGTGAATAAACACTGCAGATATGTACATAAGTCCTGGAGGCTGGGACAGGATGAATAAAGGGAGCAAAGCAGTGTGAGACAGAAGGGAGTGGGAGAAGAGGAAAGGTGGGCTTAGTCAGGGAAGGTTTCTTGCAAGAGATGTGCCTTTAATATGGCTCTGAAGGGGGGAGAGTAATTCATTCAATCATATTTATTGAGCTCTTACTGTGTGCAGAGCACTGTACTAAGCGCTTGGGAAGTACAGGTTGGCAACATATAGAGACGGTTCCTATAATTGTTGGCTATGAAGAGGGAGAGCGTTCCAGGCTACAGGCAGGATGTACAGAACAGTGCTTTGCACATAGTAAGCACTTAATAAATGCCATCATTATTTATTATATGGGCAAGAGGTCGTTGGTGAGATAGATGACACCGAGGTACAGTGAGTTGGCACTAGAGGGGCAGAGAGGGAGAGACTGGAGTAGGAAAAGCAGCGACGTGAGGTAGGAGAGGGCAAGGTGATTAAGTGCTTTAAAGCTGATGGTAAGGAACGTCTATCTGATGCAAAAGTGGCCCCTAAATGGATGGGCAGCCTCTCTGTCCATTCAATCATTTTTTCTGAGCACTTACTGAGTGCGGAGCACTGCACAATGAGCTTGGGGGAGAGTATAACAACAGAGCTGTTACATGTGTTACCTGCCCACAGAGAGCTTACAGCCTAGAGAGGAATCTCTCAGGATCCTTCTCTGGCCGCAGATCTTGGACAGTCGGAGATGATTATAAACTGAGGGCAGTCTCCCATCGGTCATAATACCTCAATTATTTAGGGAGAGAGAGTTGGTTTGGATAGAGGGAATTGGATCCTGGAAGATATACAGGGTGCACTTTATCAGTCAGGCATTCACACTTACATTATAATCTCTGAGACAGAACTATGGGGTTCAATAAAGATTCCTCAAATTCTTTCCTCAGTAGTGTTTGACATTAAGTAGGTTTTTTTTTCCTGATTCATATCCCGAAGTAGCAATTTCCAGGGGGAAAATCCTTTCTAAAAGCACACCTTCCCAGGGAAGGTATGACTGTAACTCTTGATGTTTACAGTGGGATTTGAGATTTATCATCTGATCTTTTTTAATGAGGAAGGAACAAAACAGTTTTGTTTCTGTGTAGTTTTTCAACCATGCATTTAAATAACCTAAAGGATTTTTAAATACCTTTCACTACTAGGTCCCCATCTGTGACATTCAAATGCCACACAACATCAGGATTCCAGGGGGACTAGAGCATGTTTGACTTAGAAAAAACAACTGCTCATATACAGAAATCACCAAACCTTCCCTGAAGGCTGGGGTGGGTGGGTGGAGAGAGGAAATGTCTGTAGGTAAATCATTGTACGAGATTTATTGAGGTTGGCCAGGATGCGCCATTGGAGTTTCGGAGAAGCAGCATGGCAGGGTAGATAAAGCATGGGCCCTGGATTCGGAAGGTCATGGGCTCTAATCCCGGCTCCACCACTTGGCTGCTGTGGGACCTTGGGCAAATCACTTTACTTCTCTGTGCCTCAGGTACGTCAGCTGTAAAATGGGGATTGAAACTGTGAGCCCCTCATGGGACAGGGACTGTGTCCAACCCAATATGTCTGTGTCCATCCCAGCACTTAGTACAGTGCCAGTCACATAGTAAATGCTTAACAATACCATAATTATCACTATTATTATTATTAGAATGGAATAGTGCCCTCCTTTTAAAATGACCAGGCTGGTTATCCTAGCAGAAATGACATTAGACCAAAACAGTCCAACCATTCCAAGAAAATCTGCAACCTCGTTTCTATAAATCCCCAGCTGTTGGCTTCCTCTTCTGCTCCAAAAAAGCTGTGCATTCGCTTATCCCTTGGTAATTTGTAATGCTAGTTCCCTAACCATGTAGGGTAACATTTGAAAAATTACTTATTTTGGTTCTAACTGACTTTTTAGAGTTGTAATTGCCAACGAATATCCGTTTTGATTCTCTTTAGATAACTCATATGTTCCAACGTTCTCTGGCCCATCTAAATGAGAAATTTTCTGTAGGTTCACTTCTTAAAGACAGTTTTTCAGAATGATTGAATACATGGGATTTAAACTTGTTACCTTTTGATTTGAAGTCTAATGGTTGCAGAATATGAACAGCATGCAGAAAAAGAACTGACATTGGTATTAAGTTCTCTGTGATAGGAATACTTAAACCTACTTGTAGTGTCTTGTTAATCAGGTGCAGATTGATAGCGGGAATTACAATGAATGTAATGATGTATTAACTACTACTTAATACCAAGAATAGCTGAGACATCAATCGAGTTTTGAAATTGCTTCCAAATTGATGCTGTTGCTAACTTGACAGAAAAAGAAAAAGAGGAAGCTTGGCTCTCAAGCCTAATTGAGTATTCTAGCATTAGAGTTGAAATGTTAGAAAAAAAAATACTGTATCAGGTACCGTACAGATAGAGAAGTGAGTTGCACCATCAACTTCACAGTCACTTAAAATTAGCCCTCTGACATGCAAATAATAGTACCACACAATGTTACATCTATTTCCAACTCAGCCAGTTTCCTAAGGGAAAATAACACATTATAGGTTAGTGGGAAATTAAAATAGGCTCAAGGCAAATATATATATATATATATATATATATATAATTTAAATATATATTTTCATCACCTTTCTGTTTGGTCTTATAAGTCTATATTTACTTTAGTCTATACTGAGGATATTTGCTTTGGTGAGACTGTCATTTAGAGTGTATGATAAAACCAGATCCAAGCTAAATCGATGGAAAAAAGTGACCCTGCTGACAAAATACTCATTTCATGGCTGAGAAGTTCTTTGCATTTCCATCGTCTTCCATCATCTGGCTCCAGGAACATCTGACTGTACTAGTGTATGTAGCATGGAAATGTGGTTTATTTGATTTGCTACTTTCTTCTCCTCGACCACTCTTCCTTCACTTTCCCTCCTCTGCTTCTCCATCACACCTGCTCAGGTGGCAGAGGTGTTTATGTTCAGCACTTGACAGACTCTTTATAATAATAATAATAATGATGGTATTTGTTACAAGTTTCCATCATCATCACCGTATGTTTCAAGAGAGAGAGCTGGCAAGATGTTACATTAGCTAGTGGTAACTAGAATCAAAGTGGGCCTTTGGGCCTTAGCGGGGCCTAGCTGACATGATCTCTGCTACACATCTTGGCCTCTCAGTGGTGTTCTTAGACTTCAGAATGGCATTTGTGCTGTCTCTGGAAATCTCGTAACAAGTTTTCTTGCCCTGAAAACTTCATCAGTGGTCAGAAACTGAAGTGGTCTTAGGTCCTTGGGGGTGGGTAAGACTAAAAGAGTGAGACCCCTGTGTCAACGAAAGCCAGAGAATGAAGAACTCATTTTGTGAGAGAAGCAGCTTTTAAATACTGGGCTGTGGAAACTGGTTGGGGATAACACTTATTCGATTTTACTTTAATATTCTGCCTTCACCGTATGAAGATAGCTTTATAGGCATTTGACAAGTAATCCTCATCTTACGTGGATGAGGTAGAAACAGATTTTTTCATCACTTGAACATCTCAGGATGTGGATTTTTAAAGAATGTTTTCAAGATAAATATGTGCCATCCAGCAGCTTATCAAAGGATAGATAATAATGATAATAATTTTAAAAAGCACTTAAGGAAAATTTTCCCAGAGCTAAAGGCTGCAGGGCCTTAAAATGACCAATGCCATTTTTGAATTTTCTTACCTCTGCTCCCTGTGGCAAGCTAAAGGCCACAGGATATGGAGTTATGTAAGTAAAACAAACTTTGGAAATATTTACAAGGCTGCATTAAATGATGCCCTGGAAAGTAAACACCTCTTTGCTAGCCAGATCTAGCTAGATATTAATGCAAAGGAATTTGTATACCTCCCTTGCTTTGATATAGGTACCTAAGTGCCACCATCGAGCAAAGCACAAAATGTGATACTTCACCTCTTATGTTTGGTTTGTAAATGAACCAAAGCCACCTTCTCTGTAACCTAAGTTGTGCTGAGCAAAGTGAAGGAAAGGATATAGTTTGTCTCCACGAGGAAGAACTTTCAAATAACCTATGCCCTTTTACATTTATTCAGCAACGTGGTTTCCAGAAGGCTGTTCCAAGTTATAATAAGCCACATGTGTTCCGCTACTGAAACACAAAAAAAGAGCAAGCAATATGTTTTAACATGGTCATCTTAACCCTAGAAGAGAGCCTTTAGGGACTTCTGTACAAAGTTCAATTTTCCAAAACCTAGCTAGAAGTCAAGCAAAGCACTGCGGCAGTCACCTCTGCCCTCTACTGCTCAGACCTGATCATTTTAGGAAAATAATAACTGCATTTAGCACACCACATATGCCACCAAATCTGGTCAGCAATATCCCTCATATGGAGTATTATTCAAAATAAGGCCATTGCCTTTCAAAAAACTCATCTGATATGTATTTGTCAGTAGATGTCCATTTCACTTTATCACTTAACTTGCATTTGCTAGATTGCATTTTAATGGCAGAGTAACCTACCAGGGATTAACATCTGCCTTTGAACTCCACAGATGGTAAAAGCTTTTCTTCACGTTAAAAGTGTTGTAGTGGAAGTTTCGATGCATCTAGGGAGCTGACGCCTCCATGATTTTCATTTCTTAAATTCAGCATTTGCTCCTGGCAACGTTTGAATTGTGAGGTTTGGAGAGAGATTTTCCCACATTTAGTGTATTTAGCTTACCCAAGGTATGGAGGTAAAATTCTGCACTTAAATTTTCACACACAGTTCCCATTCATTCATTCATTCATTCATTCAATCGTATTTATTGAGCACTTACTGTGTGCAGAGCACTGTACTAAGCGCTTGGGAAGTACAAGTTGGCAACATATAGAGATGGTCCCTACCCAACAGCGGGCTCACAGTCTAGAAATTGAGTTCAGTTGACCGGTCTTATCTGAGGGGAGATAGTGTCGTCTTGCCTTATTTGTATCTGAGCTCGAAAAATCCCATCCAAATTAAATCAAAGCAATAGGAAGCTGAAGGAATGACCAACTCAAAATCCTTTGGAAAGCAAATCTACCTTAAAGTACTGAGGGTTCTCATTCACTGCTGAATCCTTTGGCTAAACATTAATGTTTCATTAATAACATTCTTTTCTTAGGTTATGTTTTAAATATTGAGGTCATTTCTGGATCTGGTCATACGGGGTTCCACAATCTCATTAGAAAAACCTAGACTGTTGTTAAAGAAAACAAACAAATGAGTTCATAAATGTCATTCAACCTCGATCTCAAAGGGGCTCGTGGTACTTAGGAGAGGGGTCCTGGAGTTTTCTATTGTAAATATATTTTCTTGAAATTCACACAACCCTGAAATGCCCATTATGCAGGCTGGGCTCGGGTACAATTGTTTTGGGGCTGGAGAATGTAACTTACAGGTCTAATTTGCTAGCCGGCCCCTCTAATTTCATCAAATCACTGGTTTTCTGGCCCCGACATGGGAGGTTCAGGCTCACTTGACAGGTCAGAAGGCAGGCAGCGGGTCGGAGAAAGAGAAGACGCAGGCAGTGGGCAGGAGAAGGAAGAGACGTGGGTAGGCTGAGTGGATTATCCCACCGTGAATCACCAAGATGTGCGACTCCGTGTAGGCGGCCTTTGTTCTCACTGCTCCCGGTAATTCATTTTTCTTGTCTATTTTCTGGGAAAGAATCAACAGTAGATGTGCCCTTTGTGAAAGGGCAGTAAACAAGCCTGTTTGAAATCAGGATAGGTAGTTGTTGAAAGAGAACCTGTCCCACTATAGAGATTTCCACAGGGCTCGTGTGCCCTGGCTTCAAGCAATCAATGACATTTATTAAACGCTTACTATTGTGCAGAGCGCTGTACTAAGTGCTTCTCCGAATTTATTTTATATGTGGCATTTCCTTGGTGCTACTTTTGCAGCAGTGTGAGGACCAAGTTAAATGGACTGGTCAAACCCAAAAGAAATAGTTTAGCGCCTCTTTAATGACATCTTTACTTCTCAGCTCAGAGTGATCAAATACATTGAATTGTCCTTTCTGGACTGATGTTTCCAGAACCACAGCATTCCTCTGTAGTGGTCCTCTCCATCTCAACTCCTTCACACATCATGACGCAGTGGACAGAGCACGGGCCTCGGAGTCAGAAGGTCATGGGTTCTAATCCCAGCTCTGCCACTTATCTGCTGCGTGACCTTAGACAAGTCACTTAACTTCTCTGTGCCTCAGTTACCTCATCTATAAAATGGGGAATAAGACTGTGAGCCCTATGAGGGACAGAAACCGTGTCCAATCCGGTTTGCTCGTATCCACCCCAGTGCTTAGTACAGCGCCTGACACATAGTAAGTGCTTAACAATGACCATACTTATCAGTATTAATTATTATTATTATTATTCTTACTGTCCCATTTTCAGCTAGACAGGCCCATTTTTCCTATCCGTCTCATGCGGAAACATCCATTCCTTCTCTTGGTCTATCATCATCATCATCAATCGTATTTATTGAGCGCTTACTATGTGCAGAGCACTGTACTAAGTGCTTTGGAAGTACCAATTGGCAACATATAGAGACAGTCCTTACCCAACAGTGGGCTCACAGTCTAAAAGGGGGAGACAGAAAACAAAACCAAACATACTAACAAAATAAAATAAATAGAATAGATATGTAAAAGTAAAATAAATAGAGTAATAAATATGTACAAACATATATACAGGTGCTGTGGGGAAGGGAAGGAGGTAAGATGGGGGGGATGGAGAGGGGGACGAGGGGGAGAGGAAGGAAGGGGCTCAGTCTGGGAAGGCCTCCTGGAGGAGGTGAGCTCTCAGTAGGGCCTTGAAGGGAGGAAGAGAGCTAGCTTGGCGGATGGGCAGAGGGAGGGCATTCCAGGCCCTCCAATGTGTCTGTTATATTGCACTCTCTTCATTCAGTTGTATTTATTTTGTGTAGAGCACTGTGCTAAGCTCTTGGGAGAGTACAGTACCACAATAAACAGATACATTCCCTGCCCACAACGAGCATACAGTCAGGGCGATGCAGAAGGGGGTGGGAGAAGAGAAAAGGTAGGGCTTAGTCTGGGAAGGTGTCATGGAGGAAGTATGCCTTCGATAAGGCTTTGAAGGGGGATGAGTAATCTTCGGCTGGATTTGAAGAGGCAGGATATTCCAGGCCAGAGGCGGGATGCGGGCCAGGGGTCAGTGGTGAGAAAGGCAAGATCGAGGTGGAGTGAGAAGATTAACATTAGAGGAGTAAAGTGTGCAGTTTGGGTTGTAGAAGGAGAGTAGCAAGGTGAGGTAAGAGGGGCAAGGTGGTGGAGTACTTACTCCAGTGCTCTGCATATAGTAACCATTCTCTTCATTTTCTAATAAACTTGAATGTGTTTGAACTGTACCCGATAAGGTAAATTGAAGTTTGTGGTGCCGTGAGAATACAGCTGGTTGGAAAAGCAGAGCAGTGTCAGTGAACTATATATTTTTTAAAGTGGTCTTTTAATATACGGAAATGGCTTCTCCCTCTCATTTTTAGTATCTTTTTCCTCCCCTAACTGTTCAATATTTCATTTTTTTCTGTCCTTAACCTTTAACTACAAGACACACTAATGCATCAAAGCATCATGTGGTCCTTTCGTTCTATCTACACAGAAACATTACCAAGAAAATTCCCCGAAAGGATGATTTTATGATGTCATAAAAGCAGGATCCTTATTAGTATCAAATTCAGACCTACAGCTCTTAAGCCTATTGGTCTCCAAAATTCAAAATTATGTCTCCTAAACCTATCAGAGCCTCCTAAAAGAGAGTGTCATGCGTTTACTAAGCAGCCCCCCAAACAGCAAAATATAACCCCCTTGGTATCCAGAGTTTTGTTAAGTGGATCCTCTCATTTTCACTGTAAACAGAAATTATCTCCTCTTTCTCATTAGTGAAAGCAGATCCATAGATACGAAGGTCCCAGTTCCTAATGAAAACCGGAGTCTTTGTCTTGCTGTGCTCTGGTCTGCGTTGTGTCACGGTTTGAAAATCACCAAAAGGGGGGAAACAAAGTTAGCTTGATAAGAAACTAAATGGCGTATTCTCGCCAGTGACCGTTTCCAGATAGTAGATGCATGAGTCACATCACACACACACACACACACACAGTGTTAGTCCTCTAGGGATTAACTAATCTCTGACTCATAGGGTGGAGGTTACAAGCAGACGTACCTTACACAGTTCACCACACTCAGGCTCTCCAGTTACAGCCAGCAGCTCAGCAATATTCAAACAAATGCTGTTTTCATTCTGTCCCAGTCAGAGATTCCAGTGGTGTAGCCAAGTAAATCTGTGTGGCATGGAAAAAGCCAGGGATACTAGAAAGTGCTGGAAGCCCGGCTCTCGGCTTCGATCGATTTCCCTCTCCGTCTCCTCTCGGTCACTTCCTTAGCCTCTCTGTCCTTTTCTGGGACGGCCCTGGGTCACCTGGTGCTTTCTACTTAAGTATTTATTTTAAAAGAAACTATCTGTTTTTAGGCTACCGTCTCTATTCATAACCACTCCTCCATCTGCTTTATAGTCGTATGTGAGGATTCCTAAAATATTTCCAGTTAAGATGTCTCATTAAAAAGTAGAGAACCGTATATGCTCCCTTGTTCTATTTTCTTTCTAAACTTATTTGTACTGAAATCTGGCTACCACTAGCGAAAAAAGGCCACTCAGTCCAGGGAAATAAGGTACTAATGGTGGGTACATTTTGACTTTCATTTAATCACTCAATTAATCGTATTTATTGAGGGCTTCCTATGTGCAGAGCATTATACTGGGAAATTAGAACAATTTTTTAAGGCATTTGTGAAATGCTTACTATATACCAAGCACTGTACTACGTGTTGAGGTACACACATGATTATCAGGTTGGAGAAAGTCCCTGTCCCACCCCGGGCTCACAGTCTTAATCCCTATTTTACAGATGAGGTAACTGAGTCACAGAGAAGTTGAGCGATTTACCCAAGGTCACATAACTGAAAAGTGGTGGAGCTGGGATTAGATCACAGCTCTTCTCTTTCCACTAGGCCACACTGCTCTTTTTTTCTGAAAAATGAACACAGTTATCGTTAATAATAATAATAAATGTGGTATTTTATTAAGAGCTTACTATTTGCCTAGAGCTGTACTAAGCGCTGGGTTACCACTGGGATAGATGCAAGATAATCAGATAAACACAGTCATACATGGGGCTTATAGTATAAGAGGGAGGGTAAACAGCTAAATGATCCTCATTTTATAGATGAGGAAACAGACGCAAAAAGATTACTTGCCTTGCACAAGGACACACAGTGGGCGAGTGTTGGAGCTGAGATTAGAACCCCCGTCTCCTGACTCCTAATCGGAATCACTTTCTACTGGGCCAAGCTGCTTGACAAACATAGTTCGTTTTAAATAGCGTTTTTAGACAGTGTGTTCCACAAAGCACTCTGGTTGAATAAGCTGGTGTCGCTGAGTGTTTTTCAGTCTTCTTTGAAAGAAGTCTCTCTTAGGCTTCAATAAATTAGCACCTTTCAAGCAAATGTTAGTGAGATACTGTTCCAATGAAAATTTTGCCTAAGGAGACTGCAATTGTCTCATGGGTGTTGGGGTATTAACTCTGCTTCTGTGAAAATGTATTTCTTCAGTGAGACCAAACAAAGAAATTCCTCCTCTCCTATTTTTTTCCCTCCTCTCTTGCCCTTTCTTTCTTCTTCCCCACTCTTTCTCCAGTGTCAGAACCCTGGCCCGAATTTTGCCTAAGGGGACTGAAATTGTACCATGGGTGTTGGGGTATTAACTCTGCCTCTGAGAAAATGTATTTCTTCCTCGGTTCTTTTTTCCTCCTCTCTTACCCTTTCTTTCTTCCGCCTCTCTCTTTCCCCATTATGGGAACCTTCA
This sequence comes from Tachyglossus aculeatus, assembly GCF_015852505.1. NCBI lineage: Eukaryota > Metazoa > Chordata > Mammalia > Monotremata > Tachyglossidae > Tachyglossus > Tachyglossus aculeatus. The sequence goes on from NC_052078.1 coordinate 13,335,543, forward strand.
CCTGACTTTATCGTCATCGTCATGAACACCCTTTAGTGAGCCATCCAATGTCAGGAAAAGACAGGGCACCTCTCAAAAAAAGCTAGACTCCTTTTTGCCATTTGTACTGGGAGCCTTGGAAGGTAATAATAATGATGGAATTTGTTAAGCGCCTACTACGTGTCAAGAACTTTTCTAAGCGGTGGGTCATCAGGTTGTCCCACATGAGGCTCACAGTCTTAATTCCCATTTTAAAGATGAGGTCGCAGAGAAATGAAGTGACTCGCCCAAGGTCACACAGCTGATAAGTGGAGGAGCCAGGATTAGAACCCATGACCTCTGACTCCCAAGCCCAGGCTCGTTCCATTAAGCCATGCTGCTTCTCCTAGTAGTGCGGAGAGAGCACCGGATTTATTGTCAGAAAACCCAGGCTGTAGTCCCAACTCTCCTACTGGTCTGCTGTGTGACTTCGGGCAGGTCACTTCACCTCTCTGTGCTTGTTTCCTCATCTGATCAGAACTCTGCTCACTCTCCCTTTTGGATTATAAGCCCCAGGTGGAAAAGGATGCATGTCCAAACTAATGTCGTTGCCCTTGTTTCCACTGCATGGCTTAGCACAATTCTGCCAAATAGTAAATGCTTAAAAAAATGCCATAGTCAATATCATCATTAGTGTTTTCAGCAATTATTATTACTATACTCCCAGAGTGAACAGACATCACCCGGAAACTGTGTCTTTCCTCAGACGGTCTCTTTTGACGCAAAACCCCGAGTTCTAGTCTATTACCCAGACAGCTTCTCAAATGGACACCAGATTCTTTGATTGTACACAGCTCTTCCCCCTGAATTCTAGCGCATCATTTAAAGTTAGCATGTAGGTCTTTTGGTGGGAAAACCAGAAACAACGAGGAGCTCCGAAGCCACCTTCCCCTTCTGTGATTTGGAATCCCAAAACATCTTAATCCAAAAGGCATCTACCCTATTCGTGCTGAGATTTGGGGGGACCGCTTTGGAAATAGCAAATGTTCTTCCTGTAGGAAATCCTCTAATAAAATACTGCAGAAGCTTTTATTTCTAGTAATTTCCTTCAGTGACTATCAGATCCAAACAATCATTCCTTTATTTCTGTGCAGTGGAATATAACATAATGCAGTGTTATCTCTATCAGGTAAACACGCATCAGAAGTTAGCACTAGTTTCTTGTAAATGGTGTTTGCTAGAGATACAGCTGGTCTTGGGAACAGAGAAAAGGGAATACGGGAGAGAAGGAAACTACGTTTAAAGTAAAAGCAGATACTTGGTAGTGACTTCCATCACAATAACCGAAATGGATGATGTCATGCGTAGTTGTTTTACTGCCTTGGATCATTTTTCCCACAGTTCACATTAGCGGAAACAACACCGTCACATAAGTTTCTAACACTGTTCTCCGAGGAGCCAAAAATATTTTATAGACTACCTCAAGATTTCAAATAGTTTTTTTTCTTTTTAAAAACAATGGGGCCACAAAAATTTTGTTCTGCCCACAGAAGTTTATTCAGTTCCCATTTGCCAGTGCTGCGCTTTCCTGTCAGCCACCCTTCAGCCCACCTCATCGCAGCTCTTATCCCCAGAACGATCAAACCGACACCTGCTTCCCCAAGAATGTGGCCAATATAAAGAGTAGTGAAGAGTAAATTTATGCGTTTCTTTTTGGTACTGATCCTTTTTGATTATTTATTTGAAAAAACTTTTTTTTTACCTCTAGTTCTTCTTTCAATCTTTTTTTTTTTCCCTTTCCTTCAGGTTCATTCTTAATGTTAAGTATTCCCTGAATGTCTGGCCTTCCATCTCTCCCACCCACAGTCTCCTGGAGGCTAGGGATGCCACCAAAATCGATGCCCATGTATTTTTCCCAGTGCTTATTGCAGTGTTTTGCATTCAAGAAGTGCTAGTGATTGATTGTCCAAACAAAACACAGTCCCCAGTCCCCAGTGAATCAAACAAAAACAAAAAGGAAGTTGGAAGGGAAAAGAGTCTATATTGCATCTCACGTTAGGCTTATTGCTTTTCATTAGTTTCTGCTTTTTTTGTTGTTTTTGGTGCAAGGTATATGATCCAAAGTTTCTCCTTCAAGGCTATGTAAACTAATGTAACATCACAACACCCTTGTTAAAAACCTTGAGCTGCAGTTGTTTCACTTCAATTCCTTTGCATCTGAAGATGTTCAGATAGGAAAGATTAGTGACTTGGCAAAGGTCAGTGACTGAGGGGGGTCTATCAGAATCCACACATTTGGGCTGTTTCCTTCTGGATGTTTTCTATGGGTCTCTTGAGTTGCTCTTACTCAAAAACTGCATTCATTGCTCTTGGGAATGACCGGTATGTGAACGAACACATACAACCTTCTTCAGACTCACCCTGACAGGCCCAAATAAACAAAGTCCTTATTTGCAGTTTGCAATTGTCTTGTTTATTTTGACAACTGCTTGCCCACATAATTAGGAAAAGGCTGCAGCCACCTTCTAAAAATATTTTAGGCTCCATTTCTGCCGGGACAATATGTTCTGCATGCCCGGCTTCGGAGGCAACTTGGAAGCGTTCTGAAATTTGAGATTTTGAAATGCAACTGTTACATGTACTGTTAAATAGTCCACTCTGACTTGGAAACTCAGTGCATGCCACATATTTTCCTAATCCTTTTCCACTGCCCATATGCTGAAGGTTGTATTTGCATTCCTGATACAGGAATTTCACATTACCTACCACTAAGACAATTGGACTTCAGTTTAAAAGACAGCAGAAACTAATAGTATAATCCTCAGCCTGGAGAACTGACACTTCAAAACATGATTAGAGCTAGTGATGCTTCTGTTTCAAGAGAATAGGAAAATGCCTAACGCATAGATTATGAAAATGGGAAGAGATGTACTGTTGAAAATATTTCCAGATTATAATCCCTGGAAAGAATCTGAATGTCCACTGGAATTCCAGACTCAGAAGGTGGAATCATTGCCGTGTCTCCATTGTCCAAGTGGAGCTTGGAGAGAATTGTAAAGGTCATCTAATAGTGATAAATGAAGTATTTAAGTGCTCACTATGTGCCAGGCACTGTACTAAATGCTGGGGGTGAGGGGAAGGCAAGCAAATCTTGCTGGACACAGTACCTGTCCCACATAGGACTCTCAGACTCAGTCCCCAGTTTACAGATGAGGAAACTGAGGCACAGAGAAGTTAAGTGACTTGCCCAAGGTCCCACAGCAGATCTGGGGCAGAGCTGGGATTAGAACCCATGACCTGACTCCCAGGCCTAGTTTTTTAAGCCAAAAAAATCCACTTTTCTTCAGTGATCTGTTATTTTATGGCAGAGGTGTTGGACCGTCTGACAGGAATAGCCTAAGACCAGGTGATTTTTGTGGTCAAAATCCAGGAGCAGTCAGTCAGCCAAACATACTTTGTCCCCAGGAAACTCCTTCCTGTTCCTAAATCCGCCGTGTGCAGCCATGTGGGGTGTGGGGGTGTGTAGACTGAGCCAGGCAGGAACTCATGGGAGGACAACCATTTCTGCCATTCACAGTTTCCTTTCTCTGGCCTTGCTCTCACTCTGACAATGTCCACGTGTGGCCCTTTGGCCCTTTCCAAAGCAAAACCTGGTCCTCTGGCCAAAACAATTGCTCATCTCAATCTAGCCCCTTGTTCAAAGTCACAGGGTGAGCTGGGTCGGCCTGAAAAATAGCCCAAATTCAGTCCAAGTAATATCTCCATTTCCCAGTGCAAGAGGACCTTGTTCGATTCCCTCTCAAACCGGGAGAGGCTTGGCACAGAGTGTCATTTTGGCCTAATCACTTAGCTTCTCTGTGCCTCCCTTTTCTCTAACCCAAAAATGGGGATAGAGCATTCACTCTTCCCCGACCCCTTAGACTGTGATCACTGTAGGATAGAGTTGTGTCCTACCTTACTATCTTGTATCTACCACAGTGCTTGGCACACAGTAAATCGAACAGTCGTATTTACTGAGCGCTTGGGAGAGTACAGTACAACAATATAACAGACACACTCCCTGACCACAATGAGCTTACAGTCTAGAGGTGGAGACAGATAGTGATATAAACAAGTTTACCAATGTGTAAGTGCGTGCTGCGGGGCTGAGTAGGGTGGTAAATAAAAGGAGCAAATGCTTAATGATAATAATAATAATGATGGCATTTATTAAGCGCTTACTATGTGCAAGCACTGTTCTAAGCGCTGGGGGGGATACAAGGTGATCAGGTTGTCCCACAGGGGGCTCACAGTCAATCCCCATTTTACAGAAGAGGTAACTGAGGCACAGAGAAGTTAAGTGACTTGCCCAAGGTCACACAGCTGACAATTGGTGGAACCGGGATTTGAACCCATGACCACTGACTCCAAAGCCCGTGCTCTTTCCACTGAGCCACGCTGCTTCTGTAAATAATTAATAAATACTATTTATAATAGTAATAATGGTACTTGTTAAGCAATTACTATGTGCCAAGCACTGTTCTAAGATTGGACACAGTCCCTGTCTCACATTAGGCTCACACTCTGAATCTCCACTTTTTACAGATGAGATAACCAAGGCCCAGAGAAAGTAAGTGACTTGACCAAAGTCACACAGCAGACGTGGCTAAGGCAGGATTAAAACCCAGGTCCTTCTAACTCCCAAGCTTGTCCTGTTTTCCTCACTAGGCTGATGTCAGGCTGTCGGTGCCAGGTTTGGTCTAGACAGAGGCAGGACTTGCTTCTAGGATTCTGGATCAGTGGGTGTCTTCCCATCTGGGCCCAGGAGTCTGCCTGTGTGACCCCTGCTTCCCAGGAGAGCTGGCAACTTATAAGCACCGCGATCAAGTGGAAAGAGTGGGAGTCAGAGGACCTGGGTTCTAATTCCAGCTCTGCCACTCATGTGCTGTGACACCTTGGGCCAGTCATTTAACTTCCTTGTGCCTCAGTCACCTCATCTGTAAAGTGGGGATTAAGACCGTGAGCCCCAGGTGGGACTTGGGTGGTGAGCCCCTTCTAGACAGTGGGCCCATTGTTGGGTAGGGACCGTCTCTATATGTTGCCAACTTGTACTTCCCAAGCGCTTAGTACAGTGCTCTGCACACAGTAAGCGCTCAATAAATATGATATGAATGAATGGACAACTTGATGATCTGTGTTTTGTACAGAGCTTGGTACATAGTAAGTGTTTAATAGATACCATAAAAACCAAAATGAAAACAAAAAAATAAAAATAAAAACGCTTTGTCCTTGAGATGCCGCCAATCAATCAATCAATCGTATTGAGCGCTTACTGTGTGCAGAGCACTGTACTAAGCTCTTGGGAAGTACAAGCTGGCAACATAGACACAGTCCCTACCCAACAGTGGGCTCATAGTCTAGAAGGGGGAGGCAGAGAACAAAAGCAAACATACTAACAAAATAAAATAGAATAGATAGGTGGCCTGCCCAGATTTGGGGAACTGAACCTAGTCTCCCCTGGGTAACAGCGTGGTGGCAACAGGGCAGATAACCTTGCAAGTTTCCAGGATCTTCTCCTCAGGAATGCTAGTTTGCTTAGTTTTTGCCTGGATTAGATTCAGGGCCACAAGGGAAATTCCCCCTAGAAAAATTCTCACCTAATTGGTGAATGAATGAGCAGCAGAGCAGAGATTACAATTAAGCGTTCCTGATTCACTGCTCCATGCTCAGACTACTAGGCCGAACTGCTTCTCACTCTCCATTAACAGTGATTCATGCTAGGCGGCTGTAGACAGAGGCCAGATGCATTTTAGTCATTTCCTCTCACTTGAACTCACTGTTGTAATTAGGTGAAGGGCATACAAATCTGTTGTCTTTGTCCCTTATCCTAAGTACAGCCATTGACAGTTTAAGTTGAGGAGTGAAGCTGTCACTTTGGCTTTAAATCTTATTAGTCGTCTTATTCCTGGAAATGAAGAGGGGAAACGTTGAAAGCTGGTTTTTTAGGGCATGCAAGCATAGAGCATTTTCTTTGAGGCTACCAAATTGTGAGTCTTTTCCCACAGAAATCGGGAATTCTGAACCAATAAACTGCCCCCACCCCGCAACCCAAACCCTCTGGGGGAGTTTTTGTTTGCTTTGTTTTTGATCTCAGCCATTTAATAGCATTTATTGAGCTCCTGCTATATGCAGAGCACTGGACTCAACATTTAGGAGAATACAAAACCTAAAAGACCCAGCCCTTGATCTCAAACTGCTCACAACCTACAATCTTTGATTTGGCGCTGGGATTGTATCTTTGATGGGGAGGTTTAGGAGAGAAAAAATCTCTTGCAAACTTGCTCGTTGTGTGTATGAAACTCTTAGTGTTGCGTGTCTTCTGGCCCCTTGATATTCATGGTGAACATTGCTCAGATACCAACAGTTGAGGGAACAGAGAGATCTTTCCGCCAGCCGGATGTGAGCTTGAATGATTTTGCATTAGTGGTGATGGTTTGCATTGAACCATCCACACTCTCTCTCCTGGTCCCCAAGGACATGTATTGCCGGACAGCTAGCTGGGAGAAACAGGTGCCATCTGTAGTCATGGAACAGAATCCTTTGAGGTCTCATCACAGCCAAAACCACAACTGATAAGTTATCGCCGAGCGGCTCAGTAAGAGTCGGGGTAAGAAAATGTTTAAAAATTATTTTCCACCTTCTTGCTAGTGTCAGGGAAGAGCGAAAGTGAGAAATAAAACAATGAACCTCCGCAATCTAATGTACGGCCGAACCCGAAGAGGGCTCTCGGATTTGACGTCCACGTGGAGCCAGACAACTTGATCGTTGCTCAAACCTTCACTTTGGCTGCCATGCAGTCTCTCCCGAAGCACTTAGGAAGTCATATTTTCACTAGTTCAAAAGAATGATACTTTCCGTCCTTCCCCTTCCATCTCCTAGACGGTAAAAACCTGGCTCGAGAAGATATTGACCAAGAGAATATATTTCAGTAGACTCAACCAGGTTTGTCAGAAATGCCAGAGCAGACCTGCCGCAAAACTGCCGTTGTCAAATAGTGAAAGCTGAACTGAGTTGAAGGGAACATAAATTAGGTTAGTTTTTCCTCTAACCACAGTAAATTAGTTTGACCTTTATAGATTCTTTCAAGCAAAGCAGGCAAATGTAATGACTCTGGGACTAGAAAATCATGCCATCATCCTCATTTTCCCAACCCAGGTCCATCCTGCGAGCAGTACAAGCGTCATCATTTTCATCATGTAGAATTTTGTGACTAACCAGTACGTGGTGTCATAAACAGGCAGGCCCAGGTAGTTTACCACTTCCTGTCTTCTGAAACATCTTGGCCCACCTAGAAACTTAATACAAAATCGAATTTAGATAAAATGTCTCATTCATGTGTCTCGAACGGTAGCCTAATAAAGGAAGATGTAGGGGACAAAGTTTAAGCCTAATGGACCGCACGAGTGTCACTTGCTGAAGAATGGAAAAGAACCCAGGGGATTAGTTGATTCTCAGTTAACATTCAGTGTATTCTCCCCTAACAAATGTATACCAAGAAACGGGAACGTATTCCTTAAATTACCTCCTCGTTTAGAGTAAGACGAACATCCTGACTAAATATGGATGGTCCCTTAAGTGTTGTTTTTTGTTTTGTTTTTTAAGGACACACTATCCAGCATCATTTATGAACTGCTGACAGGTTTATGGGTCACTTGAATTCATCTCACTTAAAACACGGGGAGAATTCCAAGGACTATGATGCTATAGCTAATAAAGGAATAATTAAGCCCTTCCCCCATGTCCTAGATCTGGCCCCCATAAGTAATGCATATAGCGCATGCAAATGCAGCCGATTTCTAATGGGAAATCATTCAGGAGAAAGAGAGTATGCAAGCCTTTTTTTTTTCTTCTTGCCGTGGAAGTGAACCTTCCGTTGAACTCTATGTTTATGGATGAGACCCCAAGAAAATGGAAATGTTTTGTGGTTTGCCTTCCTAGAAAGGTTCCTGTGTCTCAGAACCCATCAGTGTGTATATAGAGCCACTTGATCATCAATGTGGTTTTGTGCGCTTACCATGTACTGTTAAAACAGAGCACTGTTTTAAGCACTTGGGAAAGTGTAGTGCAACAGAGCAGGTAGACACGTTCCCTGCCCACAAGGAGCTTACAGGCTCGAGTGGGAGATAGACCCTGATATAAGTAGACGATTTCTAATATATACCGTTTAGATATGTACATCAGTGCCGTGAGGGTGAGGTGAATACCGGGCGTCTGAAGGTCACAGATTCAAGTGCCTAGATGGCGCAGAAAGGAGAGGGACCCGAGGTCAAAAGGGCTTCATCGCGCAAGGCCTCTTGGAAGAGATGTGACCTTAATAAGGCTCTGACGGTGAGTTAGAGTGGTGGTCTGGCATAAATGAAGGAGAACGGAGTCCGAAACCAGAGGGAGGTCACGAGAAAGGGGTCGGCGGCGAGCTGGATGAAATTGAGGCATACTGTGGAAACTGGCACTAGAGGAGCGGAGTAAAGTGTGGGCAAACGGGCTCAGCAGAAAGAGCATGGGCTTTGGAGTCAGAGGTCATGGGTTCAAATCCCGGCTTCGCCAACTGTCAGCTGTGTGACTTTAGGCAAGTCACTTAACTTCTCTGTGCCTCAGTTACCTCATCTGTAAAATGGGAATGAAGACTGTGAGCCCCCAATGGGACAACCTGATCACCTTGTATCCCCCCCAGCACTTAGAACAGTGCTTTGCACATAGTACGCGCTTAACAAATACCAACATTATTATTATTTTTATTACATTGGTTTGGATGAAATACCACTTTAGGACACTTTAAGATGGGTTGAGGACTTCCTTGAATTCATTAGTAATCATAGTCATTGAGCGCTTACTGTATGTAAAGCAGTAAGAATAGAATTTAAGTCCAGAATAGTTTTTCCTGTGTTTAGAGCTGATTATTTTTGGAATGAGTACCGATATTGGCCAAGACAGCTGACTTTGGTCGGGCCTCATGAAGCAAAGGAAAGCTTCCCGTTTCCCCCAGTCAGTTCCAGAAGTTGAATCCCAGTCTGCCGTGGTTGGGCGTGACGTGGATACAATGCGTTACCCTACCCCGTCTCTCCTGACCTCTGTTGAGCTTTCAGGCGATTTTAAAAGAGGCACCCGATTTGCCTCAGCGTTTCAGTCAGTCACTTAAGTCATCAGTGAAGTACGTTGGGGAAAAAAAATTGATGAAAAAACTATTTTATGAAAATGATGTGGACGGTGAGATCAGAAGATGATGGAATAATCTTAGAACGTCTCAGCTGAAATATTCAGCGCTGAAAGCTTTTGTGTTTGGTTTGCATTCACTTAGTGAGGAGTGAGGGAAATAACAGCTTTATATGTCAACTGTCAACTTTTTCCAAAGCAGCTCGTGAAGGTCATACAGCATCATGCCTAGATGGGAGGCCTATATGCTTCCATCTGGGCGCTGACTTTAGTAAGCACTCGGGAGAGTACATTATGACTTATTTGGTAGATATGTCCTCAAGAAAGGACCCCAGCAGGTGAAAGGGAGAGAGAATTGAGAAAGCAGCATGGCCTAGTGAGGAAAAAACGTAGCCTAGTGGAAAGAGCACAGACCTGGGAATCAGAGGAGCTGAGTTCTAATCCCGGTTCTGACAATAGCTCTGCCAATTGCTAGCCATGTTGACCTGGGGCAAGTCACCTAACATTTCCGTGCCTTGGTTTCCGCGAGTGTAAAGTGGGGATTCAATACTTGCTCTCACTTAAGACGGTGAGCCCCAGGTGGAACAGGGATTGTGTCCGACCTAAATGACCTATACCTGCCTGAGCGCTTAGAGCGGTGTTTGACAAATAGTAATCATTTAATGAGTACCATAAAACAAACAGTTATGTAGTGAAACTAAATGTATTTTCTATGCTTCCATTTTACCTCACCAGTTGCTGGCCAGGAGTCCTCTCAGAGGGTGGATGACAATTCGTCCTGTGTTTGGAAATAATTTTAAAAAGAGTCATGTGAAGAATTCACTCAGAAGAGACCAAATGCTGTGGGATGAGGAACTGTGGAAAGGAGAGTCAACTAGATAAACACGGTAGGTATGTTTTAAAGCTGCTGAGACTAAGGAAGGTGAAGAGAAAAAAATACGTTGAGGCACATATCTTTAAATTTTTATGAGTTATTTGTTCTTATTAATGTCTGCTCCCCCTTTAGACTGTACATGGGCAGAGAACACGTCAGCTAATTTGATGTATTGTACTCTCCCAAGTGCTTAGTATGGTCCTCTGCACATAGAAAGCACTCAATTAATACCGTTGCTTGATTGATTGAACGACACGTTTATTCAAAATCGACAAATACATACATTCCAAAGGTCCGATGTAAACGTGCATCCTCTCTTGCCTCTCAACATTTGAATGGCATCGCAAATGCCCGAGGTAACCGTATTGTTTAAAAAGATTCCTCTGGCCTAGACCTTAGTTTAAATCCGCACCCCAATTCCCACACGCTTGTCTCGGGAAAAGAGTCTTGGGAATCGTCCTTGATTTTGCCCAATGTCATATTTAAGCGGTTGTCTATTTTGTAGGTATTTGCTATGCAAAGTAGGTATATGGTAACCTTTTGAGGACCATAGCTTTCCCTCCCATGCAAAGCTTCCTAAGCGTCCTGGATTCTGTGGCCATCTGCGCTTGCTTATGGGTTCTTTCCTTAAGCAAATGATCAAGATAAGTGTAACAGATGGTGAGGGGAAAAAACCCCCCACAATATCAGGCATTATCTTAAAATATTCTTTTCAAAGGGATTTGCAAAGTAACCCATATTTAGGATAGCCTTTGTGAAATAACCCATTTGGTAACACCCTTCAGTAGGTTTCAACTCAAGTTTGACATTTCAGTGCTGTGATGGGTTTTGTTTTAGTTTTGTTTTTTCTTTAGAAATAACCCCAGAGCCCACTCATCTCCCAGAAAGGGTCAAAGGAAGGTAACTGTGGTATTTATTAAGCCCGTACTATGTACTACGTACGTACAGAGAAGCAGTGCGGCTCAGAGGAAAGAGCCCGGGGCTTTGGAGCCAGAGGTCATGGGTTCAAATTCCGGCTCTGCAAATTAGCTGTGTGACTTGGGGCAAGTTACCTAACATCTCTGTGCCTCAGTTACCTCAACTGTAAAACAGGGATTAAGACTGTGAGCGCACTATGGAACAACCTGATCAGCTTGTAATCTCCCCAGCACTTAGAACAGTGCTTTGCACAAAGTAAGCGCTTAATAAATTCTGTCACCATCATTATTACTATGTGCTGAGGTCAATAAAAGGCAATAAGGTTGCACGCAGTCCCTGTCCCTCGTGAGGCTCCCAGACTCAGCAGGAGGGAGGAGATATATCGAATCCAAATTTTACAGATGAGGATACTGGGGCACGGAGAAGTGAAGTGACTTGCTCAAAGTCACACAGCAGACACGGGACAGAGCCGGGTTTGGAACCCAGGTCCTCTGAATCCCAGGCCCGTGCTCTTTCTACTACGTCGCACAGCTTCTATGTATATAAAATATTGGGTCGCATGATACTTTAAAGTGATTAGCTGTGGTTTTCCTTGAAATAGGTTATTCATTCAGTGAATTCTGCCATATTGCTCACTGTGGGCAGGGAACCTGTCTACCAAACTCTGTTATATTGTACTCTCCCAAGCTCTCTGTACAGTGCTCTGCACATAGTAAGTGCTCAATATGCTCGATCGATTGAAAGAGTACGGGTCTTGGGGTTAGGGGACCTGGGTTCTGATGCCACTTGTCTGTGACTCAGTTCCCTCATCTGCGAAATGGGGATTCAGTACCTATTCTCCCTCCTACTTAAACTGTGAGCCCCATGTAAGACTTGATTGCCTTGTAGCTACTGTGGCGCATAGTACAATGCTTGACACATAGTAAGTGCTTAACAAAAACCAAAATTGTTATTATTATCATTATTATTGTGATTGTTATTATTCATTCAGATTTATTAAGCACTCTGTTTAGAGCACTGTACTAATTCATTCATTCAGTTGTATTTATTGAGCGCTTACTGTGTGCAGAGCACTGTACTAAGCGCTTGGGAAGTACAAGTTGACTAATCGTTTGGGAAAGTACAATATAACAATAAACAGTTAAATTCCCTGCCCACAACAAGATCACGGTTGAGAGAGGGGGAGATGGACATCAATACAGTTGAATAAAATTACAGATATATACGGAAGTGCTGCAGGGCTGGGAGTGGGGAAAAGAGCAAAGGGAACAAGTCAGGGTGACCCAGAAGGAAATGGGAGATGAGGAAAAGTGGGGCTTAGTCTGAGAAGGCCTCATGGAGGAGATTCGGTCTAAGATACATAAGGTGAAAATAGCAAGAAGTATACTTAGCACAGTGCCAGAGACCAAAGGGTAAAATAAGTCAGGATTCAAGATAAGCTTGCAACTCTTTCCCTCTTCCTGTAGAACATCAAGTGGCATCCAGAAAAGTCAAGAAGGATTCTACCTTCCACTGAGCCTCTGTGATAGTGCGTGATGGGCAAACGCAACAACCAATTTAATGAGTTGTCACAAGGGCTGTATTAATAATAGTAATGATGGTATTTGTTAAGCGCTTACTATATGCCAAGCACTGTTCTGAGGGTTGGGGTAGAGACAAAGTCGTCAGGCTGTCCCATGTGGGACGCACAGTCTTAACCCCCATTTTATAGATGAGGTACCTGAAGCACAGAGAAGTTAAGTGACTTGCCCAGGGTGACACAGCAGTCAAGTGGCGGAGTCACGATTAGAACCCACGTCCTCTGACTCCCAAGCCCATGCTCTTTCCACTAAGCCACGCTGCTTCCCTATTCCCATGTAGTGTTTAAATTGAAAATGTCAGCAGAGGACTTTCTTATTCCGTGCCAGTTTGTTCCTCTTTTCATTCCTATGCCTCCGATTTGATCTTTCAGTATTATTTTAAGCTTCTTTTGAGGCGCTTACTGTTTTTAGTTTGTTTTAGGAATTAAAACGTTTACACCTTACCCTCTTGGAATATACCGGTGACACGGCATCGGGCTTTGAGTTAATTGAAGCGCAAAGTCGTGTAGCTAACCCCCTGGAGACTGTGACTCACCATTAGATACTTAGAGTAGACAGTGGTGAAGTATCACAAAAATTAAATCATTTCAGGAGTCCCAGTAGAACGGAGCTCTGAAACAGTGGAAAAGATAATCTGCCGTACTCCTGCCTTCCTTTCTCACCGTTGCTTCCTTTCCCTTCCTTTTTTGAGACCTGGATTAAAGGAAAAATTTTCCTTTTATCTCCATTAATGCACCTTAGGGTCAGATGAACCAACTTGGAGATGCAGGTCAACGATAGAATCGTAGAAAAGGCGGTCAGCCTGAGGGAAAGAGCCCGGCCCCGGGAGACAGAGGACCAGGATTCTAATTCCAGCTCCACCGCTGTCTGCTGTGTGATCTTGGGTAAGTCACTTAACTTCTCTGTGCCTCAGTCATCTCATCTTTAAAATGGAGGTTGAAGCTGTGAGCCCCATGTGGGGCATAGATTGTGTCCAACCTGATTATCTTCTATCAACCCCAGTGCGCAGTGCAGAGTGAGTGCTTAAGAAATACCATCAGAGAAAAATGAGTACACTGGGAAGCTAAAACTTAGTTATGGGAAATGGCACAGAGCAGGTTGATTATGAGTTGTTACACTCAGAATTTAGTCTCAAATATGTCCAGAAGTAATTATTGAGCAATTTCCGGCTGTAAAATTCGGAACTGGGCTAGCTGGAGATTCATGAAAGAAAAGATAAAGCCCCAACCCCAATGAGTGACCATCCGTTTATCAAAAGTCCTAGACTTAGATGTCAGCCAAAGCATGTCAATTAGGGAAAATACCTGTGGAAGCGCACGACCCGTGAATGCGAAAGGTGTAAAATTTCCCATTTTAGAAAGGTCTCGATGAAAAGCTGGCTAAGAGTTGTTTTTGATGTTCTTAACCGTTTCTTAACCCGGAGCCTACAGTGCATGTATTCATCTGGAACAGATAGAAAGGATCCAGCAGAGGTTTTACTGCCAGTTGATAGTCAAGTGGTCCAATCGCGATGCTATTCCCCACCCAACAGCCCAATCTCTAAAGCACAAATAACAGTTTTGCATTTGGGAGAAGGATCATAAAAAAAAGTAGGAAAGAATCAGTGGCGTGTGTGGCCCACGCCACTCAGAACGGTGAGCTTTCAGACTGGAAGTTCTCTGATCGAAAAGCACATTTGCAATTAGATTCCTTCTTCGAAATGTCCAAACCACATATTGAGCAGGAAGGGGACAGAGATTGCGAACCCCTCTCATGCTTTAAATGAAGAAGATGCTGTCAAATTATCTGTCTTTTGCTCCCTCTGTCCCTATCAGTTCCTGCACCCCTCTCATGCTTTAAATGAAGAAGATGCTGTCAAATTATCTGTCTTTTGCTCCCTCTGTCCCTATCAGTTCCTGCAGCTGTCCCTAATGGTTTAGGTCTCAGCATGTTCACCTAATGCCCCTCCTGTCCCCAGAACCCCAAATTTTATCCACTAAAATGACTGTGGCACCATCTCCATTAGAACATAAGCCAGCATGATTCCCCCCGGGCCTACGAAACCACCCACCGAAGAAATCAAAGGGTACCTGAGCTCCTGATGTGTTACTAAGATCACATTAGGTCTGGCAAAGTAGAAGTGCTCATTCGTTGGGTGACTGAGCCCAGAAATCCCCTTGGAGAGTTTCAAAGCATTAGCTCTCTGCCCCGAATTCAGGTGAGGCCAACCGAGTCTTACAATTTTCAATCCTATGCCTGAAAGATTTTTGGCAGCGGAGAGATGGAGCAATTAACCCGAGATCCTTGGTGTGAAGGGAGGGGAATCGGACAGAGTTCAGTTGGTGGTGAAGTTTTTGGTGGCTTTTGCGGCAAAGAAGCGAAAAACAAGGAACAGAGTCTGCTCCTCACCCCAAGTTGAGAAAGGAAGCAATGAATGAGCTGTAAGTGAGAGTGTGGTGTCACCTCATGGGTGCAGATGCAGCGGTGGGATTTTCCTTTTCCAACGTGTCGTTGGGATCCCAGATGGTCAGTTACCCTACCAACCTAAGTGGTCATTTTGATGCTTTTTTCTATCATCACTTAATGATGCTGCTTTGGGACCTTCATTCAGTTCTCAATCTCACCAAAGAAAAAGGAAGGATTTTATGTAGCCTTTATTTCAAAGTTCAGAGGCTCTTTAACATATAATTCTGCACTGTTCTTGCTAAATTAATGATAGCATTTATTAAGCGCTTACTAAGTGCAAAATACTGTTCTAAGTGCTAGTTCTAAGCGCTACTAGACTTATTTTCTTCACTGTGCGCAGAAAACTCACTTTTCTTGTTCTTATGATTTCAAAGAGTAAGTTTCACTGTGGAGAGATTGATATTGGCCATAGGCTCCTCTGCCAATGACCATTGGATTTATGAAAAAAGGTGGGCATTTTAAAAATCGATAAACCGAAGAATATGTGAATTTTAAAATCATCATCATCATCATCAATCGTATTTATTGAGCGCTTACTGTGTGCAGAGCACTGTACTAAGCGCTTGGGAAGTACAAGTTGGTAACAAGTTGGTAAAAATCATCAGATGTAGTGTGATAATTCCTTTTTGACTCAGTGAGTTGCCTTAGTTATATATGTTACTTAGTCTTCTGTGTTACTGAGACTTTTTCGAGAACTATCAGAGGTAAGTAGGAATGTAGTGAGTTGTAGATATTTCAGACACCGTGAAAAGTTAGCGGGGTCGGTATTGTGTTTCGAGTGCTCAGTACAGGCTTCCGATCGGGTTGATAAAATAGCAACGTAACCAATCTAGGTTCAACCTCAATCCTTATCCTTCATTCAAAACATTTACCAGACATGTCATTTTCAAGAAATAATTTTATTTCCGGAAAAAAGAAAATCCCACAAAAAAAGAGAAATGCTGCTTTAATGTTTTTGTGTCTTTCCGTCTCTAATTGTCGATCACAATCCGGGTGATTACAGGACTGCATTTTTTTTTTTCCATTTAGAATCGTAATCCGGTCGGCACACCGCAGTCTGGAAAGCTGGCCAACTAGCGAGATTGGCCTTAATCAATCGTATTTATTGAGCGCTTACTGTGTGCAGAGCACTGTACTAAGTGCTTAGCACAGAGCAGTAAGTGATGTGTCCAAACACAGGTTTTGGACATTCCTTTGTCGTCGGATGAAGTGGGGTAAGCTACACCTCTTTGCTTTGGATACTCGTAAAATGGGGCTAATTCCTATTGCTCATTCCCTCCGTTAATTATACGTTAAAGAAATTCATCATTCAGTCATATTTATTCATTCAATCGTATTTATTAATGATAATAATAATAATTTTGGTATTTAAGCGCTTACGATGTACAAGGTTACAAGGTGATCAGGTTGTCCCACAGGGGGCTCACAGTCTTCATCCCCATTTTACAGATGAGGGAACTGAGGCCCGGAGAAGTGAAGCGACTTGCCCAAGGTCACACAGGTGACAATCGGAGGAGCCGGGAGGTAGGTGGGCACGCGATCAGATATTTGTTCCTTCAATCGTATTTATTGAGCGCTTACTGTGTGCAGAGCACTGTGCTGAGCGCTTGGGAAGGACAAGTCGGCAACATCTAGAGATGGTCCCTACCCAACAACTCACGTCTAGACTGTGAGCCCGCTGTTGGGTAAGGACCGTCTCTATATGTTGCCTACTTGGACTTCCCAAGCGCTTAGTACAGCGCTCTGCACACAGTAAGCGCTCAATAAATCAGATTGAATGAATAATAATAATGATGGCATTTATTAAGCGCTTACTATGTGCAAAGCACTGTTCTAAGCGCTGGGGAGGTTACAAGGTGATCAGCTTGTCCCACAGGGGGCTCACAGTCTTCATCCCCGTTTTACAGATGAGGGAACTGAGGCCCGGAGAAGTGAAGTGACTTGCCCAAGGTGTCACAGCTGACAATCGGAGGAGCCGGGAGGTAGGTGGGCACGCTGAGCGCTTGGGAAGGACAAGTACAGTCTAGACGTGGGTTGTTGGGTAGGGACCATCTCCAGATGTTGCCGACTTGTCCTTCCCAAGCGCTCAGAGCACAGTGCTCTGCACACAGTAAGCGCTCAATAACTACGATTGAAGGAACGAATATCTGATCGCGTGCCCACCTACCTCCCGGCTCCTCCGATTGTCAGCTGTGTGACCTTGGGCAAGTCGCTTCACTTCTCCGGGCCTCAGTTCCCTCATCTGTAAAATGGGGATGAAGACTGTGAGCCCCCTGTGGGACAACCTGATCACCTTGTAACCTCCCCGGCGCTTAGAACAGTGCTTTGCACATAGTAAGCGCTTAATGAATGCCATCATTATTATTATTCATTCATTCAATCGTATTTATTGAGCGCTTACTGTGTGCAGAGCACTGTACTAAGCGCTTGGGAAGTCCAAGTGAGCAACATGTTGCCGACTTGTCCTTCCTAAGCGCTCAGCACAGTGCTCTGCACACAGTAAGCGCTCAATAAATACCGTTAAATGAATGAAGAGAAGGGGAAGACAGATGACACAACCTGACACGGAGACGGCCGTCGAAATCGTCAGAACAAATCGAATTAAAGCTGAAGGCCTTTGGATCGGGGAGGTGAGTGAACCTTGGAACTGACTAATCAATTGGCCCCAGCTGAAATTAATTCCTATCACAACTGAAACCAATTAATAAATTGATCACAGCTGCATTAAATCTAATTAACCACCCCTGCACTCAATCACGGCTGCAACCAATGAATCAATTAACTGATCACAGTGGGAACTGCTTGATTGCGCAGAGCTGAAACTGATTAATCACTTAATGGACGCCCAGCTGAAGTCAATGCATTGATTAAAGTGGATAATCACTTAATGGAGCCCAGCTGAAGTCAATGCATTGATTAAAGCGGAAACCAATTAAATCGCAGCTGAAACCCATCCGTCAATTGATTAGTCACAGCGAAAGCCAATTGATTAATCGTGATCATAGCTAAAGCCAACTGATTAATCAAATGATCCTAGTCCGTTACAGGTGAAACCGATTAATCAACTAATGTGAAGCTGATTAGTCAACCAAGTGAGCACTGCTGGAACTAATCAATTGATGATGCCAGCTGTGATCAATTAGTTGATTAATTAGTTAATTGGTTTCAGGTGTGCATCACTAATTGGTTGATTGGTTCCAGCTGTGATCAATTAGTTGATTAATTAGTTAATTGGTTTCAGGTGTGCATCACTAATTGATTGATTGGTTCCAGCTGTGATCAATTAGTTGATTGATTAGTTAATTGGTTTCAGGTGTGCATCACTAATTGATTGATTGGTTCCAGCTGTGATCAATTAGTTGATAAATTAGTTAATTGGTTTCAGGTGTGCACCATTAATTGATTGATTGGTTCCAGCTGTGATCAATTAGTTGGTTAATTGGTTTCAGCTGTGATCAATTAGTTGATTGATTAGTTAATTGGTTTCAGGTGTGCATCATTAATTGATTGGTTTCAGCTGTGATCAACTAGTTGGTTAATTGGTTTCAGGTGTGCATCACTAATTGATTGATTGGTTTCAGCTGTGATCAATTAGTTGGTTAATTGGTTTCAGGTGTGCATCACTAATTGATTAATTGGTTTCAGCTGTGATCAATTAGTTGATTAATTAGTTAATTGGTTTCAGGTGTGCATCACTAATTGATTAATTGGTTCCAGCTGTGATCAATTAGTTGATTGATTAGTTAATTGGTTTCAGGTGTGCATCACTAATTGATTGATTGGTTTCAGCTGTGATCAATTAGTTGATTGATTAGTTAATTGGTTTCAGGTGTGCATCACTAATTGATTAATTGGTTCCAGCTGTGATCAATTAGTTGATTAATTAGTTAATTGGTTTCAGGTGTGCACCATTAATTGATTGATTGGTTCCAGCTGTGATCAATTAGTTGAGTGATTAGTTAATTGGTTTCAGGTGTGCACCATTAATTGATTGATTGGTTCCAGCTGTGATCAATTAGTTGAGTGATTAGTTAATTGGTTTCAGGTGTGCACCATTAATTGATTGATTGGTTCCAGCTGTGATCAATTAGTTGAGTGATTAGTTAATTGGTTTCAGGTGTGCACCATTAATTGATTGATTGGTTCCAGCTGTGCTCAATTAGTTGAGTGATTAGTTAATTGGTTTCAGGTGTGCACCATTAATTGATTGATTGGTTCCAGCTGTGATCAATTAGTTGGTTAATTAGTTAATTGGTTTCAGGTGTGCACCATTAATTGATTGATTGGTTCCAGCTGTGATCAATTAGTTGGTTAATTAGTTAATTGGTTTCAGGTGTGCACCATTAATTGATTGATTGGTTCCAGCTGTGATCAATTAGTTGGTTAATTGGTTTCAGCTGTGATCAATTAGTTGATTGATTAGTTAATTGGTTTCAGGTGTGCATCACTAATTGATTGATTGGTTCCAGCTGTGATCAATTAGTTGATTGATTAGTTAATTGGTTTCAGGTGTGCATCACTAATTGATTGATTGGTTTCAGCTGTGATCAATTAGTTGATTGATTAGTTAATTGGTTTCAGGTGTGCATCACTAATTGATTAATTGGTTCCAGCTGTGATCAATTAGTTGATTAATTAGTTAATTGGTTTCAGGTGTGCACCATTAATTGATTGATTGGTTCCAGCTGTGATCAATTAGTTGAGTGATTAGTTAATTGGTTTCAGGTGTGCACCATTAATTGATTGATTGGTTCCAGCTGTGATCAATTAGTTGATTGATTAGTTAATTGGTTTCAGGTGTGCACCATTAATTGATTGATTGGTTTCAGCTGTGATCAATTAGTTGAGTGATTAGTTAATTGGTTTCAGGTGTGCACCATTAATTGATTGATTGGTTCCAGCTGTGATCAATTAGTTGATTGATTAGTTAATTGGTTTCAGGTGTGCACCATTAATTGATTGATTGGTTCCAGCTGTGATCAATTAGTTGATTAATTAGTTAATTGGTTTCAGGTGTGCACCATTAATTGATTGATTGGTTTCAGCTGTGATCAATTAGTTGATTAATTAGTTAATTGGTTTCAGGTGTGCATCACTAATTGATTGATTGGTTTCAGCTGTGATCAATTAGTTGATTGATTAGTTAATTGGTTTCAGGTGTGCATCACTAATTGATTAATTGGTTTCAGCTGTGAATGATTAGTTGATTGATTAGTTAATTGGTTTCAGGTGTGCATCATTAATTGATTGATTGGTTTCAGCTGTGATCAATTAGTTGATTGATTAGTTAATTGGTTTCAGGTGTGCACCATTAATTGATTGATTGGTTCCAGCTGTGATCAATTAGTTGGTTAATTGGTTTCAGCTGTGATCAATTAGTTGATTGATTAGTTAATTGGTTTCAGGTGTGATCAATTAGTTGATTGATTAGTTAATTGGTTTCAGGTGTGCATCACTAATTGATTAATTGGTTTCAGCTGTGATCAATTAGTTGATTGATTAGTTAATCGGTTTCAGGTGTGCATCATTAATTAGTTGATTGGTTTCAGCTGTGATCAATTAGTTGATTGATTAGTTAATTGGTTTCAGGTGTGCATCATTAATTGGTTGATTGGTTTCAGCTGTGAACGATTAGTTGATTAATTAGTTAATTGGTTTCAGGTGTGTACCATTAATTGATTGATTGGTTCCAGCTGTGATCAATTAGTTGGTTAATTGGTTTCAGCTGTGATCAATTAGTTGATTGATTAGTTAATTGGTTTCAGGTGTGATCGATTAGTTGATTGATTAGTTAATTGGTTTCAGGTGTGCATCACTAATTGATTAATTGGTTTCAGCTGTGATCAATTAGTTGATTGATTAGTTAATTGGTTTCAGGTGTACACCATTAATTGATTGATTGGTTCCAGCTGTGATCAATTAGTTGGTTAATTGGTTTCAGCTGTGATCAATTAGTTGATTGATTAGTTAATTGGTTTCAGGTGTACACCATTAATTGATTGATTGGTTCCAGCTGTGATCAATTAGTTGGTTAATTGGTTTCAGCTGTGATCAATTAGTTGATTGATTAGTTAATTGGTTTCAGGTGTGCATCACTAATTGATTGATTGGTTTCAGCTGTGATCAATTAGTTGATTAATTAGTTAATTGGTTTCAGGTGTGCATCACTAATTGATTGATTGGTTCCAGCTGTGATCAATTAGTTGGTTAATTGGTTTCAGGTGTGCATCATTAATTGATTGATTGGTTTCAGCTGTGATCAATTAGTTGATTAATTAGTTAATTGGTTTCAGGTGTGCATCACTAATTGATTGATTGGTTTCAGCTGTGATCAATTAGTTGATTGATTAGTTAATTGGTTTCAGCTGTGCATCACTAATTGGTTGATTGGTTTCAGCTGTGATCAATTAGTTGATTGATTAGTTAATTGGTTTCAGGTGTGCATCATTAATTGATTAATTGGTTTCAGCTGTGATCAATTAGTTGATTGATTAGTTAATTGGTTTCAGGTGTGCATCACTAATTGATTGATTGGTTCCAGCTGTGATCAATTAGTTGATTGATTAGTTAATTGGTTTCAGGTGTGCATCACTAATTGGTTGATTGGTTCCAGCTGTGATCAATTAGTTGATTGATTAGTTAATTGGTTTCAGGTGTGCATCACTAATTGGTTGATTGGTTTCAGCTGTGATCAATTAGTTGATTAATTAGTTAATTGGTTTCAGGTGTGCATCACTAATTGATTGATTGGTTTCAGCTGTGATCAATTAGTTGATTGATTAGTTAATTGGTTTCAGGTGTGCATCACTAATTGGTTGATTGGTTTCAGCTGTGAACGATTAGTTGATTGATTAGTTAATTGGTTTCAGGTGTGCATCATTAATTGATTAATTGGTTTCAGCTGTGATCAATTAGTTGATTGATTAGTTAATTGGTTTCAGGTGTGCATCATTAATTGATTAATTGGTTTCAGCTGTGATCAATTAGTTGATTGATTAGTTAATTGGTTTCAGGTGTGCACCATTAATTGATTGGTTTCAGCTGTGATCAATTAGTTGATTGATTAGTTAATTGGTTTCAGGTGTGCACCATTAATTGATTGATTGGTTCCAGCTGTGATCAATTAGTTGATTGATTAGTTAATTGGTTTCAGATTGGTTGATTGGTTCCAGCTGTGATCAATTAGTTGATTGATTAGTTAATTGGTTTCAGGTGTGCATCACTAATTGGTTGATTGGTTTCAGCTGTGATCAATTAGTTGATTAATTAGTTAATTGGTTTCAGGTGTGCATCACTAATTGATTGATTGGTTTCAGCTGTGATCAATTAGTTGATTGATTAGTTAATTGGTTTCAGGTGTGCATCACTAATTGATTAATTGGTTTCAGCTGTGAATGATTAGTTGATTGATTAGTTAATTGGTTTCAGGTGTGCATCATTAATTGATTGATTGGTTTCAGCTGTGATCAATTAGTTGATTGATTAGTTAATTGGTTTCAGGTGTGCACCATTAATTGATTGATTGGTTCCAGCTGTGATCAATTAGTTGGTTAATTGGTTTCAGCTGTGATCAATTAGTTGATTGATTAGTTAATTGGTTTCAGGTGTGATCAATTAGTTGATTGATTAGTTAATTGGTTTCAGGTGTGCATCACTAATTGATTAATTGGTTTCAGCTGTGATCAATTAGTTGATTGATTAGTTAATCGGTTTCAGGTGTGCATCATTAATTAGTTGATTGGTTTCAGCTGTGATCAATTAGTTGATTGATTAGTTAATTGGTTTCAGGTGTGCATCATTAATTGGTTGATTGGTTTCAGCTGTGAACGATTAGTTGATTAATTAGTTAATTGGTTTCAGGTGTGTACCATTAATTGATTGATTGGTTCCAGCTGTGATCAATTAGTTGGTTAATTGGTTTCAGCTGTGATCAATTAGTTGATTGATTAGTTAATTGGTTTCAGGTGTGATCGATTAGTTGATTGATTAGTTAATTGGTTTCAGGTGTGCATCACTAATTGATTAATTGGTTTCAGCTGTGATCAATTAGTTGATTGATTAGTTAATTGGTTTCAGGTGTACACCATTAATTGATTGATTGGTTCCAGCTGTGATCAATTAGTTGGTTAATTGGTTTCAGCTGTGATCAATTAGTTGATTGATTAGTTAATTGGTTTCAGGTGTACACCATTAATTGATTGATTGGTTCCAGCTGTGATCAATTAGTTGGTTAATTGGTTTCAGCTGTGATCAATTAGTTGATTGATTAGTTAATTGGTTTCAGGTGTGCATCACTAATTGATTAATTGGTTTCAGCTGTGATCAATTAGTTGATTGATTAGTTAATTGGTTTCAGGCGTGCACCATTAATGAGTTGATTGGTTTCAGCTGTGATCAATTAGTTGATTGATTAGTTAATTGGTTTCAGGTGTGCATCACTAATTGATTAATTGGTTTCAGCTGTGATCAATTAGTTGATTGATTAGTTAATTGGTTTCAGGCGTGCACCATTAATGAGTTGATTGGTTTCAGCTGTGATCAATTAGTTGATTGATTAGTTAATTGGTTTCAGGTGTGCATCACTAATTGATTAATTGGTTTCAGCTGTGATCAATTAGTTGATTGATTAGTTAATTGGTTTCAGGTGTGATCAATTAGTTGATTGATTAGTTAATTGGTTTCAGGTGTGCATCACTAATTGATTAATTGATTTCAGCTGTGATCGATTAGTTGATTGATTAGTTAATTGGTTTCAGGTGTGCATCACTAATTGATTAATTGGTTTCAGCTGTGATCAATTAGTTGATTAATTAGTTAATTGGTTTCAGGCGTGCATCACTAATTGATTGATTGGTTTCAGCTGTGAACGATTAGTTGATTGATTAGTTAATTGGTTTCAGGTGTGCATCATTAATTGATTAATTGGTTTCAGCTGTGATCAATTAGTTGATTGATTAGTTAATTGGTTTCAGGTGTGATCAATTAGTTGATTGATTAGTTAATTGGTTTCAGGTGTGCATCACTAATTGATTAATTGATTTCAGCTGTGATCGATTAGTTGATTGATTAGTTAATTGGTTTCAGGTGTGCACCATTAATTGATTGATTGGTTTCAGCTGTGATCAATTAGTTGGTTAATTGGTTTCAGCTGTGATCAATTAGTTGATTGATTAATTGGTTTCAGGTGTGATCAATTAGTTGATTGATTAGTTAATTGGTTTCAGGTGTGCATCATTATTAATTAGTTAATTGGTTTCAGGTGTGCATCACTAATTGAATGATTGTTTCAGCTGTGATCAATTAGTTGATTAATTGGTTTCAGCTGTGATCAATTAGTTGGTTAATTGGTTTCAGCTGTGAACACTTGATTAATTGGTTTCAGCTGTAATCACTTAAACCAATTGATCACAGCTGGACCCAATCAAGTGATTATTCACAGCTGAAACCAATCAATTGATCACAGCTGAAACCAATTAACTAGTCAACTAATCACAGCTGAAACTAATTAATCAACTAATTGATCACAGCTGAAACCAATTAATCAATTCATGATGCACACCTGAAACCAATTAACTAATCAACTAATTAATCACAGCTGAAACTTATTAATCACCTAATTGAGCACAGCTGGACCCAATCAAGTGATTAATCACAGCTGAAACCAATTAACTAATGGCTCACAGCTGAAACCAATTAGCCAACTAATCGCTAACAGGTGAAACCAATTAATTAATCACAGCTGGACCCAATCAAGTAATCTGAAACCAATTAACATTGATCACAGGTGAACCCAATTAATCGGCTAATTGATTAATCCATTGATGACTCTCAGCTGACACCAATTAATTGATCACAGCTGAAACCAATTAATCAACTAATTGATTGCAGCTGAAACCACTTAATTGATCACAGCTGAATGCAATTCAACTAATTGATCACAGGTGAGGCGGCGTACAATTAATAATGATCAGTTGGGTTCAGCTGTGCTCAATTAGTTGATTAATTGGTTTCAGCTGAAAGCACTTAATTGCTGTAATTGGGGTCACCTTTGCTGTGCTTCATTAGGTGATTGATTTCAGCTGGGATCAATTAGTTGACTAATTGATTTCAGCTGCAATTCATCTAGTGATTGGTTGCAGGGGAGTTCAGCACAGGGGGATTGATTCCTTTCCGCTGCTCACTAAGAATCCTCCATGAGCCGGGCAGGACTCGCACCCAGATCCCACCGCTCTTACCTTTCTTTGTAAATCCCGCTGTGGCTGCATAGGCCTAAGTTCACATTCAAGTTGCCAACTTGGGCTTCCCAAGCGCTTAGTACAGTGCTCTGCACACAGTAAGCGCTCAATAAATACGATTGATTGATTCAAGTAGCAATTCGTTCAACCGTATTTACTGAGCGCTCACTGTGTGCAGAGCACTGTATTACGCACCGATCTGACTCTCGCTCCGACGGCCTTTGAAGAAACACTAGACGCTCGATAAATACCATCCTTGGAGAAACGCTCACCTCTGTCCATTCCATAAGGACCGGAATATTTCAAATTCCTGCCAGCACTGTGCTGCAGGGGAATCGCTTCCTACTAATCCAAAAAGTTGGGAGGCGGGAATTAGGAAAAAAGAAATCAGGGCACTTAGATCGACGGCTCCGATTTTCCATCGTCTTCTCTGGCGGTACGAGTTGTCGGCTAAAGAGCTGTAGCAAAACAGATGAGGAAATGTTTCTTTCTTGATTCCTTGGTTGTGCCTAAAAACAGTTCACGCATTCAATCGTGGTTACTGAGCGCTTACTGTGTCCACGGCACTGTACTAAGCGCTTGGGAAGTACAATTCAACAACAGACAGAGACAAACGTACCCTCAGGCCCGCGATCGACGGCTCTGATTTTCCATCGTCTTCTCTGGCAGTACGAGTTGTCGGCTAAAGACCTGTAGCAAAACAGATGAGGAAATGTTTCTTTCTTGATTCCTTGGTCGTGCCTAAAAACAGTTCACTCATTCAATCGTGGTTACTGAGCGCTTACTGTGTCCAGAGCACTGTACTAAGCGCTTGGGAAGTACAGTTCAGCAACAGATAGAGACAAACGTACCTTAGGGCCCGCGATCGACGGCTCCGATCTTCCATCGTCTTCTCTGGCGGTACGAGTTGTCGGCTAAAGACCTGTAGCAAAACAGATGAGGAAATGTTTCTTTCTTGATTCCTTGGTGGTGCCTAAAAACAGTTCACTCATTCAATCGTGGTTACTGAGCGCTTACTGGGTCCAGAGCACTGTACTAAGCGCTTGGGAAGTACAGTTCAGCAACAGATAGAGACAAACGTACCTTAGGGCCCGCGATCGACGGCTCCGATTTTCCATCGTCTTCTCTGGCGGTACGAGTTGTCGGCTAAAGACCTGTAGCAAAACAGATGAGGAAATGTTTCTTTCTTGATTCCTTGGTCGTGCCTAAAAACAGTTCACTCATTCAATCGTGGTTACTGAGCGCTTACTGTGTCCAGAGCACTGTACTAAGCGCTTGGGAAGTACAGTTCAGCAACAGATAGAGACAAACGTACCTTAGGGCCCGCGATCGACGGCTCCGATTTTCCATCGTCTTCTCTGGCGGTACGAGTTGTCGGCTAAAGACCTGTAGCAAAACAGATGAGGAAATGTTTCTTTCTTGATTCCTTGGTCGTGCCTAAAAACAGTTCACTCATTCAATCGTGGTTACTGAGCGCTTACTGGGTCCAGAGCACTGTACTAAGCGCTTGGGAAGTACAGTTCAGCAACAGATAGAGACAAACGTACCTTAGGGCCCGCGATCGACGGCTCCGATTTTCCATCGTCTTCTCTGGCGGTACGAGTTGTCGGCTAAAGACCTGTAGCAAAACAGATGAGGAAATGTTTCTTTCTTGATTCCTTGGTTGTGCCTAAAAACAGTTCACGCATTCAATCGTGGTTACTGAGCGCTTACTGTGTCCACAGCACTGTACTAAGCGCTTGGGAAGTACAATTCAACAACAGACAGAGACAAACGTAGGGCCCGCGATCGACGGCTCCGATTTTCCATCATCTTCTCTGGCGGTACGAGTTGTCGGCTAAAGACCTGTAGCAAAACAGATGAGGAAATGTTTCTTTCTTGATTCCTTGGTCGTGCCTAAAAACAGTTCATTCATTCAATCGTAGTTACTGAGCGCTTACTGTGTCCAGAGCACTGTACTAAGCGCTTGGGAAGTACAATTCAGCAACAGATAGAGACAAACGTACCCTAGGGCCCGCGATCGACGGCTCCGATTTTCCATCGTCTTCTCTGGCAGTACAAGTTGTCGGCTACAGACCTGTCGCAAAACAAATGAGGAAATGTTTCTTTCTTGAGTCCTTGGTTGTGCCTAAAAACAGTTCACTCATTCAATCGTGGTTACTGAGCACTTACTGTGTCCAGAGCACTGTACTAAGCGCTTGGGAAGTACAATTCAGCAACAGATAGAGACGGTCGCTGCCCACAACGGACTCACCATCTAGAAAGGGGGGAGGCAGACATCGTTACGGGCCTTAGTAGCATCATTACAAATAGAAGTATAGATATAGACACATCGTTAATAGAAATAAATAGAATTATGAGTGCCATGTGGCAGGGGGGTTAAACGGGCCTTAGTAGCATCATTACAAATAGGAGTATATAGACCCATCATTAATAGAAATAAATAGAATTATGAGTGCCGTGTGGCAGGGGGGTTAAACGGGCCTTAGTAGCATCATTACAAATAGAAGTATAGATATAGACACATCATTAATAGAAATAAATAGAATTATGAGTGCTGTGTGGCAAGGGGATGAGAGCAAAGAGAGCGAATCGGGGCAATGGGGAGGGGAGGGAAGGGGGGGGATCAGTCTGGGAAGACCTCCTGGAGGAGGTGAGTTTTCAGTAGGGCTTTGAAAGAGGGAAGTGAGCTAGTTTGGCGGATGAGAGTACTGTGATCCCACTGTTGGGTAGGGACTGTCTCTAAATGTTGCCATCTTGTACTTCCCAAGCGCTTAGTACAGTGCTCTGCACTCAGTAAGCGCTCAATAAATACGATTGATTGATTGATTGATGAGAGGAGGGAGGGCATTCCAGGCCAGAGGGAGGACGTGGGCCGGGGGTCGACGGTGGGATGGGTGAGAAATAACTAAACAGCTAAGCCATCAGCCCAGGTTACACAGCAGATGAGAGGCAGAACCGAAATCTCACCTCTGTCCTCTCGGGCCGCCTCTCCCTGCTTCGACTCTGCTCTTTCCTAGTTTCCGTCCTAGCCTATGGAAGAGAATTACGTTACAGAATGGCTGGCAAAGCAAAAACTCTGGGCGAACAGGACTGCTTTTCAGCTTCATTCCCTAGATCGTACGTGAAAATGACTGTGGATGCCAAGCAAGTTAAAACACGAATCCTCGCCGGAAAAGGAAAACAAGAGTTCTCTCGGAACCCTCCCGCCTGCCTCGGAGAACGGGGCTGGACTCTCTGTGTGCTCCATCTTTCAGATCCGATTTTAACGGAGCTTACTGAATTTGAGAAGCGGTCCTTCTAAAAATACATAAATGAAACCAGAGTGTTGTCCGTTAACCGCACTTTCTGCTTGAGAGTGTGGAAAAGCCGACGTGAGCAACTGGAATCCAGTCTTTGGAAGCTGGAAAGAGAAAATCACTCCCCTGGTCCCCTCGCTCCCCCCCATTCCGAGCCCTGGATATCGACAGCATTCCGGAATTTGTGCCTGGGAATTAGCAGAGCAGTAAATGGAGAACCACCGGATAAAGAAGCTGCCACTTTTCTCTGCCGAGGCGACAGGATGCCAGGGCCTGCTGCTTTCCTTATGGCAGCTTTCAGCTGAGTCAACTAACATTTATCATTTCCACCCCACTAGGAAATGCTTTTCCCCATCAGACGTGCTGTGGGGAAGTTCTCAAGATATAGGTCACTCAGAGCTGCCACAAGCTAAAATGGATGTGCGCTATATAATCAGGAAACATCTATTGTACTGAGAATAGAGTGATTTAGAAAGACAGCTTCTAAAATTAATTGGAGATAGCTTAGAGGGATGTCATGCCTAAATATTTCATTAGCCACCACCCTATTTCTGTCATTTCCAGAACAGATACTAGGGAAATGAGAAAGCTGGATTCTGGGGATAAAGTATTTGCCTGCACATCGAACCTACGGAACAAATTTGATATGGACGAAAGGCATCTGTACTGTCCACGGAGAGCTTCCATTTTAGTGGAAGGAGAACGGGCTCTGCTGTTTATCTGCTCTGTGACTTCGGGCAAGTCATTCACCCTCTCTGTCCCTCAGATACCACATTTGTAAAATGAGAATTAAATCCTCCTCCCTCTGGCTTAGACTGTGAGCCCGTTTGGGACAGGGACTGTCCCCCAAACACACTTAACCAGTGTCGATAAAAAATTTAAAAAATAATTTAAAAAACAAAACCTGTGTTTGGTTTCACATTGATCTTGTCAGCCACACATATGCCTGTAGGCCAATCGTGCCATCAACCAGGGTTGGGGGGTGGTGGTGATCTTTGAATATAAATAACAACTTGTATAGGTATAAACCGAAAGCCATAAGCAACTGAGGGACCTCAGAGAAGGATTCATCCTGGGAAAAATAAATGACCGTATTCAGTAATACATGGGCCCAGAAGGACCTGGGTTCAAATCCCTGCTCCACCACTTGTCTGCTGGGTAACCTTAGGCAAGTCACTTCACTTCCCTGGGCCTCAGTTACCTCGCCTTTCCTCAGTTACCTCAACTGTAAAATGGGGATTAAGAGTGTGAGCCCCATGTGGGACAGAGACTGTGTCCAACCTGGTCTGCTTATATCTGCCATCAGACTTTAGAATGGTGCTTAGCACATAGTAACTGCTTAACCAGTACCATAATTATTATTATAAATGAATGATTACAGTGAACTTTAGGCTATTCGATCTCTCGGTGCCAAGATGCTATCCCGTGTTGACATTCCTGTCAGTTATTACCTGTTACTGTCTGGATCTCCAAGACTGTATATGGATTTTCATCATCCTGTCTTCATTAGCAGCAAGGCGCTTAGTATGGTGATCTGCAAAGAGAAAGTGCTCCATAAATACTATCAGTTGATTGATAGCCAGAGACGGCTGCCAGATTGTGAGCCACCCCAATAGAAATCAACGTATACCTCATTTCGTCAGTGTGGAGATGTTTGGGCATGTGGAGAGAAAGATGCTTTCTTCCAAATTTAATGGCAGTATAAAACAGAAAAATTCAATCCAGAAGTCTGGGTAGTGACTAGGCAAAATAAAATGGGAAGAGAAGGCATGAATCTGACCATTTTAGACACAAAAATGCTTCCACTGAGGAAAATAGGAAGATCAGTCAGCAAGTGTTTACAGGTACCCAGCATTCATTCGATTGCATTTATTGAGCACTTACCATGTGCAGAGCACAACTAAGCGCTGGGGAAAGTACGATATAACAATACACAGACACATTCCCTGCCCACAATGAACTTACAGTCTAGATGAACTAGATGCTTGATTAAATTCGTTATATAATCGTTACTCTTGGCACTCGTTTGCTTGGAAAGAATCAGCCTTAGAATCCCGAGAAAACAGACACAAACGGTCGACAGAATAATGGTCTGGCCAACTATTTCTATTTGATCTGAGACCGTATAACTAGCGAGGGAAACTGGGTTGTCAAGACAGCAGGGTTGACAAGAAAGAGGTGCCCGTAGGGACAGCGGAGGAATCCGTGACGTTTTCCTACCAGCCGGCCAGTGAGATGGCCGAAAAGACAACACGATTGTTTCCTTTCGGTCATTAGGTTGAGGGCCTGGTATCTAGCGAGCTTGGAGGTTCTGTTAGAGGTCAATGGACAAACCAAGATAATGAGCTCACTGAACATCACCTGCCCGGATATAGAGCAATGACTGGTTCTACAGCTCGTGGTTTCTGTCTCATTTCGGAGTCACATGCCTATATCCACTTTCCTATCAGGCAACCCCTTCTGGATACAAAGTCCAAGGTTCTTTCCAAAACCACAAGCCGAGAGTCAGTTGAGAGAGGATAAGACTAGTCTCGCTTTTGAGCAGCATGACCTAATGGATAGAGCACGGGCCCGGGAATTGGAGAACCTGGGTTCTAATCCCAGCTCTGCCACTGATGTGTGACCTTGGGCAAGTCATGTCACTTTTCTGGGCCTTAGATACCTCACCTGTAAAATGGGGATTAATGCTATGAGCCCCATGTGGAACATGGACTGTGTCCAACTTGATTAACTTGTAGTAACTTTTTAGACTGTGAGCCCACTGTTGGGTAGGGACTGTATATGTTGCCAACTTGTACTTCCCAAGCACTTAGTACAGTTCTCTGCACACAGTAAACGCTCAATAAATATGATTGATTGATAGTAACTGCACTGCTCAGTGCAGTGCCTGACACATCATAAGCACTTAACAAATACCAACTATACAGATATATCTTAATCCTTTCAGCAATTAAAATTAATATCACTTCAGTTTCCTCATTTGTAAAACGGGGATTAAGACTGTGAGCCAACCCGATTAGCTTGTTTCCACCATGAGACTTAGCCTGGCACAAAGTAATCATTTAACAAACGCCATTTAAAAAAAAACATATGGAAAAGACGTATTCTTATACAAGGTCAACTTATAAAAGCTGTTCAAAATCCAGACCGTAAGCCCACTGTTGGGGAGGGACCGTCTCTATATGTTGCCGACTTGTACTTCCCAAGCGCTTAGTACAGTGCTCTGCACACAGTAACCGCTCAATAAAATACGATTGAATGAGTGAAAATGACTCACGGGAATAGATCATGGACTTTGTCCAATCTCATTAGCTTCTATCTACCTCGGTGCTTAGTACAGTGCTTCGAACACAGTAAGCATTTAACAAATACTATAAAAAAAAAAGCAAACAAATATCCAGATAAATGCTCTAGGGGTTCAAAGGAAGCTAAACATTTTGGTTGAACAAGTTTGGGTTGTCAGCAGTTACAATTAGAACACCTGAATCTGGGATGTACATGACATCAGTGTTAAACTGCTAGGCGGCATAAAGTGATGCCATGAAGATGCCACGCGGTCTTGCAGCCTAGAATATTTCTCCAGCATTCCTGGACTCACAATTGTTCCAAGTAAATTCTGTCCCACGGTGGAGGACGGCTCAGTGCTGAAAATCTCACTATGCTTCCTAACCGATCGGGAATAACAGACCACTTGAGTAGCACACAATTTTTCATCCTGCCGCAGGCTGAACTTTCAGGATGGCAAATCAATCGATGGTATTTACTGAGTGCTTACTGTACGCAGAGCACTGTACTACGCACTTGGGCAAGTACAGTGAAACAGAATTGGTTCCCCGCTGTTAACCAACTTACAGGCAAAATCCTTAGCTTCTACCCTAATCTTTTAATAAACATGACTCACGTTTCAAAAGGCAGATTTTAGAGTGCTGAAGAAAGTTCGGCCATGTGATTTGAAGTACAGGCTCATTCCAGCAGAGTCAAATATTTATGCAAAGGAACCTAATGCTCTATACTCCCTTGGCTTAGATCTCTGGCCCGAGACTTAGATCGTCATCTGATGTTGGGTGGGTTTCAAGTAATTTTTCATGAAATGTTTTAGCTTCCCAAACTGTTAGCCTGGGTGCTATGAATCTGGGGTATTTATGACAAATGTAATGTGACCATGCTTTCTTTTTTGTTTGTTTGTTTTTCTCATGTATCTTAGGGACTACATATTGCTTTCACAAAAAGATCCATCCCTGACTGTTGGCCTGCAGAGAGATAATAGCCTGCTTTCGGTCTGCTTAGTAGTTATTAGGCTTATTGCTTTCAAAGGATTTTTGCAGAATGTAAATTGATTCTCCAATAACCATTTTTCTTTGAATCACACACTCTATGTTCATTTTGTCTTTTGTAGTATACAGCTGAGGGGCTTTTTTTCCTCATGGTTTCTTTCACCCAATCTAATTCTGGGTCATCAAACAGTGATCTTTGAATTTGATACAGTATAATTCCATTGACTAAATGGTACCCTTTCCCTTTTCCCTTCATTCTTTTCTTTCCAAAAAGCAGGATCTGACCTCTTCTGTCTGTACTTGCCCAGAAATGAGACAAGGGTTCAGCTCATTTCCCCTTGCAACAGCAGATAACTAATTTCACCAAGATTTTCAAAAAACATTTGAGGGTCAGTGGTTAGGTGGAATGATACACAGGCTCTTGGAATTATCTTTACTGAAGAGTGGGATTTTAGGAATCCCTATCACCCTTGCATGTCGGAAGCCCTTTCTAATGTGAGATACACTGTTCAAAGAGATGAGGGAGGGAGAGAAATGGAGAGTCAGGTTCTCTCATCCTACTGGATGGAACTCTTCTGTGCTGTGGTACAAACTCAACTTTTGCAAACCACACTCTAGCCAAGTTTTGAAAGACCAAGTATTTCAAGTGAGCAAGAACAGCCAGGGGTTCACACAATTAATCATTATTATTTACTGAGTCCTTTCATTCATTCATTCATTCAATCGTATATATTGAGCGCTTACTGTGCGCAGAGCACTCAACTAAGCACTTGTGAGAATGCAACAGAGTTAAAGAGCACAATTCTTGCTCTCAAGGAACTTGTAGTCTAAGGCCACACAACCAGTTTAACAAGTAATAGCTCAGTTTCAGGATGTCCGTGTGGTTTTCTGCAATGGCCCAAGATGGCCTAACATGGAACTGTCCTTTTATTAATGGCATTTTCTAAGCATTTACTATGATGATGGTGATATTTGTTAAGCGCTTACTATCAATCAATCATATTTATTGAGCACTTACTGTGTGCAGAGCACTATACTAAGCACTTGGGAAGTACAAGTTGGCAACATATAGAGACAGTCCCTACCCAACAGTGGGCTCACAGTCTAAAAGGGGGAGACAGAGAACAAAACCAAACATACTAACAAAATAAAATAAATAGAATAGATATGTACAAGTAAAATAGAGTAATAAATATGTACAAACATATATACATATATACAGGTGCTGTGGGGAAGGGAAGGAGGTAAGATGAGGGTGATGGAGAGGGAGACGAGGGGGAGAGGAAGGAAGGGGTTCAGTCTGAGAAGGCCTCCTGGGGGAGGTGAGCTCTCAGTAGGGCCGAGCACTATGTGCCAAGCACTGTTCTAAGCACTGGGGTAGATAGAAGGTAATCAGGTTGCCCCACGTGGGGCTGACAGTCAATCCCCATTTTAAAGATGAGGTAACTGAAGCCTAGAGAAGTTAAGTGACTTGCCCAAAGTCACACAGCTGACAAGTGATCGAGCTGGGATTAGAACCCATGACCTCTGACGCCCAAGCACGGGCTCTTTCCACTAAGCCACACTGTTTCTCGCTTACTATGTGTCCAGCACTTTGCTAAGGGCCAGGGTAGGTATGGGTTAATCAGGCCGGATACAATCCTCGTCCCACATGGGGTTCACAGTCAAGCAGGAAGGAGAACAGATATTTGCATCTAGCTTTATTTCTATTTATTATGATGACACCTGTCCACATGTTTTCTTTTGTTGTCTGTCTTCTCCCCCTTCTAGACTGTAAGCCCATTGCTGGGTAGGGACCATCTCTATATGTTGCCAACTTGTACTTTCCAAGCGCTTAGTACAGTGCTCTGCACACAGTAAGCGCTCAATAAACGATTGAATGAATAAATCCTGAATCGCCATTTGTGCAAATGAAAAAAACTGAGGCACAGAGAAGCAACTTGTCCAAGGTTATACAGCCAGAAAATGGCAGAGTCGGGATTAGAACTCAGGTCCTCTGGCTCCCCAGCTGGTGCTTTATGCAGTAAGCCACGCTGCTTCCCTGCTGCTATCAGGCCACACAGCTGTTTGAGATACTAGGAAGGAATAAATTCCCAGTGAATCTTTAGCAAATAGCAGCTCTCTATGGGGGAGGAGGGGAGGGAGTTTTTCAAGGGAAAACCCCAAACTTTGAAATTAGTAACACCAGTGAACTGTACATTTTTAGGGTTTTTTTTAATTTGTAATTCCACTTTGTGTCCTATAATTCTATGAACACACTGCAAGATTGTTACCCACATGGCAGAACTTGGTGCTTATGTGTGGGAATGCTTTTTCTTAGCTAAAGGGTGGATAAGTCATTACGGATGGCACAAAGGCAATCCACTGGTTGAATCTATTTGGGTCTGATAATCGCAGCGCACTGGTGACAAAGTGATGACTAATTTGGAGACCCACTTCCAATTGGACTTAATTCACTGAGGCAGAAGACATTGGAAAAATTTAGCACTACAAAGGCAGTAGTGACAATTTCCTCATTTCTCAACAAATGTTTACGGCTCACGGTGTATTAATCAGTCATTGGTATCTTGGGTAAGGACTGTCTCTATATGTTGCCAACTTGTACTTCCCAAGCGCTTAGTACACTGCTCTGCACACAGTAAGCGCTCAAGAAATACGATTGATTGATTGATCTTCTGTTTGCTGTGTGCAGAGCACTGTACTAAGTGCTCGTGAGAGGACAATACAACAGAGTTGGAAGAGAAGCTTGCCACACACCTCCACAGAGCGCACACCTGTTAGAAAAACCTAAGACATGGGGACTTGGCATTCCTCATGTGTGTTTATGTTTATTTTTAGAAGAGCTTGACAGAATTGTTCAGGAGAGACAGGATTCTCTCCCATCATCTGTTTGTAGTCTATTTTTTTTATTGTTTGCTTCCTCTTGTGTATGTCCACTTGGACTCATTTGGAAATCAGGCCAAGTGTTAGTGCTTTCCCCACTTTGTGAGGCAAAACATGTGGAGCAAACTGGATTGTGCACAATATCCTGAGACCCTGAGTGGAGCTTGTGAATATGTCCCGAACTACAGTTGGCAGAATGATAATCGCCCTCTAAAATGGTAACAAACCAACGGGTTTCAATTTAGCATTTGCCTGACTGTGGAAATGTAATTTATTCATGAAATCTACTGGGGACTTAGGAAGTGGCAAGGTCAAAAGAAATATTTTTTTTTTATTTTAACACAGCTCTCTCAGGTTTAAAAGTCTAGAGGTGCATTGTCTACAACTGATTACTGAAATACACTAACCATTTGGCCAACATGTGCAAAAATCCTTAGGCTGATTAAAAGCTCCTGGGTAATTATGTTTCCCAGAATGGCTTCTGGGTTAAACACTTCCATTTACATATTTTACTTTGTAATACCATTAAATAAATACCTTAAAATCTTATCCCTGCAAATTTCTGTTACTGATGCATGATTCTTAGCCATTTAGAGAAATATATGCCATTCAAATGACTAGTCTATGAATATATAAATACATACAAATACACCCTCTAGACTGTAAGCTCATTGTATGCAGGGAACATGTCTGCTGATTCTTTTGTATTGTATCTCCCAAGTGCGCTTAGTACAGTGTTCTGCCCATAGTGAGTGCTCAATAAATGCCTTTGATTAATTGATTAGAATTTAGTGAGCAGCTACTCTTTGTGGATCACTGTAATAAGCACTTGGGAGACTGCAATAGAATTAGTACTGAGAAGCAGTGTGGCTCAGTGGAAAGAGCCCGGGCTTTGGAGTCAGAGGTCATGGGTTCGAATCCTGACTCTGCCACATGTGTGCTGTGTGACCTTGGGCAAGTCACTTAACTTCTCGGAGCCTCAGTTACCTCATCGGTAAAATGGTGATGAAGACTGTGAGCCCCACGTGGGGCAACCTGATCACCTTGTATCCCCTCAGCGCTTAGAACAGAGCTTTGCACATAGTAAGCACTTAACAAATGCCATTATTATTATTATTAATTAGTAGGTAAGAATCCCAACCTTGAGGATCTAACAGTCTAGGGGTTAAGACAGATGCTAAAATGAATCCCAGATTGGAGGAAAGAAAATGGGATATGGACAGAAAATGCTCAAGTACCGATAAGGTAGCTGGGGAGATTAGAATTGGATCATGGAAAGCCTGCTAGTGGTGTGATTTCAGAAGGAATTTGAGGATGGTGACGTCAGGATCGGCTGGAAGTGAAAGGGCAGAGAGATCCAGGAAAGAGGGAGGGTCTGAGTAAAAAGGTCAGCAGGGAGAGAGATGACAAGGAGATCAAGTATATAGATTTGAGTCCGGTCTTCTCCATATATACTGTTACATAAATACATTCATATATAAACACACGCATGCCTTCCCATTCACAGTTCACCAGTTGGCCACCCTTTATAATTTACTCTTTTTTTCTGCTATTTTTTTAGTGCTTACTATATGCCAGGCACTGTACTTAGCTCTGATAATCACATTGGACACAGTCCCTATCCCACATGGAGCTCACTGTCTTCATCCTCATTTTACAGATGAGGTGACTGAGGCGCAGAGAAGTTAAAGTGACTCACCCAAGGTCACACAGCAGACAAGTGGCAGAGCAGAATTAGAATCCAGTTCCTTCTGACTCCCGGGCCTGTGCTCTATGTATGTGGGGAAGCAGCGTGCCTCAGTGGAAAGTGCCCGGGCTTTGGAGTCAGAGGTCACGGGTTCAAATCCAGCTCCGCCACTTTTCAGCTGTGTGACTTTGGGCAAGTCACTCAACTTCTCTGGGCCTCAGTTACTTCATCTGTAAAATGGGGATGAAGACTGTGAGCCCCCCGGGGGACAACCTGATCACCTTGTAACCTCCCCAGCGCTTAGAACAGTGCTTTGCACATAGTAAGTGCTTAATAAATGCCATTATTATTATTATTACTAGGCCATGCCGCTTCTATACATTGAGTACTGGTCTGTCTTTCACATTGGAGATGATAATTCCCTAATGTTGCAATTTCTCTGCAGTGGAGGGGAGTTTATTAAGAGTCCTCCCCTTCCTACATAAGGAGCACCTTGTATTACGCTGAAGCATTTGCTCTTTTCCTGCCTGTATCTGTGTTCACTTTTTCTCAAAATCTCACAATTCTCTCCAAGCTTCGTTTTACCCAATACTGGCTTGAATCTAACTTTGCTCTGGATCTCTCCCATGAAGTTACCGAAAGTCTTGAATGAAAGCAACATCTTCTAATGCACTAATGAGGAGCAAACATTTATGACTTTGATACATTTACATTAGCATAGCATTCTAAATTTCTAAGCTGTTTGAATTTATTCATACCTGTTTGACACGGATACTGAACTGGAGATCTCAGGAGATGCAGAAGTTCTGTTGTTCATTTTGGCACTTGAAGTCAACTTGGAAATTCTGAAAGAAACACTGTGCTCGGGATACCTTTGTTCTGTACCAGTGAACGATACCTAGAAGCAGAAAGGCACAAAGAAAATGTTGGTTGGGGGCACTGGAGTCACATTTTCATAGGCTATTTGCTACATTAGCAGTATTTTTAATCAACTCGGGAACTGGGTAATTCTGTTTGAAGAGAAGCCTGGTCTAGTGCGGAAAGCACAGGCCTGGGAAGCAAGAGAACTGGCTTCTAATTTTGGCTGTACCAGTTACCTGCTGTGTAACCCCAGGCAAGTTTCTTCTCCTCTCTGGGCCTCAGTTTCCTCATCCGTAAAATGGAGATTCAATAACTGTTCTCCCTCCCCACTAGAAGGTGAGGCACTTGAAGGAGAGGAATTGTGTCTGGTCTGACCTGATTATCTTTTATCTATCCCACCTCTTAGCACTGGACACATAGTAAATGCTTAACGAATAGCACGATTATTATTGTTTCATCATTGCTTTCACTGTTAAAAACAGGTCTCACTGCTGGAAACACATTCCATAATAGACATCTGTCTAACATATAAACATATATGTGTTTAATTACATGGTCAACAAAAGGAAGAAGAACGGGCGATATTAGGAAAGAAAATTGGAACTTTAACTCAAGATATGACTAATGCTGGAGATGTCTGATCACTGAACAATCCCCTAAACACTAGGAAGATTGTTTGGAAAAAAAAATACTTGACTGACATTTGAACTAATGAAGGTCTGATTCAGACCTAATAGACGACATTCTTTCCCAAATTCTATGTAAGATAGGGAGGCAGAAGGTCAGATAACCGAAGTAAGTTCCAACTGAAAATGATTCATCTCCATTATGCTGACTTCTGAGGTGCTGTTTAAGAAATAGAATTCTCATCAATTCACAGGAAATCCTCACCTACTTTGCATTTTATGTTCCTTTTGAAGTTGAATCACATTTTAAAAGGCCGGTCACACAGACTGGGTATTGGCAAGTTGCAAGATATTTTCAAGTCAGCCAAATGGACTAGTTCCTCATTCCCTCGGGATGCTGCCGTCCTTCCCACGTACAGTTTGCCCTTTGCTTTCCTTGGGCTATATTTACTGCAGAGTGGCAACAATGTGCTGTGAAATATGGCACGTTCACACACAACCATATGCCCCCTCCATCTACCCGACAGGCTTCCATTCCCATCCTCTCACAGGCTGATTTCAGATGATGGGGCTGGGGTTTCTGTTCTGGACCGACGGTGCCTCATTCCCCCCTAAGAACTCTGACCCCAGCAGCCCACGTTGATTTTCACGTTACACTCACTCCCTGCAGCTCCAAATTTCTCCCTGCCCAGCTCCCTGCCCTCCTATCGTCTTCTCCATTGACAGGCCCTAGCATGGTGCCCCCATCTGCAAGACTGTAAGCTCCTCTCAAGCGCTTAGTACAGTGCTCTGCACACAGTAAGCGCTCAATAAATATGACAATGAATCTAGACAGCAGTGTCTCAATGCTCAGCATACAGTGAGCTCTCAGGAAATATGAGAAGCGGTGTAGCCTCCTGGAAAGAGCTTGGACCTGAGAGAGGACCCGGATTCCAATCCCGGCTCTGCCGCTTGCCTGCTTGGGACCTTGGGCAGGTCACTTCACTTCTCTAAGCCTAAGTTACCTCATCTGTTAAATGGGGATTAATAATAATAATAACAATGGCATTTGTTAAGCGCTTACTATGTGCAAAGCACTGTCCTAAGCACTGGGGAGGATACAAGGTGATCAGGTTGTCCCATGTGGGGTTCACAATCTTAATCCCCATTTTACAGATGAGGTAACAGGCACAGAGAAGTTGTGACTTGCCCAAAGTCACACAGCTGACAAGTGGCGGAGCTGGAATTTGAACCCAAGACCTCTGACTCCCAAGCCTGTGCTCTTTCCACTGAGCCACACTGCTTCCCCTAAGAATGTGAACCTCATTAAGACTGTGAACCATATGTAGGACATGCACTGTGCCCAACCTGATTAATCTGTATCTATCCCAATGCTTAATAGAGTGCCTGGGATATAGTAAGTGCTTAAATACCATAAAAACAAATTAAAAAATAAATACCATTGATTTATACCCTATAGACCATCACTTTCCTCACTTTCAAAGTCTTATTAAATGCACATCTGCGAAACGACTTTCCTAAGAACCCATTTCTCCTACTCTATCTCCCATCTGCACTGCCCTCGCATTTGGATTTCTATCTTTCACTTGCCCACCCTCAGCTCCACAGCCTCATGTCAATATCTGGACAGGGATTGCGTCTAACCTGACATGCTTGTATCCACCCCAGTGCTTAGTGCAACACCTGGCACATAGTAGTCACTTAAATACCATAATAATAAGATCCATCATTTACTGTAATGTCTGTCCCCACTCTAGACTGTAAGCTTCTTGTGGGCAGGAAACATGTCTACCAATTCTGTTATAGTGTTCTCTCCCAAGTGGCTAGTAGTGCCTTCCACAAGCATCTTTCCCTTTCCTCTTACATATTTTCTTCCCTCCCGAGGACTCTTACTACTTTCTTACAAACATACCTCTGTAATTTATTTATTTATTTATACTACTGTCTGCCTCCCCCTCTAGACTGTGAACTCGTTGTGGGCAGGAATGCGTCCGTTTGTTGTTCTGTTGTATTCTCCCAAGTGCTTAGTACAGTGCTTGGCACACAGTAAGCGCTCAATAAATACGATTGAATGAATGAACACAGAAAGTGCAAAATAAATACCATTGATTCAACAATCAATCGCTTGTTCTGTCTCATGCACAAGAGGTATTTGAGAATGCACAGATGGCTTTGTTCCGGCTCTTCTGCCGCCATTAGCACAGGGCAGTCATCCTGTTAACTCTCTGACTCCACCCCCGAAGTAGTGCTAAAAGCTGTCAGAATGAATAAGGCTCTTCCAGGAAAAGCTCAGCAGTGCAACTTTCCACGATCCTTCTTCGTGCCTCTGAAGGCACTCTCCATGGTTTTGACATCCTCAATTCCATCGCCCGCACGGAAAAGGGAGCACGGCTCGACAATTGCAATTGTGCTTCTATTAACCCCTTGGATTTACCTGGATGCCTTTCTTCAGTAACATTCAGCCGGTCTCGCTCCTGTCCGGATATAATATGCAACCGGATGCTTGTTGAATGTCCATTTAAAAAAAATTTCAGGGCCTCGCTTTCCTTTCCCACAGCTCTTGCCGCCAAGTTCCGTGGCTCAGATGTGGTACCCATGTTCATGGTGACCTGGAAGGCGAAAGTAAAGGACCTTGAGTGAAGTTTCAGTTCCCCACCCCACCCTCCCCATCTCCCAGAGAAATGCTTAAATAATAATAACGATGATGATGATGATGGTGTTTGTTAATAGATACAAGCTAGTCAGGTTGGACACCGTCCGTGCCTCACATGGGGCTCAATTCCTCATTTTCCAGATGAGGTAACTGAGGCACAGAGAAGTGAAGTGACTTATCCAAGTTCACAGCAGATAATTGGGGAAGTCAGGATTAGAACCAAGGTCCTTCTGACTCCCAATCCTGGGCGCTTACCCACTAGGTCATGTCCTGACCCCGGAAGACCTTCCCTAATAAAGACCTGACCGTAAAACATGCCAATACTACATCGCCATCAATTCTTTAATCCTTTTTTTAGGGTGACTGCCAACTAAGTACCTCAAGCTGTTGTAAGAGGACCTGGGTTCTAATCTAATCTCCCACTCCCTTCTGTGTCACTCTGACTTGCTCCCTTTATTCATTCCCCGTCCCAGCCCCATAGCCCTTATGAACATACCTGTAATTTTATTTACTTACACTGATGTCTGCCTCCCCCTCTAGAATGTAAGCTCCCTGTGGGCAGTGAATATTTCAGTTTTATTGTTAACCTGTATTCTCCCAAGGACTAAGTACAGTGCTCTGCACACGGTAAATGCTCAATAAATACGACTGACCTTGTTTTTTGCCACACTGTCTGTGGACAATCCTTCTCATGTACTGTACAAACAGTGTCTCTTGTGTCCCCATCACAAACCATTGATCTAGAGGCAGGTTGGTATTGCAGTTTCACAACAGGAAAAACTTAAGGCCAGAGCAGTTTAACTCATTGTCACGCAGTTTGAAAGAAAACTAGGCCAGGAACTGAAGTTTCCTGACTCCCTGCTCACACCTCTCTGTTCTTTTGATTTAAATCATTAGTAGCTAAACACCTTTTTGGGGAGACAATATTGAGGCCAAGGAGCAAAGTAGAACTGGTTCTTTTTAGCTGTTTCAGTAGAGAGGGTTTCATGCCTGATCAGAACACTTGAATTTATGATCATCAGTGCAGGGATGAAGTGAGGTTTCAAATCACTAGAACCTTGGGCTTCACAGAGTTTTGTTTCACAGAGTTTCAGAAGAAACATACTTCAGAAAGGATTTCTAAGTCTCATAGACATTTGGCATTTTGACCAACCTGTTGAGAACCATGTTCTCACATGGTCTTGAATCACTGGTGCCATTTTAATGGTTCAAAAAGTGGTAAATTCAAGCAAATTCAAAAACACACGGGGAATAATTTGAATCATTTTCTGTACATAAATGAAACTGGACTAGGCAAAAAATTAATCAGGCCCAGTAATAATAATGGTGGCATTTGCTAAGGGCTTACTTTATGCCAAGTACTGTACTAAGCTCTGGGGTAGATGTAAGTTAACCAGATTGGCCCACAGTCTAAGGATGGGGAAAAGATGTACTGAATACCCATTTTGCAGATAAGGAAACTGAGGCATAGAGAAGTTAAGGGATAGCAGGCAAGTGGCAGAGCCAGGATTAGAACCCAGGTCCTCTTACAACAGCTTGAGGTATTTAGGTGGCAGTCACCCTAAAAAAAGGCTTAAAGAATTGATGGCGATGTAGTATTGGCATGTTTTACAGTCATTTCTGTTAAATGAATGTCGAAATAAAATAGAAAAGCACACACCCAAGCCCAAACGGATGTCCAAATCCTAATCAGCTATTATTTCAGGCCTGAAATGATTTATTTGTCTTTCAAAAATCACTTCAGGGATCTATTTCTTTATGTTCTGTGTTCTTTACTCTGCTTATTGTTGGTACATGCTGATCACACTTGGGTCTAATATATCTGTGTGTCAGAAAGAGGTATAGGCAGCAGTCATTATGTAATAAATGAACTGCCAGGAAAATACCCCAAGTGCGCTGATCGCTTAAATTCGTTCAAATGACTTTATAAGTTGACATGGTTTCACAATGGTTCACTTGTTACCAAAAACATTCTGAAAGCCCCATGGTCAGTTTGTTACAAAAGTGGGAGTTTTCCTTTTGTTTTCCGATTTAAGGTGCGTATGGTTTTTACAAAAGGAATAGAACTAAAGGCATCATCAATTTAAATCTGCCTGTGTGGTTCAAATGAAAAATAACTGCTGTTCGGGTTAAGGAACAATGCCTCCTATATTGGTTCCCCTATTTTAAGTTGAAGGTTTCTGGAGGGTTGGTAGGTGCAGGTAGAATTGATGGGGTGCCCGGGCACATCCGTGATTCAATCAACTGTCTCTTGTGCAAATCACACCTGAATCGCGTACCCTTCCGCTTCGGTGCAGCCTGGCAAAAATCCTTCTGCTCTTGTTTAACAATATGGCGTCCTTAGTTCACGAGGTGTTAGACTCCGTCACTGATTACTAGGATTCCCTACATTTTGGTTTCAAAGCTTCTACACACAAACATCTTTCTTTCATTCCTTAGTTAATCCTGGCAAAGGTCACAGGAGGGCATTCTTATAATCCATGTCACCCACAGGTACACGGAAGGATGGGAAAACCTGACAACCTGCTCCACTTGTCCCAGAAGTCTGTGGCAGAGGCCAGATATGGTACTCAGATTTCCTAAGCCCCCCATTCATTTCTTAGCCCTGCAAACTATGATGCCTCTCCGGGGACATTCAAAAAGGAGGGATTGAGTTCATTTAGCCAATTAGAGTAGGAAGCAGAAGCCTGGGCTTTTCTAATCAATGTGAATAGCACTCTCTCTCTAATGGTCATTTTTCATAACTACTGCTAGTTGGGTTCATTTTACTGCTAGGACATCAGACTTCCACAGATAAGGGATTTTTACTGAAGCTTGTTGGAAACCACTGGATTACTTCTATGTATTCAATACATATCACAAAAGAAAGCATATGTAAATGCCTTCTGAAAAGGTAGCCATTGAACAGGCATTATTTAGAAGGGCTGATTTTTTGGATTTTGGTGTTCTGTTTTGTTTTTCCAAGAGAGAACAAGCAGTTTAGGTAGCCTAGATTACTGGAATAGCAAACAAAATGCCCCTATCCTGCGAGAAAGCCCATGACATGGTTCCTGTAATTTGAAAAGGTCAAATGTAAGGTAAATCATGGATTCAATCTAAAATATTTAACGTGGTCAGTGCCTGGCAGGCTGCCACAAAAACCGATGTAAAGGAGAGGAGAAAAAGACAAATAAATTGATTCTTAAAAAAAAATTACATTAAGTTGGGGGAATATGTAAACAACAAGGATGGAAATTGTATGACTCCATCAGTGGACATAGAAAGTGTCCTCTTTTCAATATGATATAATTACAAAGCAATTAAGCTCTTTTATATGCTCTGCTATTGACAACCATTACGTGACTGCCATCTTCTGGTAACAGCCAAGTCACCTGGCCCCATTGGGATTGATTCTTTTCTTTTGTCAGCCTGTCACTCACCTTTTCTTACAGGAGAGCAAAGGATCTACCATTAGGTATGGCTTTTAGATTGTAAGG
This sequence comes from Tachyglossus aculeatus, assembly GCF_015852505.1. Taxonomy (NCBI): domain Eukaryota; kingdom Metazoa; phylum Chordata; class Mammalia; order Monotremata; family Tachyglossidae; genus Tachyglossus; species Tachyglossus aculeatus. The sequence continues at coordinate 13,380,501 of NC_052078.1, forward strand.
TTTCATTAATCAAACACCCTAATTAAACTGCAAAACTGTCAAATGCTATTACGATGCTTCCCCGATTGAAATGAAAACTGGGATATCAAACAGTTGGATTGCGTGCCTATCCGTATGGCTCAGATTGGATGTGCGTATAATTCTGTGAGTGAGAGGAGAGCTGACAGTTATTGACATGGGTCAAATGAGTAGCTATCATCCAATTACAAGAAATTATTACATTCGTTTCCTTGGGGCCCAATCTACTTTTCAGTATGGCCTAGATAACAATCTGTTCTTACAACAGGCCTTGTTGGGAGTAAACATCCGGATCTTCAAAGATTTGCTAGGCTATAGACTACTAATATTAACTGTGGCATTTGTTAAGCTCTTGCCCTGTGCCAAGCACTGTGCTAAATACTGAGGAGATACAATCGATCATACTAATTGAGCACTTAATGTATACAGCATTAAGTGCTTGAGAGAGTACAATACACAATATAACAGACTCATTTCCTGCCCACAACGAGCTTTCAGTCTAGAGGACAAGTTTACAAGATAGTCAGACAGGTCCCGGTGTCCCTGTCTCACCTGGGGCTCACCAACTAAGAAGGTGGGAGAACAGGTAACTTGTCCCCATTTTCTAGATGAGGAAACTTAGGGATAGAAGAGTTAAATGACTTGTCCAGGGTCATACGGCAGGCAAGCGAGGGAACTGATGAAGAGAAAACCACAACAACAAAGGTTTCCTCAGGATTTGTGCTACCTTTGTTCAAACATTCTGCCAACTGTATTGAGTCTTGTGCTATCTCCTGACTTTCCCACATGCCACTTCAGCCACCCCCTAACCATTCTCTCCTACCACCTGAAGTTGAACGTAACATATGTTGCCTCTACTGGGTCATCTCCAAACTCACCAGCAACTTTTCCCAAGTTATCTTTGGTAGCTTCTCCTCTTGGAATATATGCCCTTACTTTTCCACTCTTCTCAATTCCTTCAATCTCCAGCCCTTACTCTTCTCTCCTCCCATGGTGGCATCTGAAAGGTATCTCGCTTGTTACTCTCCTGTCTCCTACTTGTCAATCACATCTTCCGCCCTTATCATGTGGGAACTGATTATCTATCTACCCCCGTGCTTCGTAATCACTTAAATACCACCATTATTATTATCAGAGGAGAAAGAAGATGAGCAAGTGCTTACGGAGGGAATGTGAACTGCTCCGGACAGAAGTGCTGCAGGCTTTAAATTCAGGAATATCTAGGTAACTTCAAAGTGTTATGGCGGTAGTGGGAAGGCCATGATCTGGGGAGAAGAATTTATAATTAGGGAAAGACACCAGGAGAAGGATGAAGGCCACGCTGGGCAAACGGTATTGACCTGTGAGAAGAGTTCAATCCTGAAAGTCAGAGGACCTGGGTCCTAATCCTGGCTCCACCACTTACCTGCTGTGGGACCTTGGGCAAGTCACTTAACTTCTCTGTGCCTCAGTTCTTCATTTGTAAAATGGGGATTACATCCTATTCCTTCCCTGTTAGATTTCGAGCCCCATGTTGGACAGGGACGGTGTGCAATCTGATTTTCTTGTGTCTATCCTAGCTCTTGGTACAATTATTGGCACCCAGAAAGTGCCTACCAAGTACCAAAAAAAACTTCTAAAGGGTTTTGGAAGATGAGGAGTGCCATGGTCTGAGAGGTTTGAAACAGGAGGGAGCTTCAGGCAGGAGGAAGAGTAAGAGCTATAGATGGGAGGCAGGAGTGTCAAGGACAAGACCCGGTTTGTAGATTAGTTCGAGAATGACCAGCAGTATTCGTTCATTCAGTCGTATTTATTGAGCACTTACTGTGTGCAGAGCACTGTACTAAGCGCTTGGGAAGTACAAGTTGGCAGCATATAGAGATGGTCCCTACCGAACAGCAGGCTCACAGTCTAGAACAGTACAATCTGGGGTGAAGTGGGAGATGAGATTTATCTGTTATCTCCCTATTTACAGATGAGGTAACTGAGGCAGAGACGGTAAGTGACCTGACCAAGGTCCCACAGCAGACAAGTGTCAGAGCCAGGATTAGAACTAAGGTCCTTTTGACTCCAAGGGACCTATCTATTAGATGGTGCTGCTTTTTCAGGCCAGGCTACTTTTTCCTCACCTATCTGCTGTGTTATATTAAATAAGTCACTTCAGTTCTCTAGGCCTCAGTGACCTCATCTGTAAAACGGGGATTAAACCTGCGATTCCCTTGTGGGACACGGGCTGTGTCCACCCTGATTAGCTTGTATCTACACCAACACTTGGTCCAGTGCCTGGCACATAGTAAATGCTTAACAAATACCATAAAAAAGTGACTAGTCAGAGGTGGGGGAAATCTGGCCCTGAGTGGCTGGACCCCTGGCTTTTGTTCAAACCCTTCTGCTCATCAGAAGCACCAAAAAACCCAAACTCTGACCGTTCAAAACTGACCCTAAAGCCAGCCCTGATGCTGAGGAGAAAATGTCTTCTTGCCTTCTCTCAGAGGACTAAGAGAGTGGTAATGAAATTCAGACATTCACCCAGAGCTCTGGAAAGAGAAGCAGAAGCTGTTGCCTTCCTTCAGAGCAGTCTGGCTAGGAATAGATGACTATGACCCCATATCACTAATCATGAATTGCATCCATGGGCAGAGATGCTAAGCAAAATGCCTGTGCACAAAGAATTAAAGCTCTCCAGCCCTTCCCCGTGGACAACCTTGATGGACTTCCTTCCTTGGGTTTTCCCCTGTTCGTTTTTTCTTTAATCGGCAGGCTTCCAGAATGAAGCGCTGCAACAGTGAGTTGACTCTAGTGTATGCTAGGTGCTTTGTTGGGTTGTTTTTCTTTAATATATTCCATCTGGGGTCCCAAATAGATCCTGCAGGTAGCAAGACTTCAACTAAAATTGGTTCCCATGGATGGAAAATTTGACCTATCTCAAATGTATGGCTTTAGAAAGTCAGAAAACCTCCCCGACATCTGAGCTGGTAACCAGTCGGCCCCCGGGTTCTCTGCTTCGATTTGAAAGATGCCCAGTAAGCAATGTTTAAATAAAGACAATAAAGGGTAACAAACACAATAACTAATGACTAACTTTAACCTTCAGAGTAGGCTCTCGCAAATACCCTATGCAAATACACAGAAGCGGTTTCTCATAAATTTTTTGTCATTGCTTACTGCCTTCCATTGCTCTCTGCATACAAAAAAGAGATACACGTGCATTTGATTTCATGATATTTATGGGCCAGATTCTTCCCTTGATCCACACTCAGGACTTTCAGAACTGCAGTGGGATTTTTGAACTTGGAAAGACTGTAGCCTCAAGTAAATGTCTCATGGGGATATTTATCTGCTCTAGCTGTGGCTTCCTTTATGCTCTGATCCTATCCCAAGCCCTAACTCTATTCCAAAGTAATCCTTCTTGTCAAGGAAAAGAAATATTCACCCCAGACATTTCCTCTGATATGCACACTGTCTCAATTTGCTGCACAATTCCTTAAAGGTAAATCTTCCTTTAAGAGCTATTTATGTTGTTCATGTCCTTCTTCCCACCACCTTCACATGAGCAGTAATGAGCAGCAGGTGGAAATAACTACCTCGATGCAGTAAATCTCACAAAGACATTTATTATGTCGATGCAGTTCTCCGTCAAAAAGATGGGCTTCCCCGTCCCTTTTCGATTTTGCATTGAGAGAGTCCTTATCTGTGGCTTATTTATTGATTGATTTATCTAGGATGTAAGCTGGGCTTCAGTGATATAAGTTTAAAATCTGGGTTCTCTGGCCTGACCAAAAATGGGGACAGCAGATGGATCATGTGGTGGTGGGGTGGGAAAGACAAATGAGTGGGGTGAAGGAGGAAGAAGAGGGACAAAAATGATTAGATCGGCATAACTTCCCCTCTGGCACCTTTACTTCGGCCTAGTTGAGCAACCAAATTTTGGCAAAAGCGCCGAGGAAGAGAGGATGCTTTGAAAGCCAACGATGTGTGACTGTGGGGAAGAGATGAAAATGTTAGGAGAGGGAACCCTTTTGTCACAAACCTCCCTGATACACCTTGAGTGAGCTGGGAGGGTGGGGGGAGGCGGCAGTATTTTGACCCTGCAAAATGAACCCATTATATTTTACAAATGAGAAAAGCCCTATTCCACTCACTGCCTCAAGTCAACCTGTTCCGTTCAACCTACAAAAACTTGTGAAGAAGAGTATGCCTTTCTATTGTCAAGCTATTCAGTCTGTCCATGAGAAAGAACTTCTGGACTCTTCCTCATTAATCTTGCCGTGGACCTCCCCCTTCACTTCCAGCACACCACTTAAAAAATTACATTTCCTTCTTCTCATCTCTCAACCCTATATCAGCACTTCCAGGTCACCTTCACATATGTCCCTTGAACTTAAGCACTTGCTCTACCTTAACATTGTGTCCTTAATGCTATGGTATTTGTTCTACCTTCTCCCACCTACAGCAGTTCCATATACATCGATAAACTTTGTTTCTTCCCCCTATCTGTACTTCATTTTAGCATCTGTCATCTCCCACTACTAGATTATAAGCTCCAATAAGGCTGGGATCATGTCTAAATGTTTTAATATTTAAAGACTATTTTGATCCTACTGAGTCGGGGGCATGCATATCCCAGTCCAGGGAAAATAATAATAATAATGTAATTAAAATTAAGCTCTTATTACGTGCCAAGCACTGTTCTAAGCACTAGGGTAGATACAAATTAATCAGGTTAGACAAAGTCCCTGTACCAGATGGGGCTCACACTCATCCCCATTTTAGAGATGATGTAACTGATTATGTTAGTTAAATGTTAAATTACTTGCCCAAGGTCACACTGGGTTTAGAACCTGGGTCCTGTTGAATCCCAGGCCCATGCTCTATCCACTAGGCCATGCCACTTCTCTGACACTCTGACAGATTAAAAGACTATACCACTTAGGCGATGGAGAGTTGCACTGTGACTTATTAAAAGGCATTTTAGGTTCCTCAAACTCTGTGCAGATATATTCGGGAGTAATTGCTGTCGCAGGTCAGACAGATGCAGACCCCTGTCATCTTGTAAAAGGCCTAAGTGTGGGCAGTTGTAACACTGAAATTTGGAAGCATTAGTAGCTATGGCAACAGTGCCATGAACCTCGGAGATGAGTACCATCAGCATTCCAAGTACTAGGATGTTTTGACCAAGCATGTAACACTCTGTGAGATCATTCGGCACTGATGTTCATACATAGGTTCAATCTATTTATCAATGGTATTTATTCAGGGCTTATGGTGTGCAGAATATTATACTAAGCACTTGGGGATAGTACAATATAACAGAATTGGTAGATACTTTTCCTTCTCACAAGGAGCTTACAGTCTGGGGCCAGGGGGCAGGGAGACAGACATTAAAATAAATGGTGGATATGCATATAGGTGAGGCTGAGGATGAGCTGAATGTCAAGCTATGGATCCAAATGCACAGGTGATGCAGAAGGTAAGCAGCATAGGGGAAATGAGGGCTCAGTCAGGGAAGGTTTCTTGGAGAAGATGTGATTTTAATAAGTCTTTGAAAGTGGGAGAAACAAGACTGTGGAAGAAATAGAACATCCATCCTTAGTCGAGTGGTGATGGAATAATACATTTGGGCTGTCTAACATATTGGGTAGTTCAGTAGGACTTTGCTAAATAACATGGGAGAAACAACTCTAGAAAAGTGAAATCAATTCAAATGTAATTGTAATAAATGTTCTAGATGGTTCATGCACTTTGTGGCCTCTCTGGAGGGAGTGCTTGGGTTAAAATTCCTCTTAGTAGGGATTCCACAGGCTATGCTGTCATTTACCAGGGCTTACCGGGAGCAGAGCTGTGGACTTTTTGAGGTAATTATCTAGCTGCCCTCAAGATGCTCACACTTGAATGGGAAAGACAGGAAAAAAGTAAATATACCGTATCCAAGTAGATAGAGATTCTAAATCACAAACTAGATGTTGGAAACTGAATGTTCTTAAGTGCCCAATAATGAGTTGGCTATAGGGGATCGTGAATGCTGGCAAAGCCAGAACCTCAGATAATGGGGTGAGGAATCAAACGTATTTACTGAACGCTTACTGTGTGAAGGGAACTGTACTGTGCCACAGTCAAGGGTAGTGTGACCATTTTCGTGAGAAGTGACCAAAAAACTGGCACAGTCTAAAGCGACAGCAGCTGCTGCCAATAGCAGTGATTTCCAGAACTGTCATTTCCAAGTCTAGGGTTGACTGTGACATTGGGCTTACAGTCCTAATCCTCATTTAAAGGTGAGAAAACTGAGGCACACGGAAGTTAAGTGAGTTGTCCAAGATGATACAACAGACTGGTGGCAAAACGGGATTAGGACCCAGGGCCTCTGACTCTCAGACCCACCTTCTTTCCACAAGGCGAAGCTAGTTTTTTCTTAGTTTATTTGTTTATGTAATTTTAACCATCGACAAGGTGGTGCTCACTCAGCTTCTAGACTGACTGGAATTTTTATTCTTGTTGTCAAGCCATTCAAGAGTTATGACCATTAAATCTGCCAGGAAATTATGGAGGCTGTGAAAGTAATAGGACACAGAGGTGCAGCTACTCCGGAAAGTGGCTAATATTTCCTGTAGTTCATAACATTAGAACATCCACAGACATCTGCCCTTACATGGTCAGGATCAAAGCAGCTCTTTCCCGAGAGGAGGAGTGAATTTAGGTGCAGCAGATGCATGGATATTTGATCAAATGAAGCATCTAGTGGGATACACTTTCTCTTGAAATGCAATTGGAATATGTCTGGTACTCATAAAAAGGGAGTGAAGTCAAATGCAGCTTAATGCATATATTATGGTTTTAAGAAAATACAAAACAAATTTTGTGAATTACACCATTCTCCCCAACAAAATATGATTGTTCAAATCCGTTTCATGTGTATATCTGCTCTGTACTAAGTTTCTGTGAGTATATGGCTAATGGATTTGAATTATTGAACTGTTACTTCTAGTCAATAAATCACATTCTTTATGTCATAAACCTATCCATATTTTTGAACAGATAGCTTAGAGTAGAGAAGCTACTGGATGAAAATAATAGCTGGATTCAGAGGCTTTTTCTACTTAGGCCGAAGAGTGAGCATATAGTACAGTAAAAACAAATGACATTTTTATGCTTCAGAACGTCTGTGTTTTCATTTTCCTCACAAAGTTCCCTTGTTTGTTTGAAAGGAAAGATATGGATATTACTGGAGTTTATTAAGAGTTTTTTTTTAGACTCTTCTAAGCCTGAATGAAGTTGGCAAATAATTTACTTTTAAATTCCATAGACAGATAAAAACAGAATTAAATAGGTTATTGTGTTCTGACTGTTCAAAAAGGACTTTGATTACTGGCAGAAAATTGGAAAAGCTCTGTTTCGGCAAACTCTCTAAACAGTATTGAATAAAACAAGTAGACTAGGAATTTAGGTTTAAACTGAGCGATGCAGCAAGAAAAGGAGAATTCCAGCAATTGTGTGGAGTTTTGTGGGGAGGCTTGTGGTATTTCATAAGTGCTAACACTGTACTAAGTGCTGGGGTAGACACAAGATAATCGGGTTGGACATGGTCCCTCTCCCACAAAGGGCTCACAGTCTTAATCCCCCATTTTTCACACGCGGCAACTGAAGCACAGAGAAGTTAAGTGACTTGCCCAAGGTCACACAGCAGTAAGCGATGGAGCTGGGATTAGAAGCCAGGTCCTCTTACTCCCAGATCTATTCTCTTGTCTATTAAGCCATGCTGCTTCTCCATGTTAAAATGCTATGCATTTATTAAAAACCCAAACAATGAATATTTCTGGGTAATTTGTATAGTTTGATTTGACAATCAATCAGTGGTTTTTAGTGAGCACATGTGCACAGCAGTACAATTAGAGAAGCAGCGTGGCTAGAGAAGTAGCGTGGCTCAGTGGAAAGAGGACGGGCTTTGGAGTCAGCTTTGGGTTCAAATCCCGACTCCACCAATTAGCTGTGTGACTTTGGGCAAGTCACTTAACTTCTCTGGGCCTCAGTTACCTCATCTGTAAAATGGGGAGTAAGACTGTGAGCCCCACGTGGGACAACCTGATCACCTTGTAACCTCCCCAGTGCTTAGAACAGTGCTTTGCACATGACAAGTGCTTAATAAATACTATTAAAAAAAATACAACAGAGTGCGTAGACATTTTCGCCGACCACAAAGAGCTAACGGTCTAGAGGGATAAAAAAACTTGATTCACCGGGAGTGTCTATTATCAAGTAAACTCAAATTGTAAAATTAATATAAAAAGACTTTGAAAATACAGCTACCTCCAGGATAAACAGGTCTACACTAGCATATTGCCTGGATGTGAATACCTAAGATTCACTTTTCCTGTTCAACTTGGAAAAGTAAGCCTGAAGTGTCTAATTTGGACTCATATTCAATTTGCATGCAATTTGCTATCGTAGAAACAACCTCATTATCCTCAAACTCCCTGCTTCTTCGCCTTTTATCGCCAGCTCCTCCTTAAATCTTTAGGCAGGAAAAGAGGGGAGAGAAATCCCTAGTCAACCAGCCCATGAAATTACCACTGCTGCTACCACGACAGGCTAATTGCATGTGTGCAACTAATGAAGGCAACACACTTGCTAAGCATTTGGGTCATGCAAGAGAATGCCAACCCTGTCTACAACAAGCTTACACACCAAGGTGGGAGGCAGACACTAAAATAATCATATGCGGTGGAATCGGGGAAATAAATACAGTCCACTGCATTGGAAGGTGGTGATTAGGAAAGCTTCTCAAGGAAACAGAAATAATGATAAATATATAGGCATATAATTATCACTTTATCTTTACTTTATATTGCATATATATATATATAAGCACTTAGTACAGTGCTCTGCACGCAGTAAGTGCTCAATGAGTACAATTGAATGGATAGTTGAAATACATCTTGGAATCATGCTGGAATTTCATGTTTTGATTTCCAACCATTGTTGGGTTTCTAGGGGAATGACTCATGGCAGTTGGAAGACCCCAAGAAACTGTTTCCCTGCCTTCAAGGAGCTCACGATCTAAAACGGGTGGCCAACAGACCGGGAACATTGGCAAATAGTCGGTTTAGGAGGAATTTGCCATGCATTAGGCCTGGAATCATTCTCCCAAATGCCTAGTAATAATAATGATAATAATAACAATACTATGGTACTTGTTAAGTGCTTAACAGGTGCCAAGCACTGTTCTAAGCGCTGGGCACTGTTCTAAGTGCTACAGTGCTCTGCACATAGTAAGCATTCCATAAATACCACTGACTGATGCATTGATTGATGAAAATAAGAGCCAAAAAACCCCCAAATAAATCAGGATAGACCTACTAGAAACAATAGGCCCTATATGTCAGCCTTTTTATTATTATTAATAAAAGTGCTGTTTGTTAAGTGCTTACTACGTGCCAAGCACTGTTATAAGCGCTGGGGGAGATACAAGGTAATCAGGTTGTCCCATGTGGAGCTCACAGTCTTAGTCCCCATTTTTCAGATGAGGTAACTGAGGCACAGAGAAGCTAAGTGACTTGCCCAAAGTCACACAGCTGATAAGTGATGGAGCCGGAATTAAAACCCAAGACCTCTGACTCCTAAGCAAGTGCTCTTTCCACTGAACCACACTGCTTCTCTTTTTTCGTACCTAGTCCCACTAGGATTCAATATTTTTTTCAAATATCACCAAAAAGACACCATAAACCCCTTAAACTCTCATCCCAGGTTATAGGCTGTAAAGTTTTACACCTTAGAAGTTGGATAGAAGAGATAGGATGGCAATTATACTTAATAACGGAGTGGATTTCTATGCTGTATTTACAAAGGAAAGTACGTGTTAAATAGTTTTTTGACTGTATAAGCAAATTGGATCATTCGGGGAAGGAAAAAAAAACTTCTCCCCTTATAACAGCTTTTTTTTTAGAGTGAATAATAAAATTAATAAGGTCAACTCTTCGATATACTTGTGTAGGTTCAGTTATGATCACAAAAGGGAGTTATCCACTTTAGTGTTAAAAATCTAAAACAGCAGGCCATAATTAATGTTCTTGGAATTTTCTGGTTCTGATGGCCAAACCTTTCTGTCAGTAACTCTAAGCGTCTTTGAGATGGTAATAAAAGTGACTGGTTCAGTCTCCCCATTGATCGCAGTCCCAAAATTAGCTACGAAATGAAACTCGAGAGCTGTTCCTGAGATGATAAATGCCATTGAAAATATATGTAAAAAATATTCCAAGTGCTTCGAGGAGGGCAAAAAACGCACTATAAAAATGCAAAGTTATATTATCTATTTATGAATAGATCTTTCTAACGAATGTAACTGCGTTCTTGGGAATTATTATATTTTCGACAGCAGTACCTTCATATATTAAATGAAAAATATTTCTAATCGCAAAAAAGACATTTCAGAGAATATACGGTATCAATACTTGCCCCCTAATTGTGTTTTATTACACGCATATGACGTGTGACCCGATCCAGCCGTCACATAATCGCTAACATTCCAGAGAGAAAAAAATATTTCATCAATAAAGTGTTAAAGAGCCTTAGAGAAGCAACGTGGCTCAGTGGAAAGAGCCCGGGCTTTGGAGTCAGAGGTCATGGGTTCAAATCCCAGCTCTGCCAATTGTCAGCTGTGTGACTTTGGGCAAGTCACTTAACTTCTCTGGGCCTCAGTTAACTCATCTGTAAAATGGGGATTAAGACTGTGAGCCCTCTGTGGGACAGACTGATCACCTTGTAACCTCCCCAGCGCTTAGAACAGTGCTTTGCATATAGTAAGTGCTTAACAAATGCCATTATTATTATTATTATTATTAAGTGGATAGCAGGGCAGGAGAGGCCCCTTCAACTCTCCTTGAATGGATTTTTTTCCTTTCTTCCAGATGCATTTGCTTTGCATTTGAGAGTGTTACCTCTGATTCTGAAGGGATCACTCTCCAGAATTCTCCTGTACTGTATTATCACATACTGGACTTGGTATAGCTTTGTGTTGTACTTCCCAAGCGCTTCGTACAGTGCTCTGCACACAGTAAGCACTCAATAAATACAATTGATTGATTGATATAGGTGGGTGAGTGAACCTGTCTAGCACTGTAGGATTTGGGAGAGGAGGAGGGATCTAGCGGGATGGGCACACGGATAGGGCTTTGGTTCAGCCTCTGTCCCCTACCGGGGCCACCGACACCCTCCGTTCAAACCATGTTTTCCTCATGGAGCGTCCTTCTCAACTTTAGAACTTGGTGAAACCAGGAACTATGGACTGGGCCACGGAATGGAAATGGCAGGACTTCCCCAGGACCTCCCCAAGTCACCACTAGATCATCTGATCACTGTTCGACGCCACGCAACTCCTCATCCACTTACCAACTTGGACACATGCTGGCTCAGTGGAAAGAGCCCTGGCTTTGGAGTCAGAGGTCGTGGGTTCAAATCCCGGCTCCACCAAAGCTGTGTGACTTTGGGCAAGTCACTTCTCTGTGCCTCAGTGACCTCATCTGGAAAATGGGGATTAAGGCTGTGAGCCCCCTGTGGGACAACCTGATCACCTTGTAACCTCCCCAGTGGTTAGAACAGTGCTTTCAACATAGTAAGCGCTTAATAAACGCCATCATCATCCCTTTTCGAGAAGTAGCATGGACTAGTGGATAGACCAAGGGCCTGGGGGTCAGAAGGACCTCGGTTCTAGTCCCAGCCCTGCCACTTGTCTGCTGTGTCACCTTGGGCAAGTCACTTAACTTCTCTGTGTCTCAGTCATCTCATCTGTAAAATGGGGATTAAATCCTCCTTCCTCTAACCTAGAATGTGAGCCTCGAGTGGGACAGAGACTGTGTCAGCCACATGAGAAGCAGCATGGCCTAGTGGCAACAGCACGGGCTTGGAAATCAGAGGACATGGGTTCTAATCCTGGCCCCACCACTTGTCTGCTCTGGAACCTTGGGCAAGTCACTTAACTTCTCTGTGCCTTGGTCTCAGTTCTTTCATCCGTACAATGGGGATGAAGACTGTGATCCCCATGTGGGACAGGGGCTGTGTCCAGCCTGATTAGCTTGCATCTATCCCAGCACTTAGAACAGTGCTTGGCACACAGTACACTCAACAAATACCATAATTATTACTATTACTTTTTATCACTTCTAAGTTTACCAACTTTGAAATTTCACTCTCTAGCCAGTCTTATCTCTTACCTTCCCCTCTGCACCAAAACTGTTTTCTCCCCTCCCCTCCCAACTTATCCCAGGCCACTATACCCTACTGCAACTCTAGAACCAACCTGCCCTGTCAAAACCGCCCTTCCCACTGGAGTCAACACCCTCTCTCCTCTGTCCCTCTTCCGTCCTTATATCTCCAACTCCAGCCGGCTTCTTCCATTCCCGTGCTTGGGACCCAGAATGCTATTGGCGGATATCCAGGCATCAGGCCAACTTTGGTCACTTCACATGCATCCTTACATGGCATAAACCTGTCCTCCCTCCCACTCAGCAACACTACTTTTTCCTCCTTTACTCCAATGTCCATTGTCCCGGCTAATTTTTCCAGAACCTTTCCCTCCTGAGGCCTCCTGTGTCCCCACCTCTCTCCCTTCTCATATGATCCTGCCAATTACTTTATGAACAAAATCAAAGCCATCACCTAAGAGCTCTCCAAAGTCCCCCCTCACCTTCTCACCTTCCTTTGATCACCACAGGTACTCTCTCATCTTTTTTGCTTCTCTTTCAGGAGACCTCCTGCCTGCTTTCAAAAGCAATCCCCACCCCAATTTACTGATGCCTCTTATCCTACAGTAGCACTCTTTCTAAATAATAGTAATGATGGCATTTATTGAGTCATTACAGTGCCCCAAGCACCACACTAACAGCTGGGATGGAGGAAAGATAATATGATTGGACACAGTTCCTGTCCCACATGTAGCTCAGCGAAATCCTTGGCCAAGTCTTCCTCCCTCCCTAATCACCATCTTCAAATGCTCGTTCTCTGATAGAGAACGAGCCTTCCTTTTGCCCTCCAAACACTCACACAATCTCCCCTATCCTAAAAGAGAAGCCTTCTGGTCTGGTGGAAAGATAACTGGGCTGGGAGTCAAGAGGCCCCTTGTTTTAATCCCAGCTCTTCTATTTGCCTGCTATATGTGACCCTGGGCAAGTGACTTAACTATTTTGTGCCTCAGTTTCCTCAGTTGTAAACTGTGAGCCCCTGATGGGGCAGAGGTTGTGTCCAACATGATTTACTTGTATCCACCCCAGTGCTTAGTACAGTGCCTGGCACAGAGTAAGCGCTTAACAAATCCCATCATTATTATTATGACAGTTTCCTGAAAACATGCAGTTCAAACACTGAGAAGTTTTAATCTCTAGCATTTCTAAAAATCGAAACCACCCTGATGACCCTCATTTGGTTTTTGATGATTGTTAAGTGCCCTTAATATTCAAAACAAAGGACAAGAAGTCTCCACAACATTCAAGGGCTTCATACCACCCTGCACATTTGGGCCTTGGGGATTTTCCTTTAAAAAAGGAAATGAGTTTTAATGGATATATCATTCTGAAAATCCCAAACTGATATGTTTCTATGAGCCGCCTGGCTGGAGAAACTGCAGCTATTTTTGGCTCGTTTCTGCTTGTTCGGGCCTTAGGTGAGGTTACATTTCCTTACGATACCATTATAAAACAATCAAAAAACAGATTACAAGTAGCCTAATGGAAAATGCATGATATGTAAAATCATGCTCTTAAATTTGAACACAGAAATATCTGTTAGATCATTGAGTCCATCTCCCCATCAGTGTAGAATTTGCTCCCTAGAGTTACACAGTGGTTCTCTGTCCAGTCAATTTTCAAATGAATTAAGTGACAAATACATGAATCACTTCCCTGGAGAAGTTAAGCCAAAATCACATAGGTATTACTGAGTTTCTTTCCTGTGACATTTCTAGTTCCTTGATATTATTCTAATTAGTTGTTGCACTCATTTATTTTTAGAGACCTCAGAGCCTGCCTCTAGATAGTAAGCTTGTTGCGGGCAAGAAACATGTCTACGTGTTACAATGTATTCTCCCAAGTGCTTAGTATAGTGCTCTGCAAACAGTAAAGTGCTCAGTAAATACCACTGATTGATACTAATTCTCATCATCCAGTATATGAAGCTTCGCAATCTCCTGATAGCATGTAGTCAAGAGTCCATACATAATATAGTGCCCTCTTCTTCTCCATTCCTTTTTCCAAATCTTAACTCATTGGCACCATTTTATTAATCTTGGCAGAGAGATCATCTGGTTTCCGAAGCAGTCCCTGACAGAAATTGTAAAAACTAGTTTCAAAACTTGATTACTTGTCAGTTTTCTTCAATCAGGAACTTGGGAGGCAATTTTGTTTTCCCACGTCAGCCCAGGCTTTCAGCATTGAATTTCATTTTTTTAAATTCTGAAATCTAAAATTATTTTCCTATCCCTTCAAAAATGATTAGAATTACCAGAAGTTTAGCTTAGTCATCTGCTGCCTCTCTAGCTCCCACATCCCTTGTGTTTTTTTGTTTGAACTTTGAATTTTTAAATTGGCCCAGCAAGCACTATCACATTGGCTTTCCCCTTCTCGGATTAACCCGACCTCACCGCCCAAAGCCCAGCTGTGGGAATGGAGAACTGGTGCCATTGCCCTCCTCTGGTTTGTCCTTGGCTTCATTCATTCAATCGTATTTATTGAGTGCTTACTATGTGCAGAGCACTGTACTAAGCACTTGGGAAGTACAAGTTGGCAACATATAGAGACGGTCCCTACCCAACAGCGGGCTCACAGTCTAGAAGGGGGAGACAGACAACAAAACATATTAACAAAATAGAATAAATATGTACAAGTAAGATAAATAGAATAATAAATATGTACAAATATATACAGGTATATATTCATTCCCATAGCTGGGCCTGGGGTAGAGAAATGAGGTGCATAGCCTACTGGAAAGAGCACAGGGCTGGAAGTCAAAGGACCAGGGTTCTAATCCTGCCTCTGTCACTTTGCCTGCTGTGTGACATTGGACAAGGCACTTGACTTCTCTGTGCCTCAGTTTCCTCACCTGTAAAATGGGTAATACCTGTGCTCTCTCCTACTTAGATTGTGAGTCCCATGCATGACAGGGATCATCTGTGACCTAACTTGTATTTACTCCACTGGTTTAGGACAGTGTTTGGCAAGCACTTAGTACAGTGCTCTGCACAGAGCAAGCGCTCAATAAATACGACTGAATGAATGAATGAATGGAGACGCAGCAGAGCCTATTGGACTGAGCATGTGCCTGCGTTAGAAGGACCTGGGTTCTAGTCCCTGCTCTGTCACCTGTCTGCTGTGTGACCTCGGGCAAGTCACTTAACTTCTCTGTACCTCAATCATGTCACCTGCAAATTGGGGATTGGGATTAGGACTGTGAGCCCCATGTGGGATAGGGACTGTGTCCAACCTGATGAGCTTGCATCTACCCCCAGTCCTTAGAGTCCTAGCAAATAGTGAATGCTTCATACCATGAAAAAAACAAAACAAAACCAGGTAAGCATTTAACAAATATCTCAGTCATTATTATAAACTAGGAAGGGAAAGGCCTATCTGTGGCCTGGAGCATGGCCTAGTGAACAGAGCACTTTCCTGTGAGTCAGAAGGACCTTGGTTTTAATCCCAGCTCTGGGACCTTGGGCAACTCATTTAACTTCTCTGTGCTTCAGTTCCCTTATCTATAAAATGGGGATTAAGATTGTGAGCCCCTTGTGGGAAGTTGACTGTGTCAACCTGATTAGCTTGTATCTACCCCAGTGCTTAGTACAGTGCCTGGCACAAAGTAAGCACTTAAATAATACCGTAAAAAAAGGAAGAAAAAAAAAGAATTCCCTCCTTTCCTCCCCCTTCATCTCCAACATACCACTACTCGCCCAACCTTCAAAACCTTATTAAAACCTCGTCTCCCGAGAAGTCTTCCCTGACGAAACCCTCTCCCTTAAACTTGGGTTTGGCACTCTTTATGCACTTGATAGTCACCCATTCCTCAGTCCCACAGCACATTTTTATATATCTGTTATTTATTATAATGTCTTCCACCCTTTCTAGACTATAAGCTTCTTTGTAGGAAGGGAGCATGCTATAGAGTACTCTTAGTACAGGGCTCTGCACACTGTAAGTACTCAATGAACATGATTGATTAATTGATTGATTGATTGAAAGAGGAGGGATAGCTTAATATTGCTGGTGGAAGTGGCTGAGCCCATACAAAAGCAGCAGGAGAAAAGGAGAAAAATATATCAGGGAGCAGGGAGCCAGGAGTTCTAGCAAGTTTTGAAAGACATGAGTGCAGAAAATCAGCTGGGAATAGGGGAGGATACTGAGGGAGTGTGGCAAGCTAATGATTATGGTATTTCTTAAGTGCTTATTGTGTGCCAGGCACTGTACTAAGCGCCGGTGTGGATACAAGCAAATTGGACTGGAGTGATTACATACGACTTTAACCATAGAACTTCTAAGCATTGAGGAGTGTCAGCAAATAGCGCTCAACCTCTCTCCAGGCAGTACATGTTGCTGGGTGGCCTTAACCCGGGATACATCTGTGTAGATCCAAGGGCATTATTCCATCTAATATTCCATATTTGTTACGCGAACCGAACTGCCTCCTTTAATTTGTTAAATGATGTGATTGTATAATGAACCGTTTGATCTTTATAAACTCAAGTTACTCACTGTTCACACTTCCAAACACATTACAATATAGCTTTATATCACTTTTCATTTGAGAATTGAGAAATCTATCTTTCATCAGCAGCGTGACCAAAGAGATACGGGAATCAGGTGCAAGGCCTCTTCTCGACACCATCACTTACGTGCTGCGAGAGCCTGGGCAACAACCTAGCTGTCATCTCACTACCGCTGCTGGTGACTTGGAGGTCATTTTTCCTCTGCAGAATCGCTATGAAATAATGAACCTACTTTTCCTCCTGAAAGGGAGAAAGGTCAGCCTTGCAGTGTGGGTTTATGAGGACATGTAATGTGTCTCCCCCTCTAAATCTGTAAGATCCTGTGGGCAGGGATTGCATCTACTTAATCTGTTGCAGTCTACTCTCCCAAGTACTTAGTACAAACTGCTCGATAAATACCATCGATCAACCGCTTTAGACTTGATCTGCAAGTGTGTTGTCCCAACTCCTAGCCTCAAAAGTGGCTAGCAAACAGTTCCACCACCGTGCCCCATCTCGTCCACCTCTCTGCACTGTGGCATGAGGCATTCGAAGACTTGTAAGATGGGTACCAGTAGCAGGAGAGACCATTTCCTTCTCTTCATTGCAGGGTGTCACTCCACCTCCTTTTCTTAATGACATCTGTTAAACACTTATTGTGTGCCAGGCACTGTACTAAGCTCTGGGCTAGACATGAGCTAATCGGGTTGGACACAGTCCATATCCCTCAAGGGGCTCACAGTCAATCCCCATTTTACAGATGAGGTAACTGAGGCCCGGAGAAATTAGGTGACTTCACCAAGGTCCACACAGGGGACAAGTGGCCTCTGAGATGAGCAGTTCGATTCTGGCCACCACTCTGCGTGACCATTCATTCATTCATTCATTCAATCGTATTTATTGAGCACTTACTGTGTGCAGAGCACTATACTAAGCACTTGGGAAGTACAAGTTGGCAATGTAGAGAGACAGTCCGCTTAGAACAGTGCTCGGCACATAGTGAGCGCTTAATAAATGCCATCATTATTATTCTCTGGGCCCCAGTTACCACACCTGTACAAGGTATTGGGGGAGGTTAGGGAAGAAGCGGGAAGGGACCGAGGCTGGGAGTCAGAGGATCTGGGTTCTAATCCCGGCTCCGCCGCCTGTCTGCTGTGTGACCTTGGGCCAGTCACTTCACTTCTCTGTCCCTCGGCTCCCTCATCAGTAAATCGGGGATGAAGACCGTGAGCCCCCCGGATGGTGTCTGAAGCGATAACCTGGTAATAATAATAATAATGATGGCATTTATTAAGCGCTTACTATGTGCAAAGCACTGTTCTAAGTGCTTGTATCCACCCCAGCATTCAGACCACTGTCTCTTGGACCCAGGCAACCTTTCTGCCCTCACTGACACCTGCAGTCACACAAGCTAGCCCATTTCTCTTAAGCAGTAGCCTCCCTTCTCCCATAATGATCTCTGTGTCCCTCTCTATCCTTGGATGGAAAGCATCATAATCTTTTCAGTCTCTCCATACCCAGAAGCTGATCCGGGCCTGAAGGACTCCCAGACCAGTGGAGATCCGCCACCCTCTAATTTGAAAGACAGTTGTCTTTCAAGCGTCATCCAGAACAATTTACCCACTCTCTCCCTACCACAGAATGTAGGTACATCTCTTTAAATTTGGTAATTCAATTTAAAGACAGTCTTCTCCATTAAGCTGTAAACTCCTTAAGGGCAGGGAGTGTGTCAGCTAACTCAGTTGTAGTCTGGGAAGCAGCCTGGCATAGGGGCAAGTGCACGGGCTTGGAAATCAGAGGTCGTGGGTTCTAATCCCAGCTCCGCCACGTGTCTGCTGGGTGACCTTGGGCAAGTCACTTCACTTCTCTGGGCCTGTTACCTCATCTGTAAAATGGGGATTAAGAGTGTGAGCCTCATGTGGGACAGCGACTTTGTCCAACAGGCTTTGCTTGTATCCCCATCCCAGCAATTAGAACAGTGCTTGGCACATAGTAAGCACTTAACAAATACCACAATAATTAATAATTAATTACTCTCCCAAACTGCTAGTACAACGTTCTGCACAAAGTAAGCCTTAGAGAAGCAGCAAGACCTAGTGAAAAGAGCACAGGTCTGGGGGTCAAAGGAGCAGGGTTCTAAATCCTCCTCGGCTACTCATCCGCCCCTTGACCTTGGGCAAGTCTTAACTTCTCTGAGCCTCAGTTCCCTCGCTTCTAAAATGGGGATTCCATCTCTGCTCTCCTTCCTATTTAGACTGTGAGCTCCATGTGACACCTGATGATCCTCTATCTATCCCAATGCTTGGTATTACTTAAAGTACTTAATAAATACCATCATCATCATCATCAATCATATTTATTGAGCGCTTACTGTGTGCAGAGCACTGTACTAAGCGCTTGGGAAGTACAAATTGGCAACATATAGAGACAGTCCCTGCCCAACAGTGGGAACATACCCAACAGTGGGCTCACAGTCTAAAAGGGGGAGACAGAGAACAAAACCAAACGTACTAACAAAACAAAATAGACTAGATATGTACAAGTAAAATAAATGAAGTAATAAATATGTACAAACATACCCAACTGTGGGCTCACAGTCTAAAAGGGGGAGACAGAGAACAAAACCAAACGTACTAACAAAATAAAATAGACTAGATGTGTACAAGATAAATAATAGATAGGTACAAGTATAATAAATAAATAAATGTGTGCAGGGCACTGTACTAAGCGCTCGGGAGGTGGGCAGAGAGGCAGGGAGGAAACATGGCGGGCCTGAGGAGAAGCAAGTCCATGATTACTATTAGCTATGAGAAGCAGCAGGGCTCAGTGGAAAGAGCCCGGGATTTGGAGTCAGAGGTCACGGGTTCAAATCCCAGCTCCGCCACTTGTCAGCTGTATGATTTTGGGCAAGTCACTTAACTTCTCTGGGCCTCAGCTCCCTCATCTGTAAAATGGGGATGAAGACGGTGAGCCCCCTGTGGGACAGCCTGATCACTAGTAACCTCCCCAGCACTTAGAACACTGCTTTGCACATAGAAACGCTTAATAAATGCTATTATTATTATTATTAGCTCAAGGAATGCCACTGATTGATAGATATGAGCTGAAGATGGAGCTAGCTATTACATATTTGAATAAGACGACAAGGTAAGCTGGAGATAAATCACCTATTCCAAACAGAAGGTTCTTGTTCAGAAACTGCAATTTCATCTACTGGGTTACAGAGTATTGGTTTGCTATTTTGCCAGCAATACGGCCTTTATCAGTACGACTCCTACGGTTCCCATTTTCATTAATTAACAGCGTTTATAAACGGAGGCTGGAAATTCCTCTCCGAGGACCGCTGATGACAGTGGAAATGATCCCAGTATGGATGTGGTCAACGTGGCTTCATCTAAAAGGCTGTTTTGCCATCTGCTGGTGGATCATCTGATGGCTGTTAAAAGGCAAAGAGCCATTTTTCTGCCTTTTGAAATGTTGTGACGGGGGCTCACTGTTGGCTGCGAGTTTTTCTGAATGTATTATACCCTCCCATTGAGACTGGTTAAAAGAGAAACCAAAAAGGAAAAAAAAAATGAGCTTAAAAATAGATCTGATGAGGAACAATCCTTCATTTGTCAGAAAACTGTCCTTGTTTTGTTCTAAAAAAAAAATCATCTACATCAAGTTTTAAATGCACAAGTTAAATCTATTAGTGAAATAGTTAAGATTTTCCATCTGCGAAAGTTCGAGGTTTAGGAAATAAAGCGGCTTCCACAATTACAATAACTTAACACTCCACCTTATGCATATGCAAAATAACTGGGTCTTCCTAAAATGACATTCAGTAATGTGTCATACATATTTATGGATTCATTATGTGGAGGAATGGGAAACAACGTGAGCAGTTTTGAGAGAGGGATAATTTCTTTCAAAGTTATGATGAATAGAGAGAGGTTCATGAATGGAAAAGTAAGAAAAATGTTTTCTTGAAAAAAATGTGCTTTTACTAGGTCTCTCAAAGGAATATGCTCCCTCTCCTGATCTTTTAATGCTTTAATAGTTCCCTGGATTGTTTCTCTCTGAGTGGTAGAGAGGTGTACTCAATAAGTGGGTTTTTTTTCCGTCCGTAGAAACTGTTGTTCTGTACCAGCTAATGGAAGAGGTGATGAGTGCACAGTTGGAGGTGCCAAATTAATGCCAAGAATTAACATCAGGAGAATCAACCCCTAGGCTAGGCTTTGGGGACTGGGCAAGAGATTGGTGTAGCACATTATCCTGACTCTGCCACCACCAAGCGGTAATTCCCAAACCCCCAGACGTAGGGAACCTTATTTCTCCTGTATATATGTTTGTACATATTTATTTCTCTATTTATTTATTTTACTTGTACATATCTATTTTATTGATTTTATTTTGTTAGTATGTTTGGTTTTGTTCTCTGTCTCCCCCTTTTAGACTGTGAGCCCACTGTTGGGTAGGGACTGTCTCTATATGTTGCCAACTTGTACTTCTCAAGCGCTTAGTACAGTGCTCTGCACACAGTAAGTGCTCAATAAATACGATTGATTGATTGATTGATTATCCCTCCTCTGCAACCTCATCATCAGGCTCAGAAGCCTGTGGTTTCCCCCATTCTCTGTAGAAAAAAAGAATAATAACCAGGTGTAAACCATATAACCAAACATTTTGGTAGGGGACGAAGATTGGACATGAGGGGCCTTTATGTAAGAATCAGTTCTACCCATTGTTCAGGTAGACTGAATGAATCTACACAGGTGAATTATCTGGAGAATCCTTGGTAATACTTGGGTCTCAATTACCCTGGCATTGCAGGAGAAGGTATTTCTTTTTTTTTCCCACCAGATTGATCTGGATTGTCATTTCTTTTGATTTCAGAAAGTCAGAGGAGAGATTTGACTCTCCAGTGGCTCTTTCTTTCTGCCCTAGACCTCGCTAGCCCAGGAGAAAGAACCATTAGATACACATCTCCTTCGAGGAAGGACAGGATACGATAGATTTCACATTTTTTCAAAGGGTACATATAATCATGCCATATAGATTTAGAATGATAAATAAGCCTGGCCACTAAATATGTTAGTGTTATTGCTGCAATAAAACTAAATGACATGTAAGACAAGAGGGTTTGGAAAATTATTCATGGCTCATCCAGGACACGCTCCAATCCAGAGAAGCAGCGTGGCTCAGTGGAAAGAGCATGGGCTTGGGAGTCAGAGGTCATGGGTTCTAATCCCAGCTGTGTTGCTTGTCAGCTGTGTGACTTCAGGCAAGTCACTTCACTTCTCTGTGCCTCAGTTACCTCATCTGTAAAATGGGGATTAAGACTGTGAGCCCCCTGTGGGGCAACCTGATCACCTTGTATCCATCCCAGCACTTAGAACAGTGCTTCACACATAGTAAGCACTTAACAAATGTCATTATCATTATTATTATCCTAAGGATGGGCTAACTGCACTGTGCTCATTTCATCCTCTTCAATAAACCGGGGTTCTGCATGGGCAAGGATGCCACAAGGCAGCATCAGTGACTCCATGGGGAAAATACGAGTGTACCTGGAAGGAGGCAGTTTTTTCTTCCCAATAATCCATTCATCAGTGGTCTTTTTTGGACACTTACTGCATACAGAGCTCTGTACTAACCAAAAGGAGTTTATGGGGTAGAGGATGTAAAATTGACTGGCTGGACCTGTATCCCAAGACAGAAAGACCCCATAAACTGCCACAGTCATATCTGTACAGGTGAGACTGGAGAGTTCATGGGTGGCTAACTTTACCCAGCCTCCTTCTTCCTCCCCACCTCCTGTGTTCTTGGACTGAATGCAGAGGAAGCAGGGTCGGATCAGCAAATTTCACTGCTTTTCCCTGGGGCATTTTGCAACCCGGAATCAACTAATTCTACTTCCTTCCAGCAGGCACTTCCCCCATACAACTTGAGTCCTCTCTGAGGGCAGGGTGAGTACTAAGCTCTGGGAAGAATATAAGAGAGCAAGCAGATCCAATCCCTGCCGAATCTAGCAGAATATTAAAAATGAATGATGGGTAGGGAAAGCTACCGATTATAAAGTTACAAATAGTTTTGGAGCACAGAGTCATTCAGATCCAAACCCCTTATGACCCAGCTCATTTAGCTCATCCATAATCTTCAATATCCCCGGTTGTCAATTCTTCACCATATTTCCAAGAGATATTACAGCACGGGAAAAGAAGAAACACTCGCACTGCACGAATAGCACTATAAGTAAATGATGATAGGTCCAGTTCTAGTCTTGATTAATTACTATGCAAAAGTCAACAAACAAAGCAAGTTGAGAAGTGTGGCCTAGTAAATACAGCACAGGCTTGGAAATCAGAAGGACCTGTTTTCTAATCGCAGCTC
This sequence comes from Tachyglossus aculeatus, assembly GCF_015852505.1. Taxonomy (NCBI): domain Eukaryota; kingdom Metazoa; phylum Chordata; class Mammalia; order Monotremata; family Tachyglossidae; genus Tachyglossus; species Tachyglossus aculeatus. Next base: position 13,403,587 of record NC_052078.1, read on the forward strand.
CGCCACTTTTCTGCTGTGTTACCTTGGGCAAGTCACTTCACATCTCTGGGCCTCAGTTACCTCATCTGTAAAATGAGCATTAAGACTGGAGCCCCCGTGGGACTTGGACTTTGTCCAACCTGATTAACTTACACCTACACTGATGCTAGTACAGTGCCTGGCAGAGAGTAAGTGCTTAACAAATAACATTAAATAACGACAACAACAACAACAAAATGACATGCAAATGCTGAAGGGAAGTTTCCAGCAAGGCTAGATAACGATTTCCAATTGTCAATGTATTCTTCCTTAGGGTTTAGTACAGTGCTTCTAACACAGCAAATGCTTAATAAATATAGAAGCAGCATGGTCTAGTGGAAAAAGCACAGGCTTTGGAGTCAGAGGATATGGGTACTAATCCCAGCTCCACCGCTTATCTGAAGTGTGACCTTGGGCAAGTCACTTAACTCCTCTTTGCCTCAGTTACTTCATCTGTAAAGTGGGGATTAAGACTGTGAACCCTAAGTGGGATGGGGACGGTGTCCAGCTTGATTGCCTTGTATCTACCCCAATGCTTACAACAGTGCTTGGCACAAAGTAAGCACTTAACAAATACCATTAATAAATAATATTACTCCTCCTCCTTCTGCTGTTTAAATCTGCAAGGGTCAATTCAGTGTGATGGAGATGGAGGCTGCAACAGCAGAGGGTAACATAGCCATGATTTTGGGGTTCTGGCCACTACTGAGGTCTCGGATGGGTTCTCAGGTGCATCAGGACTTGGAGTGGAATTCCAAAAAAATGGGACTTAACTCTCTTTCTCTGGGAGTTTACACTTATTGAATAAAATGAATCGATGCAGCCAAAGCAAATACTGTAAAATTGCCACTCAATCCTGAATTGAATTCTACTGCTGCAAGACACGGACATCAATAAGTCTGAATTGGGCATTACTGTGCAGTAGTCATGGGGTAGTATAATAAAGAGTAGCAACAGAAGAATGAGTGTGATACCTCAATATTGTTACATCTCCATGTTTTTAAAGACATCACGTGCGGTAACGCCCTCTGCAAGTTGAATGCAGATGGCTGTTGGTTGGACAGGTCATAAGCCTAAGTAACAGGCACCAAAGTGGGTCTAAAAGTTGGTTTTTGCTCCAGAGCACACAGTGTTGAATGTGTTTAGGTCTAGTCTGCAAGGGCAAAAGCAAACCTAATTTTGGGAAAAGCTGAAACTGGGATTTCTTAATGGGGAAACTGGAAGCAGATTCCTGTTCAGTCCACTGAAGTATGAGGGGAGAGGGCTTTCCACCAGGTTCTTCCATTCATTCATTCAATTGTATTTCTTGAGTGCTTACTGTGCGCAGAGCACTGTACTAAGCGCTTGGAAAGTACAATTCAGCAACAAATAGAGACAATCCCTACTCAACAACAGGCTCACAGTCTAGAAGGGAATGTTCTTCTCATCATTATCTAGGTTGGTTGAAAATGGTTTCATTCCTTGGAGGCCCCTTTGGACTTACAGTTAGTGGTCTGACTAACCAGTCAATTAATCCATTAATCCATTAATTAATCCATTATATTTACTGAGAGCTTACTGTGTGCAGAGCACTGTACTAAGCACTTCGGAGAGTACAACAGAATTGGTGGACACGTTTCCTGCCCACAACAAGCTTACAGCCTACTGGGGGAAACAGTACCATAAATTAATAAATCATCGCTATGTACATAAGTATTGTGGGGTTGAGAAAAGGGTGAAGAAAGGGTACAAATCCAAGTGTAAGGATGCCACGGAAGGAAGAGGGAGAATAGGAAATGAAGGCCTAATCGGGGAAGGCCCTTTGGAGGAGATGAACCTTCAATAAGACTTTAATGATGATGATGGTATTTGTTAAGTGCTTACTATGTTCAAAGCACTGTTCTAAGAGCTGGGGTTGATACAAGGTAATCAGGTTGTCCCACATGGGGCTAATCCCCATTTTATGGATGAGGGAACTGAGGCACAGAGAAGTTAAGTGACTTGCCCAAAGTCACACAGCTGATAAATGACGGAGCCAGGATTAGAACCCACGATCTCTAAGTCCCAAGCCTGTGCTATTTCCACTAAGCCATGCTGAATATAAACTCTTCCCTTACTCCAGGGCCTGCCGCTCAGAACTACTAAGGAGTGGGGGATCCTCCCTTTGGAGGTTAGGATCCAAAATGGATATTTTCCTTAGGGAAAGTCTCCCTTTCCCAAATAAAACTAGTTTCCCTATGTGGACTCAACCACATTAAAAAGGACATACACTCTCCTCTTCTAGAGGTCTTGCAAAGCATCACGTTTAAGCACTTCTGTCTCACGACAACGCGAGGTGGGATCAGGCCCTTCGGCTCTGTGAATTGTTTCCTTGAAGCAATCCTTAGGTAAACTCCACTAGCCTACTACCAGTTGTGTGTTGGGAACTGAACTTCACCGGTCTGTTTTTCCATTCCAATGACTCAAGTTAGCTGATTGGCAGAATCACCACACGGAAATGAAACAATAGCGGCTAATGTTTTTGTACTCTGTGTGTGCGAGAGAACAATGGAGCTAGGACTTACTTTGTTTAAAATATGAGCGGCAACATTTTGCTTTTTTTCCCACCCCAAAAAAATCACACCCTTTTGGATCTGTGCACATTCTTATATAGACGAGAATCTATTGTACCTGCCATTCATCTTTCCCCCACTGACAAGTAAATTGGCCTATTCCTGGATTGAAAAGCTTCCTAACCCCCTGCAATCTGTGATAATATTGAATTCCCTTTTGAAGATCACCAGCTGTGATGAAAAAAATACGCAAACAGGAAGGTAGTTTGTTTTAATGGGTCTCAACAAAAATGTTTTACACCAAAGTTCGTCACCCCTAGCATTTCTTTTCCCTTTGGAAATCAGAAAAAGGAGATTAAAATGCAATATGAAATTCAGCCCTGGAGGAAAACTGATCTGAAGGGCCAGAAAAACACAATACCCACACAAGTCAATATTGTCTCCCTTATTTCAATTTCTCGATTCATCTCTTGTATTTTCCATGCTCCATGACTGTTTCAAATTCACATCTCCTTAGACACCCTAGCACTTATGCCCAAGCCCAAACACTTATGAATGTATACCTATTTTCATCAGTCATGCGTATTCACCCAGTCCTCCTATAAGGCTGGAGCTGTGTTCCTGCAGAAACTCATTTTAAGGAAAAGGTCCACTGTAACCCTCACCCTGTGTCTGAAGCTGCACATCTGCCCGTAACTGTATTATCAAAAACTCACGCTATAATTCAGACTGACGCACGTTGTCGGGGGAATGCCGTACCAGTGTGGTATATCCAGTCAATCAACAGTATTTATTGAGCACTTCTTATGTGCAAAGCTCTGAACTAAACGCGTGGGAGAGTACAACAAAATTAGGAGATATTTCCTGCCCATAACAAGCTTACATAGTGAAAACAAAGCATACGTAGATTGAATTGTACTTTCGGTGATTTCATCTGATTTATTCTACTTCCTACCGCTCCCACTGTTTGTCATCATTTTGCCAGTCGGACATCCCTTTTGGACTGTAAGTTGCTTGAGGGCTGGGAATGCATATTTTCCTTCTATTGTACTTTCCCGAGCACTCAGTGGGTTCTCTATAAATACGATTACTACCACAAAGAGAGCCAGGTGTTGTGGAGATAGAGGTAACATTTCCAGCTCAACCCAACCCTTTCTCTCTGAGTTCCTAACAATAAGAAATTATAATATTAGTAATAATAATAATAACACCATCCCTGAAGCACATGGAGCTCCCCAATCTAAACAAGATTGAGAAGAGGCATTGAACGGGTATTAGACCTTTTAATCTTTGTCCTGTGTGCACGCGCACACATACAGACACACACAAACACGCACTTTCTAGTCCTCATTGAGTTCAAGATGGTGGCTCTTCTTGGTTGTGTAGCAGTGAAGTTACAAAAGTCCTGAGAGAGTCACAACCTCACAATTTTTTTATAACTACTGCAGGCCAAGAAAACTTCTTCCTATCACGAAAAGCTACTGATTTAGAGGAAGATTAAAAAAACAATGGTGTTCTCAGAAAAGAGAGCTAGGTGCCCTGGAGAGTGTGTTAATGGGGGCTAGGACAGAGAGTGACACAGCTTCCTTTCTCATCTCACCTTTTCCTAGCCTAGACTTCAAGATTTATCAAGCACCTACTGCGTTTTCTACTTTCCCCCATTTATGGAGGTGCTGGGAATTAGTTTCCTAGTGTTCTTACAAATACAAAAAAGAAAAATCAAAACAAAAGCCCTGGGTTAAAGTTTGAAATATCCATGTACCAGAGCTGGCATTTTAAATCCAAGTAAAGATGTGTTTAAATGTTAAATATTTCATAATAGCTGGTTCACATTTTTAAAAGAAACGTAAATAAGAAAAAGCACAGAAAGTGGCACAAATGAAGGTAACCCAGCAATAAAACTAACTGCCAGGAAAATGGATTTTATTTAAATGCCAACAGCTGTTTCTTCCTGCAGTTCAAAGTGGTCATGACTTTTCTAATTGAAGATGCGGTTACACATCCCAATTACCACCATTAAGTTCATTTTTTTTTCCTTTGTTATGTTGCCTAGCTTGCTGTCTGCAAAGAAACAGAAGTAATGTGAAGGCTTTTTAATACTAACATTCACTAAAGGGTTGATTTGGGTTGTTTTTCCCATATTTTCCAGAAAAACGGAATTATTTCCTTGATTTGAATATCCCGAAATACGAATGGCTATCTCTGGACATGACAGAAATGGAAAATGGTTCTTCCAGACATCTCAATTTCATTAATGGCATTCTTCACCCAGAAAATTTCTCTGACTATGCCTTTTCATGCTACAGCCCATGAATCCTCAGCCTGATTTTTGAATTATATAAAGGAGGTAGCGGGTTGGGAACACTTTCAAATTCTTTGCAAGTTTTTCTAAATGTTTCTCTTTTCAAGCTTCCTGTTGGCTTAAGCACATTGTGTCCTTCGGTATCAGATCCCTCTCCAGCCCTTTGGGGAAGTAATAAAGTGCATCTCTGTTTCCAAAGATATGCAGTATTTGTTTAGCTAGCTGACTGAGGAAAGTAGTGTGAACTCCTCAACAAACTGTGGTTGTATGTGGTCATTTAATCATATGGAGCAAACTGCAGGAGCAGAACACAGGATGCACTAGTCGGTATGGACAGCTGTCAGTTGGAAATTCAAATCCCTCTTGCCAAAAAAAGAACAGCAGACGGGAGTTGAGCGGTAAAGTTGGGGTCATTTTCCCGGTGGTTTCCACTCAAAGTCAGATTTCAGCTAAAGAAAGTAACGCTGATCTGCCGGACCAAGACTGTCTCAGTTGAAAGATGTTATTTTTCTTCAGCACGAAGAGCTGCATTTTGCAGCAGGAATGGCAGGGCAAAAAATTTAGGCCTTCAGAGAATGGGGTTCATTTTGCTTTTCACAGATGTCCTTTCCAGCAATTCAAAGATCTGTAAACACACACTTCAGGGATTTAGCTCCATCTTAAGGAAGCAGGAAATAAAACAAACTCTTGGTAAATATCTGGTTCCTTCCCCCTTCCTATCAGACTATTTTTGTCTCTGGGACAGTGATCGCCTCTGCAGCGTAAATATTCGAGGAAGGGTTAGGAGATGGTTTTAGAAGAAGTGGCTCACACAACTTGACCATTTTGTTAATGAAGCGCATGATTCAACACAAGACAGCCTTGTTTTTACATTCCCTGTGCATTGCCTTTGAGATGGGGTACAGGATGGGAGGGAGAACATTCCTGGTGGAAATCCAGCCGTGTTCAACTGCCTTCAGAGGCCAGCTTCATGGAAGACGTTTTTCGTTTGCATTCTTCGTTTCGTTTGCGTAAGACAGTGCCAGACACTGTCTTAAAAGCTGGGGTAGATACAAGGTAATTGGGTGGGACACAATCCACATCCCACATGGGGCTCACAGTCTTAACCCCATTTTACAGATGAGGTAACTGAAAGGCACAGAGACATTAAATGACTTGCCCAAAGTTATTCAGCAGTGAAGTGGCAGAGCTGAGATTCAAACCTAGGTCCTTCTAACTCCCAGGCCTGGGCTCTAGTTGCTAGACCACACTGCTTCTGTTATGGGGAGAGAGCACAAGGGGAATAAAGCAGTGAACCCAGAGTTGGATGGGATAGATATCCCGAATCATAAGACATATACTGGAAATCACTAAACTGTCTGCACAGGAATACTTTGAGAGAGGAAGGATGCAGGGAAAGCTGGGCCCTTCAATTTCTAAAATTTCTAAATTCTAAAATGAGAAGGGAATGTTAGCATGCAACCAGGCAAAATGCTAATAGCCTATCAAAATTCCCAAGGCCCAATTTGAAATGATAAAATTAACCTTTCCTGAGTCCTACCTCAAAAGATGTTTTCAGGATTGAAATCCATTGCCTGAATTAAAGAGCAAATCCCGGACCCAACAGAGGAAGGTTACTGATGCAAATAGAGACAAATAGTTAAATCCTTTTCCAGCACCATGAAAGTTCTACTTTTGTTCATGTTAGAAGAGGCAGAATAGCCTCCTCTTCTTGGAAGGGAAAGTTGGCCTGACAAGGGCTGATTTAAATGGAATTCTGTCCTTTTTCCTTGATCAGCTCTGGTCAACCCTTCACTCTTTTTGGGATCATATGAGCCTGAAAAAGGGCAACTTTTTTTTTAAGGTATTGGTTAAGCGCTTACTATGTGCCAGGCACTGTTCTAAGCTCTGAGGTGGCTCCTTCTAGACTGTAAGCCTGGTGTGGTTAGGGATTGTCTCTCTTTATCACTGAATTCTACTTTCCCAAAATCTAGTTCAGTGCTGTGCCCACAGTAAGTGCTCAGTAAATACAATTGAATGAATGAATACAGGCAAATCAGGTTGGAGACCCGTTAAAAGCAGTGTGGTCTAGTGGTTACAACGTGGGTCTGGTAGCTAAAAGAATTTGGGTGTTAATTCCAGCTCCTGCACTTGTCTGCCTGTGTGACTTTAGGCAAGTTGACTAATTTCTCTGTGCCTCAGTTACGTCATCCGTGAAATGGGGATTAAGACTGTGAGCCCCATGTGGGAGATAGACTGTGTCTGACCTGATTAGCTTGTATCTAACCCACTGCTTAGTACAATGCCTGGTACATAGTGAGCACTTAAATACCATAAAAGAAAGACATAGTCCATGCTCCACATGGGGCTTCCCATTTTAAAGATGAGGTAACTGAGGTAGTCAGATAGACTGCTTGTAAACCCCATTCATCTGTCGGGAATAGGTGTTTATTGAGAGTCTACTTATTGAGAGTCTACAGAATCACTCAGACTCATTAAGAATATCCATAATCGGTCATTCCCATTGCTAATTGAGAATGCCAGGACTAACATACCCATTCCCATCAGGCCATAAAGATGACTTCTTAAAAAAAAAAATAGGAGTCCAGCAATCCCTTAAAGCCCAGAACATTTTGTTATCTTAAGCAGCCAGTCAGACCCACCTGCCACTGAGTCCGGCCACTACTCTCCCAACCCCGCTCACTAGCTTCAGGATCATTCTTGACCCCAGACGTGAAAAATGACTGCTGAAAATGAAGCATTTGGAGCATCCCCTGGCAGGCTGATAGGTGACTTTCACCCATTTGTCAGAATGAACCGACCTGGGTGAAGCTATGAAATGAAACACAACTGTCTCAAGTGTGAGACAAATTGCTTCAGGCATCGGCAAAAAGGATCGTGAGAGCTGAATCCTCAGGTGTCACTTTCTGATTTCTTCACTGAACCTAAATGCTCTTGGCACCCTGAGATAATGACGGTTAGTAGTCATGGCCGTGTCACTTGGTTCTTGGAGCTATCTTTATGCATTTGGATCAAGACTATGCAAATCAGGGAAACAGTGTGGCTCAGTTGAAAGAGCATGGGCTTTGAAGTCAGAGGTTGTGGATTCAAATCGTGGCTGCCAATTGTCAGCTGTGTGACTTTGGGCAAGTCACTTAAATTCTCTGGGCCTCTGTTACCTCATCTATAAAATGGGGATTACGATTGGGAGCCCCCCATGGGACAACCTGATCACCTTGTAACCTCCCGAGTGCTTAGAATAGTGCTTTGCACATAGTAAGCGCTTAATAAATGCTATTATTATTATTATTATTATTTGCAGGCCCTGTTGAGATGTTTTTAAGGCGATAACGAGATGGCTAGAAAAAGCAGTTCAACCTAGAAGCATGCACACCTTGCCTTTCCTGCTTTGGATGGGGAAGAACATCATATGTGTCATATTATTGTATTACACTCTCCCAAGTGCTTAGTACAGTGCTTTGCACACAGTGAGCATTCAATACTATTGACTGACTAATGAAAAGGAGACAAATACTACTGGAGGTATCTTGACTGGAGGAATGGTTGCAGACATTGAACCCAGGAACTAAGACTGTCAAAGTGACATTTGTCTGATCGTTTGCAAGAACGTTGTGAGTGTTAATGGCCCTGATTCATCTGAGACAATCCACAAGGTTCAAGGCTCCAACTCGGTAGCGATTCCAGGGTCACGCTCTGGATGGTAGAAATCTCCTTCACAGCCCCACTGAGGAGAACACGAAACACCAGAGAGAAACCAACTTTGGAACTACCATTGAAAAAAATAAATTTGGCCACGAATACCTTGTTTAGACATGAGCTACAATAGTCAAAACTGGGTCATGGACTGATCGGTCATCCAGGACCCCAGGAATCCAAAATCAATCAATCAATCAATCAATCAATCAATCAATCGTATTTATTGAGCGCTTACTATGTGCAGAGCACTGTACTAAGAGCTTGGGAAGTACAAATTGGCAACACATAGAGACAGTCCCTACCCAACAGTGGGCTCACAGTCTAAAAGGGGGAGACAGGGAACAGAACCAAACATACCAACAAAATAAAATAAATAGGATAGAAATGTACAAGTAAAATAAATGAATAAATAAATAAATAAATAGAGTAATAAATATGTATGTCTGTCTTGAGCTTGGAACTAAATCCTTCTGACGAGGAAATGTTACTCTACATTTTGCTAGAGTTTCCTCACCTTTCTCAGGATGGACTTAATACCAAATAACTGCCCATGCTGTAAGGTTAACGAATAAAACTACAGTGGAAATTTCCAAGACTCGGCCACCACAGAACCTAGCCCTGACCAATCCCCGGTTAATGCAGTCCCCGAGTCAGATCGGAGCTCTTAACGCCAAGTAAAGAGAGCTACATCGCTGAGTAGGCCATCGGACCTCTGTCGCTCAGAATAATGAGCTTTCAAACAGTGCAATATTGTCATTAAAAGCACTCTTGGCACTTCTGTAATTATCATACATTTCTGATACCCAAACCACACATTTAACAGAAAGATAGCAGAGCTGTAAAAACACCGTAAACGTGAAATGAGGGAGTAATTTGTTTTGAGTCTAATCGCCATCCTGCCTTCTATTAATCGTTCTCCAGATACACCAACCTGGATGCCATCATACTCATTAGAATCCACTGTCCCCCACAGTCATCACTTAGTTCCTAAATAGAGGGTTGGTTTGGCAGAGTAATCCAGTGGATGAAACATTAAGGATAGCATCAGAAAACTGGAATTTTATGGCTGACTCTACTAATAACTTGCTCACTCATCCTTAGATAAGTACTAAAGCTCTTAGATTCATTTTCCCCTCCTGTGAAATACAATTAATCATCCCCCGATTTTATTCAGCACTGCTATTCCCAAAGCACTTTCACATTACTTGATTTTTGTCCTCACAGCATCCCTGTGACGAATAAAAAGGCAGGTCTTAATTTTCCCATTTTACAGATGAAGAAACTAAAGAAAAGAGAGGTTAAGTGACTTGCCCAAGGTCACACAGCAGGGCAAGGGAAAAGCTGGGAATAATAATGATGGTATTTGTTAAGCGCTTACTACATGCTAAGCACTGTTCTAAGTGCTGTGGTGGGGGGACACAAGGTAATCAGGTTGTCCACGTGGGGCTCACAGTCTTAATCTCCATTTGACAGATGAGGGAACTGAGGCACAGAGAAGTGAAGTGACTTGCCCAAAGTCACACAGCAGACAAGTGGCGGAGCCGGGATTAGAACCCATGACCTCTAACTCCCAGGCCCGCCTGTGCTCTTTCCACTGAGCCACGCTGGCTATCCAGCTTCCAGACCCATGGTCTTTTCACTTAACTAGGCTGCCTTTCTAATGAGACAAATCAATCAATCAATCAATCAATCAATCATATTTATTGAGCGCTTACTATGTGCAGAGCACTGTACTAAGCGCTTGGGAAGTACAAATTGGCATCAAATGATCAGTCAATCAATCAATCGTAGGGAATGATGTCCACTTCAGCACTTAACCTTGATCATGTGGGTAACATGATGTGAGGATGACAATAATTTGTGCTAGCTAGGATATTCCCATACTCCCGAGATTGCCTAGGTAAGATCTCCTCACTTTCTCTCACCCAAGGACAGGCAGTCACATTTTTATCTTGTCACAGTTTTCTATTTTTTACCTTCACCTCCTCACATATACTTATCTCTCCCCAATTCTTTTGAACACAGTTTCCCCCTCTAGCCTGTAAGCTCCTTGAGGGCAGGAATCATATTACATTGCGCTCTCCTAAGTGCTTAGAACAAAACACACAGCAAGCACTCAATGAAAATGTAAAATGTACATATTTATCACTATATTAATTTTGTTTGTACATATTTACTATTCTATTTTATTTTGTTTTGTTTTGATGTCTGTCTCCCCCTTCTAGACTGTGAGCCCACTGCTGGGTAGGGACCATCTCTAGATGTTGCCAACTTGTACTTCCCAAGCGCTTAGTACAGTGCTCAGCACACAGTAAGTGCTCAATAAATACGATTGAATGAATGAATGAATGAAAAACATTGATTAACTGAGTGAAATTTTAAGGGATGCAGGTAGTAGAGTATGAAAACTGTGAGTAAGCCTTCTCTCTGTCTCAATACATTTTCTCATCTTTGTGTAGGAAGCAAATTCTACCTAGGGCCATAAACAAAGGCGATTTGGGTGACAGGGTGAACAGGTGATTGGTAGAGGGTGGAAGGGACTTGAAGTTCCTCAAAAAGGTGACGGCAGATTGTTTTGCAATCACCAAGGAAGGATCCTTCAATTAAGAAAATGACACTTTGCCTTCTGAAGGCTGAAAAGTGCCTCTCACTGCAGACCTGCAAACATTGGAGAATTGAAAAGCAGCATTGCCTAGTGGATAGGGCACAGACCTGGGAGTTAGAAGGACCTGAGTTCTAATCCCAGCACCACCACTCCTCTGCTGCATGACCTTGGGCAAGTCACTTCATTTCTCCGGGCCTCAGTTCCCTCATCTGTAAAATGGGGATAAAGGCTGTGAGCCCCATGTGGAACATGGACTGTGTCCAACCTGATTAGCTGGTATCTATCCCAGAGCTTAGTACAGTGCCGGACACGTAGACAGTATTTTACAAATACCATTAAAAAAAAAAGATTATTTGATTTTTGGTTTATAGCTGTGGCAGGTCTTCAGTCACAAAGTTGGCAGGGGACATTTCTAGAAAAGGCAGGTAAAGGAGGAAGGGCTAGGGAGAGTGGAGACCAAGTGAGAGAAGATTGGCCTGGTGACCAGGTGAGAGAGGAGCAGTGTGGCTCAGTGGAAAGAGCACGGGTTTTGGAGTCAGAGGTCATGGGTTCAAATCCCAAGTTCGCCAATTGTTAGCTGTGTGACTTTGGGCAAGTCACAACTTCTCTGTGCCTCAGTTACCTCTTCTGTAAAATGGGGATTAAGACTGTGAGCCCCCTGTGGGACAACCTGATCACCTTGTAACCTCCCCAGTGCTTAGAACAGTGCTTTGCACATAGTAAGTGCTTAATAAATGCCATTATTATTACTATTATCATTATTATTTGGGGGAGGAGAGGAAGGATTGCTAATGAGGAACTGACCCCATTCAAAGGTAACTTCCCTGAGCTGTTCTCCTTTCATACTTACCAGGAAAAACTTTTTCCCTGGCCTTGAGTAATCCAATGATAATAATACTAGCATTTGTCAAGTAATAATAATAACAAAATCATGGTATTTGTTGAGTGCTTACTATTGCCAGGCACTGTACTAAGCACTGGTGTGGATATACGCAAATTGGGTTGGACACAGTCCCTGCCTCACAAGGGGCTCACAATTGTAACCCCCATTTTACACATGCGGTAACTAAGGCCGGGAGAAGCAAAGTGACTTGCTTAAGGTCACACAGCGTACAAGTGGCAGAGCATGGATTTGAACTCAGGTCCTTCTGACTCCCGGGACTGTGCTCTGCCAAGCACTATGGTAAGCACCGGGATAGATGCAAGATAATCAGGTAAGATACAGCCCCTGATCCATATGAGATTCACAGCCTAAGTAGAAAGGAGAACAGGTATTTATGCCCATTTTATAGATGAGGAAACGGAGGCATGGAGAAATTAGGCGACTTATGTAGAGTCACACAGCAGGCAAGGGGCAAAGCTAGGATGCTGACTGGGACAGATAATCCTGGTTTCTGATAAACAACTGATATTCCTGCTGTTTATGGCAGCAGATTTGTCATTTGTGTCTATGAATGCCTACATTGCCTATAGCGTTTATTTAGCAAAATAGAGCATTCCGTTTCAGCAACCGCTAAAACAAGTTATTTTCCCAAATAGGAATGATTGAATCAAATAGATTCCTGCAAGTTATTTTCCCAAATAGGATTGACCGAATCAAATAGATTCAGTTAATTTTGAGCTACATACACCACAACCGGAACTATTTGTCCATTTTTCCAATGACTTCTTCAAAAGCAAAAACAAAGAAATCTTATTTCTAATACCAAATTTCACAAACAAAAGGGCGTGTGTGTGAGTGTGTGAGTGCGCGTGCATGCCTGGACTCTTTAAAGGAAGCTCTTATTAAGATTTTAATTCGCTGTCAAGGACAACTTGCAATATCAAGATGAAACTATTGTATGATTCATTTATCAAGTGTGACGGAGACAGCAGAGATTAATTTAATCTTGGATTTTAGGCATTAGTATTCATAAAGAACCTGAAGTGTAACTGGAAGGATTTAGCCTTTTTATCTCAGAAGGAGATGTTGTGTCTTTGCGGTCTCAAGATTACATTGAGTTTGTGGATTAAATGGCTTTATGTGGAAACAAAAATATGAAAGAGTAATTGAAGCACTTTCTAAACTTTACTGCCTCTCATTAGAGGTATATTTGAATGACACACTGTCATAACTGTTCTGACTGTAAATTACCATCAGACACACACACTTTCCTCAAGCAGGAGTCAGAATTTGCAACCTATTAGGGGAATGACCAGTGCCATTTTAAAGCAGCTCCTTCGGTGACCTTCACATCCTGGTTTCTGGCTACGTGCAAGGTATGAAACCCAAAGGCGTATATCATAGCTGGCTAGCATTCACACCACTTGAAGGGCATATGCTTTCAGAATGCAGTATAAACCAAGGTTCACTAACGCCGTTTTTTCATGCTTACTGCTCCTTGGGTGTTTAAATAAGATTGATTGAAGTGATTGAAATGGATGAGTTGCATACTATTCAAATAGGATTCATATTGTGGCACTGCATTGGCTAAACAGATGTGATAGAGATATATCTGAGAAGAATGAGATGACTTGAATAATTATCACTATTTTGCATTTAGAGTTGTTTTCTTTGTGGAGCAGAAGCTGTTATCAGGTCTTCTGAAATAGAGTGGGTGTCTGTATGGGGTAAATCAGGCAATAAATGAAGCAAGTTCACAGGGTCGGACTGGAGTTCAGTGATGCCAGTACAGTTGGACAATTGATGGGGAGACTTGCTAAGAGAGCCTCTGGCCCAATTCATCATGAGGTTGGAGTCAGGCTCATACAGGTGGAGTGGTAGGGGCATGGGCTAGGATCAAAACACAGACAGGAACTGTCCCAGGAATCAGTCTGGTTCCCAAGAACTGGCACCATCAAGAAGAAGTCATCCCATCCTGCTTTCCACTACTCTGGCAGGAAAGAGAACAGCAGCTGTAGCCTGAGGCCTCTAAAACCCCTGGAAGGCTAGTGGCTCCAGGAGCCATTGCTGTGGCTATGGTTATGCCTTGGACTTTCAGCAAAGAGGAGCCTGAAATTCTGCTCCTCTAGCCATAGACTGTAAGCTCATTATGGACAGGTGATGTGTCTTCCAATTCTGTTATACTGTACTCTCCCAAGCAATTAGTACAGTGCTCTGCACATAAAGCGCTCAATAAATACCACTGATTGATTGACTGATAGGGCCCTACTGATTTATGTTTTTATTCTGTGAATCATATATTTGTCCTTATCATTTATGCCATTTTAGTGTTTTATTGCTTCGTTGCTCTGCCTCCAACCTCCATCTATATTCATGGATTGTGAGCCCTTGAAGAGACAGGGTCAGTGTCTAATTTCCACCTGTTCACGCTTTCCCAGCTCCTAGTACAGTGTACTGCACACAAGTGCTTACTTAAGAAATACCATTACCACAACATCTGGCCCTTACTGACAATATGGTCCTCATCTCCTGCTAATCTCCTTCTGGCGCTTTCTGTTTCACTCAAGAAAACTTGTCTCCAATACTCTCTGGCCTGCGGCTCGGACCCAATCAGCCGTGACGTTACAAAGTAGTCTCAGAATGCCGATGAACATTTCAGAGCAGCCAAATTAAATGATTTCTAGAGCCCAGATAGACCACTGGCATCAAATGCTTTTGTATGGTCTAAGAACACTTTGTAGATAGCTTAGTGCTGTTTCCTGCACTTGTCCTATATTTAAAAGGCAGCAGAGATAACGTCTGCCTCATCAAGCTGTAGTCGGCAACTATGCTGTGAGGCCGCAAGTCAAGAACGTCGATGGAAAAACTGTGGCAGCTTCTTCAGCGCTCTAAATGTCCAGTAAAGAGCATCTACCTGTCCTTCCCTCTAACAGCAGGTAGGGCCTTAGCCTTAGTCAGGCTTCTGGTTGTTGGGTTCTACTTGTATCTAAAAGCCATGTCACTTAGGTTGTGTAGGTTTTTACATACAGTTAAGGATTTGAGTTTGCCCTGAATCACTTTTATACGTCGTAAGCAACTTCAGAGCCAGGGAATAGGTTCTGTCTTTCTCCTGAATCTCCCACAGTGCTCGGTAACGTGCACAGCAGAAACTCAGTAATGCTGAATACCAATTAAGCCGGGGGAAGTGGGATGAGGATGGGAGGAGGGGAATGGGAGCAGAGGTCGGAAGGAGGTGACACAAGGAAGCCCCAAAGGTGTTGACTTACTAATGGCGGCTTTAATGTCATCCCAATAATGCCTGCCCATATTATTACACTGACATTGCATGGCCCCGGCTTATTCTCTCCCTCTCTGCAGTGAGGTGGCCTTGGGGAGGACACTTTTCTCTTGACTAATCAGATCAGAAGACAGCCAAAACAGTTTAGCAGGCTGGGCTATTCCCCCAGGCTGCATCTGCTCATCTTTGGTTTAGAGATTAAACAGGAGAGTCATTTTATGATGACCTCCTAAGACGCCATGACCTTGGTCTGCTCTTTAAGTGGGGAAGACAGTTTTCAAGGTGCTCCATAAAGGCAGGATTTTCCTTATCTCCACCACCTTCCACAAGTGGGGAAAAAAGGCTAAAATAATCTCACGTCCACATTCTTTTCTTTCTTTGGTGCATAGGCTAATTACTGTCCCCCGTCTTCAGAAACCTCCAATGGAAAACCATCTTCTTCTGCTTCAGCAAAAATTCCTTACCACTGGCTTCAAGATAAGCAGTGTGGCCTAGTGAAATGCGCCTGTGAGTCAGAGGACTTGGGTTCTAATCGTGAACCTCGCCAATTGCCTGCTGTGTGATCTTAGGCACATCTGTAAATTGTTCTCCTTCCCCCTTAGATTGTGAGTGCCATGGGAAACAGGAGCTCTGCCTGATAGGGTTATAAGACTCAACAGTGCATTTTTGGCATTGCGTCCTGAGAAACGTCCATGCCAGAACCATCCTAATTTTTACTACTTCATAATAATGGTAATGATAACAGTGGAATTTGTTGTTAATAGTAATAATGATGATGGTATTTGTAAGCACTTACTATATGCAAATCACTGTTCTAAGCACTGGGGAGGTTACAAGGTGATCAGGTTGTCCCATGGGGAGCTCACAGTTTTAATCCCCATTTTACAGATGAGGTAACAGGCACAGAGAAATGAAGTGACTTGCCCAGGGTCACTCAAGCAGACAAGTGGTGGTATTGGGATTAGAACCCAGGACTAGGGGTGGATACAAGCAAATTAGATTGGACACAGTCTCTGTCCCTTAGGGGGCTCACAGTCTTAATCCCCGTTTTAAAGATGAGGTAACTGAGGCACAGAGAAGTGAAGTGACTTGCCCAGGGTCACTCAAGAAGACAAGTGGTGGTGCAGGATTAGAACCCAGGACTATCTGATTCCCGTGCCTGTGCTCTTTGCACTAGGCTATGCTGCTTCTCATCTAGGCCACACTACTTCATCATGGAGGATTTTTATGCAAATTGCCCAGATGTAGGGCTTCAAGGCTGTCCATCACCTCGCCCCCCTCCTACCTCACCTCCCTTCTCTCCTTCTCCAGCCCACCCCGCACCCTCCGCTCCTCTGCCGCTAATCTCCTCACTGTACCTCGTTCTCGCCTGTCCCGCCGTCGGCCCCTGGCCCACGTCATCCCCCGGGCCTGGAATGCCCTCCCTCTGCCCATCCACGAAGCTAGCTCTCTTCCTCCCTTCAAGGCCCTACTGAGAGCTCACCTCCTCCAGGAAGCCTTCCCACACTGAGCCCCTTCCTTCTCCTCCCCCTCGCCCCCCCTCCATCCCCCCCATCCTACCTCCTTCCCTTCCCCACAGCACCTGTATATATGGATATATGTTTGTACATATTTATTACTCTATTTATTTATTGATTTTACTTGTACATATCTATTCTATTTATTTTATTTTGTTAGTATGTTTGGCTTTGTTCTCTGTCTCTCCCTTTTAGACTGTGAGCCCACTGTTGGGTAGGGACTGTCTCCATATGTTGCCAACTTGTACTCCCCAAGCGCTTAGTACAGTGCTCTGCACACAGTAAGTGCTCAATAAATACGACTGATTGATTGATTGATCAAGATATCTGGTCATCTCACATCGGAGCTTATTACCAAGGTGGTGACGGTGAAAAATAGATGGACAAAGGAATCTAACAGCCTAAAGAAGGGGATTATTTAAAATGAGTTCCCTGAAGTCCAGCACAGTGTGGGACTAGAGGAGAGCTTGAAGTAGACCTGGTGTTGATCGTGTAAGGGGATACCACGTGGCTCGGTGGAAAGAGCACGGGCTTTGGAGTCAGAGTTCATCGGTTCAAATCCCGGCTCTGCCACTTGTCAGCTGTGTGACTTTGGGCAAGTCACTTAACTTCTCTGTGCCTCAGTTACCTCATCTGTAAAATGGGGATTAAGACTGTGAGCCCCACGTGGGACAACCTCACCTTGTAAACTCTCCAGCGCTTAGAACAGTCCTTTGCACATAGTAAGTGCTTAACAAATGCCATCATTATTATTATTATTACCAGCCCGAGACACTGGGAGGAAAGAGTATAGTTTTCATTTCTCTTAAATACCACTGATGTGAGCTAAAAATGAGAAATGCATGGATGGGGGCGAATAGAGTTCATTACTCTAAAAATACCAGAAATTTTTTTTTAAGTTGTTCCAATATTGCAAGTTCCAATATAGAAGAATGAAATTGCTTTTCTCTACCTCCTTTTAGTTAAACTTGACTTACTCTCCTACACATGGTTTCTAAAATAAAACTATATGATTGTTAACCACAAGTGGTTTATACACTCACCAGTGCTGTCAGTCACAGCCATAGTGAACCCTCAAAGTCTTTTTTCAATGCCTGGCTACAGTTTTCACCACAAGGAAAAAGCTGACAACAGTAGACTATGGAAAAGAACAACAGTGATGGCACAGGAAAGCATCATCTTGTCATGAGTCATATGTTTCAAAAACACACATTTCCAGCTATGGTACTGGATTGTACTATTTTTGAAGTCAAGAGATTTTTATGTTTTCTCGGCCAGGTTTTGTCTTTCTCTTTTTTCTTCTCTACCTCTTCCCTCTCTGCCATTTTCCAATCTCCCTTACTCCCTTATCTAGCACCCCATGACTTCTGTTATTCCTCTCTCTCTTCTCCCTCTCCTTCCTCATCGCTTTCCAATGCTCTTTACCTCTGTCATTCTGCCTTTTTTCCTCTGGTTCCTAACCCTGTCATTATTATTACTATTACTAAGAATCATGCTATTTTGTACATGCTTTCTACATGTCAAGCACTGTACTAAGTGTTGGAGTAGATACAAGGTAAATAGATCAGACAGAGCCCCACTTCTACCTAAGGCTCACAATCTAAGGGGACCAAAGAAAAGGTTTTTCTTCGCCTTTTTACAGATGATCAAACTGAGGCAGAGGGAAGTTAAGTGCCTTGCCCAAGGTCACCCAGCAGGGGGGAAGGGAGGGGGCAGAACCAGGATTAGAACCCAGGACTCCCAAATCCAAGTCCTGCACTCTTTCTACTAGGCCAAAGCAGCCCTCCTGAAGTTTGAGAATCTCAACTACAGCACAAAATTGAATAATCTGAGTGACTTATTCTGCCGGTCACCTTTTCTTCCCCCACACCAGTACATCTTTCCATAACTCTTTAGCTCCCTAGGGAGAGAGCTCAAAATGACCAATATCTGTAAGGCCTCAAGTCCAGTTCCAATGTGCAAAATAAACACTGACTTGGCAGCTTGAAGGTAAGTGGAAATAAACTGCTCCAAAAATGTAACATCTATTCTTTCTAGTTTCTTTCTGCAGCCTAGGGGTAAAAAGAGAACCATGAGGATTTATCGAAGTGTGTCTAGACATTATTACATGAAAAAATCTGAGGGATTGCTGTTTTGTTGTCTCGGTTGTGGCTGTCTCCAAGCAGCTGTGAAATTCCACCACAGGGCTGGTCCTATTTAGGGGGTGACTGAATTGATTCTCAACTGTAAAACAAAATGGGTCATTTGCAGGGTTTGGGAAGCACTCTCTGATCTATTAGAAGTGCACATTAGCACTGTTTAGAACACCTGGAGCTATAAAAGAAAATCTTCCCAGAAATTCCTGGGCTTGGAGCATATAACTTCCTGTACTCCTAGTAACAAGGAAAACCCAGCCAGACTGAAACTTGCCTGAAGGAAGAAACGGGAAACTTTTGAGCAGAGGTAGCATAGGGGTGGTAGGAGCAAAGAGGAGCATAGGAAATGAGTAATTTTGCAGAAGTTCCTCAAAGGAATTTAGGAGCACATAGAAGTCACCAGGCAGATAGGAACCAGAGCTGAACAGGAAAAGAGTAGGCAGATGGGTGGCTGACCGCAAATATTACCCAAATGTTATTTTAAGTGAGTGATTGACACGGACACTTACACCCACGATATTCAGGGGGAAAGATTCCAGCATGAATTTATTAATCTAAAGGGAAAATGAGGAATGAGCTAGAGAGGAGATAAATGAAACAGAGACCTACAATGTCAGAAATACACATTAACTATTTTTATTCGTATACTATACAAGGGATACATGACACTGTTTCAAGCATGCGCATAAGCTTGTGGTGGGCAGAAAGTCTGTTTATTGTTACACTGTAATTTCCCAAGCGCTTAGCACAGTGCTCTGCACATAGTAAGCTCTCAATAAATACAACTGAATGAATGAATAACAAACTATGATTGAATTGACAATGGAGGCTCAGTTCGTTGGGGAAGCTGACCTGAACTGACATAAATTCCTTTCAAAGTGATGGACTTTGCAGAAGATTGCTTACGCTATAGTTACAATTTAGACACTCGGGACCTTTTTTAATTTCTGGACAAGGACCAGGCAAGCAGCACTACACATTTACAGGAACTGTGAATTTTAAAGCATGAATTCCCATTTGGCAAATGCCGGAAAATAATAATAATAACGATGATGGAATTTGTTAAGTGCTTACTATGTGCAAAGCACCGTTCTAAGCACTGGGGGGGATACAAGGTGATCAAGTTGTCCCATGTGGGGCTCACAGTCTTAATCCCCATTTTACAGATGGGGGAACTGAGGCTCAGAGAAGTTAACTGACTCGCCCAAGGTCACGCAGCAGACCTGTGGCGGAGCTGGGATTAGAACCCATGACCTCTGACTCCCAAGCCCGGGCTCTTTCCACTGAGCCACGCTGCTTCTCAAATAACTTATTTGGTAAATCTGGCTACCTGTTACATTTATTTTTTCTATAAACAAAGATTCACCATTTAGTCCTGTGATTACTGCAGATTTCTCTCTAACGTTTTTGTGGTTAGCTGCTTTGCAGCTGAGACAAGCATTTCATTAAGTTACATATATTCTTATGCCCAGAAATGAAGCTCCTTCCCTGGAGGGCACACGTCACTAACTCTAAGCCGTAATACTATTTGAAAGCAGGAATCCCTATCAAGAATTTTTAAAATGTCTTTTATAATCTAAGGATCCCAAAAATCATGCATCTGCATTTAGAAACTGCACCCCTAATTTAACGTTCCTGAGAAATAAAGCGGTCCCAGTAAGGAATGGAAATATTCTTCAGCCTAGGACAGAAAATTATGCTGGGATGTTTAATTTGCTCCCTGATCTCTGAACATCTTTCCAGGTCATAATGTACTTTGTAAGAATGTCTGATATGCATACCAAACTCTCAGAAGGACCCCATCAACCTTCCATCTGAATGGGAGAACAGTTAAACATAAGAATGAGGTCAGTATTCCTTGTCTGGCTCTACTAGTCTGTGTGAATTTCAAAGACCTTGTTTTCCTTACCCTTCTGTCCAACTGGGATTTTTAAGAGACCAGAGCAAGAGATTCTAGGTGACTTGGGCGTCTTTAAATAGATCAGGAAACTCGTTCAAATTAAGAAAATGAAATTGCCTTGAAAAGCAAGATTTGAGTTCAGGAAATGGGCGATTAGAAACGAATCATGACTAAACACGTTCCTGCTATTTTGAGGGGCCTTAGAGGAAATGACATTCGTCATGCTGGGGTGTATATTTCATTATTGCTTGCTGTTTGAAACAATGAAGAAATTCAGGAGACCTTAGAAATCATTGCCACCACCAGAGCAGAGTGGTTAGGGGTAATAATAATACTGATGGCATTTATTAAGCGCATACTATGTGCAAAGCACTGTTCTAAGCGCTGGAGGGGTTACAAGGTGATCAGATTGTCCCACAAGGGGCTCACAGTTTTAATCCCCATTTTACAGATGAGGTAACTGAGGCACGGAGAAGTTAAGTGACTTGCCCAAAGTCACACAATTGGTATTGATGAGGAACTGTGACTAGGCCCCCAGAAGAGATTTTCAGCACACAGTAAGCACTTGAATGAATGAATGAATCTCCTAAGGAATGAAGGCCTCTCTGACCAAAGGAGATCCCTAACACTGGGAATTCAGGAATGAGATACTAAAGCAGGGTTTCATTAAGTTTCATTTGCTATTTAGAACACCAAGCTGAGAGGAAGCAGCAGCTCTTTACATGATGACAAGCTCTAAGTCCAATTCATACTTCATGCCTTAATACTCAGTCTTGGTTTTAATTATGTCCAGTATCCCAGCCAGAAGAATATCTTCTGAATGTGTGCTGAGAAGAATATCTTACTGACAGTACTCTCTGAGCTGCACACAAGCAGCTTGGCCTACTGGAAAGAGCCCGGGCCTGATAGTTAAAGGACACGGGTTCTAAACCTGGCTCCGCCACATGTCTGCTGTGTGACCCTGGGCAAGTCACTTCACTTCTCTGTACCTCAGTTATCTCATCTGTAAAATGGGGATTCAGAGTGCGAGCTTCATGCGGGATGGAGGCTGTGACCCAGCTGATTACCTTGGATCTCAACCCAGCACCTAGAACAGTGCTTAACACATACTAAGAGCTTAACAAATACCGTGGTTATGATTACTATTATCCTGTTATTTACACTCTGTACCTTCAGCCAGTGCAATGATCCCGACCCTTTTTCCTGAATCAAAACTGTATTG
Source organism: Tachyglossus aculeatus (assembly GCF_015852505.1). Lineage (NCBI taxonomy): Eukaryota > Metazoa > Chordata > Mammalia > Monotremata > Tachyglossidae > Tachyglossus > Tachyglossus aculeatus. Next base: position 13,425,673 of record NC_052078.1, read on the forward strand.
ATTAAGTACCTGCTGTGTATAGAGAACAAAGAGAGATAAAGGTTGCAATCCCCAGCTTTGAGGTGTTTATAATATGATGGGGGAGACAGACTCAGCAGAAATTTCACAGAGGGAAAAAAAAAGAATGAAAAGGAAAAGAGAAGGAAAAGCAGTGTGGTGGAGTGGAAAGACCACAGGCCCAGTAGTCAGAGGACTTGGGTTCTAATCCCAGCTCCACCACTCGTCTACTGTGTGACCTTGAGCAAGATACCTAACTTTTCTGTGCCACAGTTACAGAATCTGTAAAATGGGAGTTAAGATCCCAAGCCCTATGTGGGTCAGGAACTGTTTCCTACCTGATTAGCTGTATCTACCCCAGCATTTAGTACGGTGCCTGGCACGTAGGAAGCACTTCACAAATTCCACAGAAAAAGAATGGGAAGATGTATAAATCAATGTTTAACTAGTAGTATCCATTAAATTATGTGTGCAGAGGTGCCACAGGTATACGCGGATGACATATTATTGGGGAGGTGTGAACTGAGAAGACAGTGAATTAGCAGCGGTGTGGACTAGTGGAAAGACCATGGGCCTGAGAGTCAGAGGAGCTGAGTTCTAATTCTGGCTCTATCACTTGCCTCCTTTTATGACTTTGGGCAAGTCATTAACTTCCTCTCTGCCTCAGTTCCCTCAACTGTCAAATGGGGATTCAATTCCTCCCCTCCTTCCACCTCAGATTGTGAGCCCTATGAAGGAGAGGGACTATGTCCAACCATTTATCTTGTATCTACTCCAGTGCCCAGTACAGGGCTTGGCACATAGTAAATGCTGTACAAGTACTGCAATTATTATTAATCAAGAATGCCTCCGCGTGGAGGTGAGATTTCAGAAGGGCTTTGAAAACAAGGAATGTGTCTATCAACTCTTATATTGCACTCTTTCAAGTGCTTAGTACAATACTCTGCAGACAGTAAGCTCTCAGTAAATCCAAATGATTGAAACAGGAAGAGAACTGTTGGTATATATGCTGGGTTCTACCAACATGGAGGGGATGCCCTTTTTAAACACTTCTACAAACAGTTCCTCAACATAGAGAGCACTGAGCAGATGCCTCAGAATCTCAAAGATGTCTTCATCACCATCTTCGAGGAGAAATGTGAAAGATTAGATGGTGGCAATTACAAAGGCATCCTGTTACTCTCTGATGCCAGTGAGATCCTAGCAATCAATCAGTTGTTTTTACTGAGTCCCTCTACATTCAGACCCCTCTCAGGATCATACCTAGAGAGGTTCCAGTACTCTACCAGTCATGACTACAGGAGGGAGAGTCAAGCAGAGGAATACGCATTCCATTCCTAGCTTGGGCAGTGGCTAGCGAGTGGAAGGCAATCTGCTACATGTCAAAACTCACCTGGGCTGGGCAGCAGTGGCATGGAAGAGAGATTAGGACAGAGACACGTTTACTGCGTGGAAGGAGGCAATGGTAAACCACTTCTGTATTTTTACCAAAAAAACTCTATGGATACGCTACCAGAACAATTGCAGGTGGAAGTAGGGCGTTCTGGGAGACATGTGTCTATGGCGTCACTACGGGTTGGACACGACTTGACAACGGTAAAACACTTCTGTATTTTTACCAAGAAAACTCTATGGATACGCTACCAGAACAATTGGAGGTGGAAGTGGGGCGTTCTGGGAGACATGTGTCTACGGCTTCACTACGGATTGGACACGACCCAACAGCATAAGACAACAACTGTTTCCACAGCACTGTATATCATTAATGCCTATATATCATTATAGTAAGAATATATCATTAGTAGCTATGATCCCTGACTGTGAGGAGCTTACAGTCTAGAGGGGGAGACCAACTATGAAATCAATTACAGATAGGGGAAGCATCCTTCCTTCTGAAACAGCATGGTGTAGTGGAGGGAGCCTGGGCATCAGAAGGTCATGGGTTCTAATCCTGGATCTGCCACTTGTCTACTCTACGACACCCAGCAGCTCACTTCACTTGTCTGGGCCTCAGTTTCCTCATTTGCGAAATGAGGATTGAGACTATGAGCCCTACGAGTGACAGGGACTGTGTCCAACCCAATTTGCTTTTATCCACCCTAGAGCTTAGTACAGTACCTGGCACATAGTAATTGTTTAACAAATACCACAATTAGTATCATTATTATTAAGTAGAAAAGTGAGGAGGTGCCCTGATAGGAAAGGTCTTCTACTTCTCCTCCAATTTTTTGGCTCATAGTAGAGCGAAGCATCTTTTATATTTTGACTTTGGCCGCGGTGATGGGAACATTTTATCAGTGTAAAAGAAAGATGGAAAGTCAAAAATACACTGTAGATGAACAAGCTGGTAAACTGGTTTTGAGGCTCAATTTTATGTCATACCAATCAGAGCCATTGGTAGGAAAGACAGTCATAGACTTGAGATGAGTATCTGCAACTGGAGGGAAAAAAAGACAGAATATGCTACTAAAACTGAATTTACACCTATCTCATCTCCTGTCCCTTTACATACCTCTGCAGTGTCTAAATAATATCTCTGCAGAGTTCTCAAAATGAAGTCACAGAAAACACCCTTCACTCAGTCTGTTATTGCTTGCGTGGGCATGTAATACTTTGCTCTGCCTTTAGAAACTCCTAAATATACAGTCAGTGCCGACTGAGGCTCAATGTTAATGAGAAAGCAAAATTCTCTTTACCAGGAACAAAGTGCTGGCAAAGTAAACCATGTTTGACAAAAAATGTTTTTGGTGCCCGTCAGTCAGACAAGCGAACATAATGCATGTGACAATGTCATTGTTTAACAGCTATAATGAACCAAGGGAGCTGGCTCTTTGGACCCTAACCAAGTCCAGAAGGTTCAGTCTTCAGTGAAAAAACACAGAGTTACAAATTTACTGGAATAAGTTTGCCGCAAACTTGGGGGAGAAGCTGAGTCTGTTAGCCCCGTATCTTGACACTTGCCCTCAAGCATTTAAAAGAAAAAAATAACCCTCTGCTGGGGTCAGTGATCATTTCAGAGATTTCAGGGAAAATGCGATATAAAACAAAGGAAAGATCTGTACCTTTGGATCAACTGGAAAGGGAAAGAATTTGAAATATGCCCAGAATGAAAGATTTGCTTGTACTTGAGGCTCTCTTCCCCTATTCAGGGTTTCCTGAAAAATGTGCCCTGACTATAGAATGGTAGAATGATGTGATAGGCAGGCAGAAGCCCGGGCCGTGAGAAATGAAATGGTGTTAGCCCTCCACAACATTTCATATGGGGTAAAGAAAACATGTCTTCAGTGGGAGCCAACTAAATTGTCAAAAGCTTATCAAAAACTAAGCAATCCTTTGATGACCTGACTGCGTGTTCATTTGGCTTTACCAAACAAATGAAAGATAAGTACTTTTTTAAAAATATGATAAATTAATGGGAGAGGGAAACCATTCATAGCAGTCCCTTCTTCTGGCCCCTGGGCTGCCGGTTAATTATGCTGGCTAAAGAGCATCAGCAAAGTTGTGGGAAGAAACCTTCAAGCCGAAACTGCCCACACCCTTCCTGCCTTGGGTCAGAAAATTTATCACCACATTCAAATGTAATAAAGACAAAGGAGTCACTTTCCCCCCCGACACACTCCCATCATTTCCCACCACGATAATAGGAGACAGACAGCTTGGTCACTCTATTGATATATTCACTCAATCGTATTTATTGAGTGCTTACTGTCTGCAAAGAACTGTACATGGAAACACTGCATATGATTTCTCCTTAGAGGGCTAATTTGCATAAATGTTACTCCTCACAAATGAAATCACAATGATTGAATTTGTACCCTCGTCAACACAATGGAAAGGGAAATAATTTCTAATTGTGGACTCAAAAATGAAAGCGCTACCTTCCCGGAAGGTGATTATTACACCTATTTTTCACTTTACCTTCTTTCTTCCAGAGTCTGAATTTTATGCATTGTACCACGCCCGGTATATTCCATTAATTGAACTATTTCAATGGAATATGATTTCATTTTAAAATAGTCAGAATCATATCTGCGCTGTCTCTCCATGTTTCTAGAAAAATAATCAGTTCTAGAATAATGAAGTGAATGTCAGGATGAGTTTAGCCAAGGTCTCAATTACCTAACCTCTGAATTAGACAAACAGACATGCATTGTTGCAAGAGAAAAGGCCAACACGGTTTGTATCTAACGCTACTCTTCAGTCCTAGTATGCTAATGCCACTCCAATGTTAGGGTTAGATTGGCAGTGGGAAACTGAGATTTGGGTCATTACCCAGTTAATTCCAATAATTTAGGCAGCCAATCTTCATAATTTAGTCTGAAAAACTTCCCTCTTTTTCCACAATAGCAGATTTCTTCTCTTAAGTGAGTCGACTCTCCACTAACTGCCTCGGTACCCTGCTCTGCCTCTTTAGAACTGGCCCAAATTTGTGCTGCCAATTGAACAGCCTTAACTGATTGTCACGGAGACTAGTCTCGTTACGTGTAGGCCAAATTTGGAACGAGACCACAGTGTCAAAACCTTAGGGCCCATAGAGGTCACACCGATTAAGAACTTTGTGCAAAGTTCAGTCACCTCCCCTGCTTAAACAGCAGGGCATTCAAAATGATATCATTTTCACTACATCATTGAAAATGCTTAAGAATTAAGCATAGGCATGCCTTTAATCTAACCACAATTAAGACTATTAAATTATAATTCTTCTTTGGCTCTCTTTTTCATTTTTAAAAAATTACCTCACCAACGATAAAGCAGACTTCTGATGTCTTATTTGTGGTTTCATCATGCTATCACATGTAGTTGATCAAATAAATTCAGGTAGCATTTTTCAATTATTTCTTATTCTCCCTGTGCATCATGCTAATTGAGGGACACTACCAAAACAGAGGAGAAAACTATTTTGCAAATCTCAGATAAGTATTTACTAAGTGATTATACCCAGGATTAGAGTGAATTACTGAATATATTCAAAGATAAATATTGGCCTATCTAGACCCGTCCAAAATTCAGTGGTTTGGAGGCCATGAGGAAAGTACAACTCAATGTCCAAACTTCAAACATTTACAAGCTCAAAGCATATGAATTTGCCTTGCAGAGAAAACGTGTGTGGTCTATAAGTCTTTAGGATGGCAAAACTAAAAAGGAAGCTAATTCCCACTTGGAAATGGAATTAGTCCTGGTCCCAAAAATCTCTTAGGACATGAGTTCAAGAAAACGGTGATTATGTGGGTGAAAATTTTCATAAAACTTTGGGGTTGGGGAATCTGCTATTAAAGAGGTCAGAAAATTATAGACCATCTCTATGCCTATTCAAGTGAAAATAACGTCACTGGTCGAGTCGCATTCAGAGCACACCAGGATGAAGGAGTATCCGGCAAACCGAGACTGTAATAATTCACCGTCAAAGGTTCTATGCGAGTTCTTACTACTTTCTTTCTGAGGAACTCACCAAGCTTTTCATGGATTATTTCATTAATATGCATGTACTTCCATTGAATTGAGAGAGTTTCCCATCCTTTAACAGGCACGGGAACTGTATATAAAGTAGAAAAAAAAAATCACGCCCTTCCATTAGAACATACTGCCTCATGCATATATACATAAAGATGCAACCTAAATGAACCAGAGAAATTGGTTCTGTTGAAATTTCTTCTCCAAGGGCAAGATAACTTGCTTATGAGTTTGACAGAGGCTCCTCTGTCCAACACACTGGAAACCAAGCCCAAAAGCACTTTATTCTTAGGAGTTTTTTTTCCAGCGGAGATATGGGAACTCTTCAAATGGTGATAACCAGCTGTAGCAGAAAGAATTACACTGTATAAATGTATTTGATAAGTACGTACCTTCTACTGTCTACCTTCTACGTGTCTCCCCTTTCTAGACTGTGAGCCTGCTGTTGGGTAGGGACCGTCTCTATATGTTGCCAACTTGTACTTCCCAAGTGCTTAGTACAGTGCTCTGCACACAGTAAGCGCTCAATAAATGATTGAATGAATGAATGAATTCCCATTTTACAGATGAGGTACCTGAGGCACAGATGAGTGAAGTGAATTGCCGAAGGTCACAAAGCAAACAAGTGAAGAAGCAGCGGGGCATGAAAAATCAGGGACCTAAGTGCATAGAACATCAGCCTAGGAGTCAGAAGGACCTTTGTTCTAACCTTGGTTCTGTCACTTATTTGCTGTGTGACCTTGGGCCGGTCACTTACCTTCTGTACCTCAGTGACTTCATCTGTAAAACGGGGATTAAAACTGTGAGCTCTATGAGGGGCAGGGACTGTGTACAGCATGATTAGCTTGAATCTACCCCAGTACTTAGGACAGTGCCTGTCACAGAGTAAAACCTTAACAAATACCATAAAAACAAAACAAAAAAAAACAGTGATTGAGCCATCAAAACACAGGCCCTTCTGATTTCCAAGCCCATGGAGGAATTGGAATTAGAATCTGGGCCCTTTTGATTTCCAGGGTCATAATGGAGCCAAAATTAGAACCCAGGTCCATCTGTCTTTTAGGCTCGTGCTCTATCCTTTAGACATATTGCTTCTTACCATTTATTGATTGATGATGACCATGTATTCAGAAGCATATGCTAAATGCAGGCTTTTGAGATTTTTAGCAAAAGCTCTTCTAACCCTTTGCCTAGTGTCCCATTGCCAGGAGCCCACAGATGAATGTGAATTTGACAGCAGACTGAAAAAAATATGAACAAAGTGAACACATTCACGTATCTCATTAAGACTACAAAAACCTCAATTATTCTACCTTTTCAGTAACTGCTTTCGGCTTTCCCTTTTTATCTAGCAAGAGGCTGGTAGTATTTTCCACAGGTCTCCTGTTCTGTTTCACGAAATTTCTGACTTCTGTTTTCCTTTTGGCTTAATATCTCGAACGTGGTTGTCTCATGATTGCTTCTATTTATTTTTAGAACGTCTAGTGATTCTCTCCTATTAGTAAGAATCAAATCAACAAGGGCAGCTGGCCTTAGTTTCTTCTACTTTCTGTACTAGAAAATTGCCCTCGATGTGATGGGAAAACCTATGTGTCAATCTGAAGCTAATTAGTGTGTTTTCCCCGGTGGGTTTCTGCAGGTCCCCATTAATATGAGATCATGACTGGAAAATGATTTGATGAGTTAACCCAAAAAAGAAGGTTTCAATCCCATCCTCCATGCTTGGTGCTCTATAATGTATACTTAGACCATCCAAGATGGTACCCCATATTTTTTTATTCTTTCTCTTTCACCCAAACATTCTATACCTATTGATCTGCTTCCCTTTTCTCCCTCTACTCTCTCCTGGAAAACCTTTACTTTTTCTAGTAAAATGCTTTGTGGTTTTTCATGGCTCTGCTATGGGGTTTCTCTCAGAGCAGGTTTGCATGTTAACCAATCCATCGTATTTATCGAGCGCTTACTCTGTGCAGAGCACTGCATTAAGCACTGGGGAGAGTAATATATCTGTACTTGAAAATGTCTCATTACAGTAGTAGAGGCTGTGTGGTGAATATGGAAGTGACATATAAATACATAACTAGCATATACATAACTACTGAGGCCTCCTTGCATCACTGACAGCTGATCTCAGCTAAAAAGCTATACACCCTACATGTGGATAACTTACAATGGGAGTAGCCCTATGATGAGGATGACAATAATGATATTTGTCAAGTGCTTACTAGGTGCTAAGCAGTATATTAAACCCTGGGGTAATGCCTGTGCTCTTTCTGCTAGGTCACGCTGTTTCCACTTGGACTGGACTTTGACCAGCTGAGTTTTCAATGTTTGCTTGAGCTTGACCCCAAATCTATGTATCATCCTTTTTCACTCCTTCTTAGGTTTTTATCATCACAGCACTGTACTAAGCGCCTGAGTATGAATAAAAGAAAGGCAGAATTCTATATTTCTGATGCAACCACCTCCACAAAATATAACTATTTCGTGAGTCCCATGTGTGACATAGATTGTGTTCAACATGATTAGCTACCTCAGCGCTTAATACAGTGCCTGGCACAGAGTATATCAAATACCACGGGAAAATCTCCCCCACCCATAAAAAACTCCTTGTATGTTTTTCTTGTTGTCATATGACCTCCTCTATAAGAAACGGAAAAAAACATACAGACCGTGTGTCCAATGCTCTAGCAATCGGACATCTCCCAAGGGTTCATATTTCCTGCCAGATGCATCTTTCCCAGAAGAAATTTTTCTGGCTGTGCAGAAACAGAATATTTAGGTATTATTTGGCAGTGCTGTTGATTAACGCGCAGCATTTAGAAATTCGTGAACTACTCAGCCTGTCTTCTATTTCCTTGCGACTAAAACCCCCGGAACCTAAAGTCTCATCTCAGCTTGATGCTCTGCCCTTTAAATTGACTCTGATTTTTTTTAATGAATTAGAATGGCATTTTCTCCTTTGCCTAGGAAGATTAACACTACTCTCCATGTAAGAATTCAGAATTTTTTTAAAAAGTGTATCTGTTCTTTTAACCACATTAGAGCATGTAGTACTTTCTTCTTGTCCTTCAACTCTTCTTCTCTCTGATAATCTCTTCCCACTCTTCTCCTCTTCCACCCTGACCTGCTATGACTTTGTTGGTCTATGTCTCGTTCCCATTCCAGCAATCTCTCCTATCCCTTTCATTGTCTGATCACAAGAAACTTTTTCTTATTCCCCCTTCCCATCATTCTTTTTTTCTTCCTCTCCTGCTCTTCTTTAAAATCACCATATAGTCTGTAGGATTCACATGCTGGGAAGCAGTGTGGCCTACTGGCGAGAGCACAGGATCGGAGGTCAGAGGACGCGGGTTCTAATCCCAATTCCACCACTTGTCTGCTGTGTGACTTGGGGTAAATCACAGTTTCTCTGTGCCTCAGTTACTTCATCTGCAAATGGGGATTAAGACTGTAAGCCCCATGTGGGACAGGGACTGTGCCCAGCCTGATTACCTTGGATCTATCGCACTGCTTAGAACAATACTTGGCACATAGTAAGTGCTTAACGAATACCATAATTTTTCTGAAAAATTGTTACTTTCAGCATTTGCTCCTCTAGGCTAGCGGCTAATGGGAAATCTACCATTCACTCTCTCCTTCTCCTGCTATCTCCCTGTTGCCTCTCTGTTGCTCATCCCTTATAATAATGAGAAAAATTGTGGCAGTTTTAAGTGTTTACTAAGTGTCAAGCACTGTAGAAGACACAAAACAGTCATAATCCCTCTCCCACATAAGGCTCACACTTTAAGCAGAAGGGAGAACAGATAGCTAATTCCCACTGTACGAATGAGGATACCAAGGGGCAGTGAAGTTAAATGATTTTCCCAAGATGTCAGAGCAGGCAAGTTATTTTCTGTTTTTAACGTTCAACTCTCCTCCCCTTTCCTCTTATCTCTCTCCTGGACTTTGGCAGAAAGTTTGGAGGATAGTAAGGCATACTGAACATCTGTCCTGGGTAATTATAGAAAAATATACAAATGTCCAGGCTGAACTGATCACTCTCAGCAGCTCTCACGTTTTTTCAAATTCACCAACTCCTCCAAGCATATGTTTGGTTTAGGTCTCTCGGCATTCTGAGGCCTGAAGTAGAGCCATCCTAGAATAACGGGGAATGTAAACACCAGACAAGATGAGAGCATTTTTCTCTCCTCCCCCCTCCCGCTCTTCCTTCTTCCCATCTTCCGCTTCAGCCCAATTTAATTAGAAAGGAGCAACTGCCTTTCAGCTGCCAGGCTCTGCATCTGCCTCCACAGGAATTTTAGAACATTTGCTTCCGAGACAGGGTCTAGGAGCTCCTCAAGAGGAGGTTCCCCGTGGCCGCTGAATGAATGGCAGAATCCCCAGCAAATGTGGCCATCAAATTCCCTCAGGATCCCACACCCTGTCCAGGTTGCATCAGCAGGCAAAGTGGAGAGGCCAAGGCAACACCCAAACTAGATGTCCAGGAAGGATTGGTCACCCACCTCAACTCCCCGTAAATACTTCCATGGAAAACAGACACGAAGAGAGCTCAAATCTAAAACCAAGATATTAACATAATTTATCTACCACTTCTTTCATCTCTCACATCTTTTTTTCATTTTAAAAAGATGGAAGTATAAAACAAGCTTGTTTAGGATCAATCCACAAAAGAAGTTGAAGGGTTGTGGTCTTGTGGTCCTAAGTTATTTAGTGAACTCTACTTAAAGAGTTTAGTAACGATCATCTCAATGTAAATAGGAGCAGTGTGATCTAGTGGAAAGAACATGGGCCTGGGAATCAGGAGACCTGGGTTCTAATCTTGGCTCCTCCATTTGCTAGCTGTGTGACCTTGGAAAAGTCATCTGACTTCTCTGTGCCTACATCTCCTCAGAAGGAAAATAGGAATTTTTTCTGTCCTCCCTCGCACTTAGACTGTGATCCCCATGTGGACAGAGACTCTGATCTGGTTGCAGAGTGTCTATTCCAGCATATAGCACACCGCTTGGCAAACAGTATGTGAGAAATGCTACTGTTATTATTTGATATTATTATTCAGTGAAAAGAAGTTCATGGCCCAAGGGGCAATTTGTTTAGGGTTGTATGCACGGAGCTCAGATTAAAACATCTCAAGAATCAACATTGTGGCAACGGCAGCAGGGCTGTGAGAAGGCTGAGAGAGGTTTTGTAAGACAGAGTAGCAATGGCACCAGAGGTCCAAGTTGGGGCAAACCCTACAAACCCATGCACGAAGGAGAAGGGTAACTGACCCCACCGGTGTCCTCTCCCCGCCTGCAGGGAGTCTAGGGCCATGTCAGAAGGCAGATATGTTGAGTCCTCCGGCCCCTTCCTTCCCCACTGAAAGCCTAAAATCACTCCAGACCACCCCAGAGCCCACTCGGCAAGCCAAAGGCCAAAAAAAGACGAGGCAAGGGAAGGTTCTCCACCACCCCCTCATGCCCACCACGGGAGGGGCCTGGGATCACCTACAAGGAAGGGAAGGGACGCTGAGCCCCCCAGCCTCTCCTCTTACCCCTGAGGCCTGGGATCGGGCCTGAGGGAATGGTTATCTTCTGCACATGAGTGTCTGAGGACTAAGCAAAGGGAAGGGCTCCTCCCTTACCGCCCATCCTACTGGAGGCCCAGAACTGTCCAGAGAGAAGAGACCCCAGCCCCCATGGTACTTCCTCCCACTCCACATATGCCAGACTACCACTCTCTCCACTTTCAAAGCTCACATCTCCTCCAAGAAGCCTTCCCTGCTTAAGCCCTCTTTTTTCTGGCTCACTCGTCCTTCTGCATCATCTATGTGCTTCAGTCAGTGACCTCTGGACACTTGATATCCACCCCCCAGCCCCAAAGAATCGATGTACGTATTTTAAAACTATATATTATAAATTAGTCTCCCACTCCAGATTGCAAGCTCATTATAGGCCGAGAAGGTGTCTGCCAATTCTGTTGCACTGTACTCTCCCAAGCGCTAAGTTCAGTGCTCTGCTCATGGTGAGTGCTCAAAAAATACAGTCGATTGATTGATCTCGTTTATGAGAATTCTAAAAGCTCCAGCCCCACACAAATCAATCATTGCTAGCACCAATATGTGGGCATTTCTTATTCTAAATACTCCAAATTGATGGCCTAAAGTATCATTGTGAAACTTGGTTCAATAGAATAGATTTGAGAAGCTCCTAGTGGATAAAACATGGACCTGGGAAACAGAATGATCTGGGTTCTAATCCCAGCTCTTATATTTGTCCGGTGTGCGACCTAGGGCAAGTCACTTAACTTCCCTGGGCCTCAGTTACTTCATCTGTAACAGGGTGTGTGTGTGTGTGTGTGTGTGTGTGTGTGTGTGTGTGTGTGTGTGTGTGTGTGTGTGTGCTTGTTTGTGGGTTTTCTGCTTAGGAAGTGTTTTTTCTGCCACAAGTCAGGTTCTTTCCAATGTCCTCATATTTCTTCTTTTGGAAAACGAGAGGTTACGCAAACAGAAATCTGGTTAGAGAAAGAGAGAGTGAGATGGAGAGAAGAAGGAAGGGAGAGAGAGAGAGAGAAGGTGGAGGGAGGCTTACTTTTAGCATTGCTGAAAATGCAGGTTAGCAGGTGGTAAAAATATGATTCAAAATGCCTCGTTTGGCGGAACAAAAATCATAGCCAGCAAAAAATAAACAAAAGAGTAGATTATACATTATGTAAAATGTTAATGCCGGGACCCGCAGTAAATCGTATACTAAATGCAACACACACAGAGTTGTGATAATTTTAAAAAATCGATTCAATAGGGAACAGTTCAGACAATAGTCAGTTTTCCAATGCATCTGCTTTAGAGATGACCCTGCCTAGGTTTTTGTTACTTTACGGAATCATCAAACTCCAGAGCAAGAAGGGGCCTTGGAGGTCTCCAGGTCTCCTGCTTCCAGAAAAGTGAGTGCCCAGTTGATCTGGTACCAAAGGTCATCTTTTCTTTTCTTAAATAATAATAATAATAATGGCATTTACTAAGCACTTATTATATGCAAAGCACGGTTCTAGGTGCTGGGGAGGTTACGAGGTGATCAGATTGTCCCCCGGGGGGCTCACAGTCTAAATCCCCATTTTTCAGATGTGATAACTGAGGCCCAGAGAAGTGAAGTGACTTGCCCAAAGTCACACAGCTGACAAGTGGTGGAGCCAGGATTTGAACCCATGACCTCTGACTCCATAGCCCGTGCTCTTTCCATTGAGCCACGCTGCTTCTCTTAAAGCTCTTCAGAAGTAAGAATCTCCACAACTTTCCTCCACAGTGCTCTAGTCCACTGTTCTGCACATAGTAATCAATCATATTTATTGAGTGCTTAACACTGTACTAAGTGCTCGGGACAGTATAACGGAGTTGGCAGGTAATACCACTGATTGATTGGGACAGTTGCTAAAAATTCAAAATTAAAAAGACTTAAAATTTTACCATTTCCCAAGTTCTTACAGGATTATAAAACAATCAATGAAATATTCTTATTGTTAATGGTCTATCAAAGCTTCCAGGACTTGTTTTCGCCCATACTAGGGCCGTCCGGACATCCTGACAGTCCTGACAATAAATACGATTGAATGAATGACACACTGGAGAAGCAGCGTGGCTCGGTGGAAAGAGCCCAGGCTTTGGAGTCAGAGGTCATGGGTTCAAATCCCAGCTCCTCCACCAACTGTCAGCTGTGTGACTTTGGGCAAGTCACTTCACTTCTCTGGGCCTCAGTTCCATCACCTGGAACTGTTGGGTAGGGACTGTCTCTATATGTTGCCAACTTGTACTTCCCAAGCGTTTGGTGCAGTGCTCTGCACACAGTAAGCGCTCAATGAATACGATTGAATGAATGAATGAATGAAGATGGGGATTAAAACTGTGAGCCCCCTGGGGGACAACCTGATCACCTTGTAACCTCCCCAGCGCTTAGAACAGTACTTTGCACATAGTAAGCGCTTAACAAATATTATTATTATTATTATCATTATTATCATTATTATTCTCCCACACTGTGAGCCCGCTGTTGGGTAAGGACCGTCTCTAGATGTTGCCAACTTGTACTTTCCAAGCGCTTAGTACAGTGCTCTGCACACAGTAAGTGCTCAATAAATACGATTGAATGAATGAATAAGTGAATGAGAAAATAGCTGTGCCTTTCCAAGAATGACAAGAGAGGGCATTTCCTTTGGAAGCCACAAGAGGGAGTGTGGAGCCGACTTGGAAATTCCACATATTCCCTAGAATTGCAGGTGGCATATTGCAAAAAACAAACTTCCCAACTATCTCATTAACTGTTGAATCATTTTGCTCCTTCCGGCCTCTTCCCAATACCACATTTTCCCCTATGGGAAGAGTTTAGATTTACCACCTCAAAAAAGCTTTTGCAAAGCACAAGGTTTTTATCTTGGACACCTGAAAGTATAACTTCTGACCTCTGCCTCAAAAAAGGAAACATCCACGGACCCAAAAATGACTCCTGGATGTCCAAGTGTAATTTCAGAACGGACTGCCATCGGTGACTCTCAGTGAAAATCAAAAGATGAAAATTAAGCCCGATCTCCTGTAAAAACAAGCCTGCTGAATTAGGGAGATGCAGCTGTTTAAGTGAAAATTATGAAACATGGGTTACTCCACAGGCTGAATTTTAAATAATAATAATAATGATGGCATTTATTAAGCACTTACTATGTGCAAAACACTGTTCTAAGCGCTGGGGAGGTTACAAGGTGATCAGGTTGTCCCACAGGGGGCTCACAGTCTTAATTCCCATTTTACAGATGAGGTAACTGAGGCACAGAGAAGTTAAGTGTCTTACCCAATGTTACACAGCTGACAATTGGCGGAGCTGGGATTTGAACCCATGACCTCTGGCTCCAAAGCCCGTGCTCCTTCCACTGAGCCACGCTGCTTCTCATCTGTGTTGTTGATCATAATGACAAGTCCGACGCTAGCCCCACGTACAATTGATCCCTCTTACAGGACAGATCAAATTCTTTCCTTTCATATTGTGCCTTGATAGTCTCCACATTGCCATTTTAGCATCCTTGTTAGCGGGATCTACGCACGTGTGGATATGCAGAGTGACCATATACGGGGATGGAAATGACTAGAAGGGAATGCACAGTCCTGACAGATCTGCCCCTAGGAGCCTGGGCACCTCCACCCTTCACTCTTTAATTTCCTTCTTTCCACAGCAGGATGGCATCATTTGTGGTTTTCTGTTGCTGTGTCCCCTTCCTGGTGTGGTTAAAGCTCATAGTACTGGGCACCTTCATGTCCCATAAATGGGACCTGATTATCTTGTCTCTACCCCAGCGCTTAGTACAGTGCTTGGCCCATAGTAAGCCCTTAACGAATACCACAATTATCATCTTTATTGTTATTTATTTATTCATTTATTCTCTAATTTATTTATTTATTTATTTTACTTGTACATATCTATTCTATTTATTTTTTGTTAGTATGTTTGGTTTTGTTCTCTGTCTCCCCCTTTTAGACTGTGAGCCCACTGTTGGGTACGGACTGTCTCTATATGTTGCCAACTTGCACTTCCCAAGTGCTTAGTCCAGTGCTCTGCACACAGTAAGCGCTCAATAAATACGATTGATTGATTGATTATCAGTATATTCTTGTTATCAGCATCCAAATCTCTCCACCTCTGCTTCTGCCCCCGAGGTCTGCAGCCCAGAAGTGGCGTCTGCGCTCTGGGGGGACCTGGGAAGAGAGCATAGAAGCTCTGGAGCAAGATCAAAACTTTGCCCTTTGCAAAAGCTTTCTGAGGAGGTATTTGGTATTTGGAAGAGGCCGAAATGAGCAAACTGATTCAATCGTTAAGATTGGGGGATTCCCCCAGAGAAACCAGCCCTGTTCAGACGGCCCCAGATGCTGAGGGTTAGTGTGGCATATGGTGCCATCAGTCTGTCTGTCTGATTTCCTTGAGGGTTTCCAGTGGCCTGCCCACTTCTGGATAAAATGAAGTCTCTTCATTAGGTTCTGTATGCCAGAGGCTCGCTTTATTGCTCGAAAGCTGCACAATAGAATTGAAAAAGAGATCAAAAAAATTGTTTTCCCCATGATAAAAAGCGAGTTAGATGCGGCCTTAGTGGCCAGAAAATATAAGTGACCCCAGGGGGGTTTCAATGGTGGAGCTTTGAGGCCTCAACAGCTGGGCCCTGAGATGTTGTGACAAGCAGACGGCTCTCCTCGAGCTCTGCTGCAGTGGTGGCTGCTGCTTTGGCTGCTGGCTGGGTCACTTTTCTGCTGACTGTGCCTAGGAGCAGCTGTGAGGGAGAGGAGATTTGCTATTATTTCTCCACTTCCTCCACATCCCGGAGGGGTCTCAGCCTCTAAACCCACGACTCCAACCTTATTGGTAAACGGTCTGGAGAGGAAATCCAATTTTCAACCCCGAGGTTTCCTGAGGTGATTGTGCAGATCAGGGGAGAGGACTGCATAGAAGTAGCAGATGTTTTTTATTAATTGAATGCATGCATTTCAGTGACCGGGGCATAAAGAACATACTGTACGGAAACATACCCGATGAATTCCCAGAGAGATTCTTCTCTGCGTGTTAACGTACGATGACCCCATCTGAGGCTACAGTGAGCTCTGTATCGTTCATCTAACACTGAAGAGTCATTCTTCAAAAAAATACTGGGTCTCCTGAGTTACTGAGTCAATGTTTTAGCCTGTGTCTGCATGTTCCTGAGGGAGGAATCTCAACATGATTTTGTGAATGTGTTTCTTCTGGGATGGGTGTGTGTCTTTCAATTTTTCCATATAAGTTTTACAGGAAGCACAAGAAGTTCTATGTCTCTCCTCCTGCTGGCTCTGCCTATGTAGATTCCCACTTAGGTTTTCAATGAAAAATACATTAATAGCAACATCAACGATAGTAATAATGGTATTTACTAAACACTTATTTTGGTAGTAACACTGCTAAGCACTGGAGTAGATACAAGATAATTAGATCAGACACAGACCTTGTATCACACAGAGTTCACGGTCTTAAAGGGAAGGAGAATGGGTATCTTACCCCCATTTTACAGATGAGGATATTTGAGGCCCAGAGAGTAAGTGGCTGGCCCAAAGTCATGCAGCAGGACAGTGACAGAGAATGGGGATTAGAAGCCAGGTCACCTGACCCCAAGCCCATGGTTTAGGCACCAGAACAAGCTGCCGCTCTATTCACAAAATGGAGCAAAATCTTCCTCACTTTACGAAAGCTTGACCTTTCTTTGGCAGCAGGGAGAGGCATGTGTCTAAGGCAAGATGGTGCCCTCAATGTCCATCTTTGTAAAGAATAAGTGAGGGTAGTTGTCCGGATGTAGTAGACCCCAAGAATCAGTATAGGGGAGAAGGGGAGAAGGAAAGTCAGAAAGCAGTGTAGCCTAGTAAAAAGAGCACGGGCCTGGAAATCAGAAGGACTTGGGTTCTAATCCCACCTCCACCACCTGTCTGCTGTATGACCTTAAGCAAATTCCTCTGTGCCTCAGTTTCCTCAAGTGTAAAATGGGGATTCAGACTGTGAGATCCACCTGGGACATGGACTGAGGCCAATCCAATTAACTTGCATTTACTCCAGTGCTCAGTTCAGTGCCTGGCACATACCAAGCAGTTAACAAATACTTTAAAAAAGTGTCCAAATTGCTCCAAAAAAAAAAAAAAAGAGTTAGGACCAGGTTGAGAGTTTATAGTGGCAACTGGTAATAGAGGTGGATGATGTGTGTTACAAGGGAAGAGAAGATGAGTGACAGCAGGGAAGGATTTAGCATAGAAATGGCGTGGGGACCAAGTTGGTTCTTCACCCTTTTCCGGTGAGACGATGAAGCACTTCAGGAGAGAGTGGTAGGAGAGAGAAGCACTGGAGGAAGGAGGGGTCACCTCTGTGTTGAAATTGTGTCTTGCCCAGTTGATTTACCCAAATTTCTACAGAACTAGGTGTGACCCGAAAATATTATAAGTGCAGTGTAGCCTAACCAATCTTATGAAGTTCTTCCTGGAGTTTAATGGGCTTTTCAGGACACACCAATAATCTTACATCATCAGTTGGATCTCCACCGAGCTGAAAATACACAACAGTTTCCAAAAGAATCCCCAACACACGCATATAGTGACAAACACCTGTCCGGCAATCATTCACTGCAACCAAAGAAGGGTTCCGGATTGGTCAAAAACCCTTACAGAGGTGAATATTTGATAATAACAATAGTAACAGTAGTGGCATTTTTTTAAGCCTTCAGTATGTGCCAAGATCTGTATTAAGGGCTGGGGAGGGTATAAGATAATGAGGTCAGACACAGTCCTTTTACCACAAGGGATTCACAGCCTAAGGAAGATTGAATCCCCATTTTACTATGAGGAAACTGAGACACAGAGAATTGAAGTGACTTGTCCAAGGTCACGTGGCAGATAAATGGTAGAGCCAGAGTTAGAACCGCTGACTCCTCAGCTCTTTGGACATTCTTAAGTATGTAAAAAAAAAATCCCCTAAAGAAGCTGTTTATAAATCAGCAGAGACTGAGACCGTGCAACCAAAGCCCTTCAGAAATTGGCGATGTCCTTGGCGAATCATTAGCCATTGATTTTGAGAAACCCCAGGGGCCTGCCCAAAGAACAGAATCTGTCTCTTTTAAATATCCAGGGAATTCAAATCCAGCTGTATTCTGGAGTCACAATCATCTAGCCTCGTTAGGATAAAGTGTTCTTTGGAAATGCCCAGGAAATGTGGACATGAGGCCGCTTAATAACAGTAGTAAAGTGGCATTGCTTCCACAAACACGTCTCTACACAGCTCAAATTAGTCCAAAGGTGGCCCATTCCACTCCACATCAAGCAGCAACTCCTGACTACTGGCTTTAAGGCACTCAGTTAGCTCTCACCTGGCTCAGTGTAAAGAGTGCGGGCTTTGGAGTCAGAGGTCACAGATTCGAATCCCCGCTCAGCCACTTGTCAGCTATGTGATCTTGGGCAAGCCACTTAACTTCTCTGTGCCTCAGTTACCTCAGCTGAAAAATGGGGTTTAAGACTGCGAGCCCCACATGGGACAACCTAATCACCTTGTATCCTCCCCAGTGCTTAGAACAGTGCCAACAATACCAAACCAACATCAATACCAACATTATTATTATTATGATGATTACAACATGGCTCAGGCATATCTCGCCTCCCAAGCCATCTTACTCACTGGGCCTCATTCTCATCTTTCTTGCCATCGACCTCTCCCTCCTGCCTGGAGTTCCCTTCCCCTTCCCATCCGGCAGATCACGGATCTCTCCGCATTTTAAACCCTTCTGAAATCACGTCTCGAGCTCTTTCCATATTAATCCCATCTCCCCAACCTACTGCCATCACAACACTTCTGCATTACCTAAGCACTTGGCTACTAACCCCATCCTTCCCCATAACACTTATGAACACAGCTGTAAACTCTGTTGCTTTCCCCTACCTGTAATTTATTTTAATGTCTCTCCCCACCACTAGACTGTAAGCTCCTCGAAGGTAGAGACAGCGTCTATTGATTCTATTGTATTATCTTATGAGCTTCCTACAATGCCCTGCCCAGAGTAAGTGCTCAATTAATACTAGTGAATGTTTGATAGGCGGGTGAACGGCAGACAAAACTCCCCAGACAGGAGGCCCATGAAGAGCTAAAAGTGGGTAACCATAGAAAAGACGACCACTTTGTAGACACAATGAAGCCGGATCCCCAGTGACACTGCAGAGAGTGAGCAGTTGGGAGAAGTAATCGAAGACAGGTCAGCCCAGGAGGGAGCAATTCAGAAGGGAGAAACTAACTGTCTTGGAACAGAGGCCTCACTATGGCCATTGGAACACCAAGAGGCTGAAATAAAAGCAATATCAGGCACTGAGTGGCAAAAGCAACAATTAGGAAAGGATAAATCTTCATGTGCACACAATGTCGAATAAAAATAGTGATAATAATAGTGGTATTTGTTGAGTGCTTACTTTGTGCCAGCTCTGTAATAAGCACTGGGGTAGATACAAGATAATCAGGTCAGACACCATCCCTGTCCCACATGGGGCTCACAGTCCAAGTAGGAGGGAGAATAGGCACCTAAACCTCATTTTATGGATGAGGAAACTGAGGCACAGAGAAGTTAAGGACCATCCCGAAGGTCACACTACAGGCAAACAGCAGAGCTGGTGTTAGGAGCCAGATTCTCTGGCTCCAAGGCCTGGGCTCTTTCCACTAGGTCTGGTTGATTGTCTAGGCCTGGGCTCTTTCCACTAGGTCGGGTTGATTGTCTTCCAAGGAGTGGTTTTATCTACCCTCGCTCCGTCCCCTACCCCTCCACCCCCCACCCCACCATAACTGCCATTACTGATTAAAATATTACAGTCAGGAGTCTCCTCTTCAAACCCAAAGCGTAGAACAGATATTCTATAATACCTATCCTAGAAACCACAGCTGTTAACTGAAATGTATTCCTGCCCTTCCCAAAAATGGATTTGCCAAAACACACTGCTAATCGTTTTCAGATGCTTTGGGTGTGGTGGCCTGCATGTTCTATTTCAGACTTTTCCTCTTAAAAGTCCCAAATCACCCACTGTGTGGTCTAACGGGATAAAGAATATTTTCCCCTGAGATTTTTTAAAGAAAATTTCCTCTCAGATAAAGGGCACCAAGTACTCACGTTCATTTTCCTAAATTTTAACAGAATAGCTGTTACGAACGATCAGAAAATATAAATCGGTAAAAGAGAAGTGTAGGGTGACTCGATGACTGTACAGCTGGACATGAATTCCCTGGATATTTTAGAGAGATGGATTTTGTTCTTTGGGCAGGACTCTGGGGTTTCTCAATAGCAATAGCTAATGATTCTCCAAGGACATGCACCAATTTCTGGCATCATGGCAATTCCTCTGAGACACAGACAGGCAAAATGTAAAATGAATCAATCGATTGTTTTTATTGAGTGCTTACTCTGTGAAGAGCACTGAACTAAATGCTTGGGAGAGTACAGTACAGCAAAATTAGCAGACACACTTTAGCTTACAGTCTAAAGAATTCCAAGACAAAATGAGAATCCCAAATGTAACATGACCTGATTGCCTTGTTTCTACTCCACTACTTGGTACAGTGCTTGGCCCATAGTATGCACCGAATGAACAGAATGATTGCACTAATAATAATGATAATATCATTTAGGTGGGGCATTAAGTTAAAACAGTCACAGTACAGACCCGACAATCTTCCTCTCGCACCCTCGGCTGCCCGGACTTCTCTCCCACCCATTCAGAAGCACCAAGTGAAGGGCAGAATTCCAGTGTGAAAGCAGCCGTGGATATGGGCCCTACTCCCATTCTGGAATCATTTCCCATGTGGTCAGTGAATTTTCACTGTTGAACTCCACACCTGGCCCCAGGGTCACCCCAGCCTGTGGGGGAAAGCCATCAGAAAGCAAACATCGACCGACCATCTATGAAACCAGCTGAACATGAGCAGGTAGTGCTGTAAAAAAAAGGCACTGAGTTGCC
Source organism: Tachyglossus aculeatus (assembly GCF_015852505.1). NCBI lineage: Eukaryota > Metazoa > Chordata > Mammalia > Monotremata > Tachyglossidae > Tachyglossus > Tachyglossus aculeatus. The sequence continues at coordinate 13,446,620 of NC_052078.1, forward strand.
TAGGAGAAGTAGTGTCTGGGTTATATTGGCTGCTCCTAAGAAACCTTGACTAGATTCTCACAATAATAATAATAATAACTATGATATTTGTTAAGCACTTACTATGTGCCAGGCACTGTACACTAAGCGCTGGCAATGATACAAGGTGATCAGGTTGTCCCACTTGGGGCTCACATTCTCAAACCCTATTTTCCAGATGAGGTAACTGAGGCACAGAGAAGTGAAGTGCCTTGCCCAGGGTCACACAGCAGACGGGTGGCCGAGCCAGAATTAGAACCCATGACCTCCTGATCCCAGGCCCGTGCTCTATCCAGTGCACCATGCTGCTTCTTTTCATATAGTGTTTTAGCGAGGATCCCATAAATCGCTAACATTTACTGAGCACCAACTGCACGCAGGGCACTGTGGTAAGCACTTGGGAGAGTACAATACAGTCAGGAAAGGGGATGGATGGCTCAAAAACAATGGAGGACCAGAATGAGGACACAGCAAGGTCCTGATGCCAAGGAGCACATACAGAGAAATTCTGCTCCACATACCCTTTCCCCTATGGTGTCGCAGTGTCATGGATCATTGAGGGGGGGCCAGAGAAGAACATGAGGATCAATGAATCAATATTATTTATTATTACATTATACACAGTCCCTGACCCACAAGAGGCTCAGTCTCAAGGAAGAGTGAAACATTCTTTCATCCCTATTATAGGGAAAAGGAAACTGAGGCACAGAGAAGTCAAGTGACTTGTCTGAAGTCACAGAGCAGACAATTGGCAGAGCTGGGATTAGAAACCAGGTCCTCTGACTCTCAGGCCCAGGATCTTTGACTAGGCTCCCACTAGACCGTGAGCTCGTTGTGGGCAGGAATGTGTCTATTTTTTGTTATATTTCACTCTCCCAAACGTTTGGTACAGTGCTTTGCACACAGTAAGCGCTCAATAAATATGACTGACAATGAAAAGGCCAAACTGCTGCTCATATGTAAGCTTTCTGTCTACATGTTTTGTTGCCTGTCTCCCCCTTCTAGACTGTGAGCCCGTTGTTGGGTAGGGACTGTCTCTATATGTTGCCGACTTGTACTTCCCAAGCGCTTAGTACAGTGCTCTGCACACAGTAAGTGCTCAATAAATATGATTGAATGCATGAATGAATGAACAGGGAGCATGTCTACCAACTCTGTTGTATTGTACTCTCCCAAGTGTTGGTACAGTGCCCTGCACACAGTAAGCACTCAATAAATGTGATCAATTTATGTGCAGTCTTTATAACCGCAGTGAAAGACCCAGTTGTACTGAAGCCAGTCTAGAAGAAGACATGGGGAAGACTCAGAGCTCTACAGAAATAATGGAAGTGGTCAATGTTGTAGTTAGTTTTGAGGAAACCGACGGTCCAAATATAAATGAATTCTCTGTGTCAAAGGAGAAAATCTCTCCTACATCTGAGCTTGAGAGATTGCTTAAGGTCGAGAAGCAGCGTGGCTCCGTGGGAAGAGCACAAGCTTGGGAGTCAGAGGTCATGGGTTCTAATCCCGGCTCCACTGCTTGTGAGCTGTGTGACTTTGGGCAAGTCACTTAACTCCTTTGTGCTTCAGTTACCTCATCTGTAAAATGGGGATTAAAACCGTGAGCCCCACATGGGACAACCTGATTACCTTTTATCTACCCCAGTGCTTAGAACAGTGCTTGGCACATAGTAAGAACTTAAATACCATCATTATTATAGTTAGTGCTTAACAAATACCATTATTATTATTATTATCATCATTACTGTTACAGAACAAATAATAATAATAATAATAATGGCATTTATTAAGCGCTTACTATGTGCAAAACACTGTTCTAAGCGCTGGAGAGGTTACAAGGTGATCAGGTTGTCCCACGGGGGGGTTCACAAATGTTGAAAGATGATGTTCACTGTTTATGCATCTGGAATATTCTTCTCAGAGGGGAAAAAAAGGGATCCCCAAGGAATCCCTAAAAGAGCAGCACTGCAGACAGAATTCACTTCAAAAATGAAAGTTTTCAAGCATGTTCCTTTCGAGACAGAAGGGCTAGAGGGGAGAGACAGCTTGGCTTCTTGCATATACATTTAACTGGAATGACTCAATGTTCTTCTACAATCCGAATATTAATACTGAAAATGAAACGCCCTCCCTTAAAGCGATTTTAGCTGCTCAGTACCTTACATCATCTGAAATCTCCCAACATAAGGGAACTTTTAATACAAGTCAAAAGGAAACATTCCCCTAACCCATGATCAGAAGAAACCACCGGATGGCAGCAGAAGCCGGGAAATCTGACAAATACAATGTAATCCACGTTTTACTGAATACAATCAGTGACTGGTATTTATTGAGCGCTTACTATTTGCAGAGAACACTGTATTAAGCACTCGAGAAAGTACAATACAACAGAATTAGCAGACACGTCCCCTACCCATAACGAGCTTACAGTCTAGAGGAATATTTTAATAGAGAAGCAGCATGGCTTAATGGAAAGAGCACAGACTTGGGAGTCAGAGGACATGGGTTCTAATCCCACCTCATTCATTCATTCAATCGTATTTATTGAGCGCTTACTGTGTGCAGAGCACTGTACTAAGCGCTTGGGAAGTACAAGTTGGCAACATATAGAGACGGTCCCTACCCAACAGCGGGCTCACAGTCTAGAAAGGGGAGACAGAGAACAAAACAAAACATATTAACAAAATAAAATAAATAGAATAAATATGTACAAATAAAATAGAGTAATAAATATGTACAAACATATATACACATATACAGGTGCTGTGGGGAGGGGAAGGAGGCAAGGCAGGGGGGACGGGGAGGGGGAGGAGGGGGCTCAGTCTGGGAAGCCTCGGCCACCTGTCTGCTGTGTGACCTTGGGCAAGTCACTTAACTTCTCTGTGCCTCAGTTACCTCATCTGTAAAATGGGGATTAAAAGTGTGTGCCCCACATGGGACAACGTCATTACCCTGTATCTACCCCAGTGCATAGAACAGTGCTTGGCACATAGTAAGCGCTTAACAAATATGGTCATTATTATTATTATATTTGTATAATATGTGTAAAATACTATGATTCAGCACAGAGCAAGAATTTCTTCTACTTGTTAAAGCTGATTCTCGGTGTAACCTTTGGCCAAACTATTGGGCTTGATTTTAGATTTTGAGGGGTGGGGTTTTAGATAGAGGGGTTTTTTGTTTTTGTGGGATTTTTTTGGCACTTTCAACTGGATCCTGAAGTGAGGGGTTCATTCCACAATTGTGTTGGATGGTATCAAGCATATATGTGGGTGGTCCTTAATTTTATCCTTACTTCTATGTTATACAGCAAAGGCACCTCAAATTCATTTCAACAGGGGGAAACCCCCCTGGATGCTAAATACAGCCAAATTGTAACTTGTTTTCTGCTTCTGCACAATTCTTCCTCCACAGGGGTAGGATGAGGGAAGCTGGAAGCTGACTCTGGAGAAGTGAAAGCTTAAAGATGCCTTGCATAGGTCTCCAGTATAGAGAATACAGACAAGAGATTCAGATTGACAACATATGTGCTTCCCTCAATAGCAGCCACTGTGTGGCCTAGAGGCAAAGCGCAGGCTTGGGAGTAAAGAAACCCAAGTTTGGTTCCTCGTTTCAGACAGGTACTTGCTCTCCCCTACTTCAAAACCAAGTCACACCTCCTCCAAGAAGCCTTCCCTAAGCCCTTCTTTCCTCTTCTCCCACTCCCTTCTGCACCACTCTTGCTCCTTCATTCAACCTCCCTCCCATCCTCACAGCATAGATGTACATATTTGGTAATTTATTTATTTATGTTAATGTCTGTCTCCCCATCTAGACTGTGAGCTCACTGTGGGCAGGAATGTGCCTGTTGTTATACTGTACTCTCCCTACCGCTTAGTACAGTGCTTTGCACACAGTAAGCGCTCCATAAATACAATTGAATGAATGAATGAGTTGTTAATGCCAACTCTGCCACTTGCCTGCTATGTGGCCTTGGTCATTTGACTTCTCTGTGCCTCAGTTTCCTCATCTATAAAATGGGGGATTCAATCCCCATTCTCCTTCCTATTTAGATCGTGAGCCCTGTGTGGGCCAGGGACTGTGAACGCCCTGCTTATCTTCTATCTACCCCACGACTTAGTGCACTGCTTGGCACATGGTAAGCACTGAACAAATACTGCAATCATCATTATCATCATCCATAAAAAATAACCCTAAAAAATAAAATAGTAAACTGAAGAAGTTGCCACAGTAGAAAGTGGCAAAATTAAGGGAGAGTATGTATTAAAGCACTTGGAAGTAGGCATCGTTCTCCCTCCAACCATCTAACGTTATAAATTATGCCAGCGCAAAGTTATTCAGAAGGCGAAAGGTTGAAGATTTTATCATTCCTTTAGCTTCAAAGGTGTTCTAATTCTGACAGCTTGTCCATGCCCTTGTTCATGGCTGGAACTCCCCTTTCAAATCCACCTGACCACGAATCTCCCTATGCACGGGCCGGGGAAGCACCTGAGTTCTAATCCCGGCTCCACCACCTGTCTGTCGTGTGACTTTGGGCAAGTCACTTCACTTCTCTGTGCCTCAGTTACCTCATCTGCAAAATGGGGATGAAGACTGTGCGCTCCATTTGGGACAGGGACTGTGCCCAACCTGATTTGTTTGTATCTACCCCGGAACTTAGACTGTTCTAAACGCTGTTCCAAGCACTTGAGTAGAGACAGGTTAATCATGTTGGACACACTCCCTGTTCCCCGTGGGGTTCAGACTCTTAATCCCCATTTTACAGATGAGGTAACTGAGGTCCAGAGATGTTAAATGCCTTGCTCAAAGTCACACAGCAAACATTTGGCACAGTCTGGATTAGAACCCAGGTCCTTCTGACTCCAAGACCTGTCTGTACTCTATCCATTAGCAGGGCCATGTTTCATTTCAGGCTAGCTTATTGGCCAAAGTGTTACAGTTTCCCTAAAATTCATTCAATCGTATTTATTGAGTGCTTACTGTGTGCAGAGCACTGTACTAAGCACTTAATCCCCTTTACTTGGCAGAGACTCAATCTCCTTCCTTCCTTTTAACTTGTCCTCTAGATAAAGACAATCAATCAATCAATCGTATTTATTGAGCACTTACTGTGTGCAGAGCACTGTACTAAGCGCTTGGGAAGTACAAGTTGGCAACATATAGAGACAGTCCCTACCCACCAGTGGGCTCACAGTCTAAAAGAAAAAAAGACAAAAGAGGGGAGAATCCATTTAAGAAAAACACTGCAGTTGATACCCATAAAATACCTGTTTTAGCACTTATCCTAACTCGTATGCCAGATTTTATCATGGTGATAGGCCTGATCGATTCCAAACTCCTCAATCAAAATCCAGGCATTGTTTTGATGGTGAATTGATTTTTCCTCTCCTGTTTTCCCCTCTTTTGGGACCAAATATGCTACAGTTTGCAATTTGTTCCACAGAGAAATTTGGCAAATTGTCACCACACAATGAAACATCACCTTGTACAGCATTCACGCAAGTAAATCAAATCGACACACTTCAGCATTATTTGCAGATGTAAAATGGAAGAAATGAAGACAGAGAAAGAGAAATATAACATACAGGCATAGAGAAGAGCTGTTTACCACCTAATCTTTGGAAACTGATGAAGTGTCATTAATGAAGGAAGACTCGGGAGAGCTGGAAAGTCACTGAAGCCTAGTTTAATAAAAACTCACTAATTTGTGCCCCAGTAACTTAGAATCCATTTCAGAAAACTTGAGACAATTCACACTGTTTTAACTGTACAATACTACAGATATGATATAAATTTGCTATATTCAGCTACCTATCCTATTTGACGATGACATCTTTGGCGATGAAATGCTAAATTTGTGTGTGAGGATGAGGCTGAAAAGATTAGGCGTGTTCATCAATCCATTCCAGACCTAAAAGCAGTCTGTAGTCACACTGATGGGTTTGCCATTTGCAGACACTGGTCTTGTTTTCCAATCTGCACTTGGTCTCACTTTTGCAACAGATTTGCCAAGAGGATAGAGCACAGACCTGGGAGTTGGAAGGATCTGGGTTCTGATCCCAGCTCCACCGCGTGTCTGCTGTAGGCTTTGGATTAGTCACTCAATTTCTCTGTGTTGCGGTTACCTCATCTGTGGAATGGGTATTGAAACTGTGGGCCCCATATGGGACATGGACTGTGTCCAATCTCATTAGCTTGTGTCTGCCAGTGCTTTGTGCAGTGCCTGACATAGTAAGTGCTTAACAAATACCATTTTCTTTTTTAAAAAAGCAACCCCTCTTCTGAGTGCACATTCCAGGTGGGTTTCCCTGTGTATACCACATGGTTTGAGAGAAAATAGCTGCCAGGGAAAAACAGGCACGGGGTGAAAGGCAGAGGGAGGTATGTGGAGAAAGGGTCAGAGATAGAACAGAACAAATGATAAAAGGGGTAAGAAGAAAACTTAGGTCCAACCGGGAGCTTGGAGTTTTTAGTCAGGATACTGTATGACTGAAAGAGAGAGAGGGTGATGGAGAAAAGGAGGGCATTTTAAAGGGGTGTTTGAACAGTTGGGACTCATCTTCCTTCTTCCTCCCAACATTGTTTATTTTGGGGATTGAACTGGAGAAGTGATTTTGCACTTCTAAAGGGAATCAACATGACTGTGCTATGAAATTAGAAAAAGATGAGAAAGAAATTCGAATTCTTGACTTCAAATCACTTTTTTTTTGTATGAGAAAGTAAACTGTTTGCCCTGGGTAGCAATGAAGTATTATATTTTTTTATTTCACTTTTGATCATCAGATACAGATATCTGATGGCAAGTAACTTCCTTTAACACTTGGGGGAGTTGAAGCTCAAGTTTGCCCAGTAAGATCTGTCTCTTTAAAACTAGCCATTCACTTAAGAATAGACCCCTCTCATCTGGATTCCAGCCCTCAGTACATCTAATTTCCAAACCAGGGGTGTAGTAAGGCTGAACATATGATACAGAAATTTGAGATGCTGGGAGAGACAGTGACATAGCCTGTTGAAATGACATATTAAATGCAAGTAATACAAAGAAAATCATCTCCATTGCAATAATATAATTACCGAAAACAATTTTGTCAAGAGAAATATCAAAAGCATATAAGTGAACTGAATAGACTTTTTTGAGTAAGAGATAAAATAATAGTACCTTGAAAGGCAGATGGGATGGAGAGAGAAGAAATGTGAATGGGCAACCTTCAAGCAATATTCATGAACTTTTCCTGGGCATTTCAGACCCTCTCTTTAATCCTACGCTGCCAATCTTTTAACAGCTTTTTTTGAGAGTGGAGTTGAGTCACAAATTCGTTGTAGGGGTAAATTTTTTCTCTTTGATGTAATTTGTACTAACCCATTAAAAAGGTATTAGTGGAACAATGGAACCACTAAGTGTGAAGCTTCAAAAGAAACATCTCTTATTTCTCTGCACAACTATCAGCAACATAGAGAGGATTCTTTTAAAAATGATTTGCTAGCCAGAACACCTGAACTGGGCAACTAATTGCTCTTCCACTAGCTGATATTTATTTTCAAGGTGTTTACAAGATTGGCACTTGCTGATTCCAAAATTTTGGAAGAAAAGCTGGAAAAAATGATACCCGCCAATTGTCAAATTAGTGATTGAAGAAACAGGCTGCTATAAAAGAGTCCTCCAGGTTCTGTTCCTACAATTCTCCTAAACAACCCTCATGGGGAAATACCTGCCAAAAATGCAGGGAGAACGTATGCAGGTCAGAGTTAGGTTTATACAAGCACTATTTGGTGCCAACAAAGTTTCTGTTTTCAAAACCACAAAAGCTATATAGTTCTTATTTTTACTTCATATCTGGTATCTTAAGACTAAAGTCTTTTCACTTTCAAAGAAGCGGATCTATAATTCAGGACACCTTTTCTGTGGCAAGAGATTTTTTCCACCACTGATCTCAGTCAGTAATCCCCAATATACGAGTCCAGATCACTACTGTCCCCTCATCGTTTGAAATTGGACTGAAATTCATAGATCTCCTTTCTATTATTACCTCTCAGTTTTCACTTCTCACCCATCACCAAAGGTTATCAATTATCATGTGGCCAAGAAAAATGGCATGTAATGAAAATAAGTCAGCAAGACTTTCAAGAGATTCACTGCAGTGCAGTCCTACAGACTGTAAACTCCTTGTGGGCAGGGAATATACTGACCAAATCTGTTATATTGTACTCTCCGAAACACTTAGTCCAGTGCTCTGCACAGAATCAGTGCTCAATAAATACAATTGACTGAATGACTGAGTACATGATTACAACACTGCAGCAAACTACACTTAAAGTCAACGAGGCTGGGGTATTGAGCAACCTTCTTCCTCTAGACAACCCCACTAGACTGTAAGCTCATTGTGGCTGGAGAATGTTTATATGCACTTTCCCAAGCACTTAATACAATACTCTGCACATAATAAGAGCTCAGTAAATATGTCTGAATGAAAAATCACAAGACGCTGCAGGTCACTCGACATATCACCTCCTACCCAGAGATTCTCTACCACTCTCAATAGATGGTTTGGACTAGATAGATCCATTGCAATGCTCTGCTCAGTCCTAATGAGGAGAATTCCTAATTTCTCCATTGCTGATCTACTGGGCCACTTTCCCAGAAACAATGAAAAGGACCAAAAAGGAAATTGATGTAGTTTCCTACTTTGCAACTAAAAATACTCAAGAGATCAGATACAACAATCCACTGCTACCCTCCAGTTGTAGGCTGACCCTATTACCTTTTCTGAGTACTGATACATTAGGACATGAACTTTCACTGTGACACCTTCCCTTACTCTCTTGGGAGGAGAAAGTAGAAGGACAAAGGGATTTAAACCAAAGAGAAAGGCAGGGTACAGAAGGTAGGATGTATTGGGAAAAGCATCCGTCTTACAAATTTTACCTTAGGTCCACCTATATCTTTTCACTTTAAACTCATTTTAATTTTCAGTTTAAAATTCTCACTTTAAGTTTCACTTTAAAATTTTCACTTTAATCTTGTTTTTTTTCTGTGTTTCTAAAATGTTTTTCTCTCTCATCTTCCCCATTCTGTACTGGATCATTATGTCCTCTCCTTTTCCCCATTTTTTTTTCTGGTTCCTGATTTAAATATTTTTATTCCTGAGAGGGTGGCAGGGACTTAATGTGATCTGAGTCAAACCTGTAGAACCTACTGTGTTACCGAACTCTGATCTGTTACTTAGAGAGCTTCCTTTGTTAGGAGGGACTGTGTATGCTTGATTACAGGTCACCATCGACTGCACTCTTGTAGATATTTAGAAAGCCAACCCCTCCTCCATCTTTGGGTAGGCAATGTTTTTCACTGTTGTTTTTTCCCTTCAGAAATTCAAACTTATGAAACCTTCTGCAAGCTCACCCCATTCAACTTTGGTCAATGTAGTCTGATGTCCTGTACCAAATTCACGTCATCAGTGGCTTTTGCAGTCTCCCCTGAGGTCCTGATTCCCCAGCACCAGAAAGAACATGGAAATTAGAGGAAACCATACTCAAACACAGAATGAAAACCAAAAGCCCTGGAGAAACCCAGACAGTCGGAAAACAGTTTTTAAGAAAGTAAGAATTTCATTCAACTACTTTTGACCTTATTTGTATTATGAAATTTTATAGCTGGGAAAAAATAATGGCAATCATCAGCAAGCAGCTGGAATAGTGAATGGGCCTGGTTCTAATCCCGGCTCTACCACCATCGGCTCTGTGACCTTGGGCATGTCACTTAACTTCCCTGTGCCTCAGTTCCCTCATCTGTAAAATGGGGATTAAGACTGTGAGCCCCATGTAGAACAAGGACTATGTCCAACCTGATTAGCTTGTATCTACTCCTGTGCTCAGTACAGTGCCTGGCACCTACTAAGTGCTTAACAAAAACTACGTATTTGTAGTTTATATAGATGTGTGTATACATATTTGTGTGTATATCTTTCAAATTATAATGTTCACTTTCTACCATTTTATGTTCAGATCTTAAACAGATGACTAAAACCCCACCTCGGTGTGAGGAAGACTTGTAACCTCTGGAACAGCAGAATTCTCTGTGCTCTATTAGGGGCTATCTAGGGGATGCAATTTGATGTACAACTGCTGATGATCTGGAATTTCCAAGTCAGTCAATGAGATTTTTTTTCCTGGCTCCAGATAAATAAGCCCCACATGGATGAACCTAAGAAGGGGAAAAGAACTGGAAGAGAGAAAGCCAACAGGGAATTTTGATGGATACCAAGGGGATGTTACAGAGGTGAAGTCAACCAAATATTTTCCTCTTCTACTGAAGACTAAGAAGTTGAAACTGTAGTTGCAGTACTTCTGGTGCTGAATAAAGATTATGAAGACTTTTTTTGATAAGTGTTGCAAAGAACTTGCAGTGTGAGTGTGAGGAGATTCTGGAATGCAGAATTGCTTTTGCTGGAACATTTTAAGGATAGGGTAGACAACTATCTTTCTGGAATTCTTTAGGTTAGCATTTCCCAACCACTGGTATGCAGAAAAGTATTAAATTGCCATCTATTCTTACCAGGCCACAGTGCCTGGGCCCTGGCTCAGACTGGACCTGAGAGCTCAGCAGTTCAACTGCAGTTTCCAACCCTGAACCAGTAGGTCTGACTGCACCTAAAACTCGGGCTTGAAACAGGAAGAAGCCCCAGGAGAGTCCAAAACACTCCACCCTCATGAAACCCAGTCTACCAGGTCTGGGAAATTCTCAGAAGAGTTTACTGGCCTTGCAGAAGACAGGGGAATATCAATGGTTTAGTTGCAAACATTAGCATGGGCTACTTAAGTTCCAAGTTATTGTCCACCTCCATGATCATATAAGAGAACCCAAGTTAAACCTTGGTTTGCCATTCATGTGACCGTCAGTCCTGCCCTGACATTCCATAGATTTTCTCAGTATAAACTGCTGCCCTGAGGGTCTGAAAGCAGAACTACCAGTGATAAGATAGTATCTGGGGTGGTGGATATGGATGATGCCTGGCTATAAATCCTTCTAGGGTAGCCTCATTTGTCATAGCTATTTGGCTTACCCTGCCTCTAAGTCTACATCTTACCAACGCCATTGCCCCTGTGTTTTTTTTCAGGATTTATTTTTTCCAGAAAGAATGCAGAAAAGGTGTAGCATCACTGTCCTCAATAGCAGAATTAACAAGCGATTTTAAATGAGCAACTCAAGAATTCTTTTGCCAATGATTTGGGAGATAAGGGGTTCTTGCCTCTTCACTTGCCTGAGCTATGATCCACTGCTGCCTTCATGGGCTTCATTCTTATCCTTAAAGGTGGTTTGAGGAACCAGGTGCCTTGCGAAGCAGCATAGGCTAGTGGCTAGAGCATGGGCCTGGGAGTTGGAGGACCTGGGTTCTAATCCCAGCTCTGGCATTAGCCTGCTGTATGACATTGGGCTAGTCACTTAACCTCTCCATGCCTCCATTTCCTCATCTGTGAAATGAGGGAGTCAAAACCTCTTCTCCCTCCTTATACTATGAGCCCCTTGTGGGACAGGAATGGTGTCCATCCTGATTATCTTCTAGACTGTGAGCCCACCTTCTAGACTGTGAGCCCGTTGTTGGGTGGGGACCATCTCTATATGATGCAGACTTGTACTTCCCAAGCGCTCGGTACAGTGCTCTGCACACAGTAAGAGCTCAATAACTACGGCTGAATGATCTTGTATCTACTCCAGCATTCAGTACAGTGCTTTTCACATAGTAAGCCCTTAGCAAATATTATTACTATTATGATCAGTATTGTTCCTGAAGTCTCCCGACTTCATCTTCCACCTAGGAAACTGTTCATGAAATTGAATGTGAACGCTGTGGTCAGTCCAGGTCTGTGGAAGGTTGGACACCGATAACTCATTTTAGAACTTCAGTGGGTCTGAACCTTTGTACCTGATTACATTTTAGGGGGGTTTTTCCACCCGAGACAAGAGCCAACAGTTCTCCAGGGAGCCCAGGGTGAGCAAATCAGGCAAATATCAGGAAGACTCTTTCTGGCTCCTTTAACAATCTGGGGTGAGCAATGACTTTCAAAGGGCCTAGAACTCAGTGTGCTGCTGAATGACACTCCTGCCTCTTCGGCAGTCAAGTAACTGACGACCTTGGTGGTTTATTACTTGGGATGCTTTGTTTAAGGTGCTCCACCATTCATTCATTCAATCGTATTTACTGAGCACTTACTGTGTGCAGAGCACCGTAGAACTCCTGAAACTCACCCACGCTCGCCTATGATCCTGATTCATTCATTCAATCATATTTACTGAGCACTTACTGTGTGCAGAGCACCATAGAACTACTGAAACTCACCCACGCTTGCCTATGATCCTGATTCATTCATTCATTCATTCAATCTTACTTATTGAGCACTTACTGTGTGCAGAGCACCGTACTAAGCGCTTGGAAAGTACAAGTCGGCAACATATAGAGACGGTCCCTACCCAACAACGGGCTCACAGTCTAGAAGGGAGAGGCAGACGACAAAACAAAACATGTAAACAGGTGTCAAAACCATCAGAATAAATAGAATTATAGCTATGTGTACATCATTAACAAAATAAATAGAATAGTAAATATGTACAAGTAAAATAAATAGGGTAATACATCTGTACAAACATATATACAGGGGCTGTGGGGAGGGGAAGGAGGTAAGGCAGAAGGGGGGATAGGGAGGAGGAGAGGGAAAAGGGTGCTCAGTCTGGGAAGGCCTCCTGGAGGAGGTGAACTCTCAGTTCATGGTGCACACTGTGGATAGGATGGATCTCTCTAGCAGTAATAATAATAATAATAATAATGGTATTTGTTAAGCGCTTACTCTGTGCAAAGCACTGTTCTAAGTGCTGGGGGGATACAAGGTGATCAGGTTGTCCCACGTGCGGCACACAGTCTTAATCCCCATTTTACAGATGAGGTAACTGAGGCTCAGAGAAGTTAAGTGACTTGCCCAAGGTCACACAGCAGACATGTGGTGGAGGCTGGATTTGAACCCATGACCTCTGACTCCAAAGCCCAGGTTTTTTCCACTGAGCCACACAATGCCCTTCTGATCCTCTTCATATACCTGTGTGTGTGTGTGTGTGTGTGTGTGTGTGTGTGTGTTTGAGGGGGGGAGGGGGTGCTCTCACTACCAACACACAAACCACTGCAGTTCTCATGACTCCATTCATTCGGCATAGTTCAGCATCGAGAAACACCCACAGTGTGTCTCACAACACAGGAAGTGGCCTGGATGAGCTCAGAGGCTTGAACCAATCTTTCTACAACTGGTTTGGGGGAGTTGGGAAAAAGAAGGATCAGGATTTATGGTGTAGTGGATACAACATAAGCCTGGGAGTTAGAAAGTCATGGGTTCGAATCTCTGCTCTACGATTTGTCTGCTGTGTGACCTTGGACAAATCACTTAACTTCTCTGTGCCTTAGTTACCTCACCCGCAAAAAATGGGAATTAAGAGTGTGAGCTCAATGTAGGACAAGAACCACGTCCAACATGATTAATTTTTATCTACCCCAACAGTGCTTGGCACATAGTAAGCGCTTAACAAATGCCATTATTATTACGATTATCCCAACGATGGGACAGGATGCATTATCCTGCCACCTTAAATTAATCACGTTCTTTCCTGGAAGCCTCCCTTCTCTTTCAGCAGCACTGAGAATGGTGTGGCTTTTCTCTGGGGCTACAGCATGCAGAGGTAGTGAGACATTTTAATTTATTCTATAGAGAAAAGCAATCATTCATTTTATGCATTTTCATTATCCCCTTTAAGTATGAGCAGCTTGAAGCAATTTATGCTAATTGTTACTGACTTTGTGATTAGCAAGGCCAGTAGGAGCTCTTAAGTAATCAATAAGAATATTACTGCAACTGCCTATTTAGATCTAAATTAAATGTTTGTTGGAGACACTTGGCTTGAGGTTTCACCCTATCCGATTTCACTGCAGGCTCCTTCCTTCCACCTAGTAACCACAGAAGCCAGATTAACTTGCCCTATTATATGGCTCATTAGCATTGAACAATCTCTGCTAACTGTTGGAGGTCATTGTACTACAGGTGCATTTAACCATTACAGGGGGAGGAGGAGAGGGGTATAAAGAGTGAGAGAGAAGGTGGAAGGGGGAGAGATAGAGAGAGCAACAAATGTGTTGAAAAAAAGAATTTCAGAATTAACGCAACTCTGTCCTGTAGCATCATGAATAGGGCCTTCTACTACCTAGGGCTATGGACAATTTACACAACCCATAGAGAAAAGAATTCTGGTTTAATGTGAATAAAACCAGTTTAGTTTCTTTTTTTGTTGTTCTTATGGTATTTGTTAAACGCTTACTATGTGCTGGGCACTGTACTAAGCATGGAGGTAGGTACAAGCTAGTCACATTGGACACCGTTCAGGTCCTACATGGGATTCAAAGTCTTTAGAACAGGGCTTGGCACATAGTTAATGCTTAACAAATATCATTATTACTATCAATTCCCATTTTACAGGTGAGGTAGCTGAGGCCCAAAGAAGTTAGGTGACTTGCCCAAGGTCACACAGCAGATGTGGCAGAGTAGAGATTAGAACCTAGGTCCATCTGAAACTCATGCTCTACCCACTTAGGCAGTGCTGCTTCTCGGAGATGAGAGGGTAGGTTGGCAAAATGAGTTTTGTAGGACGGTATGATCGGTTATAGGTTCCAAGGCTTTCCCTTTCCTAACTGTCAAATTCCCACTTCATGCTTTCTCCTCTTCCAAAGCAAAAGCCCATGCCATCTTGCCCTTGACTTTCCTGTCAGAGGCACTGCAAACCTTACCCAGAGGCTGGAATGCCCTTTTGGCCTCTCCATCAGCCAATCACATCTCTTCCTCTTTCGATGTGCTTCTAAAACCCATCTCCTCCAGGAAGGCTTCCCAGATTACCCCACCTCCCATTCACCCTAAGCATCTTAGTCCTTACGGATATCTGAATCTTGAATATTTTTTTTCTATTTGAAATGTGAAGTGAAACGTGGCGCTTACATATCTTATTGATTTATATGTTTTTTTACATTCGTCCTGCCTCCCCTATTAAGTTGTCAACTCCACAGGGTGAGGGATCATGACTTATTTCTCTTCTATAACTCTCCACCACATCTAATTCAGAGCTTTGCACAAAGTTGGAAATCAAGAAATACAGCTATTGAGGATGATGATTATTCTGGCATACAATCTGCTATGGCTTCTTTCTAGAGTCTTCCTATCGAGCTTTAAGTATTCCACACGAATTCTCCCATTAATCCCTGGAATGCTGGCAGATGGGTAGTTGAAGCAAGGAGAGATGAAGTCATTTGCCCCAGGTAGCTGAGATTAGTTGAGGGTTAGAAATGAGACCCTGACTTGGGTTATTTTAACAGACCAAAGACCACCAAATCTGGTCCTGACATTCTCTCTTTAGATAACGGGAAAACTAGGGGTAGTTTGGAATGGGTTTTTACCTTTGGAGGCCTGATGCTTCTCCCTCATCTGGACTTAACTGGCAGCTCCTGCACAGAGTATACTCTGATTTTGAAGGATTTTGCTCCCTTCAGCTATTGGCATATCAGTAATTCTGAAGGATAAAAACTACTATTATGCAGAGAAAGGAGGCAAAGGAGAATAACAAATGTAATGGTATGCGCTCGCGTTAAATCACTCCAAGCTTGCATGGTAACCATTGCAAGAAAGCACAATTTTTTTTTCCATTGAAGACAGTAGTTTAGGATTCATTCCCTCACTCATTCCATGCTGGGTGCAGGTATTTAATTTTTTCTCATTATGCAACCCTGTCAAGTTCAGAACATTCTACACAGCTTTGCCGTAGGTGTTCCTGCAAAGTATTTGCAAAATTGCCTTTGAGAAAGGAAAATCTCCATCTTTGCCTCAGGTTTCAAGTTGTCTGAAGCATCGCTTACTGGACAATGTTTGATCAAGTACTGATTTCTTGCCAGTGTTTTTGAGAACCTTTCAACCTTCCACCCTTTAAGATCTTACTCTTTCAATACCATTTGTACAGAACCTCCATCTCCCTCTAAGTAGCTCCCTCTCATGCATGTAAATAAGGATTCTACGTGATATTCAAAACACCACTGATGTTGTAATACCATTCCTCCTCATTCCACTAGCTGTTGTGAATGTGCATTTCATTTGAGATTATAAAATTATATCCTTGGCACGAATTTCTTTAGGGTCAAGTCCAATGAAACTTGCTAAAACTAGAATGCGCATAGCATGTAAAAGCCCCATGAGCACCGGTTAAGGATAAAATAGCGTACAACAATATTAACAAGCCAGCCGCTAGTTTCCAATCCCTCAAAGGAACAGTTTAAAAGGAGTTAATATGACTACATCGCTGGAGTGTTTCAGCGCGTTGACTTTGGCCTCTGGGTCTTGCTTTGCTTCAAGTATCTCTCAAGCTCCATCTTTCTTTTCAGTCGGGTGGCAAATTTGACTGTACTGCCCCTCTAAATGGAAACCTCTCCATCACGTTTCTGGCTGAGTTACTATTTCGTATTTTGAAGGAGAGATTAAATTTTGCTTATGGCTGGAAAAAGGTATCGTGGGTTTATTGTGTCCCGATAGGACTTAGAGGCTTGTAAGGAAGGTTGGCAAAGACTCAAAGTTGAGGGGGTAGGAAGAAGAAGAAACTTCACATTTTCCTAAGGCTCTTTAAAATCTGTAGTCCAAAGATCGGGGAAAAAAAATCCTTCTCTCAATCCTTCCTAAAATCTTGCCGGTCTCTTTCTCCTTCCTGTGAATGTCCCAAGCTGTTCGAAAATACCAAAATAAACAAAGACCATATGTAAAGACTCTGAAGGCTCCAGAGTATCACAGCCACTGTGGCAGAGGTCAACAATAAGAACTACTAAACAAGCCATATCTAAACCACGGTTGGCTGCCTTCCTAAGAGCAATGAGGAAGCAGACTCAAGTCAAAACAGTTTCTATTGGTTTCTTCAAGTGGGGTGGGCATGTTTCACTTGAATGGCTCACTGAACAGTAACATTCTTAAAAAGATTTATAAAGGAAGAAAAGCATTTTTGGAGAGCATATCCTTGCTGAAAGGTAGATTCTCCAAGTGAAATAAGATTTAGCTGTGAAAGTTTCATGGACAAGGGAGAGAATTACATGATGAATCTTTTAAAACCCTGCTTGGAAAATTGGGCCCTCAACCTTCAAAAGTTTAACAACATCTTAACGTTATTACCGTTTTCTGATGTACTCTGTAGGAGGTTTTACTCTGCATGTTTGATGATAGGTATCTTAACAAATAAATGTATGTTTTGCTAGGCAACTGGAACTGAAACCCTTGCGACAGACATTTGAGTGATTTGCACCAGTTCCATTATTTGTACATAGTTTTCTGTCTGCCTCCCTTGTTTCAGTTAACTTCGTCTTGGGCATGGAGAGTTTGTTGTGCTTCTGGCGTAATTTCCCAGTAGAGTGCACTTCACCCAGTGGGGGCTCAAAAGATACCATTACGACCATTGAAACTAAAACCAATCAGCTCCTGCTAAGCTTCAGAGTCATCCAGCCCAAGCTCCGTCCTAGATCTCAGCCACTCTGGCATCGTCAGTGATCTACAGGACCATCAAGTGAGTCGGTTGCAGCCCCCAAACATACTGGAAACCAGTGAGAATCTCAGCACCGATCCAATTTACATGAGCTTCCGCAGGATTCCTAGAGCCAGCCTCTGCCCAACAAGAACCAGAAACAGTGTGGCCAGTGGAAACAGCACCTGCCTGAAAGTCAGAAGGATTTAGGTTCTAAACCCAGCTCCGCCACTTGTTCGCTGTGAGACCTTGAACGAGTCGCCTGACTTCTCTATCGCAGCTGTAAAGTGGGGATTAAGACTGGGAACCCCATGTGGGACATGGACTGTGTCCACTCATTAATTTATATCTACCCCAGCATTTAGTACAGTGCCTGGCTCATAGTAAGCACTTGAAAAATACCATAAAAAAAGAGCCAATCAGGACAGCTCTGGGGCAGAGCAGCTCCCCTGGACTTATTCCCTGGCAAAAATCAAACAGTCGTAGGATGATCCAGGGCAAATACTCAGAACTACAGAATAAGCTCCCTCTGGAACTCTTTCCTCATCCATGCTCGGTCCACCCAGCGTTTTGGTTCCCTGGCCTTGGCTGACAGGCTCCGCAGTAGCTATCACCAGTGCCACGCTGAAGACACTGGAATGGTTTAGAGCTGGTAGTTAATTGTGATATTCAGTAAGTGCTTGTTATAGGTGAAGCACTTACTAAGCCCTGGAGTGAACATGCACTTAACAATTCTGACAGGCCCCTGCCCCACAAGGGACTCACCATCTTGGTTTGGGGTGGGAATTCACAGAGAAAAGAGAAATAAATTACAGAAAGGTGGAGCATTTATGGGATCAGTAACTAAGGGTAGGTAGATAAATCATCTTTGGATGGGGCAGTCGACTGAGAAAGATGGATGCTTTCTCTGCTCTAGGCAGATTCCTTGACACCAGTAAGTACTCCTATATCTTAATCTCTGCTAGTGTATAGTAAAATGCACAACAAAACTCTATATCCTTGAGCAAGTCATGGCATCTTAATCTGCCTTATCTCAATATGGGAAATATGGCTAAAGCATTTCTATCTCCCAGGACTTTGTATGGATCCTGTCGATATTGATTCCAATCCCTTAGTCCTTCCAGTAGACTAGATAATGAAGTGCAATGTAGCCAGCATTTACACAAGAATACCAAATATAGATGACAAATGTCTAGAAGAACTTGTTTACTCAAACATTTGGCAAAGCCAGCAGGCTAATGATCCAAAGGAGACTTCAAAAAGGAAATATTTTTTTCCTGTCACTTCTATCAAGTATATTTATTAGCAAAAAATATAAGAAATGAAGTCTTAGAATAAATCTTCGAACATCTAACACAAACACAAACTTAAAATTGAAGATGGTGACTGTGAACTAGAAATGTAAGCGAGAACATGGAGATCAAATCTTTAAAGAAGGAAGCATCAGTTCCTTTCACGAAGAGTTTATCCCTACTGAAAATGTAAGAGAAAATGTTAACCAGTCACTCATTTCTACCAGGGATTCTTTCTTTGCGCGAACATCCTTACTAGGCAACAGACTAGTAACAACTTTCCCAAATGTCTCTCTAAGATATGGTGAGAGATCATGAATAACTCAATTTCATTTGTAAGTCTTAACATTACAGACCAGATCTATTGAGCATGGTCGGATTTCTTTTAGGGCTGATGGCGGCTCAGTGAAAAAGTCTCATCTCTGTAGGATGGAGAACCTGTGTTTTGACCGAACTGTTGTCCTAGTGGCCTGTTCAATCAATCAATCGTATTTATTGAGCACTTACTGTGTGCAGAGCACTGTACTAAGTGCTTGGGAAGTACAAGTTGGCAACATATAGAGATGGTCCCTACCCAACAGTGGACTCACAGTCTAGAAGGGGGAGACAGAGAACAAAACCAAACTATTAACAAAATAAAATAAATAGAATAGATATGTACAAGTAAAATAGAGTAATAAATATGTACAAACATATATACATATATACAGAGCTACTCACTTTCTCATGTCCCTCACCAGTTGTGTTCCCACTGAGGGATGGAGAGAGATGAGCAAGATGTTGGGCAGGGAGCATGTGTAGCCCAATGAGGAGAGCACCTCATGTTTCTTAATGTGCAGGACCCAAATATGGCCCAAGAGACCACACCAGGGTGCCAGAGTTCTAATGAACTGTGGGCAAAGCTGTTGGCACCTCCGATCAGTGGTATTTACTGAGCACTTACTGTGTGCAGAGCACTCTACTAAGCATTTGGGGGTGTACAGTACAACAGGGTTGGTAGGTACGTTCCCTGCCCACAGTGAGCTTACAGTCTAGCTTCGTACTCTCAGAATAGTGCTCAGTCCAGTGTTCTGCACTCAGCAGGTGCTCAATAAGTACAATGGATTGATTTCTACAGCTCCTTATGGTGGCTTCAGCACTTTTAGACATCCTTGCTTTTGTCGGATGCCAAATCGCACCGAATTCCGCTCACAGTAGGGGGAAGTAGCTGAAAGTCAAAGAGTCAGTTCAATTTTCAGACATATGTGATCTTGACTTGGCTTGAGCCTTAAGTGGAAACTTACAAGAATTTATTCTCCCCTCTAGACTGTAAGCTTTCTGTAGGCAAGGACTGTGTCTACCAAGACTATGGTACTGTACTTTAGTACAATGTTCTGCATGTAGTAAGTGCTCAATAAATTTCACTGACTGGCTGACCGTGGAAAGGAGAAAAGGAAGGAAAAATTTGAGGATGGCCTAAGTGGGATAGAACATTAAATTAACTGCAGAAATTTCACCCAAATATATAGTGTGTGACTTTAGGTGTCTCAAAAAGTGGAAGACCAATAGCATGGCATGGAGGTACCCCAACGACAGACACTCTCTGCAGGTTTCAGTACAAAACTCCATGAGGTTCGCTCAATTTTCTTCCGCCTATCTTGAACTGCGTTGATTAAAGCCTGGCAATCTCAGGACTATGGGCCACTTTAACACACTGACTTTTTCACTGACATAATTCCTAAAAATGAATTCTTCCAGCATGAGGTCTCATTGGACCATGAGCAATTTCAACTTAGTGAAATTTGAATTAGTGAGGTGATGTGTTCATAGACCAGAGAACATTTCTACTCTGTCATAATGCAGCATACCCTAGTCAGGATGTCCTTGAACTAGTTCTGGCTTTACCATTTACCTGCCGTGTGACCTTGGGTAAGTCACTTAACTTTCCATGTCCTCTTCCTCATCTGTAATATAGGGTTAAAATACCTACTCTTTCTGACTTCTTAGGGCTTTGTCCGATCTGATTATGTTGACTCTATCCCAGGGCTTCCTATAGTCCTTGGCAAATAGTAAGCACTAAATAAATACCATTATTATTATTAGTCTAATATGCTCAAAGCTGTAATACCATACAGAATACAACTTCACCCATCCGTAGAGAGCCCTGTGAATCAAATAGATGGCAACTGTCATGTTTATTTTATAGACATTCAGAATAATATTTTCTTGGCACAATCCCAGTGGCATGTGATTTGTGAGTGAACTACTGGCCAGAATCATCTGAACTTAACCAGAACCAGGAGCCAATCAGGCATCCAAAGCCATTGGATCCGAGGCAGAACTGTACATGCCATCTACTGTCTCCCAATCTATTCTTTGTCCAGCCGATCCCACTGCCAATACACTGCAGGGTGGGATAATGAACCCCAAAGTATTTTCACTGAACAACTAAGGTACTGACTCTTTTCTAGGAAGCAAAATGGAGCCAATGCGAGGAGGCCTTACAGATTTGGAACAGCTGCAAATGAAAAGAAATTGAATCTTTACCTTGAAAACTCAAGCAGTTAACGTTCAGGATCAAATGGTCATAGAACTACGAATTTTCATTTGTGTATCAGCAAGCATTAGGAATGTTTTATGCAGAAACCATAAACTGTATGTTTGTCCTATCCTGGTATTTCCCCTTAATTCCCTTAACAGTAATTACTAAGGCGTAATTTTCAGGATTTTACTGCCAAGTGATGGTGTTAAGAAAAATGATTGAGTAATCTTCCAGGACTTTCTATGGAAATACAATTGTGCTCACCCAAGGACATGGAGAAGAGAAGCCCAAAGTAAAAGAAGCAATGTTTCTAAAGGCTTGTAGTGAAATGTTCATATGATAATTCAAAGTTGGGAGCTTTTTACACGATGTTGGCTTGGGACAACAGAAAATTGAAAGAATAATCTTTAACCTGCCCAAACTGAAATAAATTGTTACCTGACTCAATTAGTTTATGTCATCTCTGATATTTTTTGTTGTTGTTGTTAGCAAAGCAAACCAGCTGCAACATCCTGTGGCGGAATCAGGCTTCTAGGGGAGTGTGTGAATCTCATTTTTATTCACTTAGAATATGGAACATTTGCAGATGGTCAGGGTGAATTAATAAGGGGTATTTTGGAGAGGTTTTTACTCAAGAGGTATGGAAACATTTTCTGGGCTAGGCGCCTACAGCCCAAGTTCACCTGCAGTCTGAGGAGATCAAGATAAACTTCAGAATGAGAAAAGTGCTTTTCTCCTGTCCTGTGAGATTCTGTATCGGGGGAGTTGAATGACCGCCAAGGTGATGAGAGATTAACCAAAAAAAGAAAAAAAAGAAAAAAAAACACACTGAAAATGTTGCCAAACTTCAATTCTGTCAGATGACATTTCCTCTTGCAAAAAAAATCAGCTCCAGGTCATTTTGTGTTTGAATCTTTCCATTCTACTGAGCTTCTTAACTGCCATTCCTCCTTTTGCTCACTATTATGAACTCGACTGAGGTTCGTTTCTCCCACAAATCTTAAATCAATCAATCAATCAATCAATCAATCGTATTTATTGAGCGCTTACTATGTGCAGAGCACTGTACTAAGCGCTTGGGAAGTACAAATTGGCATCACATAGAGACAGTCCCTACCCAACAGTGGGCTCACAGTCTAAAAGGGGGAGACAGAGAACTGAACCAAACATACCAACAAAATAAAATAAATAGGATAGAAATGTACAAGTAAAATAAATAAATAAATAAATAAATGGAGTAATTTTATTTACTTCTCCAACTAAAGCTCAGTAGCAGAACATTTATTTTCATTCTAGCTATCTTAACGCCAGTACTTCAAAATAACTTTGGAGTAAAATTTTGAAGTATCCATCCCCAAATTACCAAATGGACTAGATTTGGAATCAAGAAAACTAGCAAAGTGGAGAAATCTGAATGAAACGAACCATATGCCCAAAATACTAGAATTACAGGAATTCAACAGGAATTTTTGAGGTCATGTAATGAAAAATCGGACCTTGATGGAAACTCCATTGCTGAGGTTGAGGCACAACTATCCTAGATGCAAGCGGTTAAAAATAAATAAAAATCTATGTGTTCCTTAATGATGCAATCGTCCATTTCACTTTCAACCCAAGAAAGATCAGCAAAGAATACATGTTGGGATTTTTTTAATGCTTTTAAAGGCCGGGGAACAGAGTACAGTTGTCCTAGTGGTGTTCCAGACACTTTTTCTGACTTTTGTGCTGCAAAAGTCATATCAGCAATAATAGTAATAATAATAATAATAATAATACTTGTGGTATTTGTTAAGTATGTACTATGGCCAAGCACTGTACTAAGTGCTGGGATAAATATGGGATAATCAGGGACCACATGGGGCTCCTAGAGTAAATAGGAGGGAGAACGGGTATTGAATCCCTCATTTTGCTGAAATGGGAACTGAGGCACAAAGAAGTTAAGTGACTTGACAAAGCCACATTGCAGACAAGTGACAGAGACGGGCTAAGAAACCCAGAGCTTATGATTCCCAGACCTGCGCTCTTTCTATTAGAGCCCACTTTACTGTACTTTAGCAGCTTCTGAACTGTGAACTGAAAGGCAGGGCAGAACAAGAGATTTAAAGACCAAGTGAAGCATGATAAATTGAAGATTAGACTATTGGGAACCCCTTGCCAGGTGAGCACAATCTGGGGAAGGCATGTTCTCCTGGCCTGGAGCTTCTAGAAAACCAGGAGGACAGGAAACAGTCTTAAAAATAGAGATGGCTTAGGATATAACATTGATCTTTGCAGAAGAAGATGAAAACTGATCTTTCCCAGCACAGTGTAATGGATAGAGCATGGGCTTGGGAATCAGAAAGTCATGGGTTCTAATCCCAGCTCTGCCACTCACCTCTATGTGACCTTGGGCAAGTCACTTGAAAACTTGTGAATTGAGACAGAGCCCCAAGTGGGACAGGGACTGTGTCCAACCTGCTTTGCTTGTATCCACCCCAGTGATTAGTAAAGTGCCTGGAATATAGTAAGTGCTTAATAAATACCAATATTATTATTCTTACTGAGAGAGAAATGGGTGTCCTTCAGATGGAGTCAGGCAACTGGGGATCAGTCTCAACAATAAGGGAGCTGATGGGCTATGCCATTTCTCTTCTGGGGCTTTGAGAATGTATCTGGCTCCCCTGCCACCTCCAAAATTCCTGAGTGGTTGACAGAGGTGCAGGCCATGTGAGAACTCCACAGTGTGGAGCTGAGAGGGAAGATGTGAAGACAGGATGGTCTTTGGGAGGTGGGAGTGGATAGGTGAAGCCATAAGAGAGTATCCAACAGCACATCATGTACAGGAGGGACCAAGAACAGGAACAGAAAAGAGTAAATAGAAGGGAAAAGGGGTATTGAATCCCCATTTTCCAATCCTGGCTCTATCACTTTGCCGATTTTGTGACCTTGGGAAAGTCACAACTCCTCTTTGTCTTAGTTTCCTCAACTGTAAACTGAAGATTTAATATTTGTTCTCCCAACTATATAGCCTGGCTACCTCAGTTGGAAGAGCATGAGACAGCCTCAGGGTCATGGGTTTGAGCCCCACATTAGGTGTAAATCGATTGCTTTTCCTGCTCTTGACTGCAAACTCGTGGGAAGGGCTTGTGTCTGTTATTGATGCATTGTACTCTCCCAAGCACATAGTACAGTGCTTTGTATACAGTAAGCACTCAATAAATACAACTGAATGAATGCATGTAGACTGTGAGCCCTATGTAGGACAAGGACTTTGTCTGGCCTGATTAACTTGTATCTAACCCAGGACTTAAAGCAGTACTTGACGTGTAGCAAGTAAGAGAACTAGTGTGGACATTTGGAAAGAGCATAGACCCGGGAGTTAGAAGAATCTATGTTCTAATTCCAGTTTGACCGCCTCTCTACTGTGTGACCTTGAGCAAGTCACTTCACTTCTCTTTGCCTCAGTTACCACATCTGTAAAATGGGGATTAAGACAGTGAGCCCCATATGGGACAAGGACTAAATCTAACCTGATTACCTCATATCCCACCAGCACATAGAACAGTGTCTGGCATATATTAAGTGCCGAACAAATGCCATTTTAAAAAAAGAGCTTCCTCTGTTGTTTCTCACACTCTCCACTTCAGCCAAGCAGAAGGATGGCCAGAACAGGGAAGCCCTAGCCTATCTGGAGCCAGACTCAAAATTTTCAGTGGTTGAGCACCCAACAGTTGGCTTAATGGAGCCTGAAAATACACGGACAGAACCACTTAAGAACTTGGTGTCCCAAACTACTGCTCCTCTGTCTATCTCCATTCAGGGAAACTCTCCTCAGATGACCCAAAGAGGCATCCCAGAGTCCTGAGATTTCCCCCTAATTCTTTCCCTCCTTCTTTCCCATCCTCCCCAGGGATGTCAGTTCTCATTTGTCTCCCTCTCAGTTTTCAGCATAGATAAGGAGCTAGCTTAAAACAATGGAAATACCTTCGCCTGACCTTCTTGATTTCTTCCCTTTAGAGGAAGAGGAGGGGCAATGGTTGAGCAAGGATTTTCATTTTTTATTTTTGTTCCTCCCAAGTTCAAAATGAATCTGTGAATCCAAAAAGTGATTAGTCCAACCCCACCATCAAACATCCTCATCACTGATCTTTTTCAAAGTATAGTTTAATGTTGAAATTCCCTTGGGGTCTACTCTGTTTATTTGCTTAATGGGAAATAATGAAGGAAAACGAGGGCTCACAGAGCCATTGCCTCCCAATTCTTCTCTCTCAAGTGCAAGGGCCAAGCACATTTTCTGCCATCTGTTTCATTCCCTCTCCTGACGCTTTTTATGAACCTGGCAACGCTGGGCAGATGGAGAAAACTGGCAGGTCTGGTTGTTGACTTGTAACAGCAGCTTAATTTGTTACTCTAGCCAAGCAAGTCCCAAGTGATACTATATTTCATAATGATAGAAGGACTACTGACAGCTTTTAAGGGGAGAAAGTCATTCTAGCACGGAGACAAGGGTTGAAAATGGGTTGACAATTAATATCGCAGCATCTCAAACATGCTGTGAAAGGAATGGAGCCAGGGCGGTGTGAGTATTCCAAGAGCCTCCTGAGGACCCGTGTCACCAAGTCGACATACTTCTAGATGCAATCGACTGTAGGGACAGGAGGGAGGGGCGTTAACCGGAATGCTCCAGGCCTGGCTCCATACACCCATCCAGTCTTTCCACTGTTCCCATGGGTGACACCCCTAGAACGCCTCACTGGATCATGCAGCTTTGATTGGGTCCCTGGTACTTCCAAATGGCAGGAGAGTGGGATGTCCTGTCAAAGAACTGCAGGGTTGGAGCAATTGTTCTCCCAAAGTCCAGGAGACCCCAGACTGTTGACTCTAGAAGGTGATTGCCTCACTCGACCCCTGATTGCCTCACCACCGCAGAAGCCCACCTCCCCTCAGAAAATTGGGAAGTTTATGGTGGTTTCTGAGGACACTTCATACATTCAATCGTATTTCCTGAGCACTTATTGTGTACGGAGCACTATACTAAGCACTTGGAAGAGTACATTGTAACAATAAACAAGACACATTCTCTGTCCACCACAAGCTTACAGTCTAGAGGATTTTTTAGCCGGAGTCATGAAGCATCGATGGTTGCCTCTTCCAGTTGTTATTTAACATTTGCATAATCTACCTGCTGAATTTTAGCCTGGATTTTTTGAAGGTAGACTTTCCCTATTTAGATTGTGAGTCCTTTGACAGCCAGAAATTGTGTCTTAATTAGTAATGACATAAAACAATCGGGGGGGGGGGGGGGGAGACACACAACACATTCCCTGTTCCACATGGGGCTCCCAATGTAGAGTTTCATATAATCACCACAGTGCTTTGAACATTCCAAGCACTTAAAAATAGTAGCAATCATAATAACATGGAAGTCAGTTCAGTTTTAAAATCAAACTTTTACTTTAACCTGCAACCTTTTTAAAAAACATGAAAATTAAAGCAAGCTTCTTGAAATTCTCTGATTCCTAGATTTGATAACAAGAGTATGGGGTTCCTCCACACACTATTATGAAAGCTAAAGGAACCTTTTTTCTCCCATCTTTAAAAACACATGTTTTAGGGTAACACTGCGATGTCTACAAAACTGTGTAAGCATGTAATTTGACAGGATACATTTCTTAGCATATAGCCTAAGGTTTTCTTTCAGTGGAATTTCTAAGCAGTTTTTCACCTTTTCTTTCCAATCAGTCAAAAACGTTTCTAACTTGATATTTTTGGAGAAGAAAAAACTGAACCATTCAATCAAATCAGTTGTCTTGTTTGAAATGTTAGGGGAGGCTAATGTGCATACCTTTGCAAAAACAGAATGAAAAATCATGAATGTTCTGGATTTATTCATAAAATATTCCGCTGTCATACAGAAAATAAGACTTTGTATTTACTTTTTCAATAATAAAAGTCTTGACATAAACAGATTTTGGGGCCTAAGCATAACTGCCTGATGAGACAGGAAATTTTCTATGGCTGTTCACATGTTGATATTGGGAGAGTGTTTTAATTTGTTAGACCTTAATTTCTCTTAGTGCTGAAATGTGTGCGACCCTCATCTTGTGTTGTTGAAAAGGATACGATACAAAAAAAAAAAACAACAAAAAAGTACAGGCATCCATCTTGTATAGTTAAGGGATTCTCCTACTTGAAGGGAGAGGACCTAGCCCGATAATCTTTTGAGGTCCATTTCAGCACTACAAATACGTGGTTCTAAATTATAAACCCATACCCTCGGTATTTCAAGAACAACTGATAAATTGGGTTTTTAGAACTCACTCTTCAAGGACAAATGATAGATTCCTCAAATTCTTACAGTGAATACAAGACAAGCTTCTCCTGATCTTTTAAGAGTTTTCATTGTTCATATCAGAAATGGAATGATGATTTAGGTAGGTAACCTCATAAACGAAAAAGGTAACATTTTTGCCACATCCTTTGGAGGCAAAATATATTTTAAGAGATTCCATGCTGCCAGTAAGCTCTCATTTATTGTTGCCTTTGCATTTTCTCATTCTGGCTAAAATCTTAGACTGGCAATCCAAACAGGGAGAAAAAGAACTACATGCACAAGAGTTTCCAATTGAGGTGAAAGTTGAATTGGCATAAGACTAACACTAAAGCATAGAATAAGACAGAGTCTAAACAGGTCAATTTATGAGGTTTGTCCAGTTATTTTCCCAGAGCCTCAAAGACAGGACCCTGCTAAAAGCAGAATGCTGCACTCAGATGGATTGGAAACACAGTGTGAAGCAGGCATTGGGTCTAAAATGATTCTTTCCCTGCTCTCTCATTTACAAATGAAGCAAAGTGGTCTAGTGAATACAGCACAAGCCTGGGAGTCGGAAGGACCTGGCTTCTAGTCCCAGCTCCGCTACTTTGTGCTCTGTGACCGTGGGCAAGTCACTTAACTTCTCCGTTACCCCATCTGTAAAATGGGGATTAAGACTGTGAGCCCCAATTGGAACATGGACTGTGTCCAACCTAATTAGCTTTTATCTACCCCAATGCATAGTACTCTGTGAGGCACATAGTAAGTGCTTAACAAACAACACACAAAAAAAAGACAACTGTGGGTCAGGGATTGAGAATCTGTTGAACGACATGGGAAGCTACACTGCTCTTTCTAGGTCTTTGTGAGCCTGGATTTTCTGACATTTACAAAAGTCTCATCCATAAAATCTCGGTCAATTAAGCCTACGCCAAATTACAATCAGAAGTAACGGCCACTCTAGTTCCTCTTATTTGCAAAATGCAACCCATTGCTACTCCCTCAGATTGACTAGCTCAATCCATGTTTGAACCTTACAGCCGTCAGCCAACGTTAATAATTTCAGTGAGAACACAGATCCTCAAAATCAACTCTGAATATAAAGAATCCCCTTGTTTTGCCACTCTGCTATTGGCAAAGGCACGATTATTTTTGGAAAATAAGTTGACTTCATAGAAAACTCATGCCTATTGCTATCAACAAGTCATCCTGGATGTTCCATTAAACCACTTTGGGCCAATAACCCCATTCGAGTCAAAGGAGAGAGTCGAAGTGAAGAAAGCGGGCTTATTGTGTTCGGGTCGGCGGAGTTGGGGGAAGAGCAGTACGACCTCTCCAAAAAACCTTTTAATGGGATTTTAAGAGGCTCCTTACAATTTCCATAACCATTGTGAAAGGGGTCGTAGGTTATGGCCAAGCTCAGTGCCAAAGCCTCATGCGAGAAGTGAAGAGTTAGCAGTGCTGCATTTCCATTTACTGACAGCAAGTCACAAATACGTATAGCCCCCGGATTTATTTTTAGTAGGCTTACCCTGCCTGAACATCACTGCACACCTTTGAACTCCTCTCTCCATTAAGCTCTTCCTCGATTATATTTATCAGTTCATCTGCTTTCTTGAAAATGGATGTATGACTTTCCAGTGCCAGGAAAGGGAATGAATAACAGGGTCCTCCCCATTTACTAATGAGAAGATTCAGCCTAATGGGGTGCAGTGAAAGGGTCAAAGGTGTGTTTTATAAAAGCTCTTTGAAGAACACAGATAATGCGTGGACAAGACACAACCATATTACAAGAGCTGGGATTACTGGTCACAGATGGGGTAAATGGGATTTTATTGACTTCTCTTTACTCCAATTCTCAGTTTTGAGCCCAGCCCCGTAGCTTTCACATAGCAAATAGTGAAGCTTACTTGTATCAGTGTTGAAAAGCGTAGTTTCTTCCAAGCTTCATGATTCACCCTTCAATTTAGTCTACAATAGAATCAAAATGTACCTAGTCCCAGCCCCTTAATAAGATAAAATTGGATAGATGGATGGCACCCTGAAATGAGTTAAAACAAGATTAGCTTGGTAGAACACAGGAGTATTCTGAAGTAACCATCGATGAAATTCAGAAAAAAACTGGGTTTCAAACAATGATTGAGTCAAACAATCATTATATTTAGTAAGTGCTTATTATGTGTCAAGGACTGGAACCGGTCCCATGCTTTTCCTGCTGAAATTGTTATAGCAATGATCACTGCAGAACTGGATTTATCAATCACTATCATCTTCATAATCATCCTAATAGCACTATTTGCTCAGTACTTACTTCGTTCCGGGAACTGTAAATCCTGGGTTTGATACAAGACAATCAGTCAGGACAGAGTCCCTGTCCCACATGGGGTTCACCTAACACACTTCATATTTTCCCATGTTCCTGACAGACCTCTTTTTAATGGTATTTGTTAAATGCTTAATATGTGTCAAGCGCTCTTCTAAACCCTGGGGTAGATATCAGCTAACTGGTTATACAGTCACAGTCTAAGCAGGAGGGAGATCGTATAATGATCCCTATTTTACAGAAGAGGAAACTGAGGCACAGAGAAGTTAAGTAACTTGCCCAAGTTCATGAAGCAGGCAAGTGGTAGAGCCAGGATTAGAATTCAGATCCTCAGGCATGGGATTTTTTCCACCGACCACGCTGCTTTCACACATCATTTATGTAAAGCAGCATGGCCTAGTGGAAAGAGCCCAAGCCTGGAGTCGGAGGACCTGTGTTCTAATCCTACCTCTGTCACTTGGCTGCTGTGTGATCTTGGTCAAGCTACTTTAGCATCTCTATGCCTCAATTTCTTCCCTGCAAAATGGAGATTTAATACCTGTTCTCTCTCCTGTTTAGACTGTGAGCCTCATGTGGGATCTGATGATCTTGTATCTACCCCAGAGCTTAGTACAGTGTTTGGAAAATAGCACTTGACAAATACCACAATTATCATTATTATTGTAATTATTATGACTTGCTAGAGTGATTCTGCTATATAGGTGCTCAAGTAAGTTGGTCAAAGATACAGAAATTCATATTTTTGGTCTTAGAGACATCAATAAATTTAGCGAGTCTATATTATCAAACCCTATGTGACAATGTCCACAAAAAAGTTCTAAGTCCTACCTCACAATGAGATAACTTTTTTTTTTTAACTCCTGCTGAAAACATCAGCTTGAGCATGAAGTGGCTGAAACTTGGCAGTCACATGTTTCTCTCATAATCCTGCCTAGCGGTAAGTATGCAGCCTACTTCACTGCCAACTCAATATGGTATTGTTGTGCTCAAGAAATTCTGTCCTGTCAGCCAGTCGTGACATTCACTAGATGCTCACTTGATGTAAAGCCCTTCATACTCAGTTTCCCCATAAAACGGAGGTTATGTTTCCGACGGATCCCATGTTATGAAAAATACAAGCTTTATCGTTCCTGTCTTGACAAGCACCATGCCTGCACAGACAATCATTTGTCCCAACCTCATGACGATATTCTATCCCAGTGCCAGATGACATGTGGAGAGAATGACATTTTATCTGGATTGGATGATATTCTGCCCAGACGATCTCTCGATTGTAAATTCCCGGTGGGCAGGAAACGTACCCACCAACCCTGTTTAATTGAACTCTCCCAAATGATTAGTATAGTGCTTTGTACAGTAAGTGCTCAATACATAGCCCTGATTAATTGATCCAGATAGACGCACCCACTCAGGGGGATTCCTTATGACGTTCTATCAGAAACCCACAGTATGAATGTGTGTTAGCATAGTACTGGAGATATTGGAGGCATTCAGATTTTCAAGGTTTCTTTTCTATATACTGCATACAATAATAATAATTAATAATCATCATGGTACTTGTTAAGTACTTACTATGTGCTGAGCAGTATTCTAAGCGCTGGAGTAGATACACATTAATCAGGTTGGACACAATCCCTGTTCTGCATGAGGCTCACGCTCTTTATCCCCATTTTACAGATGAGGTAACTGAGGCCCAGAAAAGTTAATTGGCATGTCTGAGATCACACAGCAGATATGTGGCAGAGCTGGGATTAGAACCTAGGTCCTTCTGACTCTGAGACCCATGGTCTATCCAGTAAACCACACTGCTTCTGGCCATCATGAGTTCTGACTTTTCTTCCTGTAAGGGCTCACTGTCCTGGTCTGTGTAAGGCAAGGGAATCTCTTATTTTTTAAGGGATCTTGTTTCCTGTTGTTTTCAGGAAGTTTTGATCATTTACCATTGAGGTTGCTGAGAGCCCCATAACAGGTGATGAGCTATTAAACAGCATGGTAATCGGGGTTCTTATGGAAATACTAAAAACATTAGAAAAGCTTTAAGAAAATTCCCCCTCACTCCACTCTTTGTTCCTCCTCTCCGTTCTCCCTTTTTTCCACTCGCTTCACCCAGTACAAGCAGAACAAATAAAACCTACTGTGAGCTTTCTTTTCAGAGATGCACAGTTTACAAAGGGTATATCCTGGCCCTGCTTGGGCATGTTTCTATATTTGAAGCACCTGAATTTGAAAAACTGAAAATGTGTGCTAAAATTTGAGGTTGCAAGTAGGGACTGAGATCTGAAAATTCAAATTCTCGAAATCCACTACCAAGCTCCTGAATGGAACAGGAAAGACAAAGCAGCATTAGTTTAAAATCGGGATGATGAAGAGAAAGGGAGATTTATAGTCGTGGCTTATAAATCTTGTAGAAAGTGATCGATTCAAGAGCAGATCATCTGTGTCATCTGACACTCCAGGGCCACTCTTTAAGAAGTTACTTCAGAGTGACAGTTTGTAAGGCAGGAAATATATATGCCCCTATTTTTGATAAACTGTTAAACCCACTAGGATTGCTGTTGCAGAACTATAAATAACTCTGATTTGTAAATCCGTACGGATTTCAAGGGAAATTTAATCTGGATCTCTAGCTCATTTACAGAAAATCATCAGTTTTGTTCAATAAGAGTTATTTATTGTCCAAGAAAATGTTTGGACTTCTTTTTTAGAATCCTATTTTATAACCTTTTAACAGAAACTGGGAGATACATTTTCCCAAGAATGGGTCACAGTCTACTAAGAAAAGGTTAGGGAGTTGCAATTTTCTAAGTCTGTGAAGTTTCAGTGAATTCCAACTTGGCAAGTAAGCCTCTTTCCATTCTTGCAAAATGTGATCCAGAAGAGATGGTTAAAAAACAGGCAAAATACAGCAGGGTGCTGGAAGTGAGTTTAGAATTGCTTGTTCTTTCCTCTGGGGAACATAACTTGGGGAGCCAAAAACAGTCCACGCAGTCATGATCCAAACAAATTTTACTAACCTTAGTCACAAAAGTTTAATAAAAACGTGAAGGTTATTGAATAATCTTGACAACAAAGTGCTGTGGAATAGAAGCTTTTCAGTGAATAAAACTCTGTAAAGAAGACAACTGTTTCATTGTACATTTGTACAAGTAGTATTAAATAAGACTTTGGCATAACACTCCCCAAAACTCATATGGCTAACCGCTATAAATGTGCACAAGATTTTCCACTGAGTTGTTTAATGAGTTCATCATTGCACCAAGGAGCATTATTCGAAGGTCAGAATTTTTCTTTTGTGTGAAAATAAATTGGTGCTATAGTAAGTATAGTAAGTTCACAAGTTCTGAAAAGATAAATGGGCCTCTTCCTGAATATGGAAAATAGCTCATAGTATTAAATGACTACCCATTGCTAGATCTTTTCCCAAATGGATAGGAGCTCAGAATTTGCAATAAGTACCTTTCAGCATGTGACAGAAATGTGTTAGGCCGGTTTGAAACAATCTCTATCTGGTCAATTGCTCTTTTGGCAGAAGCTTAAAGTAGGATCCACAAATTACAACATACAGATAGAGTGACTATTTCTCTGGCTGGAAAATCATGCCTTTTGGAACTTTCTGGTCATCCTGACCTGTTGCTCTTAACAGAAATTCCAGGCTTGGAGCTGGACTAATTGTTTTTACCCAGCTTCCTCCTGGGCCTCTCATCATCCTAGACAACGCGGTCCCTGTTCTGACCTAGGGACACCCAGAACAACCTTCAGGATGACCTGAAAGTGACAGAGATCTGAAGCTGGTCCGCACAAATGACTGGTCACCTCACTGAGATAATGCTTAGAAGAACTCTGTAAGGCCAGGAGACTCTTTAAAGCTAGTCAATCATCCATTCAGAAGCAGTGTGGCCGAGTGGAAAGAGCATGGGCCGGAGTATAGAGGACCTGGATTGCAGTCCCAGCTCTATCATTCATTCATTCACTCAATTGTATTTATTGAGCGCTTACTGTGTGCAGAGCACTGTACTAAGCACTTGGGAAGTACAAGTTGGCAACATATAGAGACGGCCCCTACCCAACAACGAGCTCACAGTCTAGAAGGGGGAGACAGACAACTAAACATCTGGACAGGTGTCAAGTCATCAGAATAAACAGAAGTAAAGCTAGATACACATCATTAACAAAATAAATAGAATAGTAAATATGTACAAGTAAAATAGAGTAATAAATCTGTACAAACATACATACAGGTGCTGTGGGGAGGGGAAGGAGGTAGGGCGCGGGGGATGGGGAGGGGGAGAGGAAAGAGGGGGCTCAATCTGGGAAGGCCTCCTGGAGGAGGTGAGCTCTCAGTAGGGCTTTGAAGGAAAAATATGGAACGCTTATCATCTGCCTGCTATGTGACCCTGGGTAACTCGCTTTACTTCTCTGTTCCTCAGCTTCCTTATCTGTAAAATGGGGGTTCAGTAGCTGCCCCTTCACCCCCTTAAAGTCTAAGCCCCATGTGGGATAAGAACCGGATCCTACTGGAGTATCTTGTATCTACCTTCCAATGATATTTTGTTAAGCACTTACTAAGTGCCAGGAACTATACTAAGCAATGGGATAGATCGCTAATTAGATTGGACACAGTCCATGTCTTACTCCCCATTTTATAGATGAGGTAACTGAAGCAAGGAGAAGTTAAAGTGACTTGCCCAAGGTCACACAGCAGACAGGTGGCAGAGCTGGATTTACAACCCAGGTCCTCTAAGACTTCCCAGGCCCATACTCTTTCCATTAGGACCAGTCTGTTTAGTACAATGCTTGGCATGGGTTAACCACTTATCGAATGCCACAACTTATAATTACTGTTAAAGAAGTCACCCAAAGTCTGTCTTGATAAAAATTGATATTTAGGGAGACATCTGTATAAATGTGGAACCATCACTTCCAACCAGTAGTTATTCAGAATTTGGTCTCAAAGCATGCACTGATTTTTATAATTAAGGAAATATAATCTCTCTTTGGCCATTGAGCAGCTTAACGTGCATGTTAAGCGATATCTAGTATATGGTAGGAAAAAACACTACTACCAACAAACTAGGCAGCCCTTTAATGTTATATGTTTAATAGTAGCTCTCTAACTCAAATAAGCTACAGTTGTTGACATGCCAAAGTTTTCGCCGTCTACATAAAACACCTCATATATAAGTCAACACAATGAAATAAGGTCAATAAATTGAAAATTTAAACAAATTAGGTCCTGGGTAAATTTCAACTGAACTTTAGGCCTCTTTTAAGACCGTTACATTAAAAAAAATTAAACTCTTTTAGATGAGGCTCCAAGTTAGTACTTCTGGTGTTGCAATATAAAAAACTGCAGCATATAAAGTGGGAGACACAAAGTGTGATGTCACAACTTACACATTATTCTCTTTATAGTAAGAATGCACCCGAAAATTATGGCCCGAGTTTCTGAACGGAAATAACTGAATGGTTCCTGATACTGCATTTTAAGATGTCTTATCAGCCAATGGTAAACGATTTTAAAAAACCTAACAGCAGCCACAGTGTATGACCCATTATGTTTTACTAGGTGGCTAGATAAGTTATTCAGAATTGAATAAGTACAAGATCAGAAGATTTATTTAGCAAAACTTCAGTTTTGAACTTGTTCATTTCTTGACTTTATTATGAACACCTCTGCAGTTTCTACATTATGCTTATTACTTGCCTTTGGGTCAGTTTCAGTTAGAGCTTTTGCGATCAATGCTCTCCACTGAAGGGTTTAATAGAGTTGTTTTATTTTCTGCGTCTAAATATATAGTTGGGTAATTTTGGGACAGGGGCAAGGATTGTGTCCAACCCAATTATCCTGTACTTACCCCAGTGCTTAGGTACAAGATAGTACAGTAACTGGCACATATACCACAATAAATATTACTACTGAGATAGGTTACCTGCTTGGTTGTGTTGAGATCTAGCCAATATAGATGTCTACTAATTTCCTTCCATTGGGTTAATTTTAACCGAAATTCCAAAAGAGACAAATGACTGTCTATTCCCAGAATGAATAATCCTAAAGTGAAATTCAGGGGAAAATTGACTCTTTTCGGAGCACATTTAATTCAAAAAAGGTTGCAAATTTTCAAGGTCACACTTAGTAGCCTCTAACCAGCTATACTTTACAATATTCTCTGTGAAGAAAAGAAAGTGATGCTATCCTCATTTTTTTTGCTGGATATATTAAGATTTAAAGACCTTAAACCATATAGGATCACATAGCAATTCTGCAAAAATATCAGAAAGTCATCCAGAACTACTGAGTTTCAGACATCTTCTCCATTCCTTTAACCATAATGCACCTTGTATATATGCTCAGCATGCTATATCTTATGCTTTTAATGCACAGGGCAGTGATGCACAAACCAAGGCAGTGATGGAAGAAGATGAGGTGTTGGAGGAAGAATTTTCAAAATACTATAATAATCCAAGGGTTGGAAGAAAATCACTACTAGCCCTTGGGGACTCCTGGGCTGACAGTGGTCTAGAAGTCTCCAGTTTCAGTTGGCCACCTTTGGAAAATGGAAATAAATTTGTCCATGACAGCATGGTTAGGAGATAAGGGCACATTTTCAGATAGTGAGTTAGAAGGCATTAAACCAGGCCTACCCCGACTGTTGTCATCCCTGGAAGATCTAGTGCCTTCAGGCTCTTTATCAGCAGAGAACCGTGTCTGCTAATTATGTTGTATTGTTGCATTGCACTCTCCCAAGTTCTTAGTACAGTGCCCTGCACATAGTAAGTGTTCAATAATCGTATTGTGCTCTCCCAACTGTGTAGTACAGTGCTCTGCACATAGTAAGTGCTCAATAATCACCAAGGATTGACTGATTTATTCAGGCAGGTTTAGTCCAGCTGCAAGCACCCTCCCAAAGAAGGGAAGAGGGAACCCATGTGTGGAAAGAGGTAGTCAGTTTGCTTTTCTACACGACATTAATTTGCCTATTCACTGAGTAAGAAAGCGAGCACTTGCCTGGGCCTTTCCAAACTCCCCATCCCCCATCTCCTGAAGGGAGAGTTGCTTGCACAGGAGTGTGTGGCTGGACACAGGCCCAGAAGTCTGGAAAGTCTATTATACGTAGGATTCCCCACGGAGTAGCACTTGGCTGCCAGCAGATCTTGCTCTGGGGTTTCGACACACCATCAATCTGGGGCCTGGCCGCCTCCTCTCCCATCCCCTCCCCTCATGCAGAGAGTAGACGCAGTGCAACTGTGTGGCTCAGGTTGCAGCAGTCATGCCACTGGAGGAAGGGGAAAGGGAGAGGGGAGAAAGGAGACAGGCCTGGGGAAGACTAACTGCCAATCACCCGTACAACTCTATTAGGCATGGCCATTTGACGATGAAGAAGGCGGAGAAAAGTCTTAGTCTGATGCAAGGAGCAGGTCAGCCTCCCAGATAAGGGGACATTTTAATGGGATCCAATGGGCAGTTAAGACACTTTCTGAGGAAGTTGAGCCTGAAAACAAAGGCTCGAAGGCTTCAATTACCCAGATATCGTAAACTAAAAAGACTTTCTGCTTTAAATAAATGGAAAACTGGGGTACTTGCTGTTCAGGTTTATCAGTGTGACAGTTTGGTGTAGGAAGAGATTTACAGTCTATAAGCCTTCTCATATGGGAGCAACAGAATGTGGGGTGATGGGGCAGGGAAAGGGAAACATGAGTGGAACCAATGGAAAATATGCTGCACCAGGCGGAATATTGGAAATGATTAGCAAGACTGAATTTAGTGACTCACTCCTCACATTTTCTGGTGTCCTCACTAGCATATATATCCAGACCAGTATCTCCAATCCATAATTGAATGTTCACTTGATGAATTCCAGACATTTTTCCCTCTTGAAGCCAACTGGGGGTTAGTTGGCCATTAATTACAGTTCAGAGGGGCAGAAATGTCCAATAATTGCTTCAGTGAGGACATGTTACAAATTAGAATCAGAGTTCTGGGGCTTTAACCGAAACACATATCTTCTCACTCTTTCAGGGTTTTTGACTTTTTTCTTGAGCCTCTTATTACAAATTTACCAGAATGGGTGAAACCACCGTGAAGAAAGACTATTCCACTGAACCTTGGAGAACAGATAATATCTTATTTTTTCTGTCCAATTATCTGTTTATTCAATTCATCCTAATTGAAGTAACTCACAACTCCCCATCTAAAACTATGATAAATTCCCTCTTTTTCAATTTATGGCCTCCTTAGGTTCTAAGAGCTATAGAGATGGTTGACTATGTTTGAAAGTTTGGCCGTGTTTTGTGCACAGGAGCATTCTAACTGGCAGAAGGTTTGGGGCAAATGAAACTGCAAAAATAGCACATGCAGGAAATGGTTCACTTGCTATGAGGCACCATTTACTTAAAAAAAAAAGTGCCATGATAATATAAAAAAGTTCATAGTTTCTTTTACACAGCTAAAAATTTCCATTGTAGATGATATGCAGAATGAGGCCAACAGAGCAGTTCAATCTAAGTGGAAGAGGAAAGAAAAACCCTGTGTCGAATCCCTCTTTCTTGTTTTTTGGCCCAATTGCAGTTGAGAAAAAAAGAAAGACAGAGTACTGCAAAACACTGGGTTTGATTCAATCCATAAGAGGGAATTAACTCCTCACCCTTTAGAAGCTTTAAATCTCTTTAACCATAAGTTATCTGAAGGCAGGGACTTCATTGGCTACTTTCTTGGAGCCCAAATCTTTCATTTCAGGCCACAGCAGAG
The DNA here is from genome assembly GCF_015852505.1 of Tachyglossus aculeatus. Classification (NCBI taxonomy): domain Eukaryota; kingdom Metazoa; phylum Chordata; class Mammalia; order Monotremata; family Tachyglossidae; genus Tachyglossus; species Tachyglossus aculeatus. The sequence continues at coordinate 13,485,378 of NC_052078.1, forward strand.
TCACAACAGGGATGCAATTTGCATCAGAGGCATTTGATTAGGTAACAAATGTAATTGGGCATCCTAACAAATCTACCAGTCTCTAGTAGAAACTCCCCAGGTGGGCATGATCTGTCCTGAAGGGCTGGGACAAAGCTGCTTCGGTTTGCACACATTCCCCCGGTCCAGTGGAGGAAAACACTCATGCCTCTGGAGAGATGCTAACTCTCTGGCCTCAGGAGTCAGCTCTATCCTGGAAGCCCATCAAGGCAAGGGAACGTGTCTACTATTTATTTTATTTCTTATTAAAATATTTATTTATTTTATTTATTTTACTTGTACATATTCTATTTATTTTATTTTGTTAATATTTTTGTTTTGTTCTCTGTCTCCCCCTTCTAGACTGTGAGCCCACTGTTGGGTAGGGACCATCTCTATATGTTGCCAACTTGTACTTCCCAAGCGCTTAGTACATTGCTCTGCACACAGTAAGCACTCAATACGATTGATTGAATGAATGAATGAATACTAACTCATACTGTACTCTCGCAAGCGCTTAGTAAAGTGCTCTGCATGCAGTAAGTGTTCCTCAATAAATAATAATAATGATAATTATGGTATTTAAGTGATTACTATGTGCCAAGCTCTGTTCTAAGCACTGGGGTAGACACAAGTTTATCATCTATGAACCACATGGGATCCCCCTCAATCCCCATTTTTTCCATATGAGCTAACAGGCACAGAGAAGTTAAGTGACTGCCCAGCAGACAAATGGTGGAGTCAGGATTAGAACTCATGACCTTCTGACTCTCAGGCAAATGCTCTATCCACTACGCATACTGCTTCTCTAAGCATTGAGTGATTGATTGATCCATTGAGTGCAAAATCCCACCTCCTCTTCCCTGGCAACGCTCTGCAGTCAGGACATCAGGGCACTTTTATAATTTAAACTATGAAGACAATTAGGAGCAGATATAAGCTGCTCATTTACCAATCAATCATATTTAGTGAGCACTTACTGGCGCAGAGCACTGTACATGCACTTAGGAGAGTACAATGCAGTATAAGACACATTCCCTGCCCACAATGAGCTTCTCAGATCCCTCTGAATGTGTCACAACATAAAACACACCAGTCCATCATGGAATCCTAGAGCACGGTACTGAACAAGGGAGCTCTGTAGTAAGCGCCAGACAGTTCACTAGCCAGCCCAATCGTCGTGGCAAGTGGGCCGGCACCCAGCAAATCCCACTGAACTGGTTCATTCACAGATTCAGTCACATTGCCCACCCTGCCTCCGGTTCTGGTCAGTATTGCATTTTCTTGGTTTTTGCTTTGGCTAGTTTCTATCTTTTCCTTGCTTCTTGCCCAGCTGTGGTACAGGGACAATGTTTTTACAAGGTTGTTCACGAGGAAAAGGCCAAAGGCTCATTGTCTGAGTTGTTTTCCCTCTTGCCATGAATGAGAAGTGGCGTAGGAGAGGGAAATGAAGGGATAAGGATCCCTCTAGACGCAGCATTCTGAAACAGTCATACTACAGGTCACAAAATGTTGTGGTGCGTACTATAATCCATATGCAGAATTCAGGAAGGAAGAGGAAAAGAAAAGGTGGGTTGACTAATTTAACAATGTCAGTCCCAATTCTGGGAGATAGGTGTACTTTGCTTAAAGTCCAAGATTACAAGAGTATTAATAGGCGTGATCCCTGTCCTCAAATTTACAATCTAATAGAGAAGACATATACTAAAATATACCGAAGAGGATTAGTGTGGTCTAGTGGAAAGAACTTGGGTTCCAATCCCAGCTCTGCCACGTGTCTTCTGTGTGACCTTTGGTAAGCCAGAACTTCTCCGTGCCTCAGTTACCTCATCTGTAAAATGGGGATTAAATCCTACTTCCTTCTACTTAGACTGTGAGACTCATATGGGACAGGGACTGTTTCCAATCTGATTATGTCTACACTTAGTACAGTGCTTGGCATAAAGTAAGCACTTAAATACAATTATTTTTCATTATAAGCAAGGGAAGCAAGCAATTATACAGCTACATATGCTGGGGAAAGGCTGGAGAGAGTACATAATAGCTTAAGGGGTATGGACTCGAATGAATACTTAGTGCAATAGGGTGGGGAAAAATAAGAAGGGGAGATGAGACAATAGTCAGGAAAGGCATCCTGGAGGAGTTGTGATTTAAGTTAGGCTTTGCCAATGGAGAGAACAGTGGTCTGTCAGATGTGAAGGGGGAGGGAGGCCTAGGAGGGAGGGAGGGAGGAAGGGGTCAACAGCGAGAGATTCATTCATTCATTCAATCGTATTTATTGAGCGCTTACTGTGTGCAGAGCACTGTACTAAGTGCTTGGGAAGAGATGAGAATAAGCAGTCAGTAGGCTGGTAGTCAAGGAGCAAAATGAGCGGGTTGGATTCTTGTGGAAAAGAAGCATGCACGTGGCTCGGATAAGGCTAGCCAAATATAGCACTGAGTTTTATGGGCTAGTGGGAAACACAAGTTCACTCTCTGCCAGCTGCAAGAATGATCTCACTCTCAATAGTTTGTGAGTGTATTCTGATTTTATAGATCTGGAAGTCAGAGGACCTGGGTTCTAATCTTAGCTGTGCCACTTACCTGCTGTGTGGCTTTAGGCAAGTCACTTCACTTCTCTGTGCCTCAGCTCCCTCATCTGTTCTCCCTCTTACACAGACTGGGAATCCCAAGTGGGACCTGTTGATCTTGTATCTACCCCAGTGCTCAGTACAGTGCAAGAACTTAAATACAAGGATTATTATTACTATTATTATTATTATAGAAATGTAAAAATTACCCTCCAGCTCCTTCCAGAAAAGCCACAGAAAAGCTTGTCTGGGTTTCATTTTTAAAAAGTTGTATGGATGGGCAACGAGAAGAGAAGGTGGTTTTAGTTTACTGTATTACATAACTAAAGCTCACCTATCGCTAAGAATAATTCTTGATCCTCTAAGAGGTGCCCCATGGATAATCACCCTTCCAATTGCTGTTAGCCTAAAGAGTAAACCACTCCTCATTTCAGCTTGAAATGTTGTTTGAATTGTAAAAGCTCTAGTTTGTTCAGAGGCTAATTGCTGGGTTTAGCCCAGGGCCACCAGACTGAATTCATACACTCAATTCTGCCTGATGTGCAGGTGTTGAGTTCACTCTGCAGAAATACCTATTGTTAATTGGATAATTGCTATGTTTAGCATCCTTTCATTGGGAGGATTTTTTTCTTTTTTTTTTCTTTTTTTTTGAAAAAAGCTGCAGTATTGCCCCAGCTGTACTTAATGTCCCGGGTCTATTTTGGGTCTATGCGTGGTTAGAGCTGAATGAACAAAACACCCTAGGCACCTCTCCTGAATGAAAGAGACAAGTAATCTCTGGTTACTGAAGGATAGAGATGTGGGCTGGAGGGCCACCTGTGTTCTAAGGTGTTTTGGAGTGATTTTTGTACATTTAACTGAACAGTGAGCCTTAACAATGATAATATTTGTTGAACATTTACTACACGCTAAGCACTTGGCTAAGTGCTGGGGTAGATGCAAGGTAATCAGATTGATTGAGAAGCAGTGTGGCCTTGTAGATAGAGCATTGGCCATAAGGTCATGGGTTCTAATCCCATCTCGGCCACTTATCCGCTGTGTGACCCTGAGCAAATCACTTCACTTCTCTGTGCCTCAGTTGCCTCATCTGGAAAATGGGGATTAAGACTGTGAGCCCCATGCAGGACAGGGATTGTGTCCCACCTGATTAACTTGTATCTACCTCAGTGCGTAGAACAGTGCCTGGCAAGTAGTGAGCGCTTAACAAATTCCATCATTATTATTACCCAGCACTTAGTATGGTGCCAGACACGCAGTACATACTTCAATGCTATTTAAAAAAGTCTCACAATCTAAAGGGGCAGAAAGAGAAAGTATCTAATCTCCATTCCTCAGATGACAAAATTGAAGTACAGAGAAGTCAAGTGATTTGCCCAAGGTGACAAAGCAGGGAAAGGACATAGCCAGGATTTTAGACTGTGAGCCCACTGTTGGGTAGGGACTGTCTCTATGTTGCCAATTTGTACTTCCCAAGCGCTTAGTACAGTGCTCTGCACACAGTAAGCGCTCAATAAATATGATTGATTGATTGATTGATTAGAATCCAGGTCTTCTGACACTTTGGGTTCTGTGCCCTTTCCACAAGACCACACTGCTTGATTTCTCATTCCCCAGGCACATGGAAAGATGGGAAAAGTTACCCATCTATCCTCCTTAGATGGTTTGGTGGCTATCCCAAAGGTCAGATAATGAACTATCCCAAGCAGATGGCCTAGCGAAGCTTTACGTGTACGTGGTATTCCCAGAGCTGAGCCACTGCCCTCATGGGTTTGGCAGTTCAGAGGCCTGCCATCCATTTTGGGCTGGGCAGCCCACTTAAGAAAGTGAATATAATAATAATAATAATAATAATAATAGTATTTGTTAAGCATTTGCCACATGTCAAGCACTGTTCTAAGCTCTGGGGTATATACAAGGCAATCAGGATGTCCCATGTGGGGCTCACAGTCTTCATCCCCATTTTACAGATGGGGCAACTGAGGCACAGAGAAGTGAAGGGACTTGCCCAAGGTCACACATCAGAGAAGTGACAGAGACAGGATTAGAACCCACAACCTCTGACTCCGAAGCCCTGGCTCTTTCCATTGAGCCACGCTGCTTCTCAAGATACAAGTTAATCAGGTTGGACACAGTCCCTGTCCCACATGGGGCTCACACTCAATCCCCATTTTACAGATGAGGTATCCAGAGAAATTTAGTGGCTTGCCCAAGGTCACCGCAGACACATGGTGGAGCCAGGATCAGAACCCAGGACCTTCTGACTCCTAGGCCTGTTCTCTAGCCACTGGGTAATGCTGCTTCTTAAATATAAAACCTACACGTTAGGGTTGTATATATGAAATATTTAACACATTCAGGCTTCTACTACTACCCTGCTCTTTCAAACATACAGTTAGGACTGACCATTAGCTGGTAGTAATAAACTGATTCATGGTTCAAGTCATTAGAAATTAAGGTCTGTGGAATAAATTTTCCTAATTTCAGTTTGGACAGTACGGGACAATGGTGAAGTCTGCCCACCTAACTTGCCCACCTAACTTGCTTTTGGCACTTGTCACCCAACAGGAACACAAGTAACAGGGCTGAGAGCGTGGGAGTGATGCTGATCGCTCCACTACCATTATCATCAATTCCTTTACACAGGTTTTAAGTCCTGGAGTATTTGCAATTAGACCCAGGTTTGTCCATCATTGAAATGGGAGACTCCATTTGGGAATCCTAACTTAGAGACATTTACATAGGTGGCCAGAGGAAGATTTTAAAACAGGATTTCCAAATGAGTATACTTTTTTAAGGTACAATAATGTGAATGATTAGATGGAAATTCCTTTTAAGAGTCACCCATTTTGAGAGAGAGATTTTGGAAGACACCAGGAAAAGACTTTCCTTAAAACTGTGTTTCTGGATCACTACTAGCATAAAGAGTCCGCCTGTTGTGACAAATTATACTCTCTGACTAATCCTGTCTATCAAAGCAGAATGAACGTCGAGCAAATTGAACTCACTTGGCCTATCAAGTCACTATGGACTGAACAAATCGAGCTGGCCAATTTGTGAAATAAGGTTCATCCATAGGGCCCTGACAAGTTGGGTGGGATTATCCACGTTAGCAGCTATTTTTCAGCATTCCTGGAGAATTTGTCCACTACTTGACATGCGGTTGTTTAGTCTGAAACCTCACCCTTGATAGCATCAAGCTGTTTCACCCTCCCCACTGGCATCACCACAGTGAGGTGGGTCCCAGACTCTGGGGGAAAGTCTATTAATGCATTCATTCAGTCGTATTTATCGTATGAATCATATGTATCCATGTGGGTTAGGGATTGGCTGTGAAGTAGGTGAGATGGAGGAACAGAGAGAAAGTTAGCATTACAGTGAAGTTTGCAGGCTGGGTTGTAGAAGGAAAGTAGTGTTGTGGATCAAATAAACTTAATTTACATCAAAATGTGTTTGTACCTTACAGAAAAAAATTATTAAATTGATGTATAATTTGAGGTCTCTGCATTGCCTAAATAAAAATGGTTCCTAGGTCAGAGTAGGACCTAAATATTAAAAGCTAGCTCTCTGGTGAATGATGAATATCTTGTTCAAGATCCTAGAGAAAGGATATATTGAACTTCTAACTTCACTGATGGATTTGCAGCTGCGAAAGAAAGAATTCACCAAACCATTACATAGTTCACATTAATTCTTAGGAAACTGGTTTAGGTAAGTTCAATATTAACACCAAAACTGTAAGCCTTGAAAATGTTCCCCAGTTCTGTCTGGGGAAAAAAAAAATGTAGCTGAGAGCAGGAACGCCTGTTTTTTATTCTGGAAGATAACTGTTCTGTATCTGAGAATTCCCAAATAGGCTCCTGATAATCTTACCAATTCTACCACTTTAACCTATCTTTTTAAACAGGAAAATCCTCAACTATGAGGATCATAGTCCAAAAGATTCATTTCAAATCAAATTTGACTTCAGTTCATAAAATCAACCTTAGATTTGCACTTGATTATCATTGCCTTTCTTGGAAATATTGGTATGAAATTCCATTATTGTACCATATATGGATTGTCAGTTTGTGTTTCAGCACAAAGTGAATCAAACAGAATAATAACAAGCCTGGATTGTCATTACCAAATGGAAGCCTCCACTAAAGTTTACTTCAAAAGATAAAGTTGTTTATTTAAAAGACAGCCAGATATTTTTCATTTTTCTGTTCTTCTAAACATTTCATGTTTCCAAATCTAATTGAAACAGAAGTGCCACGCTACTGTATGAAAAGATAGTTTCACAACTTCTAAATCAGTGGAACAGATTGCAGCCATTCAGATGGCTTAAATAAACATCCTTCGGAATGCTAATCCCATTTAATCCAAACTCCTGAATGTGTTCCTCAATTAATGAAGATACTCAGTGCTGAATCCATTTCAGGCACTCGGGTTAACGTACGTTAAATTTGAAGGTTGGAGCTTTGTGTGCAAGTCTGATTATTTATTAGGTCTTTAGTTATGTGACCTGGGTAAAGCTTTCATTAAAGGCAGGGGATTGGTCACTTTTTGCACTCTGAGTAGTAGTGAACTGTTAATACAATCACTCATCCTATCCCACCTGGATTACAGCATCAGCCTCCTTGCTGATCTCCCAGCCTCCTGCCTCTCACCACTCCAGTCCATACGTCACTCTGCTGCCCCAATCATTTTTCTACAAAAACGTTCAGAACACGTCACCCCACTCCTCAAAAAAAACTCCAGTGGTTGCCCATCCACCTCCGCATCAAACAAAAACTCTTCACCATTGGCTTTAAAGCAGTCCATCACCTTGCCCCCTCCTACCTCACCGCAAAACTCTCCTTTACCTCAGCCTACACACTTCACTCCTCTAAAACTCAACTTCTCACTGTGCCTCGATCTTGCCTATCTCACCACAACCCTGGAATGCCCTCAGTCCTCAAATCTGACACACAATTTTTCTTCCTGCCTTCAAAGCCTTACTGAAGGCGCATCTCCTCTAAGAGGCCTTCCCAGATTAACCCCTCTTTTCCTCTTCTCCCACTCCATTCTGCATCGCTCTGACTTGCTACCTTTGTTCTTCTCCCCTCCCGGTTCCACAGCACTAATGTACATATCTGTAATTTATTTATTTGTATTGGTGTCTGTCTCTCCTCCTAGACTATAAGCTTGTTGTGGGCAGGGCATGTGTCTATTGTTATATTGTACTCTCCCAAGTGCACATACACTGCACATAGTAAGTGCTCAGTAAACATGATTGAATAGTAATAGTATTAACCACTGACTGTGCAGAGCACCATACTAGACACTGGGAGGGAATACAGAGCTAGGAATTAGACATGGTCCCTGTACCTTGAGGGGCTCATGATCTAAAAGTAAATATCTGATCATGATTTTCCCAATTTTCTGTCTCACAAGATGATTGTTCTTGCAATTACGGTCTAGTTCAAATACAATTATCCCAAAGAAAATCATCTTTCTTTTTTCTGATGATTACTCATGCAAGCACTGCAGAACCCTTTCCAGTCACCAAATGGATTTTCTGACAATAAGAAAAAAATCAGACATTAGCAATAGCCCAAGAAATGTGAAGGAAGAATGAATGGGTCTCTCCAGTCCAACTCCATTAACAATTTTTTTGAAGCTGGAGCCTTTAATTTAGAGACTTTTGTGAGGTCTAGAAACCTGACCTTAGCGATGAGATGCTGATGAGGGGTTTTGGTACTGAAGAATCCCCACCCAAACTAAACATCTGAACTATGTGGTACTTTTCTAAACTCAACTCAAGCCCCAGACCCTCTGAGGACTGTCTCTCCCAAGATGTTATGCTCAAACACCATCACTCAACATTGTCAGGGCATACTAGAGGTCAACTCCCAAAGCCTCTGTTGACATTGCAACATTTTCATGACACTGCACATAGCCTCTTGGAAGCTTTTCATACTCTCACTCTTTAGAGTAGCTGTCTGTCTTTCAAGGATTTACTGGTGAACCTTTATTTAAAAAAAAATACCAAGTAACTTCTTTCACTGCCATCTACAGGTTTATTTTTCAGCTCCTCTTCCTGGCCACCCCAAAGAACAAGAGCTAAGTTGTTCTGTAGTATATCTTGTTTTAAAGAAATAATTTCACAGTGTGCAATTTCTATATGCTTGGGGAGGCCAGATTGTTGGGTTAGTAGTTTCTTATTTTTATTCAGCCACGTCCACTTTGTTAGTCAGTTGGTCTTATTTATTGATCACTTACTGTGTGCAGAACACTGTACTAAGCTCCTGGGAAAATACAATACAACAAACACATTCCTGGCCACAACAATCTTACAGTCTTATTGGGGGAAAAGACATTAATATAAATCCATTTAAATTATGGATATGTTTCACAAGTGTCATGGGGCTGGGAGGGGGGGATGAATAAAGGGAGCAATTAAGAGAGGTATTGGAAAGGAGTTGATGAAAAGGAAAAGATAAGGTAGCCACGGAAGGCCTCTTGGAAAGACGGTCAAAGTTGGTCACTGCTAAGTGACCCAAGGCTGCCCAGAGCACATCAGAACTTCCTTGATAACATGTTATCAACAAAATGGTTTGAACCTGGTGACCTCTCCTCATCCTTTAGTACATTGACGGAATCAAGCCTCAATATGACAGGCCCCAGGCAAAACTATATCCCTTAGATTGGTTCAGGACTGGGCTCACTTCTTTGTGTGTGTGAGTGGGGTAGGGGGGAGGCAGAGAGGGAGAGATGGGGGGAAGGAGAGAGAGAAAGGGAGGGACAGACAGGGAGACATATTAAATGAAAGGACGTTCTATATAAATTGTATTGATGTCCGAGAAAGGCTTTGGAAAAAGGGAGACATGATATTCTAACTAAATATTGTAGTGCACAAATGAGGGATGGACAGAACAGTTGGAATGATGTTAGCCACCCAATATTGGCCCATCCAGCTTCAGTGCTTCCCCCCAGACCAATGGAGGGTGGAATCCCCATTTCCCTGCATGATTGGGGGTTGGCTCTAACAAAGACCTCATAAGACAGTGCTCCAGTTTCCTTGCCAATAGTCAATGCCAATTCTGCCTCACTGGCTCCCACCAACCCAAGTGGCTCACACCCAATTCAAAATAAACTTGGTCAGAAAAAATATTCACATGGCACAGTGGCAGAATTGTCCTGAACAAAAGTCTCACAAATCAAATGTAAGTCACCCTGTTGAGTCCATCTGAAAAGTCTTTTCTATCACTCAATAATATCTTCAGTTTTCCACCTAGTAATTCAAAAATGATTGAGGATTGGTCCTTTCCTCACTCCCTGCAGTGAGTTGCCACACCGTCAGAATTTTTCTCTGGATTTCTTCTTGAGATCACAAGAAAGCTCAAGATCGAGAAGTTCTTTTTGGACCTGATTTAAAATGTTACACTCATTCTCTATCTGGACAGAGGCATGGTGGCACCTTTGTGTGATTTTTCCTCCCCAAGATACCAGTAGATTTTTGCTTGAAAAAAAAATTCATGTAAGAATATTGGACTGTTCCCCTTCATTTTCATTTGTCATAACTAAATGTCTATGTTATCTACAGTACAGAGATTTTTTTCCCCTCAAGAAATTTGAAAGTTCTTGCAAAAGTGATTTCAGCATGTGAGGTAAGCATGGTGTAAGAAATATTTCTATAACATAACATGTCAAGAAGAGAGCAGAGACAACATAGACCCTCATTTAAGTCATGTTTGATATTGAGTAATGGTCTGGGAATTCGACTTTGGTACCTTGCAAGGTGACTCCTTCCCCAATTCTAGACTTCCACATCACACTTAAATCAATCAATAATATCTACTGAGCACTAAACATAGTAGTAAACATGTTCCTTGCCAACAGTGAGCTCATAGTTTAGAAGGGGCAACAAACATCAATATAAATAAATTACACATATGTACATGAGTGCTATGGGGCTGAGGGAGGGGTGAAAAAAGGCTGCAAATCCAAGTTCAAGAACCTTGAATTGCCCAATGGATGCCTTAGAATGTTAGTTATTAAACCAAAGATGGTATATTTCTTCCCTGCCTTCTCTTAAATGGACACAGAAAGCTTGGAAAGAATAAATATGCCAGAAACAGAGTTGAATATTTGGTATCAAATACCAAATTGGGATATTATTAGATTTCCTATATATAGTAGAGAGAGAGAGAGAGAGAGAGAGAGAGAGAGAGAGAGAGAGAGAGAGATGGATCACTGAGGCTTCTAGGTTCTTGTATTTAAGTTAATTGGCAACAAGTGAAAGGCTAAATAATCCTTCTCTTCAGTTAATCAATGGTATTTGGATGCTTAGCACAGTGCTCTGCACATATAAGTGTTTAATACTATTACTACTATTGGGTTCAGAGCACTGTACTAAGCTCTTCTCTTCCTTTCCTGTAACTGCTTCCCTCCACAATATGTGAAGTGGCAATAGCCTATCATTAAGTATTCTGAACTAGCTTTATAGCTTCCAATTTTAGACGTAGGCACATAAATGAGATGCCTGCAGTCTCTAGTTTATCGCTCACAATTTCATGCAGTTATGTAAAGGGTCCTTGTGATGGATTTTGCCAGAAAGTTAAGTACTCTTAATAATTTTTAAGCAGTGGATCGATCCATTTAAGGTTTAGTGGCTTGTTTCCTATCGTTGTACAGTCAACTCCTCTCTCCATCAAAAATGTTGCTCCAGGAGAATGGTAGATGGCTCCTTTGTGTTCCACAAGGTGTCACTCTATCACAATCAACATGAAGAGAACTACTCCAGATACAGGGACTGACCTCCACTTTGGCTTTTAATGAAGAAAAGCCACTCTTTCCAGATTTTCGGAAATGAAAAATACAGTTTTTGCATCGTGCCGCAACATCGTGACATTTCCTTAAACCTGCTGCATTGCAATATGCCTAAATATAGCATTTTAATCTGGGGAGGAAAATATTGGGATGAGTTGCTCATTTTTTCACAAGACTTTATACCTCCATAAGTTTTAACACCACCTCTAGTGGTAAAGTTACGAGCTTTTTCTCTGTGGTTCCATTCCATTTAAATTAAAAAAAAAATTAAAATGGTTTCCTTTTCTCTCACGTTTGTTCCTCCCCCCCTTGACCAGTTGCAATCAATCTGTAGTATTTATTGAACATTTGCTGTGTGTATCACTGTACTAAGCGCTTGGGAGAATACAATACAATAAAGTTGGTAGAAACAATCCCTGCCTACCTAGAGTCATTAGTGGTGGCTGAAGAATGCCAAAAGGAGAGGAAGTGCATATTGATTTTACAGTTGAAAAGGCAAAATGACAACTTGCTTGCTCTCTATCCACCTGTTGATTGCCCCTTTTATCTTAATACCTACTGCACAGTCCAGAGGAATCAAAGAGATAGGACTGCACATCACTGAAGCTTGTTGAAGTCAAACAGACATGGGTTATTCAACTGTCCTTAAAATCTTCAAAACTCTAAGGACTTTGAATGATCTCCTGAGCCAGGTTAAGTTGGGTGAGCACAATACACTGATTTTAAATGAAAGCAATTAGAAATGATCTCTTAAGGCACCCAGAGTCTGAAAGGGTTTAACACTCTACCCACCCCAAAACATCAAATCTTCACTCAGGGAGATGTAGTCACCATGAAGGATCTAGTCCTGTACAGACTTAATTCTTTTTTCAAAGTTCTCTAAAGTAACACCAGTTTTCAAAAAGTAAACCTCGCTTTGAGTTTCAAAGGACTTCCTAATTTTAGTGGAATCAGCACTTTGGAAGACAATCCTTTAGTACTACTTCAGGCTCAGGAGTATGCGTTCACATGTGTGACGAGATGCTTCCACACTAAGTCAGCTATCTAAGAGAGACAAAAAAAATATTCCCACAGGCTGCAAGTTTTTTGAGAGATTGTTTTCATTTCAAAATCTACCAGGAGGTAAATGCTATCATAGGAGATAATGGAAGTAGTCTATGAGAGTAGGGACATCACAAAGAAGTGGAATTTGTAGATGATGCAGAATCCTCCCTCCCTCTAATAGAGGTGATCTTTGATCAGAGCTTCTCAAAGGAAATAAAATGGACAGATTTGAGTTTCTCCTTCCTTCAGCATCTCCTGCTCAGGCTTTGAGTGATGAATGGCTATAAAAGCATTCATATTTGAATACTAAGTTTAGGTTCATTGACACTGATAGGACACCAGGAAGATGCCAGTGAACCCACGGACCACAAAAGCCTCACTCAGCCTTGGCATGTGCTCTGCTCTACCTGACAGGACCAGGGGCTTCTGAAGACTCAGGTTGTCCCAGAATAAAACTAGAATGACCTGAAGCTTGGGCCCACACACTCTGTCCCCTCCATTTCCTCCCGTTCAATAGAAGATTCAAAAAGGAGAAGGTTGAAGGGTCACAAGGTGCAGTCGAGTGAGTACCTGAAGAACACTGTTACTTTCCAAGTTTTGATCAATCGTACCTATCGAGTGTTGTGTGCAGGGCACTGTATTGAGCACTTGGGAGAATATAATACAACAGAGTTGGTCGACACATTCCCTGTCCACAAAGAGCACACAGGCTAGAGGATTGATGATTTTGCTTTAGTGATCTTATTCAAAATGCTACATTTACAAGAATTTCAGTGTGCCCCAACGACTACTAAGATAATGGGCCTTTAAGTAGGAGGAAATATGTCTTATAGCAAAGTCACACTATAAGACATTAAAATATGCTGCCCTAAGGTTACCAATGACCTATTCCAGCTACCAAATCCAAGGGCTGTATTTGATCCTAATTCTCTTTTTTCAAAAAAAAGTATCGAAGTGTTTATGACGTTTCAAGCATCGAACTAAGCGCTGTAGCAGATAGAGGGTAGTCCCACATGAGGCTCACAGACTTAATCCCCATATTACAGATTTGCACACAATTATCCAACAGATTCACAAGAGACCATGATATTTCTGGTCAGAAATGGTATTTCTTCCACTTAAGAACAGAATATTGGCACTTTTTTCTTCAATCCGGCAAGTTTGAATGTAGAAACAGTACACCCTCATACTGCGTAGAAATACTAAAACCTACCCAGTTCTTTGGTAAAGTTGAGAATTGGGTATCTTTTCCAATGAATTTCAATTCCAAATCTACTTTCTCTGAATGACCTAAACCAATCACTTAGGAGCTGAAAGAGACCTGGCCATGATAGTTTAGGAAAAGGTTGGAAATCAATTGGTGCCTATCCTGTCCAGAATCTGCCACTATTTTCTAATCCAGCACAAACTCATTGGTACCAAGACAATTTACACCCCATCTAAAACAAAATCTGAACTATTACAGCCTTGAGCGAAAGGGCATGAATACTTCCTTTTAAAGGAAAATTCAGGTGAAGGAGAGAACAAACATGAACCGATGTCTCCCTCAAATAAGTTAACTTAGATGTAAACAACTCCGTAGTAGGCTGAGAAGACTTAAGGCCAGATTTTGGCCTCGGTTATTGACGGGGGTCCAAGGACTTTCATTTCCACAGCACGAAGAGTGAATGTACCCTAAATAACAGTCATTCACTTCCCTTTCCTCTTGTCTCTGAACATGACCCTTTTCAGCTGCTCTTTCATTAGCTTTGAGATGAGGGGCCATTTCTGAAAACAAAACAAAACAAAAATCCCAAAAAGAAAAATGGAACCACAATCTCTCCATCAGCAGAGATAATTTTCTGTCACCTAGCTATGTGAAAGAGTCACAGGATCACTTATGAATCACTTTTTCCTGACAGAAAATGGTGAGGCATTCAGTCATTTTGCTGTTCATTTAGACCAGAGGAAAATTTGAAACTGCTCTTCCATAAAAGAGCACAGTACTCACCTCAGCCTGGACAAGGGAGAGACTGGAGAGCCACCTTGGCCTTACATGTTCATCACACATTTTGTCCCTCTGGAAACTGAGGACAGAGGCTGTGCTCTCTTCTACATGCTGACACGGCACCAGCCTAACCTCGCCCTGTGTGAGGAACAGGTTTCCTGTTAGTCTTTTGGAAGCAAAGGAGTCATTTGATGCATACAAAAGTTCTGACCGAATTGTACATGGCACTGTCTTGGTTCTCTTTACTTCTCTTATTTCACCTCTTTAAAAAACAAAAATTCAAAAAAAATCACAGAAAATGCACATCCACATTCCCCCCCGCCCCCTCTTCTCTTTTCTTCTTAATATTCAAAGCAATAGAATGGGTTTCACTTAATAAAAAGAACAAAACATTCATATGCATTTTGGACTAATTGTCCATAATGACAATTAACATCCACAAATCATTCTCCTATCCTACTAAGCTATCACACGACCTCGGCTGTGGCATGTTGGCATCTCACAAAGTGGAGATTTGGGAAGATGATTCAACTTATGGCCATCAACTCCAAGCACTGAAAAGTGCTTTAATGGATTCATTTATAAGCTCTACACAATAAAGTGGAAATATGTTTGGTCACCAACAACCACCTTACTGTTCTCCATTTTGGAAAAATGAACTGTGCATCCAAGAAGAGATTTCACCAGATAGAAAGTCCAAGATAAACCTGCGTCTTCAGGAATGGGGTGGGGAGGGGGTTACAACCAGCCTTAAGACTCGGCTAAGTCTCGCTACCAGGATGCGGGTAGAACCCATGCAGGTAACCCAGGTGACAAACGAGCCTCTCTGTGCCCTTGTTGTAGCAAAACAGTGCCTTGAGTAATTTTCCTTGCCTGAAGACAGGCTCCATCCAGACTGAGGTGCTAATAAAGTCCCACAGCACTCATGTACATTATCTGTAATTTATTTTTATTAATGTCAGTCTCCCCTCTAGACTTTAAGCTCATTGCAGGTTGGGAATCTGTCTACCAACTCTTTCATTGTATAGAGAAGCGGTGTGGCTCACTGGAAAGAGCCCGGGCTTTGGAGTCAGAGGTCATGGGTTCAAATCCCAGCTCCACCAACTGTCAGCTGTGTGACTTTGGGCAAGTCACTTAACTTCTCTGTGCCTCAGTTACCTCATCTGTAAAATGAGGATGAAGACTGTGAGCCCACTTTGGGACAACCTGATCACCTTGTAACCTCCACAGCACTTAGAACAGTGCTTTGCACATAGTAAGCGCTTAATAAATGCCATCATTATTATTATTATTCCCCAAAGTACCTAGTACAGTGCTCGGCACAAAGTAAAAGCTCCATAACCACTGATTGATTGACTCCTTACCTGAACCCCAGGCTGGCCTGCTTTTCTACATCCTAGAATGACCTGCCTCCCCATTTATACAGAATCCACTCTCTCGTGGCTCTTCTTCTCCACCAAAAGGAATAATAGTTCTGCATATATCTCTCCTTTTGGCATACTGGGGACCTGAAAAGGATATGAAGTGCTATTTCTCACAGTTCACGAATGACTGCCTTTTGAGAGTAAAATGCTCAATTTTAAGGGAAATATAACAGTAGTAAAAACAAAATCCAGAGATCCCATCAGGTAAGCTCTCCCTTCCAAGCAATCTCTTGCTGAAAATGTAGGAGGGGAATTCTTATTTGGAAGAAAATCTAACTATTCCTTACTGTTTCAAATATGTTTCCAAATGGAAAGCCAAAACCTACATAAACTATGTACAGCCAAGGAATTTTCTGCCTTGATTTTGCACTGTTGATATAGAGTCTAAATTAAGGCCTCAGAAGAAGAGGGAAAGTGCATCTTTAAATCCGGCAGTCTTGGCAACAGAAGAAAGTGCTATATTGTTCTTCACACAAACCGTCCCCATTAGGGCTCAAGATGTTCTTTTCCTTCTAATCCTCATTTGTACCCCTTAGCCATTTGTTTAGAATTAAATTAACTGCAATTTGGAAAATGTGGATGAAAGGTAGTGCATTGAGGAGATATCACATGTTTCCTGAATGGTGCCTGTTCTGCCTCTTTCACAGCCATTCATTGTGACTGAAAGGGTGTAGTGTGTGAATTGTTGGACTGTCACTCTGCAGTGAAGTCTAGTAGCCAGTATTACCATGGAAACAGCAGGAAAAAGACAATTAACAAAATGGTTCTGATTTTTTTCCCCTCTTTTTCTTTTCTCTCCTCTCTTAGTTTTAGAGCTTTTTCCCCCCTGGTTTTCTTTTTCTTCATCCTTAAGCGAAAAAATAATAAAAAATAAAAAAATAAAAACAAGGTTTGGAGCACTTCTCAAAGGAGATTTTTCTATTGATGTGGAAGGTCATTTTTTTTTTTAAAGTCATACTTAGAAACTAAAATGTTTCCAAATAGTTGTCTAGTCTTATTCCTTTCTTCTAGCATTGCATAGAAAGGAATTCTCTGGAAATATTCTTCGGTGAATGACTGTTACTGAGCAGAGCCTGTGAGTTTAACCCTCACACATTCATTGGACTTTTAATTAGCCTCTCGCCATCATTCTTGTGACAGAAACACAATGGAGGCAGAGGGCTTAAACCAAAAGAAGGCTCTCTTTAGCTTTGTCAACCTTAGTTTATGTTAGAGCATCAGGAAAGAAGGCGAATTGTGGGCTCCTAAGGGGAAGGTTTATGCGACTGAAGGGTTAACAGAGTACAATGGAGTAAACGTTTGATGTCACCATTCATTCAAAAAAGCCGTGCAAATCCAAATGTTGTCATGCTTTTATTTCTTTTAAGGGGGCCATTTATAAATAAAGGAAATGATTGTACATTGTACGAATCATCATTAAAGTAAAATATGAGTTGGAGACTTATTGAGCCTATGTGTCAAATGCTCCATTGAAATGAAACACTGTGCTTTGCAGATAAGCTCTCCAAGTGTAAACGAGGCACTTGGGAAAATGAGAATGAGGATTTCATTTGGGAGTTTATTTTTTAAAGCCCATTCAAACCAACGTCTGCCCTCTAACTCTCATGCAGAAGTCTATTTTTGAAGGAGATCAAAGTCCATTAGTAACCTTGAACCAATTCTGCCATTAAAAGACCACTGCAAGGGTTGGGTCATCCGTACAGGCTCAGACAAGTAACCCAAGAACTGAGGTTGCTCACCTAGTGATGGTTTTTTGGGTCCAGAGACCACTTCACAAAGGCTTCTGTTTCTGGTTTTCTCAGGTGAGGATTAACACGGGATCTAACTGATTTAGACTATGCTAGAAATATTTGGCATTTACCTTTGCCTTTATATTTTATATAAATATAAAATATACATAATATATATAATATTTATAATATTTTATATTTGCCTTTCCCCAAAACTGAAGTAGAGATCCCACCAGTCCTATGGTAGCAGCATTAGTATTTACTGAGTGTCCAGTTGGGGCACTGCACTGGGGCTTGGGAAATACCAAGGAAGCAATAGCAATAATAATTATTATTATAGTTTTTGTTTAGCACTTATTCATTCAATTGTGAGCCCTTACTGTGTGCATAGCACTGTATTAAGAGCTTCAAAAGTACAATTCAGAACTAGAGATGATCCCTGCCCAAAACGGGCTTACTATGTGCAAAGCACTGTATTAAGCGCTGGGGTGGATACAAGCAAATAAGGTTGGACACAGTCCCTTTCCCATGTGGGGCTTACGGACTCAATCCCCATTTTACAGATAAAGTAACTGAGACACAAAGAAGCAAAGCGACTCGCCCGAGGTCACACAGCAGACAAGTGGCAGAGCCAGGATTAGAACCCATGATCTTTAGACTCCCTAGACCTTGCTCTAACCACTGTGTCACACACTCCCTCCCAACAAGGAGCTTCCACTCTAATGGGGGAGGCAGATGAAAAAAGATTTACAACTAGAAATAGTCAAATAAATAATTTCCTAAATATACACACAAGCAGGCTGGGCCTGGAGTTCATAATGGCTAGAAGGTTGAGGGGTTTATGTAATTTAAGGTTGCTAAGAAATTCATCAGGGAGTGCGCGTTGTTGGAGTTGGTATTTCTGGAAGGCTTTGAATACAGGGAGAGCTGTGGTCTGTCATATTTTGGCAGGAAGGAGCTCCTAGTCAGAAGAACCGCTTGAGAGTGGGGTTGAAGGTGGGAGCTGAAAGTTAGGGTCAGACAGAAAGTTGGCTTGGGAGGCATGAATAGGGAAAGTTGTGGAATGGCAGAGGAATGTGTAGCCCAGTGGAAAGTGCACAGGCTTGGGAATCAGAGGACCTAAATTCTAATTAATCCCTGATCACACACTGCTGTGTGACCTGGGGAATGCCACTTAGCTACTCTGTGCTTGTTTCCTCATCTGCAAAGTGGGGATTAAATTCCACTCTCCCATACTTAGACTGTGAGCCCCACATGGGACAGGGACTGTGCCCAACTTAATTATCTTGCATTTACTCCAGTGTTTAGTACAATGCTTGGCATACAGTAAGTACAAAAAAGAGAGGTCATATAGGTAAGGCAAAGCAAGTTGGTGTAGAGGCTTGAGGCCATTTTCATGGAGTTTTTTTTTTATATGGAAAAACACAGGAAGCCAGTGGAGGATTTGAAGGAGAAATGTGGGTTGGGTAACGCTTCAGCAGTGTTTATAGTATGGATAGAGCAGGAAGTGACTGGAGGCAGGGAGACCAGCAAGAGAATTCCTTGTGGGAAGGGAATGTGACTTTAAACTCTCTTGTACTGTACTCTCCCAAGTGCTTAGTACAGTGCTCTAAACACAGGAAGCACTCAAATACCACTGATTGATTATACTTGAAATGATTTTCTATAAACTAAAATGACCCCAACTCACAGGAACAACGAATGGAAGGTGAATCCTAGACAATAACATCTTCAATACATGAGCAAGGAATAGCCAGAAGGACAGGGGTTATTCCAGGAAAGAATGAAGCATTTCCAAACCCAAAATTTGAACAGAGAAGCTCCAGAAAACCAAGCACTGTATTCCCTTGATCCTTTAGAAGGAGGATGAATAGAGATGGGCTACTTTAGGGGAGAATCACTCCAGTAGAGTGAAAAACCACATGAGCTGAAGAGTTTGGTTTAGCTTTGAAAACCAGGGACATTTTTCCTGGAGATTTATTTGGGGTTTAGAAACCCCACACTAAGAATAAGAAAAAACTCTGCCAAGTTCCTGCACAGCTCTATTTCTCACATTGTGCCCTCATCCTTAATGGTTGTGTAAACTCCTTGAGGATGGAGATCATGTCTGTCAACTCTATTCTGTTCTCCCGAAGAGAAGACTTAGTACAGTTCTCTGCACAGTAAGCTATCAATCAATCATTGCTCTACAGTGCTCTGTGTCACTGATTCTAAGACAGAAGTCATGAGGTATTTACTTTGTAATTCATTCAAGTAGCTGGAGAGAATTTCTGAGAAAGCCCGCTAAGACATTTGTTTCGTGAACCCTTCTATCTCACATGCTTCAATATGGTAGTTTTCCCTCATTCTATAACTATACAGATCCCCCCCTTCCACCTTTAAAGCCTTATTAAAAATCACATTTCCTCCAAGAGACCTTCTCCAACTAAGCCCTCTCCCCTTCTCCTTCTCTCTTCTTTCTGTAACACCCTTGCACTTGGATTTGCACTTTTTATTCACCCCACCTTCAGCCCTTCAGTACTTATGTACCTCTCTGTAATTTATTTTAACATCTGACTTCCTCTCAACACTATGAGCTCCTGGTGGGCAGGGTATATGTCTACCAATTCTGTTATATTTTACTCTCCAAAACAATAAGCGCTCAATAAATATGATTAATACAGAACAACCTTAACCAGTCTTATTTTTGCAATATAATTGAAATTTTGAATAACCCAGAGAATTAGGTGAAAGAAGCCTAGTCCTCCATTCCCCTTGATCTCCTGAGTTGTAATTTCCTTTCTCTCACCACTGCCAAAGCTCTGTGACTGTCCCTCTGGGTCTTCTACCATCTGCTTGGGCCCAACTTGCACAGCATAAACTCTCCAGCTTTCCTCAGCTGCAAATAGATTATGCTCTCTTCCTAGCCTCTGCACCATGAAATTGCCTGAAAAATAAGTGTATGCTCAAACAGAGGGGCCTTTGGAAAGCTGGAATCCAGACAAAGAGAAGCTCTAAGGTGTTAAATAAGAAAATGAGGCTTAACATTTCCTTAACCCCATTAAATATGTATCACATATTCTGCATCTTTCATGGGGAATTTGTCCAATATTTGAGATTCCACGTTAACAATGAAGAAACCTTTTCTTCATTCTCCTCCTGTCCCAGTGTCCAACTAAAATATCAGCCCAAGTACGGCTTAGACTTTCTGCCTTTTCCTCCCTTCTTGGAAACCACGAGAATGCTGGAACAGCTGAACTACACGTCCTAGAGTGTTATAGGACCTTAACTGAACATATTCCGATCATGCCTTGGCCTGGACATGAAAATCAAACTTTTAAGACATGAGCACATTGGGGTTTGTGCATTCATTCATTCAATCGCATTTATTAAGCACTTGTGTGCAAAGCACTGTACTAAGCGCTTGGGAAAGTACAATACAACAATAAACCATTTTGGGGAATTGGCTCATTTTACTAAAATTGCCTAGAATAATCTTGAGTAACTTAACACTGCTCTAGCCTAATCCTAGTGGGAAATGGAAGTATCTTAGAATCTGAAACAAATGACATTTTTATAGGGTACCAAATTTAAAAAAAAGATTAAATAAGTCAGAAGAGGGGAGGGAGAAGATGGTAATTTAGTTTATACCTTGGGGAACCCCCTAGGTAAGCAATGATGACTTCAAGGAAAATGTCATCCAGTTGATGGTGATACACAGAGTAACTCTTCACTTCACTGGGTGTTGCTTAGGTAATCTGACTATCTCTGCTGATCTGTTACTATGAGAAATCTACTTGTGGTTGGGTTTTGTATTTTGCAAATGTAAAAGAAGCAATGCTATCTAGTGGACATAGTATTGTGTGACTTTGAGCAAGCCGCTGAACTTCTCTACGCCTCATCTGTAAAATGGGGATTTGATACCTGTTCTCCTTCCTACTTGGTCTATAAACCCCTTAAGGGCCAGGAACTCTGTGCAACCTGATTATCTTTTGTCTAACCCAGCACTCGGTACAGTCCTTGGCACGTAGTATGTGCTTAATACCAAATAACAATAATAACAATTGAGAATAGACTTTAGAGTGGTTTCATAGCCATTCCCTTCTGAGTAGTATCAGGGAGTTATCTTTCAGATACACCAGAGGATACCGATACCTGCCAATCATGAGGCAGTCAGGAGTGTCCTGTGTATTAGTCCAATTTGTACTTCCCAAGCGCTTACTACAGTGCTCTGCACATAGTAAGCGCTCAATAAATACGATTGATGATGAAGTTACCTGTCAATCACGCGGGGCTACCTTTCTGGTTATACTGTGTATGTGACTGAAATGGCCACTTTGGGACCTGGGCAATGATGCTGGTATGCCAATAATGCCATTCAGGCTAAAGAAATTTGGGGCAGGGGTAAGAGCAGAGAGAGGTTGTTGGGGGTTGTTGTTTTTCACAACTTTTTTTTTTACAATATCTGTTAAAGGGGAATCTCAAAGTATGACCCTTGACCAAAAGGGGCCATTTCACATCACCCCCAACCTACAATAATAATTAATAACTATGGTATTTGTTAAGCGCTTCCTATGTGCCAAGCACTGTTCTAAGTGCCGGGGTAGGTACAAGGTAATCAGGTTGTACCACGTGGGGCTCACAGTCTTAATCCCCATTTTACAGATGAAGTAACTGATGCACAGAGAAGTGAAGTGGCTTGCCTAAGGTCACACAGCAGACAAGAGGTGGAGGTGGGATTAGAACCCTTGTTCTCTGACTCTCAAGCCCATGCTCTTTCCACAAGGCATATGCCCTTGGTATAATGCCTAGGTAGATATAACAATACAGTAAACTGGAGTCCACATGCTCAAATTCCAACCCACATCCCACTGTGGTGGAGGGTGGAAACGACCAGAAACAGGACAGTGCCTCTTCGAGTCATCCCATCACCCCACCCTCAACCCCACAGGACTGTAATTTATTTATATTATTGTCTGTCACCCCCCGGAGACTGTAAGTTTTCCACGGGCAGGGACCATACCAACTCTGTTGGACTGCACTCTCCCTGTGCTTAGTACAATGCTTAGAGAAGCAGCATGGTTCAGTGGAATGAGCTCAGGCTTGGGAGTCAGAGGTCGTGGGTTCTAATCCCAGCTCCGTCAAATGTCTGCTGTGTGACCTTGGGCAAGTCACTTATCTTCTCTGAGCCTCAGTTCCCTCATCTGGAAAATGGGGATTAAGACTGTGAGCCCCCCATGGAACAACCTGATCACCTTGTATCCTCCCCAGTGCTTAGAACAGTGCTTCGCACATAGGAAGTGCTTAACAAATGCTATTATTATTATTATTATTATTATTATTATTACAATGCCCTGCATAGGCTAAATGATAAATACCATTGACTGATTAACTGGTGAAGGCTTATAACCTAGGGACCACCAAAGGTGCCTCACATAATGGACTGGCACGGCAGAAATCTTGCAAATAACAGGCCATCATAAACAACGAAGAGTGTAGTGGCTAAATGGACTCCCGCCTACCTGCTGTGGTCACTTTATAAAATGATTTTTATAGGTAGCATCCATGCATGCATTTCACAATATGCTCTGTGCAGTCTCTCAGTGGTATTTATTGAGCATGTACTGTGTGTGGAACCCTATACTAAGCAACTGCAATTCAATAGAGTTGATAGACATCATCCCTGCCTGCCTATTTCAAGTACAGCACAGGTTTGGGAGTCATAAGGACCTGGGATCGAATCCCGGTGACAAAGAGTGACAATTCCTGCCCACAATGAGCTCACAGTCTAGATTTCTGCTGGAATCACTGAGGCTCAGAGGGGATAAATCACTTACCCAAAGTCGCCCGGTCAATCTTTGGAATCTCAAGTCCAGCGCTCTTCCCACGGGGCGACACTGCGTGCCTCAGCTTGCAAATTCCAGGGAGGCTACAACTGACTTCCAGTGTTCAAAGATGGCACTAGGAACAGTGAGATTTTTAATCAGTTTGAGTGTGATTAGGTTCATTCATTCATTCAATTGCATTTATTGAGCGCTTACTGTGTGCATAGCACTGTACTAAGTGCTTGGAAAGTACAATTTGGCAACAGAGACAATCTCTACCCAACAACGGGCTCACAGTCTAGGTTAGTGAGTGACTGACAATCCTTCCCACATCCTGGGCCTGTAAAAATTTCCATTAACTGCAGAAACCTGGGAAGGCTTATCACAAGGGGAAATTATTTGAAAATGTACAAGGTGTTTTCTATTTACTCTTTAGATGTGTGGTTAGGACTAAACATGCTTTGTGCTGACTGCTGATGAGAACATACATTTATTACACTTTGCCATTCAAATGAATTAAAGAGCTCTAAATTTGTGCACAGTCTCTCCATTTCCGAAATGTTATCTCCATAATCTGGTTCTAGCTCCTAAAATGTTCTTGTCTCCATTAATTTTATTTTCTCTTTTGTTCAGTGGTTTTAGATTAGAATACAAATGTCAGCAGAAACTCATCAAGGCCATAGGAAGCTCAAGTTATTTATTTAGAGATTAAACCACCTAAGGTTTTTTGTTGTTTTTTTCTCCATTTCCATCCACTGTCATTATAGTTTCAACAATGCTTCCATTCACTCTCACAAACTGTTTTACTTTCATTATTGGTTAAAGTAATTGCTGTTTTCATTGGGTTCCGTTTATTTTCCACTTAGTCTGTAGCATTAATCCTAATGCTCTTGAAACCCAACACTTTTTTTCTCCTGTTTTTCTTATTCTGATGTTCAATTTAGTTGAGAGTTTACTGAAGATTTCAGTAACTTCATTACAGACCATACCAATGAGAGTGCTTTTCAAATTAGAATAGGATGAAAAGCAAACAATCCCAAAGTAAAGACATGGTGAGTCCATAGCAAAGAGTCCTGTACCCGGTTAAATAAATCTGTTTTCTTTAGCAGCACCACAAATGAAGATGGGGGAAAAAAACCACTGGGGCGTGTAAAATGGAAAAGGACAGAATGTGAACGGTAGTCTTGAAACATCTAAAGTTTCTCACACTGTCTCTTCAGGACTGGAATACATTATTTAGTGATGTTTTCATGCACAAGTTTGAAGTTCTTGCAGATTACGTAGTTTAAAAACCAGAAAATGTGATGCACAAGAAAAATACTTGCATCTGTCAAATGCCAAGCAAAGTACTAAGCACTGGGGTAGGTGCTAGATAATCATGTCAGACACCATCCCAATCCCTCATGGGGATTCTAAGAAGGAGGGGGAACAGGTATTCAATTGCCTTTTCACAGATAAGAGGAACAGAAAAGCCTAGTAACTTGCCCAAGGTCACACAGCAGCCAAGTAGCAGAGCCAGATTAGAACCTAGGTCTGCTGACTCTGAGGCCCAGGCTCAACTATACACAAACCCCTCCTCCCAACACACAAATACAAACACACACAGGCACACACACACATGCAAACAATTCTCCATGTGAGGAGAATCGAAGAAACGGAGGCTGGAGATTGCATTTTGGGTCACAGAGTTTGAGATGATTGAGAGGGCTCTACCATCTTCTTGTAGGGGATGGACTAGTCTCTCCCAATGATGGTTGGGAAGAGGGCGAATATTTTGGATATCTGGTGTCTACTCCCAAGACGACAGGGAACAAGTCTGCTAATTCTCTTGCATTGTACTCTCCCAAGCGCTTAGAACAGTGCCCCGCACATGTTAAGTGCTCAATAAATACCATGGATTAACAGAGCTTCTTCAGCGCAGCAATCATTTATACTACTCTGTACTGTACTGAGTGCTTATTATAGTGCCCCATACATAGATGCTCAAAAAAGGCTCCTGATCGAATGAAGTGATATTACCCAAATAAATAGCAACACTTTATTGATTAAAGACTTGCAACTTGCCGGTGGGTATATTACTAAAATATAGGAATAAAATTATATTTCAGACAATTCATGCTTTCTAAGCCTGGTCAGCCCTTCCAGTAGTCTTGGCTGAGGAATTCCCACCTGGTTAAACCCGCCCTGAGGTTTTGGACACATGCCTAATCCCCTGTATCCTATGATCTGCTTCCTTCATTTAGCTGATGGCAGGAAAGAAGGAAGGAAAGCAAAGAAAGCTTTCATCCCATCCTCACCTTAATTGCTTATTCCACAGCAAGAAGGGGAGATCTGAGCTGAACAGGTGGAGTGCCGTGGTTAACAATCTTTTACAAAAAGGTAATATGCAATTTCCAAGAACTCCGGTAATGTGATCTTCATATTCCAAAGAAGATTCTGTAGTTGAACCTGGAATTGGAAGAGAAGTAGGGGGCAGGTTTAATCATAAGCAGGAATCAGTCACTTGATACAGGTAGGCTTGCCGATTGGTTTATCTACACAGCATGCATTCACAACAGTAACTCACACATGTACACCCCAGGCCTCTTAAGTCAGAGCCAACTACAATAATTCAAAATGTTCTTCAGTTATATGCTGGAACTCCCATTAGTTGCCATCCTTACAAAGCATCATAAACTTTATCCAGAAACGGCATTACCCAGGTGGTAATGCCTTTAGTGGACTTTAAATTAGTCAAATCAATCAATCAATGGTGTTTATTGCATGCCCGCTATGTACAGAGCACTGAATGCATTAAGGACTTGGAAGGGTACAATACAACCGAATTAGCAGACGTGTTCTCTGCCCAAAGTGAGCGTACAGTCTAGAAGCGAAATCAATTCCTTACAAACAGTGCGTGCAGGAAAATACAGAAGAATGGGCTTGGAAGTCAGAGGACCTGTCTTCCTTCCACACTCTGCTACCTGGCTGCTGTGTGACCATGGGCAAGTCGCTTAACATCTCTGTGCTACAATTTCCTCACCTGTAAAATGGGAGTTCAATACCTCCTAGACAATGATCTCCATGTGGAACAAGGGCTGTGCCTGGTCTGAGTATCTTGAATCTACCCCAGTGCTTAGTACAGTACTTGGCATGTAAATGTTTAAACTCCACAATAATAATAGTATATATAATAATAATGGAACTTAAGTGTATTTAGGTGGAGTAGCAGAGTAACTGAATATATGAATGAAAATCTAAATAAACATATGTACATAAGACCAGAAAATGAGAATAAAATGAAATACACAAGTGCTATGGGTGGATATTGAGTTAGAAAGACTTGGGGAAGGATTTCTGAAACAGGTGGGATTCTAGTAGGGCTCCGAATTTCCGGAGGACATGCAATCTCAACCAAGTATCTTGATATGAAACATTTTTATTCACGTATTTTATCTAGAGGAGGCTTTTTTTTTTTAAATCTTCAGCAGAAATGTCCTACTTGTTTTGTTTTGTTGTCTGTCTCCCCCCTTCTAGACTGTGAACGCATTGTTGGGTAGGGATCGTCTCTGTTACTAAATTGTACTTTCCATGTGCTTAGTACAGTGCTCTGCACACAGGATGCACTCAGTAAATACCATTCAATGAATGCAATTGAAAAAGGCCTTTTCTACATAACAGAAAATTAGATATTTAAAAAATGGTTTTCTAAGTCTCCCCAACTCTCACCCATGCACTGTTAACCAACCACAGGTACATGCCATCTACGCAGTAACTGGGAAGGGAGTATTGTGGGTACTGTTGTGTACACTCCTGTATTCTTTATACCACTCTGGCTGGCCGGCCAGCCACATGTCATCAGATCCTGGCAAACAGATGTTATCTGTTTGATTATTACCTACATGACAGGCAGTAATGCCCTCTGAGTCACGCATGCAAGGCCAAAGTTGGCTTCCTAATCTTTAAGACAGGACAGCCAATCTAACCTACTCCGCTTGGAATTCATCTTCTCTAGATGCTTCGTCAAAATAGGAATCAATCCATTCTACTCCTTCAAATCTTTTATAAGCGCTCTAAAGCTACTGTGAATTCTATTGGTATCTTGTTTGCAGTTTCAAATGAAGCTTTTCTTTCTAACCATATGTTATGATTCCTCTGAACAAATCTAAACAACTTCTTCAAGGAAAACAAAATACTGACTTTAAGTTACAAGGAAATATCTGCCTTAGATTAATCAGTAGTCCATATTTCTCACCCTATATTTTTTTTTTTTTCGGTCAGGCTGCAGTTGTGGAATCTCATCACCACTTGCTCCTTCTTAAGTTTCACAGTGACCCTTATCAGTAGCCAAGGTTTTAATTGGTGGAAACTAGAGTGAATCTGAGGCATTTGGTTTCGAATCTTCTTTCCTTATCCTACTTCACAGCTTAACATGGAAAGGAATGTTGAAACATGGACTTCCGAGAGCCGTTTTGTTTCCTATATAGCATAAGCACTCTAAAAACATCAGCCCCGACAATGGAACCTCTGTTATCCCAAGTGTTCTCAGGAATCTTTATTTAGGCAATTGGTGGGGGTTTTGGTTTGTTTGGTTTTGGTTTTTAAATTAAGATAAAGAATTGTTTCTTTTTGGGCCAAAGCACATAAAAGTTATTAAGAATATTCAGTTTTGTACTCAGGATTGAAACTTGCACTTTACTATGATTTTAAATAATTCTACCACATAATTCTTAGCAGCATTTTGATTCCTAGCCACCCCCCCCACACACACACACACACCAGGACCCTCCTCCCCATGCCCCGAGGCTCCCTTGTTTATATAAAATAGAAATTATATAGGGTGGGTTACAATGTGCAATAAGCAAACATGCCAAACACCCAGATTTTTCAAAAGAGTATATGGTCTATCCCATGTGGTTTGGATTTCAACAAGTGGTTAAGACCAGAATTTACTGGGAGATGCTCAGACCAGAAACTTGGAATACCACAAATATCTCTTTGTGGAACAAGTATGAGAAAAAAAATATGCCATAATTTGGACACTTTCGCTCCCCCTCCCCCCCCCCCCCAATCATTTTCTGGTTAAAACCTGCTTTTGAACAATGGAAAAGTAATGACTTTTGCAAAACATCTAAAAGTACGAGCTACATCTTACGGGCTGATGGATGTCTAATTATCTACACTACTGTAACTCTCAGCAAATACAAAGATAGATATGTAGGATTTATGTATCTCTGTGGAGATATATACGCACTATACATAGATCTGTACTTCAAATGCTTGTTTCAGTCATTTGTATTCCATTGTCATGTGTATGTAATATTTGTGTTGTATTTATCTGATTTTGCATGTTTTTTATTTTGTTGGACTACTTGAGTCTCTTTTGTCTTCCTCCATTGAACTGTCTCACTCTTCTTTGGAAAATCCCAGATTGATTAGACCCTGACCTCCGCTATCCTCTGCCCCCCTAAAAATCGAGATCTCAATGATCATATTTCTGATAAACCAGCCAGAGTCCAAGAAAGCCTTACTCCATGCTTCATTTCCCCTAATTCTGAATCATCCCTAGCTTACCCAATTTCTACTAGAGAAGCAGTAGAGAAGCTCTTTCTCAGTGGAAAGAGCCCGGGCTTTGGAGTCAGAGGTCATGGGTTTAAATCCCAGCTCCACCAATTGTCAGCTGTGCGACTTTGGGCAAGTCACTTAACTTCTCTGTGCCTCAGTTACCTCATCTGTAAAATGGGGATTAAAACTGTGAACCCCCCTTGGGACAACCTGATCACCGTGTAACCTCTCCAGCGCTTAGAACAGTGCTTTGCACATAGTAAGTGCTTAATAAATGCCATCATTATTATTACTATTATTACATGAAAATAAACCCTCCTCAAGAAGCTTTTAGATTAGCAGATGGACAAAGAGAAACAGAACCTCTTCAAGTACTGCCTGGATGTCACTGATCATTATCTAATACCAAATACCAATACCAAATACTATACTACTTACAAGCATCAACATGCTTTTAATTTAAGCATGAAGATTATGTTGATTTATTCTGCAGCCAGGCAGAGAGCTAGATTGGTAGTGAAATGTTTACGTATATGGGCATAAATAGATTTTCTTTTACCTATACAATGCTTAGTAATAATAATAATAATAATGATGGCATTTGTTAAGTGCTTACTATGTGCGAAGCACTATTCTAAACACTGGGGGGGATACAAGGTGATCAGGTTGTCCCACATGGGGCTCACATTCTTAATCCCCACTTTACAGATGAGGTCACTGAGGCTCAGAGAAGTTAAGTGACTTGCCCAAAGTCACACAGCTGACAAGTGGCGGAGCCGGAATTTGAACCCATGACCTCTGACTCCCAAGTCCAGGCTCTTTCCACTGAGCCATGCTGCTTCTCCCCCAGATCCTCCCCGGCTGTCATCTTCTCACCACAACGTGGGCCTCAACAGGCTATCCCTCCCCACAGCACTTGTATATATTTGTACAAATTTATTACTCTATTTTACTTGCACATATTTACTATTCTATTTATTTTGTTAATGATGTGCATCTAGCTGTAATTCTATTTGTTCTGGCAATCTTGACACCTGTCTCCATGTTTTGTTTTGTCTGTCTCCCTGTTCTAGACTGTGAGCCCATTGTTGGGTAGGGACCGTCTCTATATGTTGCCGACTTGTACTTCCCGAGTGCTTAGTACAGTGCTCTGCACACAGTAAGCGCTCAATAAATACGATTGAATGAATGAATGAATAATGGGTTTTGAAGAGAGTGAGATTTTCTTTTGGAAATGAAAATGGGGAGGGGGATGGGGAATTCCATGTCAGAGGTTAACAGTGAGAGAGATGAGATCGAGGTAAGTAGGTTGGTGGTGGAGGAGTAAAGTAAGCTGGGTTGTAGTCAGAGACTAGTGATTAGGTAGGAGGGGGAGAGCTGATTGAATGCATTAAAGCCAATGGAAAAGAGTTTCTGTTTGATGCGAACATGGATGGACAACTATTAGAGGTTTTTGAGGAATGGGGAAACATGTTCAGAATGGTTTCTAAAAAGAAGATACAAGCAACAGAGTAAAGTGTAGACTGGAGTGGGGGAGATACTGGAGGCTGGGAGCTCAACAAGGAGCCTGATGCTGACCAAGGCCCAGGAACTTGAGGCCGCTGGGCACATTCTGAGCTCTTCATGCCCACAAAAGGTCAAGTGAATTGAGTGAACCACTAGCTGCCAGTCAACATTGACAGGGACATCTCCAGGGAAATTGCCTTGCTATCCCATTCTCCTGAACCAAGAGTCTCCTCTTCCCTGGGAATGCATGGCCCCAAGATGGAGTGTAGAATGGAACTGAACCTGATTTTCAGAGACAAGACAACTCGGCAGGGAAGGAAAGCATCTGGGTCACTTTGGTCATGTGCTCCAGCTAAACAATTCAGGAATTGGCAGAGAAGGGAGAGTGAGCTGTTCTGAGGAAAGGTGTAGACCTCCAAAGCTGACCCCACCTGAGGTTGGAACAAGAGGTGCTTAATCAATATATAATTGCCCTGCCACAGTGCAACTTATAGGGGCTTTGTTGTAACATCCCCTATCCATTTTGTAAAATTTTGAACAGCCATAGGACCATGGAATCAGCTTGGATCAACTGTCAGAACAGTGCTTATAAATTAGTTCTCACCCAAGTCATCTTGGCAGAGAGCAGAGTTGCCCTAAAACATTCTTTTGCCTGCAAGGCAGCCCTAAGTTACTTTCTGCTCTTAGGGAAAAGGCTTCCTACAGCCTCTGCCAAGCAATACCTAGAGGTGATAATTGCAGATATCTACCAGAAAGGACAGAAGCACAAAAGAGAACAATAATAATTACTGCAGGGGATAACAACTCCAATAGTAGCAAACCACCCTGGTAAACTGGTTCTTCTAGGCCCAGCTTCTCTTAAAGCACTAGAACCGTTCAGTACCCAGGGGAAGGATGAGAAGCTTGATAGACTGTTTAAGGAAAGGTTTTCAAAATAGAGAATAATTAGAGATATTAACAAACCTGGGTAGAGCCAAGTCAGGTGACAAATCAACCAAAACCAGATCCTACTGTGACTGTCTCAGAATTAGGCCTCACTTGTTTTAAGCTTCCACAGTTATTTTTTTTCCCCCAACACCAAGCTTTCAACTGAAACCAAAACAAATATAACTTTTTAAAAAGGCCATTTCCAGGTAGTCACTCTGCAAAATTTTGGTTTTGGGTAATTACCTCATCCAAGCCAGAATATTCCAAGACAGAGACATATTCCAAGACGGAGATGCCACCCGAGATAAAAAACTATCAAAAGGAAGAATCAGCTTGTCTTCAGCTTTAACCAAAGCATAACCAAAACCTAGCCCTATTTTTATAGTGCAAAAATGTTGGTTAACGATTTCCTTTCAACTTTCCATACGCCCTTCTTATTCATTGTCCTACCCAGATGTGGTAGTTCAGAAAAAAGATCAAAGCCTTGGCCAAGAGAGTGTAATACAGCAAGAAACCAATATCCTACATCTTAGCCTGAAAAACAAATGCTAGGTCATTGAAAGGAAGCTTGAGATCATCAATGCTTAGAGAAACCAAGTGAACCTAGGCTAAAGTTCAAGGTGATTAAAATAACTGTGGAATTCTGATCTAAGTACCTGGGAGACTGGCCCCCTTATACTTTACAATATCATTTGCTCTGTTTTCAAATTTTACTTCATGCAATTCAGAGGGAAGCAGGGAGTAGCAGGGGAGGAAAGTTTAATGTGCTTGTTTTTATGCCCTCACCCAGGAAGCCAGGCACTTCAAGGACAAAAGTTGGGCCATTGTGCATAATTTCCTTTGGTTGGAATCACAGAACTTGGCTTTGATATTTTTCCACAGCTTGCATTATAATGGCTTTCTCCTTCGACTGTTGTCTTTTTTAAAAATGCTTTTCTTCTGTTTCTACTTGAAGTGATCTTCTTGAATATGAAATTAATTCTTAAAAATGCACTATTGCCAAGCAGTGGCCACGTCTAAAGAAGCCAATTTAAAAGGGTGACTGGTGAGTGAATGTGCTCTGGGAATTGATGCAACTTGTCCCCACTTTTAACTTCAAAAGCTACTGCTAAAGGTATTTGTGTAAATGAGAATAAGCTTCATAGAGGCCAACTTAATAAAATAATGTTACACTAGGTTTAGAGAAGAAGCATGGCTCAGTGGAAAGAGCATGGGTTTGGGAGTCAGAGGTCATGGGTTCTAAGCCCGACTCCATCATATGTCTGTTGTGTGACATTGGGCAAATCACCTAACTTCTCTGAGCCTCAGTTACCTCATCTGTAAAATGGGGATTAAGACTGTGAGCCCCACGTGGGACAACCTGATCACCTTGTATTCCCCCCCAGCACGTAGAACGGTGCTTCACACATACTAAGCGCTTAACAAATGCCATCAAATTTTAGGAGAAGGAGCATGGCCCAATTAAAAGAGCATGGGCTTGGGAGTTAGAGGTCGTGAGTTGACATTGGGCAAGTCACTTCACTTCTCCGGGCCTCAGTTACCTCATCTGTAAAATGGGGATTAAGACTGTGAGCCCCACATGGGACAACCTGATCACCTTGTATCGCCCCCAGCGCTTAGAACAGTGCTTGGCACATAGTAAGCACTTAGCAAATACTATAATCATCATCGAGGACTCGCTAGCTGCATCCTTGGCATTTGCCTTGACTCGTCTCTCACCTATCTCTCCTTTTACAGCATCTATATACTTCGTTTCATGCCCTCTAACCATTTAATATTCATCTCACCCCTACAGCATTTATGTACATAATCTTATACTTCTCTGGACTGTAAGATCATTGTGATCAGGGAGGGTATTTACCAACACAGTTGTATTACACTTTCCCAAGCACTTAGTATGATGCTCTGCACACAGAAAGCACTGTAAATCTCAATGATTTTCTGCTTTTCCTATCTGGAATTTATTTTAATGCATGCTGCCACAAAATTGTAATGTCCTAGAGAGCAGGAATTGTGTCTAACAATGTCACTGCACTCTCCTAAGTATTTAATACAGTGTTTTGCATGCAGTAAACACTCAGTGAATACCAACTGATTGCAATGCACTGCATTTTGTACTACTACTAATAATAATAATACTGTGCTGAACACTGACCTGAACTCTGGGGTGCATACATGATAATCAGATCAGACTTAAGTCCCTGTCCAACATGGGGCTCACAGTCTAAAAGGGAGGGAGAACAGATATTTAACCCCTATTTTACAGATGAGGAAACTGAGGCTGAGAAAATTTAAGCTAGGCACCCAAGGTCACACAGCAGGCAGGTGGCAGAGCCAGGATTAGAACCCAGGTCCTCTGACTCCCATTCTGGTAGTCTTTCCATCTTTCCACTAGGCTACACTGTTTCCCAAGCTTGGGAAGTACAACTGAACTATCAACACATCCCTGGCCTACAAGCAACACATGCTCCAATGGGAGAAGCAGACAATTCATTTTGACTAATCCATTAATACTATTATCAGTGTACAGTTAAATAAACAGAAATACTAAGTAATAAAAATAATGATGGCATTTGTTAAGCACTTACTATGTGCAAAGCAATGTTCTAAGTGCTGGGGGGATACAAGGTGATCAGGTTGTCCCATGTGGGGCTCACAGTTTTAACCCCATTTTACAGATGAGGTAACTGAGGCCCAGAGAAGTTAAGTGACTTGCCCAAAGTCACAAAGCTGACAAGTGTTGGAGCCGGGATTTGAACCCATGACCTCTGACTCCAAAGCCCGTGCTCTTTCCACTGAGCCATGCTGCTTCTCCTAAATGCTCAAGATGAGTAAAAGTAAGCACACCAGTGATAGGGATTTACTGATTTATAAGGCTTGGGATGCTGGGAATTGGTGGGGATGGGTATGTTGCAAGAGGGGGTTTTCCGGAGAGTTCCGAATAAGGGGTGGGATGCGGTCTGCAGTGGGGTGGAGGGGCGTTCCAAGCCAAGGGAAGAGTGGAAGAGAGAAGCAAGGGAGCTGAGAGCAAGATACAAACAAAAAGATAGCTTGAGAAGAGTTTAGGAAGCATCAGAAGAGAGCAGATGTGTAAAATGGAGTGAATTAGAGGACACAACGTCAATTTTGGCTTGGTACATGGGATGCACAGGGGTATATGGGGTATTCAGAGGTATGCAGGGACCCACTACGAGGTTTTGAGGAGCAGAGAAACGTTAGCTGATTGATGCTTCTGGAAGAGGATCCTTACACGAGTTTGTAGTACAGAGATGAGAGAGGCTGGAGGCAAGGAGACCAGCAAGGAGGTGAGTCAGTTGGTAGAGACACTTGCCTCCAATCCAGAGAATGACTACACCCCCCAAAAATCAATTGACCAGTTCTATTTATTGATCAATTATTCTGTGCACAGCCCTCTACAAATCACCAGGAGAGAACACAGATAGTAGATACGATCCCTGCTCTCAGGTCTTAAGGAGAAACATTCACTAACATGAATCACATATACATAGATGCCTATACATATGCATCTGTCTGTCAACACTATTGCACTATTTGCTCTTTTTCAATCCTCAGGGACTTCTCCCACCCTCACAAGTTTATCAAAGAGAACTAGTCATGTCCCTATAATCATTTCAGCCAATTCCTTTACCAGGGTCTGTGGACTTAAATAATATTTTCAAACACTGAAGGCACTCAAATGTTTCTTCCCTTTTCTACATTGGCTTTCTAACCTCCCATCGCAAGGGGAACTTTCCCTCATCAGCTGTTTGGGATTTTCCACTCCAATCTTTACAAAAATGGGAAAAGGCAAAGGTTTGCCATCTTGTGTTCATCTGATTCCAGGCTTTCTTTCTGGTCACCCTTTTAGCTGGTCCTTTCCTTTTATCAGTTTTGTTTGCCATTACGTTATCATACGGCCTGTTAAACCAGTCTAGTGGCATCTCCTGGAGAGCTTTAACTTTTCTAATCCATCCCTGGCCCATATTCCTTGGCCTTTTTTCCTGTGAACTGGTCTAATGTCACTTCCAAAGCTTTTCTAATGGCTGCTTAGATTGTTCTACAGTCACGAGTTCCGCAAGCTTACTCTGTTGTTTTTCTCCTTGTCCTTCCTCCGCCAAGTAGAAGAGAAACTGATTCTCAATAAAAGAAATAAAATGATATAACCTGATTCCCCTTTTAAAAAACATTTTTCAAAAAAAAAAAAGAATGTTGAGACTAGATGGATCAGACTGCATGAAAAGTGATTGAAGAGGAATTCCCAGAAAATGGATCCGGAAAAGGAATTTTCCTTTCATCCCAACCCAGGGCATTCCAGCCCATGTAAATTTAACTTGAATTACCAAAACCTCCTGGAAAAAAAAAAGGAATTTTAAAGAGAGATGGTGGAATGTTAACTAGTACTTCTATAACCAATTTCTTAAAATAAATCAAGTGGGGAATCTTACAGGATGCCGTTCTCACGCTGGTGCTTTTTTTTTTTCATTTTTCCATTTGTGGCTGAGTTAGCATTGTTTATCCATTTCGTGTTTATCGTCGTCTACTTCCTAACCCGCTTGGAAGAGGAAGTAGGAAAACTTGCACCCCACTGAATGGAGGACTTAAATACAACCATCCTTCAGGACAGACTGAAAGCTCAAAGAGGGCAGGAAATATGTCTACCAACTCTGTGGAATTGTACTCTCCAATGTGCTTAGTACAGTGACCTGCACACAGTAAGGCCTCGATGAATGCCATTACTAGATTGGTTATAAAGCTCATCTATATTTTATTGCAATACTGCCATTAACTTTTTAAGCCAGTACCTCTAAGAGTGCTCTCTCACTTCCAAATGATGATACAAAGGTAATTTGGCTTAAGGTCCCCTGCCTCTCCTCCTCAACATCTGAAGCATTTGGACTGATTTGAAGACAGTAATTAAAGTTCATTTCTATTTAGCTTTAGATATTGGCAGGTCTATTTAGCATAGATAATTCCAGACCTGTAATATGTTAACACAAGGGCTTAATATGTTGCTCTGCACAGAGTAATAATACTAATGATGGTATTTGTTAAGCACTGTTCTAAGCACTGGGGGGATACAAGGAGATCAGGTTGTCCCACGTGGGGCTCACAGTCTTAATCCCCCTTTTACAGATGAGGCACAGAGAAGTTAAGTGACTTGCCCAAAGTCACAAAGCTGACAATTGTCAGAGCCGGGATTTGAATCTATGACCTCTGACTCCAAAGCCTGGGCTCTTTCCACTGAGCCACGCTGCTTCTCTATATAGCACTGTTGGACTGAAAACACTCTTTCACCCATCAACCACTCAATTTTCATAGAACCACTTTAGAGTGCTAACCACGATACAGCAACGGCAAGCCTCTCATAAGGATCCTGTCTAAGACCCCCCGCCCAGAAATCATTATCACTGAAGAGCAACACAAATCTACAATATTTCCTATAAATTCAGAAAACAAAAATAGAACCGAAAAATAAACTGCTCTCACCACTGGTTAAGCCCTACTCAGTTTCGCCTCCAGTTCTGGATTCCATAACTGCAGGTGGACACAGATAGATAATTACTAGATCTATTAAATCCTTAGTTAATGCAAAGCGCTGGGGAAAGGCAAAGTTTTAATCCAGAGGTAAGAACTGATCCTAGGTTCAGTGTTGATAGGCAGCATTGGGGTTGGGAAGGGAGAAGGTTCAGGCAACAGAAAAACAAGGAAAGAACATAATAAAAAAAACCCTAATAAATTAACAAAACAATGGCAATATACACAGGTGCAGGGGCCTATGAAAACAAACAATAGTGTTTGACAAGGCTCACACTACAGCCTCAACTCAATCACTCAGATTTATTGAACACATGGTATGCAGAGCACTGTACTGGGCACTTGGTAGAGTAAACAATATAAGAGTTGGTAGAATTGTTCCCAGCCCATAATAAGCTTACCTTCCGTCTACAGGGGAAAAAACACTCAGCAAGTGTCAAAATAGTAAACATACATAAAATTTACTCAAGGTTAGGTACTGAATGAGCCCACTGTTGGGTAGGGACCATCTCTATAAGCTGCCAACTTGTACTTCCCAAGCGCTTAGTACAGTGCTCTGCACACAGTAAGCGCTCAATAAATATGATTGATTGATTGAATATATGTACATGAAGAAGGCAGCGTGGTCTGGTGGATAGAGCATGGGCCTGGGGGTCCGGAGCTGGGTTCTAATCCTGACTCTGCCATTTATGCACTGTGTGACCCTGGGCAGGTTACTCAACCTCTCTGTGCCTCAGTCACATCATCTCTAAAATGGGGATTAAACGTACAGAAACAGTAAGTGCTCAACAAATACCACCAACTATATGGGAACTTTCGGTTTTTTCCCTACACTTCTCCTACGTCTTCTGAGCTACAAATAAGGACCCCAGTGGTCCTTGGCCTTGAGCCAGTGGCGAACTGGGTTGCACAGTAGGTGGGCATAGAGAAGGACTCTAGCCAGGCCTTGCCTGCGGGGGCTAAAAATGAGTTTCCGTGACAAAGTGCCAGTCAGTATAGATGCAGATTCTTCTCAAATACACACACAGACGCAGCTTACTCATTCTCTTTTTGGCATCCGAAAAGGTAACAGTGGCTTCATCTCAATGAAGGATTTGGAGAAAGGAGGACTTCTTGTCAAGAAATCTGCCATTCTATTTTGACAGCTTTTCCATCGCCCAAAACTAGGGCTTG
The DNA here is from genome assembly GCF_015852505.1 of Tachyglossus aculeatus. Lineage (NCBI taxonomy): Eukaryota > Metazoa > Chordata > Mammalia > Monotremata > Tachyglossidae > Tachyglossus > Tachyglossus aculeatus. Next base: position 13,523,433 of record NC_052078.1, read on the forward strand.
GGTTAAGAAACATAATACCCTAATTATGTGTGATGCATTAGTCATTTTTATGGGAAAAATATGAAATGCCATCTCAAGATAAATAATGCAATTGAGAATTCTCACAATACGTTACTTGACACTTCCCATTACATGGGCAGGGGTTTCTACAAGGCCAAGAGTCTTGAGAGAAAATGAAAAAGGAGGCAGCCCCAGATATACTTGTGGAAACCAGGCCAATGGAAATAAAGAACTTGGAAGCATTTCTGAGATCCTAGTGCCCAATGGGCAGTTAGAACTGGTTTGGGAAAGCCAGAAGTTAAAGCCAGTGGATAAAGTCCTGAAAGAGCCAAGCTAGAGGTCTGGCTAGCCTCCATAATTCCTAAATGCAAGCCAAGCCATCGGTGCTGACTGTATAAATATGAAAAACAATATAAGTGTTCAAATGCATAAATGTGGTGTGACCAAAGGAAATGAGGCCACAGACTCCATAGTCATTTGTGGAAAGAGAGAGTCAGGTACTCTACTTCAGTCAGAGGTTTGCTTATTGCAGCCAGATTGAGAGCAAGGTTTGCAGTCCTGAGCTTGAAAATACTTAGCACAATCGTATGTGAGGTAGTTAACAGGACTTCTGTACATATCCATAATTTATTTATATCCATGACTGTCTCTGCTCTCTAGACTGTAAGCTCCTTATGGGCAATGAATGTGACAACCAACTATGCTGTATTGCACTCTTCCGAGCCCTTAGTATGATGCTCTGCACACAGCAAGCACTCAAGACTCACCTCCTCCAAGAGGCCTTCCCAGACTAAGCTCCCCTTTTCCTCAGTTCCCCCTCCCATGGCCCCAACTCACTCCCTTTGTTCTACCTCCTCTCCCCACAGCACTTGTGTATATATGTACATATCTATAATTCTATTTATATTAGTGACTGTTTACTTGTTTTGATGTGTATGTACCTATAATTCTATTTATATAGAGAAGCAGCGTGGCTCAGTGGAAAGAGGACGGGTTTTGGAGTCAGAGGTCATGGGTTCAAATTCCAGCTCCACCAATTGTCAGCTGTGTGACTTTGAGCAAGTCACTTAACTTCTCTGTGCCTCAGTTACCTCATCTGCAAAATGGGGATTAAGACTGTGAGCCCCCCATGGGACACCCTGATTACCTTGTAACCTCCCCAGTGCTTAGAACAGTGCTTTGCACATAGTAAGTGCTTAATAAAATGCCACTATTATTATTATATATTGATGCCTGTTTACTTGTTTTGATGTCTGTCTCCCCACTTCTAGACTGCAAGCTCGTTATGGACAGGGATTGCCTCTACTGCTGAGCTGTGGTTTCCAAGCACTTAGTACAGTGCTCTGCACACAATAAGTATGATTGAATGAACTCAATAAATTCAATTGATCAACTGGGTTTAAGTAAGATTCTAATACAAGCAGTAGCTGCACTAGATAGAGTATGAACCACCTACATGAATTAATTGCTCTGCCAATTCTTTGCCCAAACTCACCAACAGCATGGAACAACGCTAGAATCTCTAAATCAATTCATTTATATAATTCACACACACACAGCAGCTCCACAGGCTCAATCTTAAAGAAACTCTTTAATCTCCTTGTAGGAACTTATATTCACCACACATTGGAGAAGGTTGGTTAAAAGTGAGGTTCGGTTTCCAGATATAAAGAGTACAACATACCTTTAGGGTGAATGAAAGCCACTTAATGCTGAATGCTGTGGAGGAACAGGATGAAGTGAATTCCTGACTTGGAACCAGTGAGGCTGAGAGGGGTCTCCATTAATAGAGCCATTTGTGGCTGAGACAAAACTGATGTCCTTTAGCAGAAATACTATAAGGCCGCATGCAGTGATACTTATTTCCACTCCCCTCTTCCAGGCAGCAAGAAGAGTAGGGTAGATGCTCCATTTGTTTGAAGTGTTAAACTGTACATTTCCTCCCCTGTGAAACTCCTTCAGAATGAGCTGTTGATTCCGGCCAAAAGTCTGGCCGATTCTCCCGGATTCCCAGAAGTCATTCCCTTCCTCAGGTGTAGCAAATGATTAGACCAAAAAGCTGCCTGATTCTCACTGGCTCTCAAGGGAGCCAGTCTCTTCCTCAGGTGTAGCTGCTGATTAGATCAACACCTGCCCCAGGTTCCCTATTTAATTAGAGAGCCAGGCCTCAGGAAAAATTCCTGATTGGAGGACGAGTTTACACGTAAACCAGAGAATGCAGTGTCTGGGTGAAGCAGTTCCTTAGTGACCTCATCAAAAAGAGAAGAGCATAATTGTTCATCTGCTAAGAATTTGCAATAATGACCACTGCTTTCTTGATATTAATAAAGTTTTTTCCACATCTAGGACACCATTTTGCAAAATCCCAGCAGCTGCTGTGCCTCAACTAAAGGAGACTTGAAAATAAGGCTGGCAGAGGGAGAAGAAGAAGGGAATGGGGAAGGAAATAGGGGTGAGAGAGGAGCTAGTTATTTAACTGAACCAGCAGCAGACCTGGATGTGATATGAAATCCAAAGGTGGAGCGTGAAAACAGAAATAAATGTAATTTGTTCATTTGTGCTGCTGTCAAGGTTCAAGGAGCAGGCCCCAAGACAGGACTAATGTATGCAGTCTCAAGCCATTACTGCTGTTTGCACAGTGCAATCCTGGCAAACACTGAGGACCAACAATTTGTTTTGGTCTGTGCAGTCACGTCAAAACAGATATTTCCATTGAATAACCCCCCCCAAAAGCTATACTTGTCCCATGCAGACTCAAGCAGTTGTTTCAGTCATAGAGTTGCTTTGGAGAAATGAGGTGGCCAATATAAGTTGGCAAGGACATAGAATTGAACTGTAATTCAATAGGCCAGAGAAATGCTAAACACATTCTGACTCCAGCAATGAAAGACATGTTGCTTCAAAGGTTTGTGGAAAAAAACAGAAGGGTAGATGAAGCTTCTTAAAAACAGCAAAAAATAAATACAGAATTAGTAGGTCAAGTTCCACAGATAGAGGTCACAAAAGGAAAGGGCCGACTATGTTCCAAGACTGAGAATCTAACTCAAAGTAATTCCAGGGATGGGGGTAAGTCAGTGCAGAGTGACAATGGATAGAGCACATGGGCTGGGGAGTTAGAAGGTCATGGGTTCTAATCCCAGCTCTTCCAATTTCTCCTCTTCCCAATTTCTCAGCAGTTCAGCCGCCAACATTGGCTCAGCCCCACTAGGCGTAGGACGGTGAATTTAACTAAATCTTTTAAAAATGGAATAAATCAGTTCCGCCCTAGTCCCAAGGCCTTGCCATAATGAATGACAATTATTATTTGGTCAAATTTTCATCTTCTCTATCCCGCCCTGAGTCAAGTAGGTCTCATGAACTGAGGTAATATTTAGCAGAGGGTTCTATTTATGGTTGATGGCTAACAGCTCCCGGTCCTTTGAAAAAGGATAAAGCTAGGATTGCGGCTGTTTGCCAAGAGATGTTTCTTCTAAAATAATATGGGACTATGCTGGCTATCTTCTGATACATTTAGCTTTCTACTCTTAATCGCTCGTCACTTTTTAATGTATCTAATTGTACATTGTAAGAAATACTAAGGATGAATGGAGTATTTTAAGCAAGCCATGTTCATAAAGCTCACCTCCTCCAGGAGGCCATCCCAGACTAAGCCCCCCTCTTCCTCTGCTCCCCTTTCCCTCCCCATCACCCCAACTCTCTCCCTTTACCTTCCTCCCTGCCCCACATCACTTGTATATATATATGTGTACATATTTATAATTATAATTCTATTTATTTTTATTAATGATGTGTACATATCTATAATTCTATTTATTTATAATGGTGCTACTGATGCCTGTTTACTTCTTTTGATGCCTGTCTGTGCTCTTCTAGATCGTGAGCCCACTGTGGGCAGGGATTGTCTCTATCTGTTGCTCAGTGGAAAGAGCCCAGGCTTGGGAGTCAGAGATCATGGGTTCTAATCCGCCACTTATCGGCTTTGTGACTTTGGGCAAGTCACTTAACTTCTCTGTGCCTCAGTTACCTCATCTGTAAAACGGGGATTAAGATTGTGAGCCCCACATGGGACAAAGTCATCACCCTGTATCCCCACAGTGCTTAGAACAGGGCTTTGCACATAGTAAGCACTAAACAAATACCATCATTATTATTCCCAAGCGCTTACTACAGTGCTCTGTACACAGTAAGCACTCAATAAATACAACTGAATGAATGAATACATGTAGATTAAAAGGAATAATAGGAACTTTGAGGTCAATGATAGAAATGAGAGATATTTTGCAGAATTCTCAATGGTTAAGTAATAATAATAATAATTATGGTATTTGTTAAGCACCATGTGCCAAGCACTGGGTTAGAGACTGTGAGCCCACTGTTGGGTAGGGACCGTATCTATATGTTGCCAACTTGTACACTTCCCAAGCGCTTAGTACGGTGCTCTGCACACAATAAGCGCTCAATAAATGCAATTGAACGAATGAATATAAGGTAATCAGGTTGGACACAGTACCTGTCCCATTTTTTGGTCACACTCAATCCCCATTTTACAGTTGAGGTAACTGAGGCAAAGAGAAGTTGAAGTGACTTGCCCAAGGTCACACAGCAAACAAGCGGAGTCAGGATTAGAACCCATGACCTCTGACTCCCAAACCTGAGCTCCTGCCACTAGGTCATGCTTGCTGCACAGAATAAAAACTCAATTAATACCACTGACTGATTGAAAATTAAAGAATTCTGCCTTGACAGAATTAAACTAATTAAACTAATCATAGTTTAATGATAGTATAATTTTTAAGATATGGCTTTCTGTGTGTTTTTGCTTTTTTGAAAGTTAATTTATCACTCATTCATTCATTGTCGTATTTGTTGAGCACTTACTGTGTGCAAAGTACTGTACTAAGTGCTTGGAAAGTACAATTCAGCAACAGAGACAATCCCTGCCCACAACGGGCTCACAGTCTAGAAGAGGTGGGGGGGCTCACAGTCTGCTACATGCCTGCTGTGTGACCATGGGCAACTCACTTAACATCTCTGTGCTTCAGTTTCCTCATGAAGTATGTACCCTTCGGGTCACAGATCAAATAGTTATCACTTTGTTCAATACTAGATGAGAATTACCACTCATGTACTGTCTACAAGAATCAACTATTTCTCCCCACAGTTTTGCTCTATGTTTACCAAGTGAAGAAATGAAATTAAAAAAATAAAGAGGGGACTGCTTCCACTAACATATTTTCATATGATTTTTTATACATATTTTCTCTTTTTATTATGGATTTTTTATGTCCTTATTCCTCTCCTACTACAATCCAGCCTATATGATGCAGTCCCCTAAAGGCAGCTACTCATTATGCCTCATTCTCTTCACTCTCACTGTTGACTTCTTGCTTGTGCCCTACTTCCTACCTGGAATTTCCTCCCCTCCTCTCCCTGCTCTCCCCATTTTCAAATCCCTCCTAAAATCACATCAATCAGTGGTTCTTACTGAACACTTGGTACAGAGCACTGTTCTAGGCCTTTAGAAGAATTCAATAAAATAGAACTGGTAGACATGATCCCTGTTCTCAAGAGGAGCAGTATGGCCTAATGGATAGAGCACATCCTAGAGCACACCCTGGAGTCATAAAGACATGGGTTCTTGTCCTGGCTCTGCCAATTCTTTGCTGTATGACCTTGGGCAAGTCACTTCACTTCTCTGGGCCTTAGTTACCTCATCTATAAAATGAGGATTAAGACTATAAGCCTCATGTGGGAAAGGGACCATGTCCCACCCCAATTTGCTTGTATACACTCCAGAACCTAATACAGTGCCTGGCATAGAGTAAGCACTTAAATACCATGATTGCCATTATTGCTATTAATTACTTTTAATTTCCTCTGGTAGGCCTTCCCTGACTGAACTCTCATCTCCCCATCCGGTTTCCCTCATTACAGTCACTTCAATACTTGCATGGGGTACGTGACAGGGGTGTGATTTGTATAAGAGGCATTTGTTTGGACTGAATGTGTCAGTCAGTCGTCCTTATTGAGTGCTTAATGGGTCTAAGCATCCCATCGGATCTTGCAAGTCGGAGTAGATAGGGTTGAATTATGACCCATATAGTGACATGTCCCCTATTACTGACATCTGCCAGCCATATGACTAACCACGACATCAGTCTGGCACCTGCCTCCTGGTCCAATTTTTCCTCCTGTCCCTGCCAGAGAAGCCTCTCTGTCCCTCTTCATCCACGCAATCCCTCCCAGAGCTCTCCTCTGCCTGCTTTCTGTCCCCCCCAGCAGGGTGGTAGCCCTGGGAGCTGGGGGCTCCAGAGGAGGATGCCCAGGTGGGCACAATCCCTCCTGAGTTGCTAGAACGGAGCTGCTTTGGTTTTCCTCCACCTTCTCTTCGTTCAAGGTGGCTGGGAAGGCCCGGACGTGATGTGGCAGGAGTGGAGGCAGCAGTAGAAACAGCTCTCCACACCCGGCCGGGAGAGTCCCAGCTCCTACGGCTCCCATGGAGGACTCTCTGTCCCCCTCCATGGCTCCACTGCCCAAGGAGCTGGGGCAGCTGTGTCTTTGGTTTCTTGCCACCTAAATTCCTAAATTCTCTGCGACACCTGCCCTTATTCTACCCACACACCCCACTTTCAGTTCACTACAGGGCTGCCTACAAGCCCGATGCAGAGGGAAGCGGTATAGAGAACCTGAGTCCCTTCCTCTGAAGTCTCACGGAAAGTCCCGCCTCCATCTTTCCTGGCACCAACCCCTTGTTGCCAGTTTAGGCAACTCAAATAATTTGAACTATGAAGACAACTCATTGGGAGATAATGTAAAAAGCGAGTTTGTCAGCTGTTCTTGAAGGATTTCACCTAACAGGTCATAGTGCAAAATGTATCAAGTCCCTGCCATGCGTTTGAATCCTTCTCCACTTGCCCCCACCCTGATAATAATAATACTAATAATAATAATGGCATTTATTAAGTGCTTACTATGTGCAAAGCATTGTCCTAAGCGCTGGGGAGGTTACAAGGTGATCAGGTTGTCCCATGGGGGGTTCACAGTCTTCATCCCCATTTTACAGATGAGGGAACTGAGGCACAGAGAAGTTAAGTGACTTGCCCAAAGTCACACAGCTGACAATCAGCGGAGCCGGAATTTGAACCCATGACCTCTGGCTCCAAAGCCCATGCTCTTTTCCACTGAGCCACGCTGCTCTGATAGCATTTGTTTCCAGACTCTTCAATATCTCCTTCATCTCCAGCATCCCCTTCACTACCTAAAAAGCATGGCCACAGTAGACATTCACTAATTGCTGTTGACTGATAGGGCTGACTTCCATTCACTGCAATTGACTCTTGCTGTGGACTGCTGTTGACTGATTGGTGACTGTTCAAAATTGAAACAATGGGCCCAGGGAGGCCAAAATCTTCCAAGAGAATAAAAATAATGAAATCCATTCATAACCTCCATGAGAAAAAATATCTAAGCGGATTGAAAGAATTCCAGAGTTACAAAAATTTAACACCCTGTCAATTATTTTCAAGAATTAGATAGAAATCCAATACTGAGAAGGAAGAAATACATTTCCATCAATCAGTTACATTGTGGAGAATAAGCTAAGGCATATATTGCTAAATCTCTTCTCTGCTTATTCTCAATATGAAAATTAAGTGTCCAAAATTCTTCTGGGCTCTGGACTCATCGGCACCTTCGATCTTCAGTAAGGTTGAGAAAACATCACCATTCACAACTAAAAGCCCAACTCAAAGGAAGCCAAGATCCTACTTAACCCAATCACAGGTAAAGCAACCTCACATATGATAATAGAAGAACATTTTGTTAGTACTTGAATTACAGCACATTTCTTCGTAGGCAGCTATAGAATAGGAAGCCAGTCCAGGTGAAATGTGGTAGCTCGAAATATGAATACCTAACACGGAAAATTCAGTGTTCGATGATACCTTATCAGGTTATCTTAGAATTAGGGGAGAAAAGAAATAAAAAACTGGCAATAAATGAATTCCCCACAGAGCAAATATCATCTATCATCGTCAATGCTATTTACTGAGTGCTTACTGGGTAGAGCACTGTTTCAAGGGCTTGGGAAAATACAATACCACAGTCAGTAGACATGTCATTCACTCTATTTTTTTATTTTTCTTAAATCAATGTGCTTTATGCAAACTTTCTCTGAAGTAAAAGAAGCACTGACTCATCATCTCCTACTCTCTTCTGCTTCACCCTTACTTGCTCCCTTTGCTCTTCTCCCCTTCCTCCCAGCCCCACAGCACTTATGCATATATCTGTGATTTTATTCGTTTGTCCTTATGTCTGTCACTCCCCCACAAGCCTGTGAGCTCATTTTGGGGAGGGATTGTCACTGTTTATTGCTGTATTGTTCTTTCCCAAGTGCTTAGTATGCTACTCCGCACACAGGAAGTGCTGAATAAATACCCTTGAATGAATAATTGAATGAATCATTTAATACCTTCTGAGTTAAGAGCAAAAGGCAAAATTCCAATCGAGAAGCAGCATAGCCTAGGGGATGGGCCTGGAAATCAGAGAATCTGGGTTCCAACCCCAGTTCCATCACTTGGCTATTGTGTGATCTTGGGCAAGTCATTTAACTTCTCTGAACCTCAGTTTCTTCATCTGTAAAATGGGTTACAATTCTTCTTCCTCCTTCTTAGACCATGAGCCCCACGGGGTCAGGAACTGTATCCAAGATGATTATCACTGCTCAAAAAATAGTAGGCTGCTTTAGCAATTCCACAATCATTATTATTATTCCTGTGGAAGGACAACTTACTTTACTGTCTTCTGAAAGGGTGTTGTCTCCAGGGCTCCCAGCCTTGCATAATTTGGTGGGACTAGATCTCATCATTTTATGATGGCCCTGAGAACCTCAGCTTCTGTTGTCTTTAAAACTGGTATCATACTATTTAATATTAACTATTACCACATTTACTCTAAAATGCTTCCAGGAAGTAACCATTTAAAAAATTAATAAGCTCTCATGGGGTGCTTCTATTAAAAAACCTGGTTCTAAGGGCACTGATTCAAATTTGTTATTTTATTGGCAGTAAAAACCAGGTTGCATTGCATTCCAGAATGAAGAAGTACAATAAAAATATGCACGCATATAAGTAGCAAAACCTTTCCCCATCAGGGCTTAATACAGTGCCTGGCACATAGTAAGCACCTAACAAATGCCATCTTTACTATTGTAATGGCTAGAGTTTTCCTGAGTGTGTTTCTCTCTTTTCCTTTCCCTTCTTCTTGTCATGATTTCACTCTTCCTCTGCCACTAGTTACTTGAACCAATAGACTCGGGCTCTGATACATGGCTTGGTTAACCAATTTCCATTAAGCATCTTAAGTTGGATGGCCAAATCCCCATTATTCTTGAATTAAATAGAAACATTATCTTAAAATCCAGAAACTTCCAGGACCGAGACAATGTCCCATTATTGCTAGTTATTCTTTGGGCAAAATCTGTACATGTTTCCTAGAAATCTGCAGCGATTCAATTGTGTGGCCTCTTACAAATAAAGGTTTAAAGGCTCCTGGAATCTGAAGGGATTTATTTGGAATTTGGAACATTTTAAGAATTCTGAGGAAGGACTTGAAGGACAAGAGCAAGGATTAGCAGTGTAAGAGTAGGTATTTTGCCAATACATGGAGTTCCATTCTTCAGTGGAGAGAGAAGATTTCTGCTTAGTCTAGCCTGGGTGGACTGACGTTTTGTTCAGGTTCTTGCTTGATCGGTCCCCAATCTATTAAAATCATTTCTTCGGAAAAAGGAATTCTGTTCTGTTCTCCCTTTGTTTCCACACAATAGAGTACAAGATTGTAAACCAGATTGTAAACTTCATGAGGGCAGGGATTGTGCCTGTTTTCCCTCTTTGGCATAACTCTCCAAAGCACTTAGTAAGGTGTTCTGTACCGAATACCCCCGATGGATTGATTGATACAAATTTCTACTGAGTTGGCACCAGTAAAATTAGTAAATATTTCATCCGTGTACCCACCCAAGAGACTATTCCATACAGCAGTACTCCAACAGAAGTAGTAGCCAAGGAATAATATTCAAAGCTGAATTCAGAATTCACTAATGATCACATATGGCATTGGCCTACAGAGTTCTTCTAGGAAGGGAGAGGGCATCTTCCTAACACAATGAAATGATTTTGTGAAACTTTTTTAAAATTTAAACAGAAAGAAATTATAGTCACATAATTTGGGTCTGATTATCCCAAAACTAGTATTTCACTACCAAATAAGCCATATGTGTTTAACTTGGGCAGAGAGCCAATCAAAAGATTGATAGTTGGTCGGCAGAGATATAGAAAGGCAAACACAGCTGGTAGCTGATTACTCTATGGGCATTTAAAGCCTTTCATGTGGTGAATTGTGATAACTTGAGGCAATTCTTCTTTGGTTAGGATATTTCCTCTTGACCAAAGCCAGATAACTGTGCAGGACATTTGTGGATTTTGTTATGATTTTTGAATTTCTCATTTCCATTACGGGCCTTTCACCACTTTTCCTTTTAATTTAGCAAATGAACAATGTTCACTATGTGGGTAACAGCAATTTGCTTGAGATGTTGACTAAGTCTACATGATACTATTAATTTGTGTCCAGATTCTTCTATTAGCTTTGTCTTTGGAGGCAAACTATGCAATCTGAGCTTCCAATTACACAGGAGTAGTCCAACGCTGGAAAATTTGGTTGTAAACCAGGAACCTATCAAAATAGGCACCAAACAGCACTAGTTAAAATTATATGCCCCTTTTTTCGCCAGATAAATGAGGGGGAACCTTTCCATATGAATACTAATATACCCTTTTCTGAGTCATTCCAATACTATGTAACAGCAGTCCAGCACTTGCCCTGAAATTATGCTGAAGCATCAACCAGAGAACAAAGCAAATAAATATTTATGCTGGAGGTTTGTAATGTGGCTGTAAAGTAGGAATCAGAGAAATATCCATTTTAATGTAAAGCTTCAAAGAATAGGACTTCGATATAGCAAATAAAACAGGTCTATTTTCAGACTTGTAAGAGGATTGCAACAAAGGTTTGAGTGCAAATTAAGAGTATTCAACCACATTTGCATTTAAGTGACTGATTTAAAAGTTTATGAAAGTACATGGCTCAGTGGAAAGAGCACGGGCTTTGAAGTCAGAGGTCATGGGTTCAAATTACGGCTCCACCGATTGTCAGCCGTGTGACTTTGGGCAAGTCACTTAACTTGCCTCATCTCTTCCTCCTCCTACTTAAACTGTGCGCACCTTTTAGACTGTGAGCCCACTGTTGGGTAGGGACTGTCTCTATATGTTGCCAACTTGTACTTCCCAAGCGCTTAGTACAGTGCTCTGCACACAGTAAGCGCTCATTAAATACTATTGATCATGATGATGATATGTGTGGCAGGAATTTGTCCAACCCGATTATCTTGTATCTACCTTTATGCCTTCTAGACTGTGAACCCTCTGTTGGGTAGGGACCGTCTCTATATGTTGCCAACTTGTACTTCCCAAGCGCTTAGTACAGTGCTCTGCACACAGTAAGCACTTACTACGATTGAATGAATGAATGCCTAGAACAGTGTTCCAATTGTTAATTATTATTATTAAATATTAAGGAATTAATACTCTAAACAAACATTAACAACATACAGCTCTCCCATACTCATGTCTCTACTCCACATTTTGGATAGAGTGGTGATAGGCAGTTCTCCCGATAATGTACAGCGTTTGAACAATGTGCAACTTTAGAGGCAAATTAGGAACATGACTATTTCAGCACTGTGATGGAATGGAAGCCAAGAAAATAAAAGCATCCCCCTGAAAAAATTTAGTGATGCTTTCCATTCACTCATATTTTTGTGATTATATTCTGCAGTGTGTTTTTTAAGTGGTTCTTAAATAGTAATAATAATAATTATGGTATTTGTTAAGCGCTTACTGTGTGCCAGGCACTGTACTAAGCGCTGGGGTAGATACAAGGTAATCAGGTTGTCCCACGTGGGGCTCACAGTCTTAACCCTGATTTTTACAGATAAGGTAACTCAGGCACAGAGAAATGACTTGCCCAAAGTCACACAGCTGACGAGTGGCGGAGGCAGGATTAGAACCCACGACCTCTGACTCCCAAGCTCTTTCCACTAAGCCACGCTGCTACTGTGTGTCAAGCACCCTTCTAAGCATTGAGGGAGATAAAAGTTAATCAGGTTGGGCCCTATCCCTGTCCCACAAGGGGCTCACACTCAATATCCATTTTACAGATAAGGGAACTGAGGCACAGAGAAGTGAAGGGACTTGTCCAAGGTCACACAGCAGAAATGTGGCAGAGCCAGGATTAGAATCAAGATCCTTCTGACCTCCAGACTCATGCTCTAGCCACTAAGCCATGCAGCTTCTCTGAAAACACTTGGAAAGGAAGTATTCCTAAAGAAGTCAATCACTGTGATTAGCTAGGGAGTACCCAGATATGATTTGATTCAGGGCCAAACTCCTTCCCATGAAAACAGTGGGTGATAAAGTAGACGGAGAAACAGAGAAGCATCATGGCTTAGTGGAAAGAGCATGGGCTTGGGAGTCAGAGGTCATGGGTTCTAATCCCAGCCCCACCACTTGTCAGCTGTGTGAGTTTGGGCAAGTCACTTAACTTCTCTGTACCTCAGTTACCTCATCTGTAAAATGGGGGCGGTGACTGTTGAGGCCCACCTGGGACAACCTGACAAACTTGTATCTCCTCCAGCACTTAGAACAGTCCTTGGCACATAGTAAGCGCTTAACCAATACCACTATTGTCATTATTTATTATCTTTGTTCAAGCCTTAGTTTCCTTGGCCTCTCTCAAAAGGTGGCTCCCACTACATAGCTCCAGTTCCAGCCCCATAATTTTAGGGTGCTCCTGTGAAGCCTTCTCATCTTTTGAGAACCATGAGTGGTCAAGTCAAGTTTGGCTATGTTCATCCCAGAGTACTTCAGAAGGTGATTTCACCTCCTCTTCCCAGCTAGATCTTTTAGTTGAGAAGTGTTTGAGGCCTATCCTGAACAAGAGGCCTTCCCTGACTTGGGGCTCATTTCCCCTATTTGCCCTCCCTTTTGTGTTGCCTGTGCACTTGGATCTGTACACTAAAGCCCTTGATATTTCCCTCGCCCCTAACTCCACAGAACTTACGTAGAGATCCTTAAATTCTGCCTTTCCCCTATCTGTAATTAAATTTAATTTCTATCTCCCCCACTAGACTGTAAGCTCCCCACAGTTTCAGGGTAGGAGGAGGAACTAATGAAAGAGGCAGAGAAGGAGCAACCTGAAAGGTAGGAGGAGAACCAGAAGCAGACTCTGTTAGAGAAACTAAGGCTAGATAGTGTTTTCAGGAGAAGGGGAGATTGTCCATGGTGTCAAAGGGAGCTGAGTGGTCAAGGAGAATCAGCATGGAGGAGAGTCTGCTAGATTTGGCCAGAGAGCCGTTGTGTGTCAGATTTCTACATTTCCTCTCAAAAGTAAAGCAAACATCCAAGTTTACACACTGAACCTTTTGGTCGAAAGTCAGAAAACTCTTGTGAAATTGCCACCCTTCTTTTATAGGCTCCATTTCCTCTGGTGGCAGCAAGGTGCCAATCTTGCGGTTAAAACAGGGAGTAAAGATCCAGCCCTTTCGCTTTCAGTCAACCTGAACAAAATCCCCACACCTGCTACGAGAGAAGCTGGAGAGACAGGTGGAGGTAATGGTTTACTGGATCAGGTAGGTGCGGCCCCCAGGAAAGCTTACCTCTACTAAAGAAGGAAAAGATGAAGTCTGACAAAAATGATTTAATCCTACAGGAAGTCGGTCTCACTGTCTTTGATTTGGTTTTCTTTTTCTCTAAGAAAGGACACTGCAAACAACAACAAAACAGCACTCTCTGCGGTTCTTTAGAAGTTAAAGGGAATTGAAATGTTTTAGAAAAAGCTAGGAACGTAAGATGAAACTAGTTTTGTTGGGTATTTTTAAAAAATTTCTGAGCTCTGCATCTCTTCCAAAGAATGACATCAGATGCACTGAGGTAGATTTGTTTTATATATTCAGTTGGATAAAGGCAATGAACCAGATCTGTGTTGTGGAGGAAGTGGGGAAGAGGAACAGGGAATTGATTAGTGGGACTCGAGGAAGAGGCTCAACAAGAATCCAACTAAAAATTTCCTAAATTTCCTCCAGGATGACTTCTAAATGAATCCTGGAATGTTGGAAAATAATAATAATACTCAGGATGAAAATGATAATAGCAATAATAAGTGTGCTATTTAAGTGTTGTATATGTGCCACCAGGGTGTATACAAGATAATCAGAACAAGCACACGGGGCTCCCCGCCTAAGGGGAAGGAGTAGTAGTATCTTATCTCCATTTTACGGATGAGGAGTTGGAGGAATAGAAAAGTTAAATGTCTTGCCCAACGTCACACAACGTCTCCCTTCTGGACTCTTTCCACTAGGCCATGATCAGTTCTGGGGCAGGCACTGGGTGTGAAAAATCACTTGCTTTATCTTTTCTCAGGAGAATGAAAGTTTTAAACTAGGGCATCCGTTTTGGTGAGCTAAAACTATTTTCTATAAACATGTAAAATCTTTATACATGCAAGAATGGAAAAAATCATACTTGTCCCACTATGTGAATTTATATTACAATAGTTCTGAAAGTCTCATCTTCCCTTAATTCCTCTCCTCCACTTAACGTCCTTAAGCACTGTGGACAACACCACCATTCTTCCCTTATGTTTGTGTCCCCAGTGAGAGTGTAAGGTCTTTGTGGGCAGGAAACATCACTTATTTATTGTGCACTTGCCAAACACCTAGTACAGTGTAACACCAAGATGGAGCTCAATGAATGCTCTTACAACAACTTGGAAACCTGAGTTTAGCAATATCCTCCTTCCATCTCCGCATTCCATCTCTCGACAAATTTTGCCAGTTTTTTTCCTCCAATTTATTTCCAGAATCCCTGTCTTCCTCTCCATCCCAAAGACCATCCAGTCATCTGTCAATGACTGGTCCATTGATCCAGTCATTTGTCATCGACTGGCTTGATTGCTACATCAGCCTCCTCACTAGGTCTTCCTACCTTCAATCGCTCAAATTTCCAGTCCACACTTCACTCTGCCACCCAGCTCATTTTTCTAAAATGCCATCCAACAAAATTCTCCCCACTCCTCAAAGGCCTCCAATAGTTACTCAATGCTCCCTCCATCAAGCAGCGATTCCTGACTACTGGCTTTAAGGCACTTAATCACCTCTTGTGTTGAAAATATTCAGTTAGTTCAATGTTTGTCTTCCTCACTGCCTCCCGATTGTGAGCTCTTTGTGGGCAGGGCCTACTAGCTTTTATTCATTTTTTTTATGTACAATTTTTGATGGTATTTTTAAGTGCTTACTATGTGCCAAACACTGTACGAAGCACTGGGGTAAATACAAGATAATCAGGTTAGACACCATTCCCGTCCCACATGGAGCTCAGGGTTTAGCACATACTTAGTTATCCTGTAGTCACTTAATAAATATTAAAGATGATGAGAAAATAATTGGTTTCCTCATTTTTATTTACCTTATCATTCTTCCAGATCTTTATCTCTGAGAGTATATGTTTGATCCCATAGTAAAAAAAAAAAGTGTATTTGAAGAATTATTCTCCATGAGCCCTATTCTGCTGCTAAATTTCCTGCTTGGTAATGTAAGGCACATTGGAAGGAACAACGTTATCTCTTTCAGACCCTTAGGGGGTCTGTTTAGGGCATTATTGCAGTATTTGCTCAGTGGAGGCAGCATTATCCCTGAAGCACTGAAATAATGAATGTTCCTCCCTTTAGGTAAAGATACCTTTAGGCAGGGGGCGATTTGGACTCACTTCTTTACAACTGCATGACCCCTGATACCTAGCATTTTTGTGACTGTAATTCATGGAAATTTGTGAAAGGCATTAATGAAAAGAGACATTTCCAAATGAAATCACTTTAGCACAAACGTTTTAACCTTCCCCACAAAACACAATGCCTGTGAACAGTAAAAGGAATGTTCTTTCTATTTTCATTTCTTATTCAAAGGCGCACAGCAAACAGCTAGCTGCATATTATTGTATAACTTTACCTTAAATAAAATATTTTTTTAAGTGAGTGTTATGTGTAAAGACCGAACTAAGCACTGGGAGACAGTACCTGGTTGAGAATTAGAACTACTCCCTTGGCCTCCAAGGTCCGGCTGAAGTTTGAGATGATATGGAATGTGTAAAATTGGGTTTCTTGAATGTTTGCGACTGTAATTCAAATATGCAGAGAAGTCTGCTCTCACAGCCCCCTTTGGCCCCCAAACCCTGCCACTTTTAGCAGCTCCCACATGCTGGCTGCCAATTCTTGTAACCCCTAAACCCTCCTTCTTCACAAGGGAACTTTCATACATATGGTTTCAACTCATTTACACTTAACTCATCAAAATAGTTCTCCGCTAAAATGATTTGATTTCCAAGAAGGCTTATTAAGGCAGTTATATAAGCCTAAAAAAATAACAGGAAGCCATGAGCTGCTGAGAGAAAGTGAGCTCACTCACCAAAGGCTCAAAGTTTGGCTCCGAGTACAGAACCCACAAGGTTCAAATTAGTCCAAACTTTGGCATATCACACCTCCAAATCTCACAGTGCATCTTTATTTTGCAAGGAGATTCCCATACAAAAACTAGACATAAAATACCTAAAAGAGTTAAAAGACAGACACAGCTAGAAAATCAAGTGTTAGATTAAAAGAAAATAAGTAAATTCAAGCCTGCTGAGCAAAAGGGGGAAAAATTGCAATTTGCCTTCACTTGATCTTTCCTTCATTGCCAAACCATTCAGTTTCCTTCCTGGTACGTCAAAGACTTGCCAAGATTATAACTACCTGTAATTTGCCTAGAAATGGAACTTGAAGATCGTTACTAATGTGAAAATGTAAATGTTCTTTCAAAACTGTGTAAACTGAAGAGATTAAATAATGGGAAAGAAGCTCACAAACCAGCTGGGTGATTCATTATTTTAATGACTTCCTGCTTTAATGTGCAAACCCTCATCACTGGTGCTGGCAGTTTGAGTCCCTGTTAAGGATTTGGGTTTACAATGAGGCTTCTATAGTTTTCTGGATCTTTCTCCTGCTGGCAGGCGGGTCTTTCTCCTTTAGTAATGATGAGGAGGCTGGGAAGTAATTGCCCCAAGGGGATGGGGAAAATTTCAAATCTGAGCTGTCCAAGAATCATTGTGAAATATGGAGTGTGCTGCTGACTCAGGAATCAAACATTGGCAAGCACTGCAAGAAAGGAAAACTTTCAAATGCCTCAGCCCTGTCTGTCCCAGCAGATGTCACTAAAAGGCAATAGTGTTGGAAACTGTCTCAGTGCCAAGTAGAGGGGGAAAAAGAGGGTATTTTAAGGCCCAGCAGAAATGCAGAAAAGACTGGGCTTTCTGTAGATATTTTCCCAACTGGAGATACTTTCCATCTGCAATTTTGTTTTCCAACTTCCCAGTAGACACTCGGGTTGGATCAGAGACTCAGCAGAAGGGAATTATACACCAATTTTCAATTCTAAATTCTCAAAAATCATCCTTTGGCCTATATCCCTATTTACAGTATTTCTGAAGAAATCTGAATTTGAATGAGAGGAAATACTGGCTGATTGCCACCTGTATAACTTGGCTGATACAAACTAATGAGAAACTGCATTAACAAGATTCAGCAGGGATTACTAGAGTTCTCAGAGTACCCAGAGAGGGACAATCTTGGAACTAGATAATTAGGAAAAGTGCTAACAAAGTTGATCTATATTGTTTCCACTGAAGACAAGCAGCAGAAATAACTACTTTAAAAAAAAATCACAAAATTATAATTGGCTATCAAAGGTAGAAAACCCAAAAGAGTACACTCTCTCATTCCCTCCAATTTATATCTGTCAAACTATGTATATATCAAGAATAAAATTCAATTTTAGTGCTCAAGTTAAAATAAAAATCTCAGGAGAAAAGCAGTACTGACCACCAACTATCACTACCATGCATAATAGAAAATAAAATGGAATAACCATTGGAAATCATTTCTTTTGGGTGCTGGATATTCCCCAGCATCTTCCTGAGATGGGTCAAGAAGTGTATTACTGCCCAGAGCGTGTTATTCACTGGAGCCACTAAAACAAAATCTCCAGCGAGTGCAGCTGTGGATTTTTGCACAAGTACATAAACCTGGACTGCATCTGTACCTCATAAAAAAATGGTGCCTCTCTCTACAAAGGGGTCCGTGGTCATTTCTCTAGGTGACGGTTGGAGTTGTCCATATTTTATAGATTCCTAGTGTCAGCATTTTGCTTCTCAATCGGGGCTTACAGGGAGCTGCCTAATGAATTTGGAAAAACTGACAAAGTCCCTCACTGCTGAAGCACTAAGGTTTAATGATAGATGTTTCAAATACTTAACTGAGGGATAAAGGAAAAATCTTACAAAAAAGTACTTCACCCACAGCTATGGTGAATGTCTTTACTCTGAATGTTCCTGTAGTACTTTCAAAATGATAATGAACACTTCTCCAATCCACTCTCTTCCTTAGGGCATGGATATATAAATTGTATATCATGCCTACTGTTCAGGATTGCGTATGCTATTACAACATGCTCACTGAATTATGATGCGGATTTAGGAATGAACTCTGGCCTCACAGAGCACAATCCATTATATAATTGTTAAGCTTTTATTCCTTTCCCTTGACATAGCAATAAGCTCAGTTTAAACAGTTCACATTGATGCATAGATACCTACACAATACATCATGCAAAATGCCCCATCATCCTCTCTTCATTCATTCATTCGTTCAATCGTATTTATTGAGCGCTTACTGTGTGCAGAGCACTGTATTAAGCGCTTGGGAAGTACAAGTTCCCTACCCAAAAACGGGCTCACAGTCTGGAAGGGGGAGACTTCAGAAGAATGTACACTTCTCCCAAAGTTTCTACCTGGCTTTCACCTGTTTGGCAATCCAAAGAGTCAAGTGCCAGCCGTTTCAGTGTCATTTACTTTCTGTGCATCAGGGAAAGAGAGAGGCAATGATAGCTTTTTGACATTTCTGCAGAGCAAGGTTCCTTCAGACCCATTTTTAAGGAAGGGCATGCATTGTGGTTAGAAGTCACCACACCGAAAATCCCTGTCAGGACCTACTGGAAAACAGGGAACCCCCATAGATGAGGTGGTGATCCGGTAGCAAAGAGATGGAGGAGAGGGAGAGATATTTCTAAGCTTCCCCGCATAACTATAATGATAATTGGGCAGCAGCAGGGGCAGAAGCAAAAAGGAGAAGGGAGGAAATAAGGTGGCCCTCATCTATGCCTCAGTTTCCTCGTTTGTAAAATGGGGATTAAATGCCTGTTCTCCCTCCCCATCTAGGCTACAAGTCAAATATGGGACAGGGATTGTGTTTGAACTGATTTTCCTTTACCTACCCCATGTGTCTACATAGTAAGTGTTCAACAGATGAGCAGCATGGCCTAGTGGATAGAACCCAGGCCTGGGAGTCCAAAGGACCTGGGTTTTAATCCCAGCTCCACCAATTATCTGCTGTGTGACCTTGGGCAAGTCACTTAACTTCTCTGTGCTTCAGTTTCCTCATCTGTTTCCCCACCCCCCTCCCCCCACCTTACTCCGGTAGTGCAGTGTGGGACAGGGGCTCTCTCCAAAATGATTCCTGTCCCTGCACTCTGTAATGTTTGGCATATAATAAGCACTTAACCAGTACCACAGTTATTACCAGTATGATTATTATTATTATCATGGAGAATTGTCCTGGAAATATTAACAAATTACTTATCTGAAAGCAGTGATGTGGATCAGTAGATCTATCAGTGCAACTGCAAACTCTCTGCTCATTATTCTAAGGACAAGAACCCCATTCCTAAAAAGAGGAAGCCATCTTCACCTTCGTCCCCCACTTTGTTTCTAGAACTTGGAAAGTTTCCCTTCATACTTGATCGTATGTTTTTTTCCCCCCGGCTCAGACATCCTGGAGTACCTCACATATCCTTTGTTGGTGAGAACTATAGGATTTCCATTCTTCTACAGCTCTTTCCGATTACAATAGGAGGCATAACATGTACAATAAAGCCAATTGTAGATATTTCCTTCCCAGTTCAAATGACTAGAAGAACTATTAGATGAATCATAGTTGGCAACTGTTCGGTCCCAATAGAATTATATTACTTCAGTAGCCTCTCCAGACACCATTACTGTATTCTCCAAACCTAAACCCCAGCCTAATTGTCCTTTATCAAAGACATTGACTAGGCAGTGATCAGTTCCTATTCGGGGGGCTTTCAGGGAATTTCACTCAAATCCATGCATCTACTAACCATCTACGGTTATGTACACCCTCAGGTTTTTTTGCTAAACGATTTAAACGCCTCCTATTACCACCCATAGAATCGGTTCCTCTAAGGGAGGGATCACACCTGTCCTTTCGGTAATCGGTTTACCAGAGAAGCAGTGTGGCCTAGTTAATAGAGCAAGGGCCTAAAAATCAGAAGGACCTGATTCTAATCTTGGTTCCTCCACCTGCCTGCTATGTGATCTAGGGCATGTCACTTCACTTCTCTCTGCATCAGTTCCTTCATCTGTAAAATGGGGATTAAGACTGTGAGCCCCATGAGGGAGGCAGAATGTGTCCAACCTGATTAGCTTGCATCTACCCCAGCACTTGGTATAGTGCCAGACACATAGGAAGTGCTTAACAAATGCCACTAATAACAATAAACAACAATAAACAATAAACTGTATATTCAGAGATTTCCAGCATCCTACCAACTGATAATAATCACAATGATAATAATGATGGCATTCATTAAGCACTTACTATGTGCAAAGCACTGTTCTAAGCGCTGGGGGAATACAAGGTGATCAGGCTGTCCCATGGGGGCTCACAGTCAATCCCCATTTTACAGATGAGGTAACTGAGGCACAGAGAAGTTAAGTGACTTGCCCAAAGTCACACAGCTGGAAATTGGCAGAGCCGGAATTTGAACCCATGACCTCTGACTCCAAAGCCCCTGCTCTTTCCACTGAGCCACGCTGCTTCTCTGAGCCACTTTGCTGTGGGCAGGGAATGTGTCTGTTTACTGTTGCATTATACTCTCCCAAATGCTTAGTACAGTGCTCTGCACACAATAAGTGCTCAATAAATATGATTGAACCAGATGATCCAGGTTAATTCTGGCAACTCGTTGCTTTGTTTCTTGTGTGATGATGCAGTTTTCCAGCTAGACTGAAACACTAATAAAGAAGAAAATAAAGAAAAGATATAGCACAAAAAAATCTGCAACCCCAGCATTGTGTTTGAGTATAGAAGTGGCATCAGTTTTAATTCCTATGCTGTTTTCATTCCAGAATTGAGATTTTTTCAGTTTCATCCAGTTAAGGGTATTTTAAAGCATGAAATCAGTTGCAGTGGACATTTTTAAGCAAGGCAAAAGGAGGGATGGTTTACTCCCTGACGCCATTTTTGCTGCATACATGATACCCGGTATTATTAGACGGAACAAAGCCAAACCTGGGGATTTAGGGAGAAACCACACACAAATCTGATGAACTGTGAAACGTGTGGTCTCTTTTAGAACTTTATCATGCTGCGGCATTTGTTCTGATGTTTGTTTTGAGTAAGGTGAAAATGATCAGATTGCATCCAGTAGTTGTTCAATGTGCTATTATAGTGAGGGTACATATAATTATTCATCTAAATACCAACCTCTAAACTGAGGAGGATAAGTATCAAGTGCCTTTTGGTGCTCTGGTGTTTCTTGGAACCTCACCCTTGAATGAAGTCTCTTTGAAGAGAATGTTTTCATCACAAAACTTGAAAACGCAAGTGCTCCCATAACAACGGTTTTTGAAATTTGTTTGAGATGCCAATAAATCAAACTCAGAGGCATATTTTCTCACTTCTGAGAGAGGCAATTACATGACTCAAGGATAAGAAACCATACAATGAAACCATAATTCAGGTGATTCAATTTGCCAATTATCTGCAAGCAGCCAAGCCTGGTGGAAAAAGTAAAAACCCGAGAGTAAGAGAACCTGGGCTCTAACCCCCAGCTCAGTTCGACACCAGCTGTGTGACCTTGGGTGAGTCACTTAACATCATGTTGCCAACTTGTACTTCCCAAGCACTTAGTACCGTGCTCTGCACACAGTAAGCACTCAATAAATACGAATGATTTATTGATCATTGTGTCTCAGTTTCCTCATCTGAAAAATGGGGACTAAATACCTGTTCTTCCTCCTCATAAGGGACAGGGACTATGTCTAAACTGCTTACCTTGCACCTAACCCAGTGCTTGGCACATACCTGCTGTGTGACCTTGGGCAAGTCACTTAACTTCTCTAGGCCTCAGTTACCTCCTTGGTAAAATAAGGATTAAGAGTGTGACCCCCATGTGATACAGGGACTGTGCCCAACCTGACTGACTTTTCCTTATCCCAGAGCATGGACTAATAATAAAATGGCATTTATTAAGCACTTACTATGTGCAAAGCACTGTTCTAAGCGGAATAGTGCTTGGCACATAGGAAGTGCTTAACAAGTAATAATAATAATAATAATAATAATAATAATAATAATAATAATGGTATTTGTTAAGCTCTTACTATGCCCCAAGCACTGTTCTAAGCACTGGGGTAGGTACTAAGTAATGAGGTTGCCCCAAATGGGGCTCACAGTCCTAATCCCCATTTTAAAGATGTGGTAACTGAGGCACAGAGAAGTTAAGTGACTTGCCCAAAATAACACAGCCAATAAGTGACAGAGCTGTGATTGGAACCCATGACCTCTGATTCCCAAGCCTGTGCACTTTCCACTAAGCCACACTGCTTCTACAAGTACTGTAATTGTTATTTAGAGTTCTTGGTGAATGCATAGCACTTAAAATATTATAATTAGTGTTATGTAGTCGAAAAATGTAATAATGAGAATCACAATATAAGTAGACTTCCTGTTTTTTTTTCCGAAAATTTTCGTATTTCTGTTTTTGCCACCGCAAGTTAAAAGTTGCAGCCCTCATGACTTTTTATGGGAGAGTCAACCTCAGGTGATGGGAGGGGGCCATGAAGACAGTTCAGTCACCTCCAGTATTTTCAAATAACACATGAGTCACAGAGACAGGAGCTCTAATTGAGCACAAAGAGGATCCAACACTCACTCCTCTTTCATATCTAACAGACTGCCACTGTACCCACCTTCCAAGCCCTACTAAAATCATATTTCCTCCAGGAAGCTTTCCCAGACTCTCTTCTCATTGCCCCACCCTACTCACCCCACCTTCATTTCCCCCTATGCACGTGGGTCTATACCTCTTAAACACACTGTTACTTACCCCCAACCCCAGCCCCACAACACCTATGTACACATCCTTTCACTCCTTTGCATCCCCTTTGTGTAATTTATTTTCACGTCTGCCGTCCCCACTTAATTTTAAGTTCTTTGAGGTCGGGGATCGAGTCTACCCTCTCTATTGTATTGTACTCTCTCAAGAGCTCAGAACAGTGCTCTGCACAAAGTAAGGAATCAGTAAATAAAATTGATAGACTGATTGATAAGAGAAATTCAGTTTCCTAACATTCAAAAAAGAACATCTCCTTAGAGAATGGAAAGGGAGAGAGGGAGAAGGAAAAAGAAGTAAGAGAGAAATTGAGAATACTTTCTTAGTAGTTTTAAAATACTCTGCCTGAGTCTATGATTGGTTGAGTTCAGGTCTGTCTTGCATATGGACTTGAATATTCATTCACTCACCCAGTCAATCGTATTTCTTGAGCACTTACTGTGTGCAGAGCACTGTACTGAGTGCTTGGGAAGTTCAAGTCGGCAACATATAGTGATGGTCCCTACTTATATGAATCTGAACACATTCTATGCTTTCATCACACGGCATCATTAACAGGTCTAGAGCCCTATTCTATGGCTCTGCCTGCAGAGCACCAAGTGAAGCATGAGATAGGGCTTCATTACTCCGATTTGTTTAAAAAATACTAAAAATAATGTCGTATTTGTTAAGCGCTTACTATGGACCAAGCTCTGTGCTAAGCACTGGATAGATACACGATAATCAAGTTGGACACATCCCCGACCCAAATGGGGCTCACTGCCTAAGGGGGAAGGAGAATATGTACTTAGTCCACATTTTACATGAGAAAACTTAGGAACAGAGAAGTAAAATGACTTGCACAAGGTCACACAGGAGATAAGTGGCAGAGTGGGGATTAGAAGCTAGGTCCTTCTAACTTCCAGGCCCGAACTCTATTGACCAGGCCATGCTGCTCCTCCAGTACTTGCTCTTTCTTTCTCCCCTATTACTGACCAGCATCCAAGTTCCCTGGGATGGCTTCAGAGCTTTGTTTGCTCAAGGAAGAGAGTAAGCAGTGCATGGAGAGCTGCAAAATAAGACATCTTGGTTGGAATTGGCTTTGAGTACTACAGCCCGGCAACCCCAATTCAAAAAGATGGATAGGGCGGGATGTTTTTAGGTGTGTCAGCACATAAGAAGACCAAGAGTTAGACCTGACATTTTCTTTGGCCCTCTGCATTTCCAATTTTTGAAGGATGTCTCAACACCATGCTCTGACTTCCGTGTTACTTTTTTTAAATAAAATCGTCAATAGGCCTAAGCCCTTGCCTCTCACAGCTCAAATAATTGATTTCGAATTGTATTCTAGAAGTCAGCCTCTTCAGTGAAGTTGAAGAGAATACATCAGCAATGTTTTCAAAGCCAAGATGAGAAGTAGCTTTGCTTGGAGGAAGATCGGAGGACCGAGAGTCAGGAGGTCTGGGTTCTGATTCTGACTCTGCCACTTGCCCGTTATGTGATCTTGAGTGAGCCACTTTACTTCTCCGTGCCTTCATTTCAACATCTGTAAAAGGGGGATTGCTCTCTCCCCCTTAGACTCTGAGCCACAGGCGGGAAGGGAGTATGTCTGATCTGATTATTCAAAACTAGCACAGTTTTGGCATATAGTAAAATTTCAGAAACTACAGTTATTGATCAAAGAATGAGAATAATGTTTTAAATGCTGTTTTACGATGGCAAAGGTATATTAGATGTTTCCCAGTTTGAGTGTCATTTGCTAATATTATCTTAATTCCTCTTAGTACATTCTGACATTACGACTGACTAGTTGACATTCTGTTTGCTTTTAAAATACACATTCTAGGGCCAATTTCATATAAAAGCCAAATCTGGCTCTCAGCTTTTCCTGAGCAAGCAAATATCCTGACCTCATAAATCTTTGCCAAATCCTGGCCTTGAAACACTGTAATTAAAAAGCAAATAAAGAACACAAGCATGTTCAATTTCTGGGAACTTTTAAGCCTCAAATTCAAGAGAAGTCTTTCTCTAAAACCTGGAGAAGCAGTATGGCCTAGTGGATAGAGCATGGGATTGATAGTCAGAAGAACCTGGGTTCTAATTCCAGCTCTGCCATGTGTCTGCTGTGTGACCTTGGGCAAGACACTTAACTCTCTGTGCCTCAGTTCCCTCATCTGTAAAATGGGGCATAATACTGTGAGCTTCATGTGGGACATGGACTGTGTTCAACCTGATTACCTTGTATCTACCCCAGTGCTTAGTAGAGTGCCTGGCACATAGTAAGACTTAAGAAATACCATAAAGTAAAACAAAAAATGAAGTCCTCGGGACTGTGGAGAAATGACCATCAGGGCCAATTTCTTGTTGCATAATTACAATCTCCCTGATGCTTTATCAATAATTTATAAAAATGAAAGGCCCTTTGTGGGGCCATTGTAATAGGAAAGGTTAAAATGAAAATGTTTCTTTTCCATTTTAGACTCATTCAAGTGACCCTGGCACAGTGTATTGCTCTTAGTGGATGCTCAGTAAATACTATCTCCACTACTTAATCTATTTCAATAAAAACTGGATGAAAATTAGCTGGGTGTAAAACTACCTACAGTCAAGGAGTTCTCCCATTTGGATAGCCCAAGCTTCGCTGCCTTATTTTAAGATTTCCAACCAGTGATAGGTATAAGATATAGACGTAAGACAATGAATCCATGATTCAGTGGTATTTATTGAGCCTCATAATTGGCATCAAACCGAAACATTACCAGTGGCTTCCAGGCTCGCTCTCTATCATATAGCGACTACTGCCCAACTACTACTCAGCTTGTACTCATCGCTCCTGCCAAATTCACCTAACTTTCCTAGATTGCCAAGAGCCAGGGATTGTGTCTTATTCTCACCTGCCTGGATAGTTCAGTAGGTAGAGCATCAGACTTTTAATCTGAGGGTCCAGGGTTCAAGTCCCTGTTTGGGTGTAACTTTTTTCCAGCGCTTAGAACAGTGTTTTGCACATAGTAAGTGCTTAATAAATGACATTATTATCATTATTATTGTTATTATTATTCCCCAGCATTTAGCACAGTGTTTTGCACACTGCATGCACTTCAGAAATACTCTTACTACTAAACAATTCATTATGGTACTTGTTAGGTATTTCCCATGTGCCCTGTACTGTACTACAGAAGCAGCGTGGCTCAGTGGAAAGAGCCTGAGCTTGAGAGTCAGAGGTCGTGAGTTCTAATCCTGGCTCCCCCACGTCTGCTGTGTGACCTTGGGCAAGTCACTTCACTTCTCTGAGACTCAGTTCCCTCATCTGTAAAATGGGGATTAGAACTGTGAGCCCCACGTGGGACAACCTGATCACTTTGTATCCTCCCCAGCGCTTAGAACAGTGCTTGGCACATAGCAAGCGCTTAACAAATGCCATCACTATTATTATTATTACTATGCCTCGGAGGGTAGGTACAAGAAAATCAGGTTGGACATAGTTCCTGCCCCACAATGGGCTCACAATCCAAGTAGGAGGGAGAAAGAGTTAGTCTCGATTACATAGATGAGGAAATTTAGGGACAGAGAAGTTAAGTGAGTTTTCCAAGGCCACAGAGCAGACAAGTGGCTGAGCTGGAATTAGAACACAGGTTCTCTTTCCACTAGGGCATACTGCTTTTCTGAGTTCCTCTCGCAACAGTCCTATCTCTGGCCCCTGCTGTTATTCAGCCTGGAACTCCCTCCCTGCCCAACTCTGTCAGGCCTGAGTTTCCCCATCTTCAAAGCCCTTCTAAAATTCCACATCCTCCAACAAGTCTTCTCTTGATAATTTCCATCTCTCCAAGTCATTTCGACAGCTTCCCCTAGAACTTACCCATCCTCATCACTTTTGTCTTTTGCTTCTGTTGCATTTTCCCAAGTGTACAATATGTTCCACTCAGACAGTACTCAATGAATACTATTATTCCATCTACTTGAGCCCCTCTGGTTTACAGAGCACTGGCTTAAGCACAAGGACATTCTCTTCCATAAGGCTAAAATTAAGATTTTGTACAGAAGCACTTTCCTACCTTCACCAACTTCATTCTTTAAACAAAAACACAAGCCAGCCTCTGGCCAAGGCAAGTTCATTTTTGTCTTGAAAAGAACAGCTTATTCCTCTTAGTTTGGAACAAAATAAACAGTTTATCCAGCCTTCAGAAGATAGTCCTGAGTTTCACTAGTGCCATTATTTCCTTACCAGGACACAAGTGGAAATTATAGAACAAGACTGTAGAAAATTCACAAGAAGCTGCAGGAAGAGTCGTTACTCATCTGAAAAAAAATAGTCCCAAGAGAACTCAGACCTAAGTATTAATGAAAAGTCTGCACATTTGGTAAGAAACTCCAGGGAAGATATTTATAGAATGACAATTGCTTCTAGCAAATTTAAATTCCCCTTAGACTGTGAGGCCCATGTGGGCCAGATACCCTGTTCAAATCTACTTGTACTGTTCCTTTCTCAGCCTTTAGCATAAGGTTGGCACCTAGTAAGTGCTCGACAAATGCCATATTATTATCATTATCATTGGGAGTATTTATGAGCTCCTGCTATGTACATGGCACTATACTATACACTTGAAAACAAAAGAAAAAGTAAAGATGTGATCCCTGGCCTCGGAGAGTTTGTGGTCTATTGGTGAATGTAAGCAGGCAAAAAAGTGTCAGCTATAGAGTAAATAAGAGAGTGAGCAAATGGATATGAGTGATAAATGTAAATGGGAAAATAAACAAATGGATACACATGAACAACAAAGTGGTTGATGAGGTAATTTCACCAGGAAGTTGGGGTAAAGGAATGATTGGTCAAAGGTTTATTCCTCCATTCATTCAATCATATTTATTGAGTGCTTACTGTGTGCAGAGCACTGTATTAAGTGCTTGGGAAGTACAAATTGGCAACATATAGAGACGGTCCCTAACCAATAACGGGCTCACAGTCTAGAAGGGGGAGACAGACAACAAAACAAAACATATTAACAAAATAAAATAAATAGAATAGTAAATATGTACAAGTAAAATAGAGTAATAAATATGTACAGAGTCAGAGAAGGGCAAAGGGCATGTCCTCTCCTCTCCTCCTCCCCATCGTGCCCCTCCCGCCCTCTGCCCTACTCCCTTCCCCTCCCCAAAGCACTTGTGTATATTTGTACATATTTATCACTCTATTTATTCTATTAATGATGTATATATAGCTATAATTCTATTTATTCTGGTGGTATTGGCACCTGTCTACTTGTTTTGTTTTGTTGTCTGTCTCCCCCTTCTAGACTGAGCCCGTTGTTGGGTAGGGACCGTCTCTATATGTTACCAATTTGTACTTCCTAAGCGCTTAGTACAGTGCTCTGAACACAGTAAGTGCTCAATAAATACAATTGAATGAATGAATGCTAGACTGGAGGCAGGTGCTTTTGTGGAGACAAAATGGAAGGGCACCGTGAACCGATTCTATTCTTCTGAAATGGTTTCCTATCCTCTTTCTGAGTCACTGAGTTATAACCGTCTACTCAAGTCCCCAAGAAACAGCTAACATTGTGATACTGGAGTGGTGGTTCTCTGTCAATCTATCAATATGCTTATTGAACACTGTGTGCATAACACTATACAACATGCTTGGGAAAATAGAGTGAGTAGACACATTCCCTGCCAACAAGGAGCTTACAGTCTTGTCTTGTCTAACGCTGTCAAGTTGTCTCTGACCCATAACGACGCTATGGACATGTCTCTCCCAGAATGCCCCACCTCCATCTGTGATCGTTCTGGTAGTGGATCCATAGAGTTTTCTTGGTAAAAATCCAGAAGTGGTTTACCACTGCCTCTTTCCATGCAGTAAATTTGAATTTCCACCCTCGACTCTCTCCCATGCTGTTGCTGCCCAGCACAGATGAGTTTTGACCTGTAGCAGATTGTCTTCCATTCGCTAGCCACTGGGCCAGCTAGGAATGGAATGGCTATGCCTCTGCTTGACTGTCCCTTCTTAAGTCGAGACTGGTAGAGTACTGGAAACTCTCCAGGTGTGACCCTGAGAGGCTTACGGTCTAGTGAGGGATTTTGTCACGCTCAGCCTCTGGCCTAGATGATGACGAAGTCTCCGGTTATGAAGGGTGGGAGAGCTTTGAACTTTAGACTTTAGGAAGGAGAACCTGTGCAGACGACTTCAATACAGTGCTTGTAGTTTCCTCAGTGCCATGCATAATCCCTTCTCTGCCAATTGTGTTCCTACCAGGGCAGTGCAATGCATAAAAAAGCTATAATCAATAGTATTTATTACACACACTGAATTAAGCACTTGAGAGAGAACAACAGAGTTGGGAGATACAATCCCTCCCCTGAAGAAGCTTGTAATCTAGTGGAGGAGCTTAAAATCTGGCAGCCATAAGACTGACTTGGAATGAAAAACTGTAACCTTGCTGTAAAGGGAGAACTCAGAGTTCAGAGAAATGTCTTTAGGTTGAATCCTTCTTATTGCCCTCTATTAGCTGAGATACTCTGGGTGGAAGTTCACAGACTCACAGGATTCTGGAACCTGAGATACTATCTAGCCTTAAGTCCCGGGGACAGCAGCAACCTAAATGGAGGGATAAGTCACTCCTGTCATCTAAAGGTTTCCCAAAAAGGGAGATTTCACAACCTGTTCTGCTCATGAGGATGACCTGCTTTCTCCATTCCAAGGTTGTTCTAGGGAACTCACATTTGAAAAGTGTTTTAAAACAGTGGAACAGAAGTTATTTGCAAGTAGAAAAATGTTCTTTTCAGGAACATTCTTTGGGGATAAAGGTTCCTACTTGGCTGAGCCTATAGATACCTTAACGTGAGTTTGATATCCAGGCTTGTTCTAGGCTTTCATTATTTTATTCCAAGGACATCCAATGGCAGTAAATTCTACAATTTAGCAGGTTATGTATGTTTAAAGAAAACAATGCCAGTATTTCATCGATTTTGCAACCTAAAACAGAGTCCTTGCAGGCAGGACTATAGATTTTTTTTTATCCTTCTTTAAATTTAGCTAAGGTACACTTTACCCAAAAAATAAATAAATATAAATAATAATAGTGGTATTTGTTGAGCATTTACTATGTGCCAAGCACTATACTAAGCACTAGCACATATTAAATATAAGAAGATTGGACACAGGCCCTGTCCCATATGGGACTCATAGTCTAAAATGGGGAGAACCGGTTTTAACCATATTTTTTCACAGAGGAAACTGAGGCTCAGAGAAGTTAAAATGACATGTCCAAGGTCACCCAGCAGGCAGTGGCAGAGCTGAGATTAGAACTCATGTCTCCTGACTCCCGAGCCCATGCTATTTCCACTAGACCGCACTGCTTCTGATCACCTCCCCCTATTTCCTGGGCAAGGAAACATGTCTTGGTACCACGCACGGTAGTTAAAACACCTAGCCACACTTAGGGAGTCGGGACCAGGCTTAGTAAACTAACGATTAATCAAATTAGTGGGCTCAAACACTCGTGGTTGTGTTTCTCCCTTCCCTCCTATCCAACCTGCCCAAGCTCTCTTAAGAATAATGATAGTGAAAACAACAACAATAATAATAATGGCTTTTTTCCAAGTGCTTACTACGTGCCAAGCACTGTACTAAACGCTTAAGTAGATACAAGAGAATCAGGTTGGACACAGCCCAGTCTCACATGGGGCTGAGTAGTCTACGTAGGAGGACGTAGGATTCAATCCCCATTTAACAGGTAAGGAAACTGCGGCACAGAGAAATTAAGTGACTTGCCCAAGGTCATACAGAACCAGAATCAGAACCCTGGTCCCAAGCCTCTGCTCTTTTCACTAGGCCACACTGCTTCTCATTCTTTGGAGCTAAACCTTCTAGACTGTGAGCCCACTGTTGGGTAGGGACTGTCTCTATATGTTGCCAACTTGCACTTCCCAAGTGCTTAGTACAGTGCCTTGCACACAGTAAGCGCTCAATAAATACGATTGATTGATTAAACCTCCAAATGGTTCCTGACCTCCACACGGCTAGGCAAAACGATGAACCCATATCCTCCTGGGATGGTGGTCTGTATTCTCCATGCACTACAAAGCTCTTTTTTTTTCCAGTTCTTCCTCCTTCCTTCCTGGATGACTCAGACTCCCGGTCGTTGCCATCTCACCTCTCTTCCCCTAGTTCCAGTTCGTCAGGATGGTTGCATGGGGAGTTCAGTTGCCATAGCGCAGGGCAAAGCGTTCCATATATCTAGGCACAGCAGATATACAGGCCGTTGCATAAGAAGTGTGATTCGTATCTCAGGAGCTCTTTCTGATGTGAACCATGATCCTAACCCTCAGTGCCTTGTTTCTCTAATTACCCTGGGAGCAGGCACCAGGATTATGAGCTGAGTTTGTGATGTGCTAAAATAGGATCCAGATGAAATCACCAAACTCATGCTCCCTGGTGACTAATGCAGAATTTGAGGCCAGATATCCAAAGGTGAACCAGCTATTATGCTCACCTACAGAGTTTTTCAAGTTCCTGGGATGGAAATATTTCCCTTTATATTCCTAAGGAGAAAATTAAAAATTAGCTTAAAGATATGTATAAAATTTCAATAATTTTGAGGTATCTCGGCTCCTTTATAAATAAAAAATATCAAAACTTTGAGTTCATCGAGTGGCTATGTACAGACTTCTATATTTAGGCTGATGATTCATTCTGGTTTAGCGGGGACAGTCTCATTGTACTGTAAAGAATTCTAGAAAAGCATGCATATGTCTGCCAACTGAGGCTCCACCAGCTAAACTGGCAGCTAGCTAGAAGATAACTAACTTTCTGCTCTCACATACCCTCCTTATCTCACAAGCCCGTAACCTTGGCATCATTCTCAACTCATTTTTCTCATACCATCCACATTTAATGCCACCAGATCCTTTTGGTTCTACCTTCACAAAAAAAATCCCCCTGTTCCTCTCTCTCCAAACTGCTGCTACTACTCCACTGATTCAAACACCTATCATACCTCATCTTGACAGCCGCCTCTGTCTGCAAAGCAATACACACATTGGACACAGTCCACATCCCACATAGGGCTCACAGTCTTGATCCCCATTTTATGGAAGAGGTAACTGAAGCACAGAGACGTTAAGTGGCTTGCCCAAGGTCACACAGCAGATGGCAGTGTGCGGAGCCACGGTTAAAACCCGAGTCCTTCTGACTCCAGGCTCTACCCACGAGGCCATGCCACTTCTCACCTTCAAACTGACTTAACCCTTTATAAAATTGTAGCAGTGCCCCATCATCACTGTGGCTGTCGCCAGGCAGCCTTGGGCCTCCTCGGATCACATATCCACTATTCAGAATTCTCCATCCAATCAATCAATCAATCAATCGTATTTATTGAGCGCTTACTTTGTGCAGAGCACTGTACTAAGCGCTTGGGAAGTACAAGTTGGCAACATATAGAGACAGTCCCTACCCAACAGTGGGCTCACAGTCTAAAAGGGGAAGAGTTCGGGAGAGTAAGATCCAAGTGTATTTGGTACATGAATGGAATAAAAGTAATTCAGGGAAGGCAGGGTCTTGATTAGCCAGTAGATTGTAAGCTCCTTGAAGGCAGGTTGGTGTCTCCCTACTCTATTTGACTCTTCCAAGAGCTTAATTACAGTGTTCTCCACATGAAAGTGCTCAATAAAATATCACTGATTGCATTGATTGATTCTAAGATGGCAGACGTTAATTAGCTAACTTTAGGGTCAATCAGCAAGCACGCAAGAGAAAGCCACCTTTCAGCAGAAATTCCTTGTTTCCGCAAGGTCAATGAAAAGTTTTCCACTCTAGTGGGATGACTTGCAACAAAAAGAGCTAGCAGCAAATCCCTTAGTACGGGCAGGTAATGGAACCAGACTTGGAAAGAAAACAGGTAGATTGCCTTTGTATTTGCCCAGTATGGAATTTCAAGGTCTCCCCTCGAAAGGCTGAAGTCATTTATATTCTCTTCTGGTTGAAGGAGCTTGAGGTCTCATACAAATATGACTTAACTTTTCCAATAATTTCTTAAAAACCCTCAACAGGCTTAAAATTGTGACCGTTTAAGAAATAATCTCGATGGCCACCAGGCTATGAAATTCTAGTTGGAATGATCTCCTCCACAGAGAAGAAAAGCACATGTCATCTTGCCTTAACTACAGACCCTTCAGGCAAAACGCATCATTCTTTTGGCCCTGTCAAGAACTTGAATAAATCAGAGATAAGTAGGTTAAAATGTCAAGGCCCACCAGGACTGAACAAAAATCTACTACTTTTCCACACTAGTAAAATTCTGACTGCAATGCCACACATTCTTCATGGATTAATAAAGAAAAAAATTGATACTTTAGCAATCACTGAGTCGTTTGCATTGAACAGCTGGAATTATTAACGC
This sequence comes from Tachyglossus aculeatus, assembly GCF_015852505.1. Taxonomy (NCBI): domain Eukaryota; kingdom Metazoa; phylum Chordata; class Mammalia; order Monotremata; family Tachyglossidae; genus Tachyglossus; species Tachyglossus aculeatus. The sequence continues at coordinate 13,557,198 of NC_052078.1, forward strand.
AAGAAATAAATAGTAAGATGGTGTTACAAAGGCTTGAAGCATCTTTTCTAAGAGAAACAACTCTTTCCCTTCTGGTTCATTAATCAGATCAAACTTCTACCATTTCAGGAGCAATTGGATTTTTTTTCTGTTGGTAGAAGATTCTCTGGCTTTGCTAACAAAGAAGAGGAACACCATTTCTTGAACTTCAGATGGGAGAAAAATTGTTATGTCTGGGCAATTACTAAAGACATCTAAGATAGCCTTCAGGGTTAAAGACATTCATTAACCCACTGATCATTAGCGACAGCATTTAGTGACCTCACACCAACAAAATGTAAACTTCTACAGTCATGGAAAGCATTCCTGGCTTTCAGTTTTAATGTATATTGTCTGTCTATAAATTGTTTGACTTTCCCAATGAGAGATGGAGATAGTAAAGAGCCTTGTAGCTCTGATGAACAGTCAACTAAATGCAGCTGGATACCATGGGATTCAAATCTAGCTTACTTCGAAGTTCAGTGAAAATCTCATGATACACTGAAAATGAGGATTTATTCAATTGTCATTTCTGGGGACTTTGTTGGGGGCGGTGAATTACTCATCTCTTTTTTGTGACTCTCAGTGACCTTTTTTTAAAAAAAAATGGTATTTGTTAAGCCCTTACAACATGCCAGGCACCAAACTAAGCACTGGGGTAGATACAAGATAATCAGGTTGGACACAGTCCATGTCCCACATGGGGCTTATAATCTTAATCTCCATTTTACAGTTGAAGTAGCTGAGGCACAGTGAAGTTAAGTGTTTTGCCCAAGATCGTACAGCAGACAAGTGGTGGAGACAGGATAGAACCCAGATCCTTCTGACTCCCAGGCATGCTCTATTCACTAAGCCATGCTGCTTGTGACCCGCAGCATCTTTAGATTCCATCCTGATTTTAAAAAAATATATATTACTTTTTCAATTTGCAAAAGTAGTCAAATTCCAAGCAGCAGAGAATGTATTTTATGTTTCCTATTATGGGAGGATTTTGGCTCCTCCATCTTGTTCAGAGAATGCCATACCAAACAGTGACTAGTTTAGTCACCCTTCATGCCATGCGTTATTTTTAATGAAGAGAGTGCAACCTTTGCATATCAGAAGCTACTAAATCCTAGGGAGACTTTCCTTTCAAAATCAGCAAGGTCACTCAACATTTCCCAAAAAATGGACTGTGTTGTATGTGTAGACGTTAGAATTAAAACCCTCCGCTAGATCGTCAATTACTTGAGGACGGGGATCATGTCCACTAACTCCACTGTAGCCCTCTGCATGCTTAGGACAGTGCTCTGCTATTGATGGACTGAAAACGGATCACACTGCTCTTTTTCCTAGTGGCTAACAATTGGACTGGTTCATCACCTGAAACCAACTTTGGCTTTCACTCTTGCTTGTGTTCATTTCCTCAGGAAACCGAGGCCCTTGAGAAAATTAAGATCACCATGGACCTAATTTCAGAAAACACACCCTTTTGCATTTCTAAGGATCAATGGCTGTGCCTGCTCGAAAGACCTTTAGGGAATGAAAATTCCTCAAGCCACATGAAACAATGGGATCATTTTTCCAATGTTCCTGGAAGTATTCTTAGCTGTATAATGCTTATTAGCTCACTGATCTCTTGTTGAATTTTGGCCTACAAAAAAATCTTATCCTGAATAGCATGTTATTTATGGAGCACTTACTAGGTGCAAAGCACTGTACTAAGCATTTGGGAGACTACGATACAGCAGAGTTCGAAGACACAGTCCGTGCCCACAAAGAACTTACAGTCTAGAGGGAGAGACAGACATAACAACAAATATCAGATATGTACATAAGTGCTATAGGGCTGAGGGTGGGGTGAATAAAGGCTACAAATCCAAGTGCAAGGATGAAGTATAAAGGAGAGGGAGTAGAGGAAATGAGGGCTTAGTTGGGGCAGGCCTCTTGAAGGAGATGAGATTTTAATAAGGCTAATTTTAGTAAGAAGGTAAGAAGCAGCATGGCTTAGTGGCAACAGCATGGGACTGGGGGTCAAAGGACCTGGGTTCTAATTATGGCTCTTGCCAAATGCTTTCTGTGTGACCTGTGTGACCTATTTAACTTCTCCTGTTCTCCCTCCTAGATTGTGAGTCCCATGCAAGACAGGGCCTGTGTCCAACCTGCCTTGCATCTATCCCAGTGCTTATAAGAGTGTTTGACACATAGCAAGTGCTTAACGAGTACTATTAAAAAAAACAGGGCAAATGATTGTAAACCCCCTCATCAAGTCATCCAGGTGTTAAGATGAAGCCCAGAATCCTCCTCACACCTAAAGAAGAACTATTCTGATGATACCTCAGAGCTTTGAGAGCGTGGGCAGCTTAACCAGGAACACAACACATCCTGAAAGAGGGCTAACCATAAAGACTGGGGTTGGAGGTGTCACTGTATCTGAGTGGGACCAAGTCATAGAGAAGTGAAAGCAGTAAAGAGTAGAAAGACGATCAGTGGGGAAGCATGGGAGGATCCAGGCAGTGAACAATCAATTCGTTTTTGGTACTTATAATAATAATAACAATAATAATAATGGCATTTATTAAGCGCTATGTGCAAAGCACTGTTCTAAGTGCTCCTGGCCTGCATAGCACTGTATCAAGTACTTATAAGTAGTAGCAGCACTGGCAAAAATGCTGAGAACCTAAGCGAGGGGAATTGCAGGTATTGTTCAGTGAGATTCATACATGAGTAACAATGGCAGGTTCAAAAATGCATTTCTCTCAAGTCCTATGCCCCATTCACCTTCAAATCAGAAAATGTTTTGGGATGGGTTGCTTTTTTTTGTACAACTTCATGGGATGTAAAAGAATATTTCAAAAATGACTCTTAGTAAAACAAGAAATAGAACTTCGTAACCCAGAGCTGAATCAATCCCAGATAGAGTGTTTCTGCCGGAAAATAGATCACACATTGTTTTTATTTGTTTCAGTGCCATTAGTGGTTTTGGTTCAATGCTTTACTATCATCCGCTGTGAAGGGAGTCCAAGATCAACGCTGAGACACACCAAACATTTGATGAAAACCTCAATTCGTTTTTCTTTTGTGCTAATAGAAATCATTCACAGCCATAAGAGGACAGGAGCCCTCCTCTTCACTCCCTAATAGTATCATCATGAAGCAGCCAGATTTTCCCTCTAAAGTGGATATAGGCTGTAGCCTCTAGTTCCATTAAGCTCTTAATTATAAGCACAGCCTGGTTCAATACCCTTTCCAGCGCCCAACCACCCACACAATCAGTAGCCCTTGGTAGATAGGCAGATCAAATTAACCCTCATTATGCTTGACTCTAACAAGATAATCACGCTAGGTTGCAATATGCCTCCTTAATTTGATTTTAATACCTAAGACTGTGCATGATGTCTAACTGGGGGGTGGGGGGAGTGCGGCAGAAGGAAGTGCTTTTGTCTGCCATAATTGCAAGGATATTCTTACCATTCCCAATTACATGCTCTCTGCTCCTCGAGAGTAAAGGTGGTCTTTGTTTAGGTATGCTCCAAATTAGTTGCACGTGTGAATGTTTTTCCTGCACCATCACCTGCAGCGGTTGGGGACAACGGAGTTCATCATTCTATTAACCTTTCAATTAACCCTTATTAAAGAATTGCCCAGCACAGGTGCGCTAACATAGCAGGCCCTGTGTGGTGACCAAAGACAGAAGATTCCATGATCAGCCCGTCACTGCTAAAGAGTAATGAGCACCACATATGCTTTTTGTTTAGAGAGAGAATGGCTGCCATGCAAACCTCCTAAACTGATCGTAGCTCTCTGCTCTCCTGCTTTTGACCAACTACAAATGCCTTTGTTAATAACACAATATTACAATTTTATGCTATTCAGTAGTATTGAGTGCTTACTCTGTGCAGAGCTCTGTCCTGAGAGCTTGGGACACTACAACAGAGTTAGTAACCCAATACTTCCCTCAAGGAGCTTATAGTGCATTGGGGGAGATAGACGCTAAAATAAAATACCAGTGGGAAGCAACCAAGTATTTGTACATATAAAGAAAATGAAACCTTTAAAGAAAGAATATAGGGATTGGATATGAAACACATCATTGGGCAAGGCAACTGACAGCCATCATACAGAGCTAACTCAGCAAACTTCAACATTTTCAATTGCAGTACAATTTGATAGCAGGGATCGTACCTTAGCTGTCAGCTCAAAATCATTCCTCAATTTAAAAAGAAATATTCTCTTTCCGTAGATCTCAAAACCCGAATGCTTCGGGTTTTGGTAAATAAGGGTGACAGCAACCTAGATTGCCCCCCAAAATTTGAAACTGCTATTGTACTTAAGCCCAGAAATGGCATTCATCTGGATGCCTGTTCCTTTAAAAGCATTAAACTTTCTTATTTTTGGAATACTTGTTTAACTAAAGGAAATGTATAAAATGTTAGGAAATGAAATCTTTGTTCCATACATACCATATCGACACTGCCAACTTCCCCACCAAGCCTTTCCCATTAAGTGGTGGAACGCCTTTACTAAAACCCTAATCAAGGGAATTCACAGAGGGACAGTGAATAATTCCCACACCCTACCAGGAAGTCCTTCTATCTAATTGTAAGTAGAATTAAATAGATCTATATTCCCTTGACTACAACCTGGCTTCTCAAATAATTCACTCTTCTATGTTTTCTGCAAGGGAAAGACATGTTGAGATTTCATTTTTAGTAAATATGCATATTATTATTAGTAGTAATAATAATTATAACCAATAAACATATTTTCTACAGATGAAATCTCAAAATTAGTCTCTCACAGAAAACATAATGATAATAGTGATTGTGGCATTGGTTAAGCATTTACTATGTGCCTACCACTGTACTAAATGCTATGGCAGATGCAAGAAAATCAGGTCGTACACAGTCTGTCCCCCACATGGGCTCACAATCTAAGACGGAGAGAGAACAGGTATTGAATTCCTATTTTACAGATGAGGAAACTGAGGCACAGAGAAGTTAAGTGACTTGCCCAAGGTCACACAGCAGGCAAATGACAGAGTCTATATTAGGGTTCAGCTCTTCTGACTCCAGGGCCTGTGTTCTTTCCATTAGGTCACTCTACCTCTCTGTATTTCTACCTGCCTATAAAGACGTTGGCATTTTTTTTGTCAAGGCCACAGCTGATAATCTCAGTTTAACGGATGGGGCTATGGGTTGGATGTATAGTTTCCGTAGGAAAGAAAAGTTGCAACATCAACAGAAGGGATGCATTTTTCCATTCTGGTATTTCTCCCTCTTCACTGTGAAATGCATAGGGCTCCCATCTCCCTTTACCTCACAACCCATTTCTCCAGCTCTCCTTTTTCTTTCCTGATCCTGTAGCCCAGGTTGTATATCCAACCATACTTGCTTTGATCATTTCAGACTTCTCTGGACTTAGATCAAAATTGCCCCGAGACATAAACAAAATGAGGGGGAGATTGAAGTAGAATGCAAGTTAGTCACTTCCCAGCTACCCAATTATCTGCCAGACTCTGCAACGCCACCGCCAACCCTGAAAACCCTGGGGCCTTCAACTTACAGTTCCCTCTATCTTTGTCTCCATCTCCTTCCTAGCATCTCAACAATCTCTCCAAGGACTCTAGCAACCCAACCACTCACTTAGAAGAACTTTCCAAGCAGATAATGAGAGAAAACTTCACATTTCTTCTAAACAAGCTAGACCTTGTTAACTCTCCCAAGAAATATGGCTCTTCCTAAAGAGCGAGTTAGACAAATTGAAAACTACATCACACTTTTAGGCTATGGAAGGATACTGAGTAAATTGCTCAGTGCTAGTTCCATGTTTTATGTTCTGGGAGAATCTGGCTCGTTTAGTTAGGTAAACCATTCATCCATCCCCCATTGCTGCTATCACAGAATTTACTGACCAGTGAGCTACATGTAGCTCACATTCAATATATTCCCTAAGTAGATTAGGTACCTGGAAATGATTTATTACACCAACACTAATATGGAATATGGACATGGCAAAATACTGGGTCAAGAACAAAAAAAGGATAAAAAAAACTACGAGATCCAAAATAACTTTTACACCGGGACCAAATGAGGCACAGATCTATTCCTGAAGCCCACTGGAGCACATTTAATGTGATCTAGCCTCTGCAGTCTCCTGGTGGCATACCCAACTCAAAATGGTGGGGTGTCTTACACAGAATTCAGTGTCCTTATGAAGAAGAAGGTCAAGGTCTTTCCTCTCTCCTTTGTAAAGCAAAAATAGAAAGTGAAAAACAGGTTGAAGTGGGAAAATGTAAGTCATGTCAGTAAGAAGTCAAGGAACAAATACAGTTTCTTAAGGTCCAGTGAAAGGAGCATCAATAACAGAGCTAAAAGAAGTATAACTAGACAACTAGGTCAGAGGAAAAATGTGCGGTTATAGCTTTTTGTTGAACTAACTCTTCCCTGACTTGCTAGGCAACCCTCCATACATTACTTGATATCCCAAGATATTGGTTTCCTATCAACAGAGTCAATATTATGGATACACTAAATGAAGAAGAAATATGTAGTTGGCATTGTATACCTACAGTTGCAAAACAAATAAGAAAAAGCTTTGCCATTATGATCTGTCTGACCACAGAATTTTTCGAGGAAACTAGGACGCTGGGGGGAACTTCCAGGGATAAGGGGTTTCACAATAACCTATTGCACATAATAAAAGAACCCAACAGGTCTCTCTCCTTGTAGCCCTCCATAGGATCAGAAAAGGACTCAGAAGTCCCCTGGCTCCCCTGCGGTTAAGAATTCCATGCAAGGAGTTGACCCCGGGTCCCCTGGCTAAAAATAGCCACCCTCCCACCCAGAGCCCAGGGACTCATGGACCCCATTTCTGATTCCAGGACATTTGCTGCTAATAGTTTCAGCAACTGTTCAAAACAGTCCCAAATCCAGGGCAGTGTTAGCTAAACTGGGATATGAAGCAACTAATTTAGGAGGCAGTGTGGCTTCACTTCTTGAAGATATCATTACATTCCTATCCCCCAGTAGCTGAGTAATCAGGGATGTACTCTTCTCTCTACTTGTGACTTCTATTGCGAGGACCAGAATATGCACTTCTGTAAAGGGGGTCTAAGTGTTTCGGTTGTGGGAATTAGGTGAATCACTTGAAAGAGAATGTAACCGTTTTCATTTAGTTGTGATGTTTTCCCTTAAGTTTACATAATTTTAGCACGTCTTACATATTTCAAACTGGAATCTTTTCAGTAGCTTCTCAGAGCCATTTAAGAGATCAGATGACAAAACAGAATCTTAGTGGAGAATAAATATCTATGACGGTGCTTTCCAAACATTGGGACTATAGCCATGCCTCATGAGAAAAATGTGAAGGAATGGGAGCTCAAGAATGCAAGAACTGCTGGCCTAGGACTGCTCTTTTTCATTTACAACTGTTGACCAAGGACCATAATTGCTGATTTTTTAATTTATCTTCCCTTCATGGCAATTTATCCTTTCAAATTTTGGCATGGAGTTCAGTTAGTTCTTATTTTATTACAGATTTCCTTAGGACTGTAGACACAGGTTGTTTAGTTTTGGCCAATGACTCAATTCCTTAACAATTACTTAGGTATGAATACTTGAAATTCACCCCATCGAACGACTTTCACCTTGAATTTTTGAATCAGTAGAATAGATAGAGAAAAACTTCTTTGATTTAAGTCTAAGCATGGACAAGAATTCTATTTCAGCCATTTTCACATAATGCCTTAGGTTCTCTAGGGCTTACCAGTGCATACCAATGACCAACTTAATATTAAAAATCTTTTATAAAGTTCTTCCATAGTTATATCAATCATATTTCCTTGCAATAATAACTTAATTTCTTTCCATCCATCCTTACTTTCCACCCATGATTCACCTATATAGTTTCCCTCACCAACTCACAAATATTGATAGACATACTTATAGACTGATATAAAACTGTTCAATTGAAATACCATGTTTGGCCCCAGTGCTTTGCACATAGTAAGCACTTAATAAATGCCTACATAACTAGGGCCTTTTAAAAAAAATTGTTCTCCTGAATCATTCTAATTTGATCTAGTTCAGAAATAAAACTGCAGGAGTCTAAAATATAATATTACAGGTGCAAACAAACCAGAATCAGAACCAGTACATAGTTCTCGTAGTACATGTGTTTTCATTTTACATTTTGCCTAGAACTTTGTTAAGGAATCAGGGAACATTCACCTGATAATGTGAACCCATGGTCTAGTGGAAAGAGCATGGATCCGAAGTCAAAGGACCTGGGTTCTTATCCTGGTTTTGCCAATAACTTGCTGTGTGACCTTGGGCAAATGACTCATCTTCTCTTGGTCTCAGTTTCCTCAACCTTAAAATGGGGATTAAATACATCTTCTCCCTCCTAGACTGGCCCCATGTGGGATATGGATTGAGCCTGACCTAATTGACTTCTATCAGAAGCAGCGTGGCTCAGTGGAAAGAGCACGGGCTTTGGACTCAGAGGTCATGGGTTCAAATCCCGGCTCCTCCAATTGTCAGCTGTGTGACCTTGGGCAAGTCACTTAACTTCTCTGGGCCTCAGTTACCTCAACTGTAAAATGGGGATTAATACTGTGAGCCCCCTGTGGGACAACCTGATCACCTTGTAACCTCCCGAGTGCTTAGAACAGTGCTTTGCACATAGTAAGTGCTTAATAAATGCCATCATTATTATTATTATTATTATTATTACTCCAGTGCTTACAACAGTATTTGATGCATAATAAGCACTTAAATACCATTAACAATAATAACAATAATAATAAAGCCATTTGGCTTGAGTGTGCCATAGTGTCAGAAAACCTGGGTGAATAGGTGCCTCACAGAGCAGGTGAATATCACCATGTGGATTTCCACTAACACCGAATTTTGCAAGAATTTGACTACACATGAGAAAATGATTGGGTGTGTATTAAATCCATTCTGCACCCAGACATTGCATCTAGGCCAAAAAGATCTCTTCTGCATTTTCAGCAACAATCTTGTGCTTTTTCAAAAGTTTTCCCCCCTGCAGACATTTTCTCTCTCAAATTTCTCTCTACTTTTTCTTAGCGCTACGTAAGTCAGTCTGACCTAGTTCAGACAGTGGCAATCAGTTAATCAATCATATTTATTGAGTGCTAACTGTATGCAGAGCACTGGACTAGGAACTTGAGAGAGTACTATAAAAGAGTTGGTAAACTTGTTCCCTTCCCAAAATAGGCTTGCAGTCTAGATTGAAACGCGGAACTCAAAATCCTCAGACTAGGTTCCTGAGAAGAGTTAAACAACTTTGCTAAACCTAGTCAGAAAAATGGTAAGACAGCATTATGGATATTATCCTGCCAAGTGGCTTTCTGATCTTGGGAAAGAAGTGTTTTGCACATATTCAGTATTGTTATCACTATTTTTCCTGTTTGGCTTTGCCATTAATTTTTTCAAGATGATTTCACCCCAGACATAGTTGCTTATTGTTTTTTTTTCCAAGCTGAGTGTTTTTATAAAGCCATGCTGCTTGCTACTTATGATTCCATTGGTCTCTGGTTGTTTACATACTTTCTGTTAATATGTGTTCTATTATTTTAAGTATTTATGTCAGACTCGCAAGAGAGTAATTTACAGGTTCAGTGTTCATTCCTATTTTGAAACTCAACATGAGATGTAATTTTTCCCAATTTCTATTAGCTCCTCACTTCCATAGAACTGTTCCAAAATAGGGGTTTACAAGAAAATTCAAAATTCTGTTGATTTGTAGTTATATATTATTATTTTATGCTTTGTTGACAATAGCTACTTTAATCAGGTGTGCTTTTGAAAAACGCTGTTAAGCATTTTCATAAATGACTTTATAGAGTGAGCCTTCCTGGTGCCATCTTTTGGTTTTAAAGTAACTCATTTTTTATGGCACTGCCATAAATGTAAAAAGGCATGGGGGCCAGTCGAGACTTTTTGGTTTACTATACTAACTTTCTAAGTGTTTCTTTCTATCTAATAGCAGTTTTATGTTCTTTATGGTGTTTATTAAGTGCTTATGTGCCAAGCACGGAGCTATGTGCTCCAGTAGATACAAGATAATCCAAGAGAACCCAATTGCTGTTTCTCATGATGCTCACAATTGAAGAGGTAGGGAGAATAGGGATGTTAGCTTCATTTTACAGATGGGAAAACGGGAGACCAGAAAGTACACGTTACTTGTCCATGATCATTTAGCAGGTCAGTGGCAGAGCTGGGATTAGAAATAGGGTTTCCTGATTCTGCCCCACGCTACCAACACCAGGCCAAGCTAGACTTCATTTACATTCTAGTTGCCTGAATGGTTCACCACGTCTTTTGCTAGGCCCTCTATGATCTTCTGAAGGGGAGTCAGTGATCTCAAAGATGAAGGACAGTGGTGGCAGCCAGTTATTTCATTTTCTCTAGCTGTAAAATAGGTTAATATATTTTCCCATTTCACACGTGTCATGGAAACAGGACTTACTGCTGTCATTGAAACACACCCTCCCCTAATGATAAGATTGTGTCAAAAGAGACCAAACAAATTGGAGAGTTGGCTAATCTTCCCATGAATTCAATTAATGTCTTCAGGCCATATGCAAACATAAGGAGTGCCATATTGGGTTAGATCGTGGGTCAATCCACTCCTGATTTAGAGCTTTATTAGCAATACAAAAGGAATCTTTGAGGCATAGGATGTCAGTTGCCCTTCTTGACATCTAACCACCAGTTAGGGAATGCCCTTTCAACATGGCTAACTTTTCCCTTTAATAAACCTATTATAGATCTCCGGGGCTATTTTTGCTTCACATTACTGGCTCCTTGGCCAGAATGTTCAAACAGCAAGATGAAGCAGCTGGAAGACAGGTTCCACAGAAACAGGCAGCAGCAACATGACCTAGTGGAGAGATCACAGGCCTGGGTGTCAGAGGACCTGAGTTCTAATTCCAGCTCTGCCGCTTCTCTGATGTGTGACCTTGGGCGACTCCACCTCTCTGTGCCTCAGTTACCTCATCTGTAAAATGGTGACTGTGGACTGTGAGCCCCATTATAGGACATGGACTGCGTCCAAACTGTTTACTGTATCAATCCCAGTGCTTAGCACAGTGCCTGACACATAGTAAGAATTTAACATGTACCATAAAAAAGTCCTCTGATCCCCCAGGCCCATGCTCATTTACTAGATCATGAGACCTCTATGAGACAGGGATTGTGTCCAACCTGATCATCTTGTATCTACTTCAGCCCTTGTTACAGTTCTTGGCATATAGCAAGGGTTTGACAAATATCATTAGTAGTAGTAGTAGTAGTGTGCTCTGCACACAGTAAGTGCTCAATAAATACCATTGATTGATTGATAGTAGTAGTAATACTTTTCACCCGTGTAAGATCTAGTCTTAATATTAATAAGTTTATATTTTCAAAAGAAAAGGCCATTAGTTATTGCACAAAATCCTCACCACATCCCTGCTCAGATGAAGTGCATTTGGTGTAAGGTTGAGAAGCAAATAGGAATATTTTCTCAGATTCATGGAGGAATAGAAGGGTTCTTTATGCCAACAAAGTAATCGACTTTTCTCTTTGCAATTGGGATTCTTTATCACCCACTGGCCAAGGCAAACAGCCACTCCTCTGCTTCTGTCCAGATAAACACCGCAAAGACCCCAGAAATCTGGCTCAAGAAAATATTCAGTCTCCAACCCACAAGCAGAGCCAATATCTCTGGAATATCCAACCACCAGGAGGAGCAGAAAATGAGGGAAGCCAATAATCAATTAACTTGATAACCTTTTTCCAGACTGATTGAGAAATAAGGCACAGCAAAAATAGTTGTTGTTTTTTCCTAAGAATATCCTGAGCGATATAATGGAGAAAGGTTTCCCATCAATTTTGGGGGGGAATTACTATATTGTCCTGCTCATTTTGAAAAGTGATAATTATTTGTCATTACATAAAAGTGCTCTAGATTGAAAGACTTCCTCCAGTATCAAACAATGAAGCATTATGGTCTGGGCATACCTGCCTTGCATTGCACAGACCATGTTTTCTGTGGCTATATCCCTGAATTGCAAGTTCAGTAGAAGATTAGTTCACTGGATTTTTTTTTTTTTTGGTTTTTTTGTAGCATGACAAAACTCACTGTGCTTCAGATCACTAAATACGTTTTTCAATCAGTGTTTATAAGCAGCAGTGAGAAAATCATATTATCTGGCAGCCGAGGAATGATTAGAAAGGAAAAATATTGAACTTAGTACCAATTTTCTAAGGCTTTTTTTAAACATGGCTGTTCATTTGATTCCATTCAACATTTCATGTTAATCTTTTGATTAACACATGAGGGGAGGTAGTGATGACCTTTTCAAATGGCTCCATCTGCTTTCTTTCTCAACCCATGGCCCCAGTGCTAGGTCTTTCATGATGAGGGAGGAGGGTGGGGAGAAAAGGTCACGGGGTGAGAAGCTGCAGAAAAGAAAAATGACTTATCAAATATAAACAAATCACTGAAGTATAAGACATCTTCTCAGCCTCAGGAGTTAGCAAGTCATTGCTTAGGAACCAATCCAAAGGATATGCTCTATTTATTTGGATTTCTTCTCAAGTAATAAGCAGAGTAGGAACAGTTATTGAAGAAATACTACTTGTCAAGAGTAGTAAGTGATATTTTTGGCTTACTCTTTACTTACTCAAGATTCCTCCTGACCTTGGAAATGTTTTATGATGAATCATTTTCTTATTATATGTATATTTGCATCTCATAAATTTTCCTTATCCAGTGAGCTTACCTAATGCTCAGACCCAGTAAACCAAACTTCCCTCATGCATGCAAATCTTTTCTATAGGATTGAGAAAATAAAATGTACTTTAAAATAAGCTTATTACATTCTGCTACCAATGATCACAAGAAGGCAAATAAAAAATGATTTGAAACATCAGTGAAAAAAGGGAGGGAGGAGAAGTTACTTAGCCAGAGCCCTGGGATTCAAAGTAATGAATAATACAGAACACATGGAAAAGTAGAGAGACAATTAATCTACTGATACATAAGGTTTAAGTCAAAAGACAAATCATCTCAGGAAGAACAGCATAGGGTCACATTCATAACTCATAATCATTCTTACTTAACACTTTAGCATTACACAGTTAGGACTTTTCCTTATACCGTATGAACTTGGGAGCACATTAAATCTTTTTTAAGAACTGTACAACGTAGCTCTGACCCAGCAAATATTTCTCCCTCTCCTCTTCCCCAAATCAAGTCCCTCCCAACCTCCAAAATGCTACTAAAAGCTCCCCTCCCCATCCTGCCTTCCTAAATTTACCCATCCGACTATAGGGGAAACAAATGTCTCCACTTAGGAGACATTTTCAGGCAGGAGCTATGTAATCGATGTTTCCTCCTGACACTTTTAAAAGCAAGGATACCTAAGAGTTAACAATTTGGGTGAAGTTGTCTAAAGAAGAAAAAATAAATGAGGGAAGTGAAATGACACAGGCTTATCTGGTGATTAGCTGTGTGGCCAGCAGTAGAGTCCAATATATACTATTGAAAATATCCTTTGGGAATAAGAATAATACCAATTATGGCATTTATTACGCAACCACTATGTACAAAGAACTGCCCTGAGTGGTGGAGCATATTCAAGATAATCAGATGGCAAAGGAAACACAGTCTAAGCGGTCGGGAAAGTGGATATCTTCTCTATTAAGCAGTTGAGGAGACTGAGGCATAGACTGGTTAAAGTGATGTGTCCGAGGTCACCCAGGAAACTAACGGCAGAGTGGGGTTTAGAACCCAGGCCTCCTGACACCTAATCCTTTGGTCACTCCAGTATATCACTATGTCATTGTAACTGGAGCCACTGGAAAGGCTGTGCCGTATTGTTACGTTAAACAAGTAACAGCTTCCCCCAGTTCATAATTCTTCTAGAAATCAGCATCAGGGTAAAGATTTAGTCCATTGCTCCAGAGGATTTAGGTTTCTGTGCTGAATAATGTAGTGCCATGAATACCATTTTTCTTATCTCATTGTGAGCAATTTTCGTCTGAGCTCAGTACATTTTCATAAAATAGATAATAAATATTTGGAGAAAGCATTCCCTAGGAATTTTCTATGCCTGTCCTCCTCCTCGTAGATGGGACTGCCAATGGGAACAGCAACCATCTTCTATCTCAGAACTTTGTTCAGTGCTTGGCATAATATAGTCATGTACTGCTTAATAAAAAGGAAAAGGAGCAGGAGAAGAGAAGGAGGAAAGAGAGAGAGGATGAAGAAGAAAACGAAGAGGAAGACAAACACAAAGGTGAAGAAGATTTTTTTTTTAATTCATGTATACAGTCTACCCAACTAGGAGAGTTCTAGATAGCAAATCAATTAATTGTATTTCTTGAGCTTTTACTGTGTAAGATACAACTCTCTAGGACTGTGAGATCATTCATTCATTCAATAGTATTTATTGAGCGCTTACTGTGTGCAGAGCACTACACTAAGCACTTGGGAAGTACAATTCAGAAACAAATAGAGACAATCCGTGCCCACAACGGGCTCACAGTCTAGCAACTCTGTTATTTCTCTGTGCCCAATTACCACATCTGTAAAATGGGGATTAAGACCACGAGCCTCATGTGGGACAGGGACCGTGCCTAACTCGATTTGCTTGTGTCCACTCCAGAGCTTACTACAGTGCCCACCACATAGTAAGCACTTAAATACCATAATTATTATTTTTACTAATTCATTCATTTAATCATATTTACTGAGCGCTTACTGTGTGCAGAAAACTGAACTAAGCACTTGATAACACTGTCTCGTGGGCCCTGGGATAATCTGCCCATGCTAAACAACTTTTTCTAGTTCCTTACTATACTGATTCTGAAAGGTTTGCTGAATAGCACTCTTGACTCTCCTTCAGCAAAAGATCAACCTGTTTTATGGACTATGAGTTCCCTGTTGGGATTCAAAGAGGGGAAAGGAATATCCCTTTCCCAGTAGGTCACGTGCTAAAGTTGTTTTGACAGTAGTGGTGAAAATTTAAACTAGGTCATTTACACGTCCTTCCCTCTAACTGCAACACACATTTCCAACTGACCAGAAGGACAATGCTCAAGGTCACAAAGCAACAGAGTTGGGATTGGAACAAGAGTCTCCTGACTGACAGGCCTAAGCTCTTTCCAAGCTCTGCCTTCTTCTCAAATTTCTTTAGAGCGCAGCAGAGTTCTTCAACACATCATTCGGTCCCCTTTCCATCTCTCCTTTCAACCTACAAAGGGTTTAGCCCCAAATTCCACATATGTACATGACACGCCCCAAATAATAACCACTCCTGGAATTTTCAGACTCCTTAAATATAAATCATCTAATAATCAAATACGTAGTCCCCAACAGAATTACATACACCTTGAATTTATGCCACTTCCTCCTGAATTGTTTTACATTTATCAAATTGCCAAAGATGAAATAAATTGAACTTTGCCAACCCATAAACAAGTGACAAGAACATTTTGTTCCAAAGAGGATACAAAAACATTCCGGCAATTTATTCCATTTAGTGGGTTTTGACAGCTTTCTTCTACTCCCCTGAAAAGAGATGGTTTTGATAGGAAACAACTATAAAGATTGTTTGTACAATTAAGTGCTTCCCAGCTTAAAAGGCTTTCAACTTCATACTCTGAAGAAATCAGTTTCCAGGCCCACTCCTTATGTGGCCTGAGCACAGAGAAATTCTTAAACGTTTCTGTAAAGGTCATCCTAACAAATCCAAGAAACTAAAACTGTCCAAAATGTTTTTAGTAATCAGGATTCTCTGTGGGTGATCCCCTCAGGTCTTAACAAATGTTGGGATTCTACTTTACATGACCGCACTGTTTATCACAAAACTTAATGCCAATGGTAAGGAATTTCTTTTTGATGTGGAGCTGGATGGGCGACCACTGGAGGTTTTTAAGGAGTGGGGAAAGGTGGACGGAACTCTTTTTTTTAGAAAAATGATATGGACAGCAGAGTGAAGCATGGACTGGAGAAGGAGGAGGCAGGAGGCAGGGAGGTCAGAGAGGAGGCAAATGCAGTAGGTTGATGTCATTAATTCAAAATTCAGTGTGGGTGGGGACAGAAGGGCAAGGGCTGAGGGTTTACATCTGCTGTCATAGGCAGAACTTTTACTTGCAACACCCAGCAGAAGTCACTCGATGAAGAAGTGAACTTATCAAGGCTTTCAAGGAAGCCAGAAAAGTCACTACACAGTAGTGATTAGGGGGATTAGAGAATCCAAATTACTGGAACCAAATTCTCCTAACTTTTATACTGATTTGCAAGGAGCAAGTCATTTGCCCTTCTGCAACCCAGCTTCTTCACTGGCAAAATGATGGTTGCTCTCTCTCTCTCTCTCACGGCAGGGCCCTGGCACAGAATGACGCAGCATGTTCCAAGCTCTGATTGCCTTGGAAGGAACAATGTTTATTCCTTTGGCAACGTTTTTAATAAAACTCTTCTTGTTACATATTCTGATTATTTTTCTGGAATGATTTTGGATGTTTATATCATCAGATTTTTTATAAACAATAGAATAGTTTTATTAGAAAAACTGCTCAGGGAATTCTGTGGCATTATTTATGTGCTTTCATCCACTGTATCCAGGTGAGGAATGACAGTATCCAAAATTAGATAAGGCCATTAGCACTGCTCCTTCCATCATCCTCTCAACACGTCAACTAACTTGGTACTCTGCACTGGGAAGAGGAACGTTCCATTGTTTCTAATAGGAAACACAAAATGTACAGCTTTCTATCAGTTTCTTTCAGAAGGGGCCCCCGTGACTCAACACTCAATTCAGTTACCTCTAATCAGCTTTGCTGGGGATTTACTCTGGAGCCCACAAATCCAGTGGTTGCTTCAACTACTAAACATTTTAACTAAAAAAGACTCAAACCTTTCAGTGGTGAAGTTAGAATTTTACGATGCTGGATAACAGAGTTACCGGGCTACCCAGTGACCTGCATACCTGTGGATAATCAAAACTCCTTCATGGATAACTACAGTCATCATGTTCAAGAGTGATTTTGACAGACTATGGAAGGTGATGCAGATAGGCATGAACATTAGATTAGGCAGAGATAAGGTGTTAAGAAAATGGACCCAATAACAATAATAATAATGATAAGGGATTTATTTGTTAAACCTTTGTTTTGTGTCAACCGCTGTGGGCTAAGCGCTATGGTAAATACAATGAAATCAGATCAGACACAGAGTCCACCACAAATGGGACTCACGGTATAAAGGAGTGGGAGAATGGATATTGAATCCCCATTTCACAGATGGGAAAACTTACACAAAATGATTTGTCAAGATCACAGGGCCGGCAAGTGGCGTGTCAATCCTGGAACCCCACCATTTTGCACTTTTTTCCCTTAGCCTGTAAACACCATGTGGAATAGGGACAGTTTCTTAAAAATTCTTAACAACAACCCACAATCGTTGTCATCATCATTAGTAGTAGTTCTAGTATTATTATTCTAGAATCAGTGGGACAAGCATCCCAATCCCAATTTTGACCTCAATCTTCAGTATTGCCCAGAGAATTCAGGGGTTTTATATGACAGTATTTCAATAATAATAATAATGATGGCATTTGTTAAGCACGTACTATTTGCAAAGCACTGTTCTAAGTGCTTAATGTGAAGGGAGACTTCAATTTGGAAGACGTAGATCTTGCAAGGGTCAAAAAGGTAGAAGGAAATAGTTATTTTATGCCTTTTTGATAAGCTGCTAGTCCAGAAGAGACTAGAAGTATCAGGTGACATATTGTTGATAACCTCTTAGGCACATAATAATAATAATTGTATTAGCTAAGTGCTTACTATTTAACAAGGACATTACTAAGTACAATATAGGAAGATTGGATACAATCCCAGTCCCACATGGGCTCACAGTCTAATGGGGAGGGAAAAAAGTATCTAATCTCCATTTTTACAGATGAGGAGCAGTGTGGCTGTGAATCAGAAAACCTGGTTTCTTATTCCAGCCCTGCCACTTACCTGCTGTGTGAGTTTGAGCAAGCCACTTCACCGCCTCATTTTCCTAATCAGCAAAAAGGGCATTCAAGGTCCATTCCCTTTCCTATTTAGATTGTAAACCCCACGTGGGACTTGATCATCTGGTTGCTATGCCAGCACTTTGTACAGTGCTTAACACAAAGTAAGCATTTAACAAATATCATTATTATGACTAACATTACCATTATGAGGAAACTGAGGCACAGAGCAGTAAAGCATCTTTCTCTAGGTCACACAGCAAACAAGTGACACACCCAGGATTAGGACCCTGGACTCCTGATCCTGTTCTCTTTCCACTAGGCCATGCTGCTTGCTTCAATCATGTGACTTCATCAAGGAAAATATCCTGAATTCACCTTCTGTCAGAAAACAGCCAGAACAGTAGCATGGCCCTCTCACGATGAGCCAGTCTCCCTCTCCCTCCTTATGAAAGCCCTTTCCAAATGCTGATCTTTATAACGGTCCAAACACCCGACAAATTGTTGACCTGACAGCAGGCACCCGTTTCTCAATGTGGGCCGGCTCATTAATGGTAATTAGTATCATTACCATTTGTTGAACACCTGCAGTGCCCTGGACCCTGGAAGAAGCTAGAGAGAAAGGCAGCTGGCTTCACAGTTGTGCATGATGGGGAGAGATTACAGCCAAGAGGATTAGTTTGACAGCCTCTGTCCTGGGTTTAAAGATCGGAATAATGCACTCTGCCAGGTCCTGGCTACTTCCCATTCCGCTCATTCTCATTTAGCAATCAGGAGTTTCAGAGAATTCATATGCGGAGTGGAACCCAGACTTCTCTAAGGCGAAGCAGATCGGGGAAATTTCAACAGAACCTGATCCACATTCTAAGGCCTTGGGTAACAGTTAACAGACTGCCAATTTGATCAACGTTACAGATATTCTTTTCTTTCTGCATAACTTTTCTACGGGAGATGGTACCCTCTGCAGACCCTGGTTCATAGTAAACTTTTGTGTGAAATCTCACAAATTTGACAGCAGATCTGTACTAAGTTGGCTGTAACAGGCCAGAGGATTTTTTTTTTTTGTCTTTTGCTTTTAAAACATGAATGAGAAGACAGGATGGTTTGCTATGTAGTTAAAAACATTGCAGAGATGTATAAAAGCAGCATGGCCTAGTGGAAAGAGCCTGGGCCTCGGAGTCAGAGGACCTGGGTTCTAATCATGACTGCCACTTCCCTGCTGGGTGATCCTGGTCAAGTCACTTAATTTCTCTGTGCCTCCAATTTCCTCATCTGTAAAATGAGGTTTCAATACCAGTTTTCTCTTTCCTCTAATCCATGAGTCCCATGTGGGACAGGGATTGGGTCTGACCTGATTGATTTCTATAAGCACTTAGTACAGTGCTCTGCACACAGTAAACGCTCAATACATACAATTGAATGAATGAATCGACTCCAGGCTTGGTACAGTACTTGTAACAGAGTAAATGCTTAACAAATGCCTCAATTATTATTATTTTACTCTTAGTTCTGCAAAATGATCCACAACCAATATTGTTTAAAATTAAGAGAAGCATCTTGGTCTAGTGGATACAGCACGGGCCTGGAAGTGAGAAGGATAATCCCAGCTCCACCACATGTCCGCTGTGTGACCTCGGGCAAGTCACTTAGTTTCTTTGGGCCTCAGTTACCTCATCTGTAAAATGGGGATTAAGCTTATGAGCCCCATGTGGGACATAGACTGTGTCCAACCTGATTAGCTCATACCTATCCCAGCACTTAGTAGAGTGCCTGGCACACAGTAAATACTTAACAAATACAAAAAAAGTGTAAAATAAAAAAGGGAAGAGTTACCTAGGTAAATGAAAGAAAGCCTTCTCTATGAAAGTTCCTACAGGAGTAATAACCCCTATGTGACCAGAACTAAGACCTGATGACGTGTTCAGAAGAAATAATGAGATGATGATGACGATGATGATTATGGTATTTGTTAAGTGCTTACTATGTGCCAGGCACAGTAGTAAGCACTGGGGTGGATACAAGCAAATCAGGTTGGACATAGTCCCTATCCTGCATAGGTATTGCATTACATCAAATAACATATTAGCATGACCACTCTAGTAGAACTGTTTTAAGCACTTGAATGATATTTTCAGGCTCAAAGTTCAATGATCCTAGGCATGTGGGTGTGTATATATAGCATACATATCATGTGTGTGTGTGTATATATATATATATATATAAACTGGGCATACAAATATATACTATATGCACATGGAACTGGGGTACACACACATATATGTATGTATATTTATACATATATTTTATATGCATACATACCCCGGTTCCTTATTTCTAAGCCCAGGAAATAGAGAGAAGTTTTGAAGAGAGTACTCTAAAGACAAAGTTGAAGGAGGGTATAGTCAGTTTGGTGAGTGTAGGTGCAGTTATGTTGGGAAAGCAAATTGTTGGGGATTTAAGGACAGTAAATTTGTATATGGGAAATGAGGGGAGACAGGAACATCCAATAATTGTGGTATTTTTTAAGTGCTTACTAGGTGCTAAGCACTGGGGTAGATACAAGATAATAAGGGCCAAGATGGGGCTCACATTTTAAGTAGGGGGGAGCATAGGTTTTTTTTAATGGTATTTGTTAAATGCTTACTATGTGCCAGGTACTGTACTAAGCGCTGGGGTAGGTGTGAGCTAATCAGATTGGACACAGTACATGTCTCACATGGGCTCACAGGCTTAAGCCTCACTTTACAGATGGGGTAACTGAGACCCAGAGAAGCTAAATGATTTGCCCAAGGTCACACAGCAGACATGTTGCAGAGCTGGGATCAGACGCCAGGTCCTTCTGCCTCCAAAGCCCATGCTCTATCCACTAGGCCATGCTGCCTCTCATGGCCTAGTTGTTAGAGGCATTTTATTGTATTGCAGAGGTATTGTATCCTCATTTAACAGATGAGGGAACTGAGGCACGGAGAAGTCAAGAGACGTGCCTGAAATCACACAACAGCTAAGTGGTGGAGCTGGGATTAGAACCCAGGCCCATGCTCTTTCCATTAGGTCATGTATTTATGTATATATGAGAGAGAGAGAGCGAGAGAGAGAGTGCATGCATTATAAACCAAAGGAGACATGAACTATCAATGACAAAACTTTCTAAAAAAAACTTTCAGAAACTACTGGAATCATCCTAACCGTTGACTGGGCCAATAGTCATCAAATCACCTACATTTCAAGAACAAAGTCAGAGTCCATTTTCCATCAGAGCAACAAAATTCTTTCTGCATTGCCTAGGGGTAAACAAAACTCTCAGTGGAATTTTGCACTAAAATCACTGCAGTAAAATTCTCCACTATCATTTTAGGTAAACAATGTTGCTTTCATTCTGCTGGAGAACATAATAGGATTGAAGCTTGAGAAATATGGCTTATTTTTTCATTTTAACGTTAGAGCGTCAAACTAATGAAAATGTTTATAATTCCAGTGCTGAAAGCACAAGAAATGAATGAAAGATTCAAATCCAGAAATAAAGATATTAGAGAGGGAAGCGGATAGGTCTGCCCCTCCTCTAAACATATCTGAAATATTCCTTTAGGAACACTCAAATATTCCTTTTCCCCTTCTGGAAAACCTCCAGCAGAAATGCAAATGAAAAAGACCCTGGTAAAAGTAGCTTTCGAATAAAGAAGGCAGGTTGGGAGGAAGATTTCAAGAGTGAAACAATATGAAAAGAAGTCGCCGTTCTTATCAAAATAGAGTTCTAAAAATGGTGTCAATATGAAAACACCTGAGCCATTTGGGGACGTTCCATATCATGTACATGTGTTCCTTTGTTCCTTCTTCACTTGAAGAGAATCAACTGATGGCAGGGCTGTGTCCCTTGGGGAACGTGCCATATCGCCATGCAAGATTGGGATTCAAAAGCCGTAAAGAGGGGAAATTACATTACAGAACAGCAAAGAAGTAAAGGCCTGTTACAAAAAAATGTTTATTTGTTTTTTCCAACACTAAAAAAGCTCTTCACATCTTTCCATTATGGCTTTCACCCAGGAGCAAGGACTGAAATCTAAGAAAGGCAGATTGAAAAGAATAAGGGTCTCCCCTTATCTATTAAAAGAGGCTCTTTTAGCGTAGGTGATTCTGTAGCAAGGATGACATCATAATACGCTCACCATCGAGTATTATCCCAAAGGCTACGTGACAATAACAAAACACGTGAAGTGTTCACGTCCCTGTTAAACGTACAGTGACTTGAAGTTAGTATGTAATTCACTCTTGGGAGTTTTCTACATATTTCCCACTTGCCTTGATTCTTGCTGAAGTGGACTGAAAGAGGCCAGAAATATGGCCACGTCTTTGGGAGCAGCTGGCTGGCGGTGAACTAGGATTGGGAGGATTGGGAGTAAGGGATTTCTATTTCCCAGGGATTTTTCCAAGGATTGTGCTCTCTGGGGAAAATGCTCAAGTGGAAACTTTGAATGTACAAAATAATCCACAGCAAACTAACAGCTCCTCTCTCATTTTGCTGCGACCCACAGCAAAGGTTATCGCTCAGTCACTGCCCCATGACGTTATATTGGTATTCATTCCCCAAAGATATTCCTTTTCAGCCCGATTCAATAAAGGCTTGATCAGACTGTGATCTTCTCGTTTATCTAATGTTTACCTTGTTCACCTACTTTTAGATTAATCTTAACCAAGACAGAATGAAGATTAAGGTGAAAAATGCAATATAATCCTGATGCCCAGACAATATAAAGAAAGGTCTCTTTCCTGTATGTTGAGTACACAATCAAGACGTTGCTTCTATTATATGCTGAGACTCAAAAAAAATGGATGTCGCACGCTACCATAGAATGTGCTTATTAAATGCCATAATTAATAAAATGGGTTGGTCGTGAAGAATAACTGCAATAGCAATCAATGGTATTTACTGAGCACTGACTGTGTGCACAGCATTGTACATACAGAGAAGCAGCGTGGCTCAGTGAGAAGAGCCCGGGCTTGGGAGTCAGAGGTGATGGGTTCTAATCCTGGCTCCGCCACTTGTCAACTGTGTGACTTTGGGCAAGTCACTTAACTTCTCTGTGCCTTAGTTACCTCATCTGTAAAATGGGGATTAAAAGTGTGAGCCTCACGTGGGACAACCTACCTTGTACCCCCCCAGCAGCGCTTAGAACAGTGCTTGGCACATAGTAAGCGCTTAACAAATGCCATCATTATACACTAGGGAGAGTACAGTACAATAGATGTGGCAGTCATGATCCCTGCCCTCATAAAGCTTACAGCCTAGCTGGGGAGACAGGCAACAAAATAAACTACAAATCGGGGAAATGGCAGAATATATATGCTTTAGGGGTGAGGATTGGGGGGAATATCAAAGTTCTTAAGGGGTACAGACCCAAATACATAGGTGATAGAGATAGGAGAGCAAATAGGGCAGAGAAATGGGTTAGACAGAGAAGGCCTCTTGGAGGAGTAGCTCATTATGGGCAGGGAATGTATCTGCTAATTGTGCTGTATTGTACTCTCCCAAGCCCTTAGTACAGTACTCTGCATATAGTATGCACTCAATAAATACCATTGATTGATATTAAGTGCTTAAGATGGGCCAGATACAGTGCTTAACAGAAGAAAATCAGATAAGACACAGTCTCTGTCCCACCCAAGACTCTCAAGCTATGAGATATGGTGAGTGATCTTCTCCCATTTAGCAGATGAGGAAACTGAGGCACAGAGAACTTAAGGGACTTGCCCAAAGCCACTCAGGATACGCACTGTAGAAATGGAACTAGGACTTGGGTCTTGACTCCTAGCTTCATGCTCTTTCCACAAGGCCACCATGCCCTTCACAAATACGTTGTTTTCACTAGACTGCTGTCCCTCTGCATAATCATGCTATTTCTCCTAGTTCCACACCGTCTCCACTGGACCATATTGAAACTTAGAAATAAAGAGTGAAGTCGACCTCAGCCTCCTGAACGTGAAGGATGTGGGAGTATTGATACAAAGTTTCCAAAGAGACTGACTGACTAAGCTATTATTTTTTCAGAGACCACCCCTATGCTTTCTCTATCCATGCCATGCCTTATGTCACCAGGCTTGGGAAATGAAAATTCATTTGCAGTGAATCATTCACATAGAAAGCAGAGACCAGATGAAGAAAACTGAAATCAATTAGTTCAGGACATAATCTTTTATGATAGCTAAGTTCCATGTATAATGGCAATCATTAGGACAAAGAAGACAGGGAATAAGTACAGATCAGAGTCCAGAAAAATAAAAAGGGAAAGATAAGCTCATCTTATTTTAAAATTATGATAAAATTCTTTGAAATTTCCCAAGACAGGGACATTAAGTTCTGCTGTCCAGGACATTGGATATGGCCTACATGTGTGTCTGGGAACTCCAAGAAAATAGCATTTTATTTCATCCATAATTATTCAGTGAGCCATGAAACTAATGCAGTTTTCTGGTATTGGGGAAGTATTCCTTCAAGAGTGGGAATATTTGGGGAACACAGGAAATACTGCAGTAGAGACGGGAAGCATGACAGGACAGGGGACTACCAATGATTAAGTTTTATCAAATCGTCATTGTTTCACAAAACATGCAGTAGCTCATTTGTTCCTCTGTGAAAGACACAAAACAACTGGAAAGTAATAAATGATGTGCCTGAATAGGATCAGCGTGTTTGGCACTTAACTTCTCTGTGTCGCAGTGACCTCATCTGTAAAATGGGGATGAAAACTGTGAGGTCCAGGTGGGACATGGACTGTGTCCAACAAATCTTGTATCCACCCCAGCACTTAGTTCAGTGCCTGGAACATAGTAAGCACTTAACAAATACCATTGAAAAAAAAAAACAACAAACAACCCCCCAAAAACAAGGATGTAAGCCTTTCTTATAAACAAAGTTTTCTGTAAGCTCCTTGTGGACAGGAATCATGCTGTCTTACAATTTCCCAAGAGCTTAGTATAGTGCTCTGCACACAGCAAGCATTCAAATATCGGTGATTGATTCACCAATTTTCAACTCCCCTCAAGCACACAGAAAGGACCTCACAGTCCACAGTGTTGTCTTTAAAAAAGCAAGGACTTGTATATGTTTCTCATACAATGAGGCACCAGATGTTAGCATGAGATTTGATTTTTTTCCAAGCTTCACTGAGTTTGTCACAAGCAGATTTAGGCAGAAAAGTGAAGGTTTCGGAACTTGGACGGGTGAAAGTATTCTGAGTTCTTCAAAAGGATGTACTATTCAACTAAAACTTAAAATTATTTTACTTCACTTAATACGTCACAATTTACAGTCTATTTCCTCCTGTTCTGCTCTTGGAATATTAACCAGCATACCCTGGAAGGCTGTCCTCATTAGGTAACTTAGTATTTTATGGTCCAGGCTCAATAATCACTCATTCATGGTAAATGTTCAATAAAACTCTCTTCCTCCTTCCCTCTATATCTTTTTTTCTTCTCTTACCCTTCCCCCAACCCTCTTTTGTGGTACAGAACATAAGGTGTCTCCTCTGTTTCTCTCAAAAACTGTGGTACTTGTGAAGTGTTTACTGTGTACCAAGCACTGAACTCAGCACTGGCATAGACACAGGATAATTTAGGTCAGGGACAGTGCCTGTCCCAAACTAGCCTCACAGTCTGAGCATGAGGGAGAAGAGGTATTGAATCATTTTTACAAATCAGGAAAATGAGGCACAGAGAACCTAAATAATTTACCCAAGGTCACCCGGCAGGCAATTTGCAGAATCAGGATTAGAACCCAGGTCCTCTTACTCCCAGGCCTGCGAACTTTCCACTAGGTCACTGCTTTCCAATAATAGTCATAGAGCGTGGCTCAGTGGAAAGAGCCTGGGCTTTGGAGTCAGAGGTCATGGGTTCGAATCCTGGCTCCCCTACATGTCTGCTGTGTGACTTTGGGCAAGTCCCTTAACTTCTCTGTGCCTCAGTTACCTCATCTGTAAAATGGGGATTAAGACTGTGAGCCCCACATGGGACAACCTGATCACCTCGTAACCTCTCCAGCGCTTAGAAGAGTGCTCTGCATATAGTTAAGCATTTAATAAATGCCACTATTATTATTATTATTATTCTTTAGCACAACCATCTTCATTTGATCCTTCATTAACAGTTATGATCGTCCTTAAGTTTAATTACCCTGTCTAATTAGGGTAGCTTTTAAAATCCCCGAAGCCACGGGGAAGCTAAATAACAGGTTTTTAATAGCAACCCAAAGAGAGCACAAAAATTAGACTTTCCAGTGTTTGAATTCCTCTCATTTTAACCCTTACTACTCTCATCATCTCTCTGGGGCACGGAACACTAGAAAAAAAAAATACTAGGTTCCTGGGAAAACAATGGTAATTTTTCCCTAACAACCTAGGGTGTGTGAGGCAGAGTGCTGAGTTCCTGTACTGAAAAAAAAAGCAAAGTGTCAGTGCGTATTTTTCTAGTTGCTCCTTGACCTCTGAGGCTCTGTACATGATTGCCTGTGAGGTAAAAATCACCTGACAAGAAATAATGAATCACAGTGAATAATGGAAATTCAACAGGGAAAGGTGATTGGTTAACCTGTTCGGGTTAGTTGAAACCTGAGGGCTGCTTTGTTCCTGTCTGTCACAAAAAGAAAGTTTCAGGGCTAATTTGAACAGTTCACTTAACTTCACAGTGGTGAGAGCCTGAGTTTCTCTGAGGATGTGGAAAGGAAGAGCACTGGAGGACTGCCCGATGTTATCTTCTAAATCTTTTGAATGTCAATTGGCTCAGCAACACATCAGGGAGAAATTTAGGTTGAGGAATAGGAAAGTTGAGGCTATTAGTAAACTGAGGGATCTTGGGAAACTGACAGGATTCTGAACAGCGTATGGAAGGAAATAAGATTTAAAAAGTGACCATTTCAAAATTCTCAGAGGAACAGATAATAATAATAATTGTGGAAAGCCTGTTGTGGCAAGGAATGTGCCTGTCAACTTTGTTGTACTGTACTCTCCCAAGTGCTTAATACAGTTCTTTGCAAACAGTAAGTGCTCAATAAATACCATTCATGATGATAGTATTTATTAAGCGCTCAGTACGTATCTAGCATTTGTACTAAGCACTAGGGTAGAATCAAGATATTCAGGTCAGACCATCCCTGTCCCATATGGGGCTCACAGACTAAGTGGATGGATAGGGTCCTATCTGATTTTTTTCATCTACTGGAATGCGTAGCAAAATATTTGACATCTAGTAAGCATCTAGATACTGCTAAGTATCATAATTATTACTAATTACTGAGGAGGCCTTCCCAGACTGAGCCCCTTCCTTCCTCTCCCCCTAGTTCCCCTCTCCATCTCCCCCATCTTACCTCCTTCCCTTCCCCACAGCACCTGTATATATGTATATATGTTTGTACATATTTATTACTCTATTTATTTATTTTACTTGTACATATCTATTCTATTTATTTTATTTTGTTAGTATGTTTGGTTTTGTTCTCCGTCTCCCCCTTTTTGACTGTGAGCCCACTGTTGGGTAGGGACTGTCTCTATATGTTGCCAACTTGTACTTCCCAAGCACTTAGTACAGTGCTCTGCACACAGTAAGTGCTCAATAAATACGATTGATTGATTGATTGATTAATTATCATACCAGATCATTAAGCCCTGGGGTAGGTAGATAATAATGAAGTCATTCCCTGTCCTACATGAGGCACAGAGTCTAAGGGGATGGGAGAACAGGTAATTCAATACCCATTATGCAGATAAGGAAAGTGAGACAAGAGAAGTTAACTAATTTGGCCAAGGTCTCAGCACTCCCACAGCTTCAACTACCATCACTTTTGTGAGTGATTCTCAAATCTACCTCCCCCATCCTGATCTCTCTTCTCTAGAGTTTCACATTTCCTCCCGCCTTCAGGACATCTTTATCTCAATGCCCTGCCGATACCTCAAAATCACTATGTTGAGAAGTAGCATGGCCTACTGGAAAGAGAATGGACCTGAGAGTACAAGGACCTGCATTCTTATCAATCAATTGTATTTATTGAGCGCTTACTATGTGCAGAGCACTGTACTAAGCGCTTGGGAAGTACAAGTTGGCAACATATCCAACAGTGGGCTCCTACCTCTGCCACTTGTTTGTCGTGTGACCTTGGTCAAGTCATCTCACTTCTTTGTGCCTAACATTCCTAAACTAATAAATGGGGGTTCAATACCTGTTCTGCATCCAGCTTAGACCATGAGCCCCACGTAGGGATTGTATCTGACCTGATTAACTTGTATCTGAACCAGTATATACAACAGTGCTTAACACACAGTATGGGCTTAACAAATACCATAATAATAATTAATAATTTACGTCCAAAACCGAACTCCAAGCTAATCAAGTTGGACACAGTCTATGTCCCACATGGGGCTCCGGGTCTCAATCTCTGTTTTTCAGATGAGGTAACTGAGGCACAGAGAAGTGAAATGACTTGCCCGTGGTCACACAGCAGATAAGTGGCACAACTGGGATTAGAAACCAGGTCTTCGTGATTCCCAGACCAGTGCTCTATCCATTAGGCTACACACCTCTCCACTTCACCACACTGTTTCTCTTCCTTCTGCTTAGAGAAGCAGCATGGCCTAGTGGCAAGAGCCTGGCTTGTGAGTCAGAGGTCATGTGTTCTAAACCCAGCTCTGCCGCTTGTCTGCTGTGTGACCTTGGGCAAGTCACTTCACTTCTCTGGGCCTCAGTTACCTCATCTGTAAAATGGGGATTGAGACTGTGAGCCCTATGTGGGACAAGGGAATGTGTTTAACCTGATTGCCTTGTATCTACCTCAGTGCTTAGAATAGTGCTTGGCACATAGTAAGAGCTTAACAAATACCATTATTATTATTATTATTACTTATTTTGTGCAGAGCACTGTACTAAACACTTGGGAGAGTACAATGCAACAGAATTGGTAAATATATTCTCTGGCCACAACTAGTTGAAGAAGTTGTGGTCTATCCACCACCAGCTAAGATTTTGTTTTGAGAAAGTCTTTCATGAATTTTAAAATAGGCAAACTAAGTGTATAAAAAATAATTGAAGAAAACCTTGATGGAGAGAGGAGTGCAATGGTGTTCAGAAGTGTTCAGAAGGCAATAGCCTTCCACTGGTTATTTTATGAAGACAAGAACAAGGCTGTTCAAAGTTAGACAAATTCTTTACTAAAGTTGAAATACCATTCTGTAGTCAGCAGAACAACCTTCCACTTTTGCAGCATCCTGCCAAGTTTCCTAATTATGCAATAACTCATTTAGGTAATGTTATAATTTAAGAAGAATTTATCCCAATTCTTTTCTATAGGCCGTGCAGAACACTCCAGAACTATAGAGGGGAGAAAAGTCTCTTTGTTCTCACTCTGAATTTACCCAGAAAGTTTTGGAGTAGACAAAAACAAATCTTTCTGGAGCAGCCACATGGGCCACTCTTCAGATGTTTTGTGGTGGCAAAAGCCCCATGAACTAAAATTGCTCTACTCAAGAATTTATACCGAATTTACAGTTTCCAGGCCATCCTCATCATATTTCTAACATGTGTACACGCGCATGCGTGCATGTGTATTCACAAAGGCAGGGACCACTAGTTTTAGGATGTATATTATTCTTCTGCATATGAATTCCACTGGATCAGATGATTTAATGGACAGTTAAAAAAAAAATCCAAGCCTCAAGGCCAGCACACAAGCTCTCACAGTCCTATACAATTCTGTACTGTGCTCTGAGATCAATTTGAATTTTCTAACAGGGTCGCAGTATGAAATGGTGGTTATATTATTTAATTAGATCCTCCAGGAGACAGCAGCTTCATGTTTGGAGGGAAGAGAGGAGGGAAACTAGGCTGGAGAGCTTTGCCATCAGACAGAAGGGCCAAAAGCAGAGAGCTATCTGCTGGTTGATTCTATTTAGTGTTGCCATGTGAATAAAGAACTGGAAGTCTCCAAAGTTGACAATCAATAAAATAGACTTTTCTGCTCTATAAATTTCTTCTGTTTCAAAATTAGTAATTTGCTCAGTGTGAAGGGAAGCAGGCTGTCAGGCCTGTAAATCACTAAAGTAAGAAACAACAAAGATGGCTATTATAATTTTACTGAGGACATTTAGAGCATGCCCAAGCTATTCAATTCAGTCCTGAACAAGTACAACATTTTGTTATTTCTGAAGCACTGAACTGTTCTCTGACATCAACTTCAGTTTCCTGTCTCACCGGGTTTTCAGAAGATTCATTCTCAATGCATTCTCTGCTCCAAGATAAAATCTGGCATTGCCTGTTTAGGAAATCCTCCAAGAGACGCCTTCACTCTGAGGGCTAATGCCAGAGGTTTAGCTATAAATATGCAATTTATTTTATCTAAAGAAAAGCAATTCAAATTCAAAATAATAAATGCAATATGCATGACAGTAGCCACAATATACATGAATAATCA
Source organism: Tachyglossus aculeatus (assembly GCF_015852505.1). NCBI lineage: Eukaryota > Metazoa > Chordata > Mammalia > Monotremata > Tachyglossidae > Tachyglossus > Tachyglossus aculeatus. The sequence goes on from NC_052078.1 coordinate 13,587,680, forward strand.
TCTTTTCTTTGCAGATTTCCAAAGGGCCTTGACAATTTTTGTGGTAAAATTGAAAGTACTTGTATTCTGATCGTATTTCTTGAGTGGCCCTTACAGTGTAGCTTACTGGATAAAGCACAGGCCTGGGATGCTGAAGGACTTGGGTTATAATCCCTCCCAGCTCCGCCACTTGTCTGCTGTGTGACTTTGGGCAAATCGCTTCACTTCTCTGTTCCTCGGTAATCTCATTGGTAAAACGGGGATTAAGACTGAGGGTCCCACGTGACTGTTTCCAACCAGATACACTTGTATTCATGTCGGCACTTACTATAGTGCCTGGCACATAGTAAGCACTTAACAAAAACCACAATTCTTATTATTTTTACCCTTTTTTCTAGGATGGCCTTCCTGAAACAGGTAAATTATGTTTATGTACAGATGGGTTGGTGCCACTTGGGTGTGGAAATCCAAGTACGCTCCACCGAAAGGGGAAAGCAAACAGCCTCTGAAGGAAAGAACTTTGGCTACTTTTAGCCTCAAAAGATAAACATTTTGTTACGTTTTACACAGAGTATCTGAGCCATATGAGAATGTTTATGTGAAAAATGCTGTCAGGCAATTAAAACATAATTAAACATGTACACTGTATCAGCAAAGAGGGAGAGTTGAAAGATCTGCTACTCAGAGTGACTTTGAAAGGGCTTGTAGCTTGTGAGGCCTGGCAGCCTAAAGCTAAATGGCAGCTGGCCTGGTTCTGCTAAAGCCAATATGCTATCACACCGATTATGAAGGGGGGAAATAAAACCTCTTAAATTTGATAATGGATTTATCGATGTCTGGCCATCAAGGACTGTCATTTTTTGTCCCATTCCCTATAACTTACTAGCAATGTACTTACTCTCCCAAGAGCTTGGTATAAAGCTCTGTACCCAGTAAATGCTCAATAAGTACTATCAATTTATTGGCTAAGCCGATCTTTTGGACAGAAGTGGGTGTAAGGAAAAATGATTTATGGGGAAGAATTGAAGACTGTCCTGTCAATGAGTTTCTAAATGTGTTCTGACGACTACAGGTAAAGAAAAGAATCACTTTCAGCTATTCCCATATTCCCGGCTCTGTCACATGTCTGCTTTGTAACCTTGGACAAGTAACTATGGAGAGGGCACGGCTTGCGAGGCAGAGGTCATGGGTTCTAATCCTGACTCAATGCAGATTAAGACTGTGAGCGCCACTTGGGGCAACTTGATCACCCTGTATACCCCCCAGCGCTTAGAACAGTGCTTTGCACATAGTAAGTGCATAACAAATACCATCATCATCAATCATCATCAATCGTATTTATTGAGCGCTTACTATGTGCAGAGCACTGTACTAAGCGCTTGGGAAGTACAAATTGGCAACACAACAATACCATCACTATTATTATTATTCTCTGTGCCTCTGTTACCTCATCTGTAAAATGGGGATTAAGACTGTGAGCCCTATGGGGAACAGGAACTATGTCCAACCCAATTACCTTGTATCTACCCCAGAGTCTAGTAGAGTGCTTGGCACACAGTAAGCACTTTACAAATAACACAATTATTATTATTATTATTGGTCTTCAACCTTCTATTTGGCAACCTTTAGAGTTACCGAGGCCAAACATTTACAACTTTTGCATCTAGATACTGAGTTTATTGTCTTCTCAGTTCTCAGATGCCCATGCCATGGCCATGGGACGTATGTGATGAAGTCTGGACAAGGAGTCCCACAAAGCACTGAGGGTCCAAAGGATGATTCCGAGACTGCAAGGATGGGCAGAAAAGGGCTGGCAAAAAATAAACAATTTACCCAGATTCCGGTTCCCTTGGGTAAAGGGAGGGAACTCGAGCCCAAATGAGGAGGGAGAGGAAAGAAGCCATGGAAATCAATCTGACTATAATTGCTCCCCCCGAAAGGGCAGATCTGGCTCATCCCAGAGAGGATATATTCAACCCGTGAATATATCCTGTAATCGGTCTGGGGAGACAAAGTTAGCCAGTTGATAAAAACCAAGTCAAGATCTCTGTCAGCCACCACAGCCAAGACAAAATGTCCCCAAATGCCCCTGGCCTAGGAAGTGAAGCTTCCTAAAGGAGGGGAAGGGTTGCCTGGGCATTCTATCAATCAAGTAGAAAACTTCAAAGGAAGGTTTCGGCTCACCATCGCACTAATCACGACATTAGTGGGGTTTGACCTTCCAAAGCCCCCCCGTTCAGAAGCTGGTGGGCAAATGGCTAATTATCAAGTTTTCTTCAGTTCGCCTAGGGGGTGTTTGGAGACGATTTTCTAAAAGAGAATTATGGTTCATTCCCTGAGAAAACATACAGCAACTGGGACAAGGACAGAGCAATTGTCTCCCTGGACTATTTAGGGATAATGATGGCTTCTTTAGCCAGATGTGAAGGAATATGCTCAGCAAGATTGATTTTTATAGTTTTGTTGTTGTTTATTTCATGTCGAACAGATATGGTGAGACTCTGTTGGAATATCCCGAGGCAGGATAAATCCTCAATGACTTTATTTGAAATGTCACACAATTTGAAGCAAAATATCATTTTACTATGATTTTCCCTGGGAAGATAGAAAAATCTATCAGTAAATTACTTCTTGGCCAGTGAGTGAGATTCTTTTGCCAGAATTAGGGGATAATGTTGTGTATTTGGAATAAGGAAAAAATAGATCCATGGAGAACCAGGCTTCTCATAGCAAAAGCCAACAGGGTTTTACGGGCAGATTTTGTTCGTTTTTTTCCATTGTACTAGATCAGAGGATTACCTTATGCTGAAATCCCCAAACCTCAACAACAAACACATGATTCCCTCAGTCAGGAGGTGCCATTGGAGGGCAGGGGGAAGCTGTTGATGAGAGTGGAGGGGGAAATTAACAAACCTGTAATATCAAAAATACCTTTTTTTTGACAAAATCTAATTTTACACCCAACATTCTAACTCTTCTACAGAGAATTAAAATGTTGGTATGATGATGACTTGATAAGATCACACAGATAAAATAACCGTTCATCATTTTTCAGGCATAATTAAATACAACAAAAGCAATATTCAAAACAGGTAAGATTAGTACACAATGGATAATTATGTGCATTGAGGTCTTTGTCTCAGAGCAGACAGAGCCTAATTAGACCTTAAGGGACAGTTCCTCTCTTCTCATCGTGAATGCCAGGCATAGCCCATGTTTCCTGAGAAAATCACAGCCTCGTGCCTACTGCTGAATATCATTTAGCTATTCTTTCCAATGCCAGTTTCAACTCTTTCAGAATTCAGTTTTGATTGGTTTGGCCACATTAATGGCATAATACCTTCATTCATAATCAACGTCCCCTACATGAGAAAGATTTTAATTATTCTCAATAGCGACATTCTCTACCCACTTACATCCCCACTCAAACACACTCACAAATATTAAGCTTGGAAGCCGAGTTGAGAAAATTAATTTGGAGTGTTTGTTACTCTCATGAAAAAGAAGTTGCTTCAACTTAACGAATTCAGCAGCAGATTCCCGAACTTCATTACGAGCACAAACTCAATTTCCCTGGAATAACTTGTTATTCGTTCAAATGAAAAGATTCATTCACTCGAAAATGCTGGAGTCAACAATTCTATTTCTTGAGGTCATTCCAATTAATAAAATGAGACATACTTAACAATGCCAAACAGCACGTCTTCCTGCATGCAATTGAAATCATCATTGCTATAGCCTGAACTTCAGTCTTCTGAGCAATATTTTGAGACTTATTTTTAAGTCTCCCCATTTCATACAGTAGACTGTTTTAAAAATGTTATAGTTAACTTTAAACGGTTTCGTTTTTTTACCTCAAGCCTTTAGAGATTTTTCTAGGTAAGCAATAGGTCTAAAAACAGATGTCAATGCACAGCCAATGTGTATTTAAAAAGGAATCCCTACGAAAAGTTTGGCTAAATCTCTATACTGCAAGCTTGTTTTGGGCAATACCAACTATGACTCTGTCTCTCTCCCAGCCTGATCTCAAGTAGCTAACAAGATTCCAGCTCCCTCACAGTAGTAAGCTCTGAGTTCTTCAATCAATCAATGGCATTTATTGAGTTCTTACTTTGAGCAGAGCACTGTACTATACGCTTGGGAGAGGACAATAGAGTTGTTAGACCAGATCCTTGCTCTAAAGGAGCCTATAGCCTAATGGCAAAGACAGACATTAAAAGAAATTACAGGAAAGGGACGCAATTGAGTACAGGGATAGGTTCATCAGTGCTATGGTGTCCTCGCCAGCCCCAATCACGTTCCCTATGTACAAATGGGAATGTTTCCAAACAACCAAAATGTCCAGGTGAGAAATGACTTGTTGAGCTGGAAATGACGATTTCTACCAGGTCCTTCTACTAACTTCTAAATGATCAGGGGGTAAATTCTGGAAAACAAACAGAGGCCAATTGAAACCAAAAATGCTGCAGTATGGGACCATCTCCACAAAGCTTCAGGAAAGCTCTGGCAGCTGCTGCTGTAGAAGTCACTGTGACTAGTCACTGTGACTAGCAACTCTGAGCCGCAAGGAGCCTGCTTCCCTGCTACAGTACCCTCTCGATCTTTGTTTTTGTCTTCGTGTTGTCTTAGTGTTTTGTTTCGTCTCCCCTTATGTGTCTGTCACAGTCCTCTATTCCCCTTTCTATTTTTTACATCGTGAGTCCCCTCAAGGAACAGAGACTGTGTCTAATTCCCAACTGTGTATTCTTTCCCAGTGCTTTGTACAGTGCTCTGAACACAATAAGCACTTAATAATTACTATTATTACTACAGCACCAGAAAACTTAAGTTGGAGAAGTTTGTTTTCATCCTATTTTTGGTATTTCCAATTCTGTGGAAAAGCATAATACCCATAAGTACCTTAGTGCAAAACCAAGTTACTCCTGGGAGTGAGGGTTGGCAACTGTGTTTATTCCATGGGGTCAACCAGAAAGTGTGCAGAGCACCGTACTGAGCACTTAGGCGAGGACAACAGAGTTAGTAGACATGATCCCTGCCCTCAAGGATGGAAAATGAAGGCTTGTGCCTTTACTTCCACCCAAAATTCCCATACACGGCATACGGCTACTGCACTGAAATTAAGTAATCATTCAGTCAGTCCTACACAATCATAGGATATAATTTGCCTACTTGTTCTTTGAAAACAATTTCTTTGCAAGGAAATTTCTTCCATTTATGGACTTGCTGGAGGTCAGGAGCAAGAGTTCTTTTCTTTTCTTTTTTTTTTTATTAGCCTTGGAATGAGAAGAGTGAAGTTGAGACCTCCAGATAGGTCACCGTTAGTTGACTTCGGCAGCTGGCAACAGGCTAGGTACAGACATACATTAAGGCAATGTTCTTGGGATTTTGTCTACATCACAATTCAGGAATAGCATCATTTCAATCCTGTGCTAAGTGGTGGTCCCAACACTGAACTTGGAGCTGGTCTAGTCTTTATCATCTCCAATCAATCAACAGTATTTATGATTATGTCAGTGCAATAGGTGAATACCCATTTTTTAACCGTATTCACCCCACTTGAATAATCTCTTGAGGAACTTGTCATTTCTCGCTCCACTATCATTTCTGAATTGCAATGCTCTGTGGTGACACTGAAGGTGAAACCAGAGTTAGCAGCAGGGTTGATAGGATTCTTTGATGCAGAGTTTCTTTTTCCAGTAATATGGATTAATGTTCTGTAAAAGTTCTCTTAATGCGATGTACTCACTGGGGACTCAAGAAGCATGGGTTGATCTGGATAAATAACCATGGTAATTATGGATAGTAACAAGCATTTGTCACTTTAGCAAGTGAATAAAATTTCTGAAGCTTGAAATATGGGCCTGTCACAATGAACCTTGCCACAACCTGCACCTTAGCAATTTACAAAGTCTTTAGAAGGGACGTGGTATCTGTCATTCGGGTGTTAATGTCTTTGACAAAAACTTTGTCTTTAGGCACTTACAAAACATGGAAAATTAAAAGTATCCAAGTGAGGTGAAAATGAGTTCAGGAAATGAATACTTTCTCCGCCGGCTCCCTATTGTTTTCTGCCTGAAAACTTCACATACTGAAGCTGAAGTAGCCCAACACCAGGAATTAGAGCCTGCTTTTATCCTCCCTAGGGAATTGCGAGGTTTGCGAGCTGTGCTTCAGTCAAGGGGGAGAAAACTCCTGTTGCAAAATGACGCTTCAGTTGGGCACCAGAGGGCATAAAAACACCTTGGAATAACTCAATATTTCAACATGCAGTTCAGTTTGGCCCCTATCTGAGGCCCATAAAACAAGAGAGAGTGGTGGAACGAGTAAAACCACCAGCCCTACTCAGCCAAGATTTGGGTTTTTTTTTTTTTATATAGCATCTGTCACCACAGAACCGGTACTTATTAACAACGGTATTTATTACCATGAATTATGAAAACAAGAAAAGGGAGGGCCCTCCCCTCAAGGGCAAGGTAGCACGTTTGAGAGGGAAGAACAATGCCAGATTGCACAACACAAGATGCAGAACAATGAGTGTCCAACAGAAAAGCTCTCCAGTGGTTGCCCATTCACCTCTGCCTCCAACAGAAACTCCTTAAGAGTGGCTTTAAAGCAATCACCTTGACCCCTCCTACCTTGCCTCTCTGATTTCCTATTACAACCCAGCCCGCACACTTCACTCTTCTAACACTAACCTTCTCACTTTACCTCTATCTCATCTATCTCGCCGCTGACCCCCAGCCCTCATCCTGTCAAGGACTGGAACTCTATTTATTTATACTGATGCTATTGATGCCTGTCCACTTGTTTTGTTTTGTTGTCTGTCTCCTCCCTTAAGAATAATAATGATGATGGCATTTGTTAAGCGCTTACTATGAAGCACTGTACTAAGCGCTGGGGGAATACAAGGTAATCAGGTTGTCCCACCTGGGGCTCACAATCTTAATCCCCATTTTACAGATGAGGTCACTGAGGCACAGAGAAGCTAAGCGACTTGCCCAAAGTCACACAGCTGACAAGTGGTGGGGCAGGATTAGAACTCACAACCTCTGACTCCCAAACCTGGGCTCTTACCACTGAGTCACACTTCTTCTCCTTTCTAGACTGTGAGCCCAGTGGGTGGGGATTGCCTCTGTTTCTGAATTATACTTTCCAAGCACTTAGAACAGTGCTCTGCACACAGTAAGTGCTCAATAAATATGACTGAAGGAATGAACTCCCCCTTCACATCTGACAGATGATCACTCTCTCTCACCTTCAAAGCCTTATTAAAAGCACATCTTCTCCAAAAGGCCATCCCCAGCTAGAGGATCCTAGCTCATTTCCTCTTCTCCCATTCCCTTCTGCATCACCCTTGCACTTCAATTTGTACCCTTTATTCACTCCACCTTCAGCCCCACAGCACTTATGTAAATATCCATAACTGATTCATATTAATGTCTGTCTCTCCCTAAAGACTTTAAGTTCTTTATGGGCAGGAACATGTCTACCATTCTCTCCCAAGGGCTTAGACTCTCTCCCACGCCACTGCTGCCCCAGCAAAGGTGAATTTTGATTTGTAGCCTTCCACTCGCTAGCAGCTGCCCAAGCTAGGAATAGAATGGGTATGCGTCTGCTTGACATTCCCTCTCATAGCCAAAACTGGTAGAGTACTGGAAACTCTCCTGGAGCAATCCTGGAGGGGGTCAGGGGGTGTCTCCTTTCCTAAATGTCTTTTAAAAAAGATTGGCCCTTAATGGCTGGGTTGTCATCTAAATGATTCTGGGTGAAAACACCAAGAGGGGTTTCAATGTCTCCATGCCATGCTCTTTGTGTTCACAATGATCTTTCTTCTTGCTCTTTCTCCCTCCACATCTCTACATCTACGTGACAGGGGTCTGCCTGAGTTGGCTAGGCCACAAAGAGTGGGAGAGCACTTCTTGATTGCGTTGATGTCATCTCCTCCTAAAGATGCTTCTAATAGTGAGCTCCTGCTCTCCAAATTGTATTATGCCTCTTTTCACTTTCAGGAGAACAGCGAAAAGTCAACAAAAGCTAAATCCATATCAGGCTGGGAAAGAGGGAAAGAGAGTGAGTTGAAAAAAAAATCTATGGAACGATTGAATGCATTAGGCTGTCAATACTTCAACCAAAAGCAGACTCAGCCTTTTCTAAATGCTATAAAAGTCTTTAAGACCTCCCTAGCTGAACAAATGAAATGTTAACCTTTCATATGGAAGTGTCATGGTGCTGTTTGCCCAGGAATGAGATAATGATCTAAAGCATGTTTTGGACAGAATGGATAAAAAAGAATGATAGGTTGACTGAACCAAAGGCAGCACGATCTGTGATGGGAGCTCTGACGGGAAATTAGGAGTTGTGCTTCATGAGAGTATTCCTTCCTGACTATCTAACCTCTCTTTGCCTGAGTTGGTTTCCCTGTAAAATGGAGGCTGTAGCTCTACCCACTGCAGGTGTTTTCAAAAGGATGTATGTTAGCAAATTGCCCTTAATATAATCTCTCTCCTCCCTCTCTTATCTCCCATGTTTCTCTTGCACTTGGATTATACCCTTTAAGCATTTGATATTCATCCCACTCTCAGTCTTACGGCACCTATCTGCATAGTTGTAATTTATCTGAATGTGTGTCTCCCCTTCTAAACAGTAAGCTCCTTGTGAGCAGGGAACATTACCACCTCTGTTGTGTTGTACTCCCTCAAGTGCTTAGTACAGTGCTCTGTACACAGTAAACTCTGAATAAATACCACTGGTTGACTGATTCTTCAGTCCCTCTCCTGTAGAGTCTCAGGGGCCAATCCCACTGTTACAAATCCAGGAAACAACAACACAGTTTAGAACCAGAGAACACCTCTTCTGTCCAATGCCATGTGGGACATGGCAATAGTGGGAAGGCAGTATGATGGGGGGCAGTGAGCTTCCACATAATCAGGGCCTGGATTCTCCACCATCTTGCTCCTAGCCTGGACTCTCTAGACTGTAAGCTTCTCTGCTGTATTCTCCCATGCGCTTAGTACAATGTTCTGCACATAGTCAATGTTCAGTGACTACAACTGATTGACTGAAGAGATGAACAGAGACTCTGGCACCATGCAGCAGGCCCCAGAGGACCTCTCTTCACTCTGCCCAGCCTGGTGGGTCCTTCCCCCTTATCTGGATCCGAGGTTCCACTCTGGCTAGGAGAGGGGTGATGAGGAAGTTGGGTTTGGGTAGTGGAGAGAGCACAACTCAAATGCAGGCTCCCCTCAGGCCCTACTAACCTGCTCTCTTTCCCCACTCTGAGATGAACAGATAGATAACAAGCCCTGATTTCAGCGTGATAATCCAGACAAGAACCCGTCCTGGACTGGGGAGTTCTTAGTACAGTGCCAGTGCTTAGTATAGTTGCTGTGTGACCTCAGGCAAGTCACTTCACTTTTCTGTGCCTCAGTTACCTCATCTGTAAAATGGGGATTGAAACTGAGAGCCCTACATGGGACTGTGTCCACCCCGATTTGCTTGTATCCACCCCAGCGCTTAGTACAGTGCCTGGCACATGGTAAGCACTTAAATACCATAATTATAATAATAATAATTATCATTATAGTTTGGGTCACATAATAAGCAATTAACATTTTTTTAAAAAGGGAGGGAAAAGGGGCATATCACATCTCCCCATGGCCCCTGCATAGAAGCCAGAGTTTGGATCTTCCCAAACCAAGCTAAAAATAGGGGTTGGGGCCGCAAGGAATCTATATCTGGTTGTCCAATCCAATCCAATTCCCTGCTGTACTGCTCCCCGATGCCTCACCTTGTCCCAGGCAGACATGGACCCAAGCTTCCATGTGGTAACGGTGGCTGTGGAGCCAGAGCCAGCTGGAAGAGACAATAGTCTGTGTTGGACTCCAAGTTCTCTAAGACGTCTTGGATCAAGTCTCAATTCCAACCACATGACTGCAATTACTATCCATTCGAGAGCTGGTCTATCAGGGGAGGAACCTGAGAAAAGCTCATGGTACTTCTAGACATTTCTCAACTACTGAAAACCTAAACACAGAAGTGGAATTTAATGCACAGGGTCAGAAAAAGGTGAAAGCTAAAACAGAACCATATGTGTACACACGCCTAGATAAGCATGCTTCGATATACACACCAACTACTATAAATATGCAAGCAAAATTCCTGAAATACGCGAAGTTCTGAATTTATGCACTCACAGTTCAGCACACAGAGGAGGACATTCAGTAAGGCTATCAAAGCATGACCAAGAAGAGTGACGCAGGTTTCGTTTTCCTGAATTTAAAACTCCTGGAAGCTTATTGATTGGCTATTATTCCCAATGATTCTGGTTTCCGGGAAGTGTAGCTTCAGGCAGCAGTTACTGCGAGAAGACACTGCCTCCTTCCATTTCATCCCTTGATCTAAATTCCGACTCCAATAGGGGTGGACAATGGGGGCTTGTTTGTTTTCATTATGAGGCTGAAAGGGCTGACTGCATTATATATGTATCAGGTCCTACAGTGTTCGCTGATTTTGTTTTTGATACAAAAAAACCCCAGTAAGCTCCTTGAGGCGTATCGGACGATATCTTTAACACCTACTGCAGTCTCTCAAGAGCTTGGTACAGTATGCCACCCCATTCCATTTCAAATCCTCAGTTATGGGGTTGTGGGTGATAGATTGATTGATAGTAGGTACTCAATAATGGGTTGCTTCTGAATAATTTTTTTTTATGATTTTATAACCACCCTCAAATTTCAATAGGAGACCCTATCGCTTGAGAAGATACCAATTTGCCCTGCCCAAATTCTTGTCTCTAACTTCCTGCCCCTCACCTTCAAAACTATCACTTTTTTGGGGTGGGGGTCAGAAGGTTTCGAAAGGAAAGGGATCAAACCCAAGAAAGGGAGGAGAAGTACCTTTCTTTTTTTCTTAACAACTGCTTCATGGAGACGAGGAGAAGGGAGGGTGGAGAGGAGAGGAGGGGAGTGATGAGAAGAAGAGCTGCATTTTGTTGCCCTCCACCTTCCTTTTGTCTGGTCACATGGCAAACCGTCTGTGAATGTGGATTACTGTGTCACCCAATTTAGACCTGTAGTGGATCGTAATTCACTGGCCGAGTGCTGGGTCTTTTTAATATAGTGCAGAATCTGCTCCGCTGTCTGGAACAACACATAACTTATAAAGTAGCTAATGTCTTAGACAGATGTTAGGTCAAAGCTGATTCGTTTTCTTTCAAAAAGTTACAGATACAGATACGGTACCCAAGCCGTGAAGCTTTGGGAGGAAAATGCAATGTCTGCAGACACTCTTAGTTTTCGAGGTACAAACCAAGAAAAAATTCTGCCTCATCTCAATCTGCCACTTGGGAGCAGAAAGGAAAATTGAAAATTATTTTCACAATTAGCTACCAGAACACAGTGTTTTTTTACATTAAGGGATTACAATCAAAAATAGTTCTTTTGTCCTAGAGGAAATAAGAGATAGGTGTTTCAGGTTCTGAGCATCTGGTTTCTGTTTCCAACATTCTTGTACTGTGAGAGTTATTATGTACTAGTTTCTTGAGACTGAAAACAAATGGCCTATGTTGTCCAAATGAAAAGCTGTGTGAAAGTAGACTTTCCTTGAAGCTCCAGTTATTTTCAGAACTTCTGTAAAATCCAGTTCCACTTATTTTTGGAGCTTTCTGTTTCAACTTAGCCTCAGGTCAGGAAATAGGAGGGCAGAAGCAGTGATTGTCCAGCTCTGCCTGCATAGGGATAATTCACCATCCAATGAAAAGCAATCACCTTTCAGTGTCTTCTCTAGTTATGGTTTTTCTAGAGAAAGTATTTGATATAAAAAACAAAAAAAGACCTAAAACACACAACGAACTTTTCTGGTAACATTTCTGGGAGATAGTAGCCTGTCCCATTAGCCTTGAAACAGTAAAGTTCAGATTCAAAGAAAATAAACAAAATGGTTTCAAGGAGGAATAAGAGCCGCTAATCTTGTACAAGAGCTGCTATCTTGAAGCACACAGTATAAGATCAGAATATGTCATTAATATTCCAAATTGGAAACAAGAAATCATTCTTTTAATGGGTTTAACCTAATGCCTGTCCTTGATTTTTTTTTTCACTGCAAAATGGTAGAATTGCTCCATTGTACTAGGCTATGATCATTAGTGAAAGTATGGTGGTGAAGTCATGGGTAATGCCTAAACTCAGAATTGCTAGGAAATTTGATTTTCAGAGGCATACCATGCTTAATACTGAGGTCTGATCTGAGAGCTTTGAAAGAGTACGTTTCAACTCCTCTTTCGCTATAGTAAGTATCTTATCATGAGAGCCACGGAATCAAACCTCGAAGTGCTTAGAAGGTTACAACCATGTGAATTAAAGGCCTTAACCCTGAGTTGTTCAGTTTGTCAAGTTGAACATTATTGTTTAATTATGGAAGACTTCCCTAAATGCCTTGAGAGGAGGTCCACAGCAGCTAACTGACTACCAACACTACGAGGCTTCTTATTTTCCCTTTTTTTTTGACACTTTTACTGTAATATGGGGTAATGGAGAATAACCTGAACTTGTTTTGATTGGGTGCCTCCCTTTTGGTTTCTTGACTGACAACAACTGAAAGCAATTTTGTTAACTTCTCTGTTGCCCTTCCAAATAAATGGAGGTGTTTCTTTTTCAGATGCAGTGATGTTGAACATAGAATACTATTACATGGATTTACTGCTCTGGTTTTATTGTAATTATTTCTGTATGAAAATGACTGCAGTTTCATATGTGTTCCTGGAAAATTGATAAGAAAGCATAAAGGATATTTCAAAATTTGGTCTTTTGGAGAAAATCAATCAATGACATTTTACTGAGCTCTTGGGAGAGTGAGATACAATAGAGCTGGTAGACATGTTTCCTGCATATTGTGTTTTCCAGGTTAAGAAGCATCAATCGATGCTACAGTTGTGCCATCTTGAATATGGCACATTAGATACTAGCTTTCCCATAAAATCCCTCTTCTACCCAGTCCTTTTTGCTAAAGAAATTTAGAATCTTATTGGACAAAATATTTTAAGTGCCTTCCTCTTAGTCTTGAATTGATTTCGGCTATTGAAAAATCATTTAGCTCTTGTACTGTGTAAAAGATTTCCTAATTTATTATTCTCTTCTTTCATGTTATCTTTGCTTCCACTCTTTCCCTCAGGGACCCTCTCTGCACATCTGAATCTCTACCATGTAGAGGGGTGGAATACAGAAAAGCACATAGCACTCTGGAATCTGAGTGCCAGTGGACAGAATATTCATTCTAAAAATATCAGTCATCCCTCCTACTTAGAATGTAAACTCCATGTGGGTCGGGGCTGTGACCATTCTGATTGACCTGACTCTACCCCAGTGCTTGGAACAATTCTTGAAACATAGTAAGCACTTGACTGCAGTAATGAGATGATGACACTAATAATAATAATAATAATAATATATGTCCAGTGAAGTAAAAAGACAGTAAGTGACAATTAGTAGCAAGAAATAATTGGACTCTTTTTTGGACTACATACAAAATCCGGCATCATCGCTTTCTTTTCTTTGGATGGAAGTTTCAACGGGAGTACAAAATGTCTTAGAGCACTGGCATTAAAAAGGTTTGAGAGTTTTTCTTCCTGAAGATAAAGTACATTGTTATCCTTTAAAAATGAGTTTTTATTAGTGGTCAAATAATAACAATAATAATAATAATATAAAAAACACTAGTATTTAAGTGCTACCATGTGCCAAGCATCATACTAAGCACTAAGGTAGATACAAGATAATCAGGTTGGACATAGTCTCTGTTCCACACGGGACTCATGGTCTAAGTAAGAAGCCTTCTACTGTTAAACCTGGAATGGCTACATTGAAATGGGGAATTGAAACACAACTCCAAATGATTCAGGACAAAAGACTTTATGGGGTTATTTGATTTGAATAACACAGTGCCAACTACTTTTTTTCCTTCCCCAAGTGATCTTTGTTAAGCACTTGTTATGTGTCAAGCCCTATTCTAGATGGTGGAGTAGATACAAGATAATCAAGTTGGACACAGTCCCCATCCCACTTAGAGCTCACAGTCTAAGTAATTTAACAAACAGGGTAACTGAGTCACAGAGAAGTTAATTGACTTGCCCAAGGTCTCAAAGCAGACAAGTGGCAGAGAACCCAAGTCCTCTGAATCCCAGGCCCCTGCTCTTTTCACTAGGCCATGTTGCTTCTCTACTCTGTTTAGAGTAACTGGATAATATAAAAATCACTGAAGTGCTATGTAGGGAAAAGGGCTATTATTTCCAGTGACTTCTAAACAATCTTCGATGACAAACTAAGTTTTATTTAATGAGAGACATGGGCACTGTTGAAAACAAGACATTTTCAAAAAGATTCCTTACACCTCCACTGTCCTGAACTTATAATAGGCCCTTATTCACCCACATAAATTCAGATGGCTTTTATGCTGCTCCGACTGCTTTTTATTCCTTGAGATAAATTCCGCTGAATTTACATCCACATATGTCATGTAATCTTGTTACTGTATTTTCTGCTATCCTAAACACTTTTAGGGAATTTGTGTCTGAAATTGATGATTTTCTTTTCATGGATTGTACTGCAGGAATCCCCTCTCGGGACTGCACCTGGAGAGTTTCCAGTACTCTACCAGTCTCCGCTATGGGAGGGAGAGTCAAGGCAGAGGCCTACCCAATCCATTTCTAGCTTGGGCAGTGGCTAGCGAGTAGAAGGCAATCTGCTACAAGTCAAAACTCACCTATGCTGGGCAGCAGTGGTGTGGGAGAGAGACAAGGGTGGGGACTTAAGTTTACTGTGAGGAAGAAGACAATGATTAACTAAGAAAACTCTGTGGATACACTATCAGAACAATGCAACTGCAGGTGGGGAATTCTGGGACAGATATGTCCATGCTGTCGCTATGGCTCAGAAATGACACAACAGCATAAGACAAGACAAAACTGTAACAATATCTGCTTGCTACAACTACAAGCAAATGATGAACAAACTGTGTGACCTCTGTGCGATCTCTGGCAAGTCACTTAACTTCTCTCTGTGCCTCAGTTTGCCCAACTGTAAAATGAGGGTACCTGTTCTTCCTCCTACTTGGACTCTGTGCCCCATGAGGGACAGGAACTGTGACTGACCTAATTAACCTGTACCTACCCCAGGGCTTAGGACAGTATTTGACACATAGTAAGCGCTTAACGAGTACCATAAAAAAGAGTTTCTAAGACCTTGTATGTGCATAAATACATCCAATTTTTTAATGGTAATTGTAAGGCACTTACTATGTACCATCATCATCATCATCATCAATCGTACTTATTGAGCGCTTACTGTGTACAGAGCACTGTACTAAGCGCTTGGGAAGTACAAGTTGGTAACATATAGAGACAGTCCCTACTCAGCAGTGGGCTCACAGTCTAAAAGGGGGAGACAGAGAACAAAACCAAACATACTAACAAAATACTACCAGGCACTGTATTAAAGGGTAGAGTACATACAAGTTGATTAGGTTGGACACAGTCCTTGTCCCTAATAGGGCTCGCAGTCATAATCCCCATTTTACAGATGAAGTAACTGAGGCACAGAGAAGTGACTTGTCCAAAATCATACATCATAAGTGGTGGAATCAGGATAAGAACCCAGGTCCTCTGACTCCAAGGTCTGTGCTCTTTTCACATGGCCACGCTGCTTCTCTAATTGTGCAAATGAGTGAATTTACTCATTCCCCTCCCATTAGTAACTGCACTATGGAGGGAAATAATTACCAAGCCAAAAAGACTTTGGAGACGGAAATAGGGATGGAGGTGGAAGGGTTAGGAGGGAAAGGTTGACGGGACAATTTCTTTATACTTTGATGCGGATCTATTACCTTTACCATTCCCCTGAAAACTCCGAGATCTGATGTGCAGCTTATTTTTGAAAACTGCAGCAAGGTCAAGACAGACAGAGACAGTTATTTTTGTAACAACAATGAGCTGCAGAATGGTCATGTTATCTAAATATCTCCCATTACATGCAGACAATTCAGCTCAGGCTGTTGAAAGACTTGTTTTTATTAGCCTCGACATGGTATTGTAAAGATTCAGGGCTGGGAGGATTGCAAAACAGATTTGAGGTGGTGTTTTCAACAGTGCCACCACAGTGACCATGAGTCTAGTCCCGTGGAATGTGGCAGGTAACCACAAGCTATAATTCTGGCAATTACAGTGATATTTTGAGAGGCTGGATGACTGTGGTGATTTTTTTTTTCTATTCCTTGCTATGGTCTTCCTTTAAAGTTAACTGTTTGATGCTGCTTAGTTTGGCTACAATACATACTAAACTCAAATTGTGAAATTAGTTGAATCACGGAAATAGCGAATTTGCTTATTATTCACATTTTAAATGGCATTGCAATATTCCTAAGGCTTTGACATCTTACTACTTTATGGATCATGTTCACATACTTTCTCCCGGTTCACAAGTATAATAATAATAGTTACGGTATTTGTTAAGCGCTCACTATGTGCCAAGCACTGTTCTAAGTGCTGGGGTAGATCCAATGCAATCAGATTGGACACAGTCCCTATCCCACATGGGGCTCATAGTCTCAAACCCCATTTTCAGATGAGGTAACTGAGGCAAAGAGAAGTTAAGTGACTTGCCTAAGGTCACACAGCAGACAAGTGGCAGAGATGGAATTAGAACCCGGGACCTCTGATTCCCAAGCCCGTGCTCTTGCCACGAGGCCATGCTGCTAGCATGAGTATCGATCCATGGATAGATTCTAGTGGAGCACAATTAAGTTGGACCTAGGCAAAAGCTAAGACTTATACAATTCAACTAACCGGCAATACAACTAGGCAAATCAATCACCAATCAACTGTATTTATGAAGCTCCTGCATGCAGAGCACTGTGCTAAGCCTTCAGTAGAGTACAACAGGAGTGAAAGACACGTTCTTTGACCTCAAGGAGTTTACAATCTATTGGGGGAGACTGACAGACAAAAAGAATTTATAAATAGAATGAACAGAGAGAAGAAGAAAGATAAAATAGGTAGTACAAATTTTCAAGATGAGTTAACAGAATAAATATTTCTACATCCACAAGTGCCGAGGATGTGGATTCATTCGATCGTATTTATTGAGCGCTGTGTGCAGAGCACTGTACTAAGCGCTTGAATAAATACATGTAGGCTAAGTATAGATACTGGGTTGCCAGGATGAATAAAGCTTTTAGAGGAGGTGGGATTTTAGGAGGATTTTGAAGATTGGGAGAGTTGCTGTTTCCAGAAACTTGTATACATCAATATTGCCAGGAGACATTAATGACAGAACAGTTTAGAACGTGGCAAAGAGGAGTGGTTTGTTCTCCTTTGGCAGAATATTGGGAGGATTTCAAGGAGGAGATTCCTGAACAATGACAGGTACTGCATACGGTAATGCCTCTGTATGAGAAAGGACTTTTTACATGCACACTTGGTTGCATCCGTCTTTTTAGCTACACTCACTTGCAGCATTGTTTTCCGATATGTATACATATAGGTGCATGTATACAAACACCTTCCAGAGGAACTGAATTTGTGTGCATGTGTACACATACACACGTATGCCTATGCACAATCACACACATTCAGTTCCTCCAAAGCTGTGTAAATATGCATTTCGTTCCTACAAGAGGATGGGAGAAATAAGATCTGATTTCCTAATAAAGTGAGTGTGTTTGAATATGGCATATCAGTGTCAGAAGAGTTGTGAGCATGCACACGGCATCACACTCTGTAAATACTAAAATCTGTGTCTTCCATAATATTGTGCTCTGCAAGAATGCAACCCCTTCTGCGGTAGGAGGGCTAGATGGTTGTGTGTTGGGCGGGGGGGGGGGCGTATATGTGCATGTGCCGCATGTACACATAAGTGAAAGATTGTAAGAAAAGTGATAGTGGGCATCACTGCAGTATTTAGTTCCTCATATGTATGTTTTTGAATATACTTTGGCAACCAAGTGCTAATTAGAATCAGTAAAATTATATTGGAGGGTTTTACACTTAGCCAAGAGAGTGTGAAAAGCCAGAAATCATTCTTGGCCCTCCATCTTCATTTTATTCATTCTATGGATCAGTTACCACCTAGCTGATATTATTTGGAAAAAAAAACCCCTGTCATTTACAAGACAGAACATAATGGCTCCCTAGGAGATAATATGATCTGCCATGGCAGTGAACCACAGAATAAAGCTCTGAAATTTATTGTGTCAGAGAGCTACAGGAGAAGATTACTGGATCCTGATAACATGAAATCCCTACATATTTCATCCCTTCATTTGAAATGAAGTAGTAAAATAATGAACAGATGGGCATTTCATGAAGACAATTCACTTCAAAGTTTTTTCTAAACTGTAACCTAATGGAAAGGCCAAAGACCGGCAGTCAGGAAACCCAAGTTCTAATCTCAGCAGTGCCACTGGTCTGCTGTATGACCTTGGATAAGTCAGTTAAACTCTCTGGGTCTCAGTCTTCTTATCTGTAAAATAGGAAGATGAAACCAGCTCTCCTGAAACCGTTAGGTGTGATCGCCATATGGGCTAGAGACTTGAGTGTGAACTGATTATCTTCACTCTACCCCAGTACTTAGCACTGTGCTTGACACCACAGTACACAATTAATAAATTATTCAGTTCAGAGTTTGATGAAGCCCATGGCATTTTATTTGATAAAATCAATTTTAAGGGAAAATCATTCTGTGGCATTACCCCTTAAATATCAAATGTCCTCAAAGAAGGGAAGAGCTTGCAACCCAGTTAGAAAATTAGATGAATTTATCTTCATATTGATCTACTCCATGTTCTAAATTTTACCAAATGTTTACTTCCCAATTTATCACCTATGCATTTAGTAAACCTAATTAGTCCTCTACAGTATTATTTCAGAACTACTGTACTTTCCTCTAAGTAGAAAGTGACATCAATTTCTCAATGCATCTAGTTTCTCAGAAGTACAAACACTTCAATAGCTTTAATGGAGTTTAATCAAGAGACCTGACAATTAATTTGGGGTGGGGGGGGGGGCATATCTGATTTAGACCTTCAACAAAATCTAGTGCTTCCTTCTTAGATACAGGTTTATGTAGGAAAGCAATGTAGTTGTATAACTGAAAAGAAAGTAAAAGTTGAGAAGCACGAAGTGATATTCAAAGCGTAAGCTTCCTTTGGATGGAAATTAAGTTGTACTGTCTTTCTGAAGTCGATTCTACCACCTAATTAAGTGACAAATTGAGAAATAAAATTTCAGGTATCTTCAATGAAATTAGAAAAGTGCAGACCATCATTAAGTCTAAAAATAAAAGATCAGTTAGCTGATTAGAAAAGTAGACAAGACTAAGAAACAGCACTACTGGGTTACTTTAGCAGGAATTTGGATATACTTCCCCATATTTTATGTGAAATTTTGAGAGTTTAGTGTAACTGATGTCTCCTGCAAACCTGGGACACTGTGACCCACTGATAGTGTGACATTAGTATAATTTTTGCAGGATATCATTCCATAGGTATTTGTCCCCTGCCTTGTAATAATAATGATATCAGTAATAATAATTATGATACTTGTAAAGTGCTTATCAGTTTGGAAACAGTCCCTGTCCCATGTGAGGCTCACAGTCTCAATCCCCATTTTACAGAAGAGGTAACTGCGGCATAGAGAAGTGACATGACTTCCCCAAGGTCAAATAGCAAACAAATGGCAGAGCCGGGATTAGAATCCAGGTCCTTCTGACTCCCGGGCCTGTCCTCTATCCACTAGGCCACACTGCTTCCCTACTAGTTACTACTCAATTAAATGATAGTGCCTTATTATGGAAAATTAGGGTCATGAAAAACAATGAGTTGATTCAAATTTGAATCTCCAAATGATATAGTTATTTTTGAGAGACGCTAGCTCATATGCCTAGTTTAGGTCCCAACCACTTAACACAGTGCTTCATATACAGTAGATGTCAATAAATACCATTCAATCAATCGTTCAATCGTATTTATCCTACTGTGTGCTGGGCACTGTACTAAGCGCTTGGAAAGTACAATTCAACAATAGAGACAATCCCTGCCCACACTGGGAACAGACTGACCGACTGAATAGTGCGATTCTTTTTTTTTATGGTAACTGCTAAGCACTTACTTTGTGTCAGACCCTGTACTAAGTGCTGGTGGAGATACAAGATTATCCGGTTGGACACAGTCCCTGTCCTACCTGGGGTTCACTCACTAAATCAAAGGGATTTAATCCCCAATTTATAGATGAAGCAACTGAAGCACTGATAAATTAAATGACTTGCCCAAAGTCACACAGAAGGCAGTTGGTGGAGCCAGAATTATAACCCAGCTCCTCTCACTCCCAGGTCCATGGTCGTTCCACTGACCATGCTGCTTCTCTTGGTTCATTTGGTGGTCTCTTTGGTCGGAAGGTCAACAAAAGACAGGCGGTGTGGAAGAATGAAGTAGATTTCAAAACATTATCAAAGGAAGTACAAACAAGTAAATGAAGGTGCTGTAGGGTGTTTTCAGCAGGTGCCAGTCACAGAAGTCTCATGAGAGAGACATTTAGCACTCTTAGAACAGCCCAAAAGTTCTTATTCATAATTATTCCCCATCAATGAGTGTCCTGTGATTGGTTGAATCGCTAAAGGAGAAGTGATGAGAAGCTAAAGAGTCAAGTTCTTGTGGCTCCCAGATCTTCATGGCTGGAACCCAGGCTCATATCATCATTAGTCAGTGATTGGAAAAAAAAAAAAAAGGAGTGTACTATAAGCTCCTTATGGAGAGGGAATGATCTTTCCAACTTTATTATACTGTTCTTTCCCAAACACTAAGTAGAGTTCAAGCATTCGGTAAATACATTTGACTGACTGGGAGAAACACACTGAGCATGAGATTTATCAGTCAATCAAACATATTTACTGCCCAAATCCTCTCAGTCTCCTTCTCGTTCCAAGATCTTTAAGTGACAACTGAATCTTAAGCCAAGACACAAAACTGAATTGGGGCTGCCCATTGTTCTCATTAACATGCGTATGCCTATCAGAAGAATAATTGCTCCACATAGTATTTCCTGGATTGATTCCTATAAAATGAACTGCTCCAAAAATGGTCTATTTCTAAGTGGAATACGGGGGCCAGCAGAAGACTCTGATTGGAAAGCAGCTAATCAGAATCTATCAAGCAGGAAGAAAGCATTGTCTGAGAATGTTTTCAGCTAGAACACATTTGAATGCAGAGGACCACATACCTGGAAGATTATTTGTCAATTCAATTCTTTAGGATCAATTGCAACCCCAAGGATATCTTTGTAATCCAAAATTCCACAACAATGTGGATGGTTTCCCTACTGCAGGTGACCATAAATGTCATTAGTATTCATTTATGTGAGCTTCTACTAACCACGGTTAATTCCCCAATATTTTCTTGCAGACTGTCTCACTAAAGCCAGGATGTTGATAGTGGTATAAGACAAAAAACATGCATCACAGTATGCCGAAGTATAATCCTACCCTCAGGTTGGAAACTTTGAAAATAATAAACTCTGAATTTGCATATGGTTTCATCTGAATAGCAATACATAAGAAAATGGGAAATGCTACACTGGATCAGAATAGAGTCCATTCTGCATAGAATTCAGTCTCTGACAGAATGCTTGGAGGGAAAAATGTAATAACTGTCTCTTTCTTGGCATCCATCCTTATAGTTAGGGATGTACAGAACTCCTAAAAACCCTAATAATTCATGATGAATCTATCACCCATTAATTTCTCCAAACCCTTATACTGACTCTAATGAAATTTTCTGCCTGCACAACTTCCTGTGACAATGAATTCCATATACTGCCATTGTGTGAAAACCTTCTTCTTTTTGTCTCAATTCTACTTATTCAAGCTGTAGGAGTTTGTCATTTGAGCATTTGGCAAACAGTAATTTTGTATTTGCTTCATCCACATTCTTCAAAATTTTACAGTTGTCCATCCAGTCTCCAAAGATTTTATAGACTTCAATTAATTTCTCCTTTTAGACTCCATCATTCTAGACTGAAAAATCCTGGTGTTTTTTTTTTTCGTTGTTGTTTGTTTTTTCCCCAGCTGATTTTCATATGAAAGTTACCTCATCTTCCAAAAACTTTACTGTTCCTTCTCGGTATCTTTTCTAGTTCTAGTCTGTCCAACCTCGATCTGACCACCAGAAATGCATGTAGTATTCTGGGATGTATATAGCATTGTTTTAAATAATGCTTTATAACACTCAGTATTATTTACTTTCATAAACAGTTTTATTCATGTTATAATATAGTAAAGTTGTTCTGCCTTCAGTGAGCACTCAGTAAATATCACTGATTGATTGATTCTCATTGAGAAGTGTAGTCATCATCACATGTGCAGGATTTTAGTCGCAGTGATTTTCAACCAAGAGCTGGCAAGTTTGAGTCACAAAATAAGGGGTCTTTCATCCAGAATGATGGGGCTTGGGTTTTTAAGGATCAAAAAAATCTGAGTGACAGAATTGATTACAGTGCTAGAGGTTCACACAGCAGCACTGTCATTTTCTCATCCAGGCCAGCTATCTTCCTGCTGAGACCAGAATATGAGGGAATGGAGGGCAGGGATCAATAAATCAATCAATCATATTTATTGAGAGCTTATTGAGTGCAGAGCCCTGGACTAAGGGCTTGGGAGAGTACAGTATAACAGACCCATTCCCTGCCCACAACAAGCTTACAGTCTAGAAGGGGAGACAGACATTAATTTAAATAAAAAGTACTTAAGTGCCATGGAAAGCACAATCAAGTAGGACACAATCCCTGTCACCCAAGGGGCTCACAGTCTAAATTCAACAGTTATAGAAAAGCAGTGTGGACCAGTGGAAAGAGACCAGACCCGGAAGCCAGAGGACTTGAGTTCTAAACCCAGCTCCTCCACCTGGTGCTGGGTGACTCTGGGCAAGTCATTTAACTTATTTGTGCCTCAATTCCCTCATCTGCAGAATGGGGAGTCAATCAATGGCACTTATTGAGTGCTTACTCTGTGCAGAGCACTGTACTGAGTATTTGGAGGTACAATGCAACAGAGATGATAGAAATGTTCCCTGCTCACAGTGAGCTTACAGTCTAGATGGCGAGGCAGATGGCAATAGATATAAACAATTTATAATATATAATTTATGGAGATGTTCATAAGTGCTTGCCTCAGAGAAAGGAGAGCTCAGGAAGGAACTTGGTGGTTGGTTTGGGAAGCTTTGGGGAAAAAAGATTCACCAAAGTCACCTTGGAGGTAAAACTCTCTACCACCAAAAGGCAGTTGTGTTTTCCCACCACCTCACCCTACCCATTCCTGGACCCTGCAAATTCCATACCCCAATGCCAGGGAAAGGGGAATCCAGTTTCTTAAACTCTAGTCAAATATCTCCAGGAGACAGCTTGAACAATATTCTCAGACGGCATCTGAGGTGATTCTCCAACATAGCCAGCCCAAATGTTCAAGCCTGCCTAGCAATATTATATACCTGTTTGAGAGAGAAAATGCTTTTCATCTCCATTTTACAGATGAGGAAACTGAAGCAGAGAGAAAGGAAGTGACTTACACAAAGTTGTGTAGCAGGTAAGTAGCTGAGCAAGGATTAAGAACCCAGGTCCCCTGATTCCCAGGCCTCTGCTCTCTCTAGAATGACATCCAGGATGCTTAAATGCTTGTTTTGAAGGCAGTTTCCACCCTTCCTCCCACGCTACCCAGAACCTCCATGACATTTAACTGTCCATTCCACCAGCCTTGTTGGGGTGGGTTCAACGTTTTTAATGATCTCAAAGAAAACCACTTCAGTTTATTTGAAAGCTTAGGCTTTTAGCATCGCTTGAGCTGACACAGAACCAAATGCTATCACTTAGATCTGTGGGGAGTCATGACACAGTTTATACTTGAATATGAGACTGTATTCTCCAGATAGATCTTGAAAGAGTTCATTCATCTCACATGTGTGGATGATTTTCTGCCAGGGAATATTCTACTCCCTCAAGTCAACACCTGATTACTAACGGAGGCATGGAATCTTCATCCCAGGAGATCTTTAAAAGAGGATAAACGGCCTGGATGATTTAGGCATTCGTTTACCTGGAGACTAGCTGAGAAGGCAGAATATTTCTTGAGGTGGCTCCCTGCTCAATAATTCTTCTGCAAAGCCCACTATAAATCACAGTGCCTCTGTGTGTGTGTGTGTGTGTGTGTGTGTGTGTGTGTGTGTGTGTGTGTGTGTAGAAAATGTTTTAAAATGAGATACGGAATGAGTGGGAAATTGTTGCTTCTGTTTGTGAATTGGGAGTGCTTTTAACCTATTATAATTGAGTACTTATCAATCAAGCTGCATCTGACAGCTTTTCCATTAGCTTCAATCAATCAATAGCTGTGAGCCTGCTGTTGGGTGGGGACCGTCTGTATATTTTGCCAACTTGTACTTCCCAAGCGCTTAGTACAGTGGTCTGCACACAGTAAGCGCTCAATAAATACAATTGAATGAATGAATGAATGAATTTACTGAGCGCTTAATGGAAGCAGGACACTGTACTAAGCACTTGGGAGAGGACAATATAACAGAGTTGGTAGACACGTTCCCTGCCCACAATGATCTTACAGCCTAGAGGTACTAGATTGGAAGCTCCTCAAGGTCAGGGGTCATGTGTTCTTTTGTATTTATTCACAGAGCTAAGCAATTGGCTCTCTACAAAGCTGGAGGTCAAGAAATACTGTGATGATGATGATGATGATGATGATAGAGAGGGAACAGGTCTATCCCTGTTTTTCAAGGCAAAGGAGAGATGTCTGCCAGGATTTCAATTCTCCCAGAGAAGAGACAACTGGAGGGGAGTCACACAGATCTCTTTGGTGAAATCAATCCCTGCCAGAATGTACCTCAAGAGTTTCTGCCAACAGTCCTGTATATGAACTGCCTGTTCTACACACAGTTGGGTAGGGACTGTCTCTATATGTTGCCAATTTGTACTTCCCAAGCGCTTAGTACAGTGCTCTGCACATAGTAAGCACTCAATAAATATGACTGATGATGATGATGATGATGCCCAAAAAAAAGGAGGTGAAGAAGCAGTTTACTGTTGCTTACTACACATCTCTGCACGATCTTGAAGTGATGGGCTTAGTACAGTGCTCTACAAATGGTGAGCACTCAACAAATATGCTTGAATGAACGAATGCCCAGAGGAAGGAAAAATTACTGAAACATCTGGTATGAGGAGATATTTACTTGAGGAAAACAGTCTCCTTGGACGCATGGAAAAGCCTGGATTTATATGCTTCAGTTAATTTAGGGAAGCGGTAAGGCCTAGTGGAAAGGAAATAGAGTTGGATGACCTGGGTTCTAGTCTCTGCTCTGCCACTAAAGCACTGTAATACCTTGGATAAATAATTAACCTTTCTGAGACTTAATTTCCTCATATGCAAAATGTGGAGGAGATTGAGAGTTGTGTCTGATCTCATAACCTAATGTATGTCTTTTCCATAGTTTAGCGTGTAGTAGGAATATAATAAATGCCATATTTACTCATTCATGGGTATCACTTCAAAAATATCCCCCTCCCCCTAAACTTTAAGCTCATTTTGATTAGGGAGCATGTCTGTGGATAATAATCCCAGCTCCACCACTTGTCTACCCGGTGACCTAAGGGAAGCCAATTCACTTCCCTGGGCCTCGGTTACTTCATCTGTAAAATGGGGATTGAGATTGTGAGCCCCACGTGGGGCAGGGATGGTGTCCAACCCAATTTGCTTGTATCCACCTCAGTACTTAGTAGAGTACCTGGCACATAGTAAGTGCTTAACAAATACCATAATTATTACTGTATTGCACTTTCCCAAGTGCTTAGCAAACTGCTCTGCACATAGTAATTAGCTCAATAAATACCACTGATGATGATGATGATAAAAAAAATCCCTTAAAACACAGGTACAGAATGAAAAGTCTTATTTAAGATTTCTTGGTCTGATAACTGAACCTTGGATTTTTAACATAAGTTTTTGATTTTTTTTGCTGATTTTGAGATTATGGCTATGAGTGGGTATGCTGTTGAGAAGACAGCATCTCTTGCATAGCAAATTCAAGAAAATATAGTAGTTCATCATGTCTGGCCTCGACAATAAGTGTGAGCTTTGCTGAGAAACAAGTAGGTAAAAGGAGAAAGGTACGCCCAGAGGACACGTGCTTGAGTTGATTTTTGTTGTTGAAGGGAAAATGAATTCTAAGTGTCCCAAAATAAATCTTGTAATAAAAGTGAATATAATTGGTCATTAAGGAAAGTAAACAAAGCACAAGTTTTACAAGATTCATATCTCTGAAGAGACAGCAGTTAGTGTGCTCTATCATTCAGTTCACTTGAGAAAAGGAAGGAAGAGAGATGACATAGTCTCCTTCAGAATGAAAGGATAAGAGTGGCAGTATACACACAGAATAGGACAGGAAGTCGAATCTGATAAACAGAACTGCCTCCAATCACAATAAAAAAGGAGAAAATAAGCTTATTCTATTTAATCCAATTGTATTTGGAAATATACCTGGTTCAGTTAAACACTTGCAACCCTAGTAACAAAGAAAACTTTGAGGAAATTTTTATAAAAAAACATGAATTTAAGGACACAGTGTCCAACCATCTTTGTTTTCCATCTCGGGTGAATGGTAAGGAAGAAATTGCCAAAACTAGTGCAAAGTTTCTGCTATTCACAGGCTCTCTACTGGTCTCTTTCAAGGGCAAAACATATGGAAATAGGCCCCAGGAAACAGATATCAGATTAGAACAGGAAGTAATTATTCAGCAGGAAAGTTGCAGGAAACGGTTTGTTTTTCTGTCTTCTCTGGTGTTCCTTCAGTTTTGGGGACATCAGCAGTAATTTAGGAAATAGATTTGAAATTGCAGGGCAGAGACTGTTTATATAGCATTGACACTAAATGTCACTCATATCATATTTACCTTGTAAGAGCCAATATTATACAAAGTTGCAAGCCATTTTATAGGAAGCTGTCTGTCAAAATCTATAGGAATGATACCGACTTTTGCAAAATACACCAAAGAGGAAAAACATGCTCTCTAACTGCATAACTTCTTTTAAGGCCCAAGTTTCATGACCCGATAAAAAGGGATTATAAAGACATGGTGTTCTAAGGGCTACAAAAACCTATATTACAAACCAAATACATTTAGTTTGGCCAGAACACTGACAGAAAGTGAGGGTGCATTTGCCTGGCAATGTGAACTTGTTGTATGTAGGGAATAATAGTAGGAGTCAGAGTATTTATTAAGCACTTACTAGATGCAAAGCACTTTACTAAGCACTCAGCACTCTGTGTTCAGAGCACTGTATTAAGTGCTTGGGAGAATAGAATATAATAATAAATAGATATATTTCCTTTCCCTGGAGGGCTTAAAATCTAAGAGTAAAGGTGGGGGGGTGGTTGACATGTAATGAAAGAAGAACAATATAAAGGACAAGGAAGACATTGCTCACGAAAAGAGCTGTGGGGTATCAGGCTCCTCACAACACATGCCAACAGTCACAGAACGCACAACTATGTCCACAACGGAGACCTTCTCAGCATTCTAAAAGACACTGCGATGTTGGAAGAAACGGCTTGTGTGAATACAAATGACATGAGGACAGTGTGCACGATTTCCTCAACGAGAGGTTCTGTGAGAACGTCACCCTGCCATTTCAGATCTTCAAGAAGCACTCGGAGGGGAAATCTTGTCAGAACAAAACTTCGAGATTAGATTCATCCTAAACGGCATATGAAAGATTTTGCTCGTGAGAGAATGATTTCCTATGCCAGACACTTGAGATGTAGTAATCTGACATCTCATAAGCCACAAATTAAATCCACTTACAAAGCAACAATAGCAGCAAATAAAACTAATCGACCAGAAAAATCCCTTAATAGCAATGCCTCATACCTCTATTTACACCTGTTCACTTTATCACTGAGTCACATTATGAGTCACAAGATAAAAATCCAGTTTGGTAGAGTACAATGTACGGGACTGGCTAGCAATATCACCAGTTTGCCTGACATCCTTATGGATGTTTTGCTTGGATGTTTCCCATCCATCCTGGCTTGGTTGTTCATTTATCTTTTGAGTTGCCCTCATTATTATTCTAATGGATGCTTCCAAGGTAACAGGAAAGAGTGAGACTTGAAGGATTTCATTATTCTACTGCTCTCATAACTGAGCATAAGGGGGAAAGTCCAAGTAAGTCATTTTGAACAATGCATTTCCTGTTGAACAGGAATTCGTTTTGTTCCTTGGATTGTTTGTTTCACCAAGTCAGCCAGTACCCTAGGTTTTGCCTAATGAAATACACACTGCCCCTAGATCACATTCTAAATATACTATTCAGGCATCACTTAGGCAGAGAGCTTGTTTGAGAAAAAATTTTCTGATAAGACAAGCTTACTTGATCGCAGCTAAGTCACAGTTACAGACTACAACAGTGTGTGGTGTTGATTCAATTTTCTGGGTTTTTTAAATAGAGTTTTGCCTGTGGAGCACTTCTTAGGCAGGCTGGAGTTTGGGGGATCTGTTCCCATAGCTCTAACTGTAGCCTGTAGCTATCTTTTAAAGATCCTACAAAACTTTTGCCTCTGGGTCCTGAGTGCTTGTTTGTGACTTTCAGGAAGTTTTCCTGCAGATAATGTACTTTCCTCAAAAATCAATAATGGTAGCTTATTAAGTAACCATACTAACTGAATCAAATCTAAAACCCTGTCATTTTTAATAAGGTATAGCTTTTTTTCAAATGAGCACAACCACCAAATAACTCTTGTCTTTTCCATTGTTCTTCCTCTCACATTTAACACAGCACTGTGAATTGAGGTAGTTTTTGCGTTCATCTGGAGTTTTCTGTGGACAGGAGTGTATCTGCTGTCTTGAGCTCAAAAAATAGTGCTTTGGGGTGAGAGATTCGATTCTGACACAGAAAGCCTTCATTAAAGGGAAGTTACAGCGTGTACTCTGGACTTGCTACATTTAGCCATGGCACAGCATTACCCAATAAATGTCATTATTACTATTACAACTACTACTATTACTACTACTTTCCTGTTCAGTGTTCTGTTAAACATGTTTAACCAATCAGGACACGTTACACAAACTGCAGAAAACAAACAAAGCTACAACCATTAGGTTGCTCTGAAATGGCCATTTTGCTTTCCTTTGCCTGAGAGTTTTGCAGTAACCTAGAACTGTGAAGAAGGGCCAGGACGGTGGCTGACTGAAATTAATAAGAAAATACCCGGTAGAAAGAATGACTTACCTGCTCCAGAGAAATGGAGCAATTATAGTCAGTTAGTCGATTGTATTCACTGAGCAGTTACTGATTGCATAGTACTGTACTAAATGCTTGGGAGGGTACAATACAACAATAAACGGATACATTCCCTGCCCACAATGAGTTTACAATGTAAAGGGGGAGAGGGACATTAATATAAATACAGTATATAATATTATATTAAGTTTTGATACTAGGCTTCATTTTCAGAAAGTTCTGTGCTGTAGTAGCAACGTGTAGAGAAGCAGCGTGGCTCAGTGTAAAGAGCCCGAGCTTTGGAATCACAGGTCATGGGTTCAAATCCCAGCTCCACCACTTGTCAGGTGTGTGACTTTGGGCAAGTCACTTAACTTCTCTGTGCCTCAGTTACCTCATCTGTAAAATGGGGATTAAGTCTGTGAGCCCCATGTGGGACAACTTGATTACTTTGTATCTACCCCAGCACTATGCTTTGCACATAGTAAGCACTTAATAAATGCCATCATTATTATTATTATTATTAGTTAGACCCCTGCTGAACAGCATTGAATAGATTGGTGGTATTTTTAGAGGTTTGTAGATTTTTGGCTCTTTTCTCCAATACCTATGGCAGATATTCACACTGACTGACTTAGGGTTGAGTGAAGCACTGAAAGAGGTGGGTTACCAAAGACGTGGAGATATACACGCTCCAATGTGACAAGGGCATAATTTTCTTCCACCACCATTCATCAAATTCCAGGACATGTATTGAACTCTGAACATGCTCAGATGTTGCAGTCCTTCTCAGTACCTACACCTCAGCTAAATTTCAGCTCTGCTCCCTTTAGCTTGTAAGCTCACTCTGGAGAGACAACAAGTCTACCAACTGTTATATTGTACTCTCCCAAGTGCTTAGTACAGTGCTTCGCAAACAGTAAGCACTCAGTAAATGCAATTGATTGATCATAGCCATGCAAACTGCTTTTCCCTATCCATGCCCCATTTCAGCCACAGCTAGATGAGACGGGAACAGTTTTTCCTCAGCTCTATTAAATAATAACTGAGATATTTATTAAGCACTTACTAAGTTCTGAGTTTGATAAAATACAATCAGATGCAGTCTTTGCCCGTCGCGGGGCTCACAGCCTGTTGGAGGGAGAATAAGCATACAAACCCCATTTTTACAGATGAGGAAACTGAAGCCCAGAGAAATCAAGTGACTTGCCCATGGTCACACATCAGGCCAGTGGAAGAGTCAGAATTAGAACTCAGGTCTCCTGACTCCCAGTCCTGCTTTCTTTCCCCAAAGCCATGCCGCTTCTCTAAATAAGTGAAAATAACTAAGACCTTTCTGATCTGTGGCGGTATATTTGGAAGATCTGGTGATGCGCCACGAGTTGTGTAAATCTCTATTCATTTCACCTCCTTAAATAAAATGATGTCCAGAAAAAGTGGGGAGAAAAATAACACGAGAAAGACAATTTCCCTGACCAGGGTGATTACAAAATTCTCAATGAGAACATTATATTTATTGCTAACAGAGATTTCATTAAAGGGCTGATGGCCCAGGTAAACATTTTTAAGGTGAGATTTTTTTTCTTCTCTAAGATAAAGTGATAAATTGAAGACTGCAATATGTATTTCAAAAATATATATTTTATATAATGTAGTATTCTATAGTACATTATATCATATTATATATTAATGTCTGTCTCCCCATACAGACTGTAAACTCATTGTGGGCAGGGAATGTGTCTGCTTATTGTTATATTGTACTCTCCCAAGCACTTGGTACAGGGCTCTGCACACAGTAAGCACTCAGTAAATATGAGTGACTGACTGCAAGCTCCTTAAGGGGAGGGAACATGTCCACCAAGCCTGTTTTGTTGTACTTTCCCGAGTGCTTAGTACAGAGCCTAGCACAGTTCAATAAATACAACTGACACAATCCAAAACCTCCAAAAGGCATTTCAGGATAAACAATATCATTTCTGGTTGGCTCCCCCTTTCCCAGTGTTTTCCTATTCTCGCTCTTTGGGCACTAGCGATATGTAGCCATCATATCTGTCCAGCTAAGAGGACAGGAGACACTAGAGTACACTGTCTAGAAAATGACCAAAAATAAACAAGTAGTGATGATGGAACAGTCCAGGCCCTCCCCCCAGACACTCATTCTTAGGGACTCTCTGCTCTGGTTGTTTGAAAGTTAAGCTTGGCCACCTACCTGCATTACCCACAGTGCAGAAGGTTCTGTACGCCAAGAATTGCCAAAGAAGGCCTTAAGCGCCCTTAGGAAAATTTGCTCTCCATTTAAGTAGGAAAGATTTTAGCTCATAAATTGAAATAAAGCCAATAAAGCAAAACATCCTATCAGAAGAGTTTTACTTTTAACTTTGGGCATATTTCACCATGGCTCGGATACACTCTGAAGAAATAGTAGAAGTAGTAGCAGCGGCAGCAATACTATTTATCTAGCACTTACCATGCAGAGCACTGCTCTAAACACTGGAAAAAAATATACATGGGTGAGAATTAGGCACACCTCTGAGTCCCCTGTGGGCTACAATCTAAGAAACAGGTGTGGAGGGGTTTGGCGAAAGGCACAACAGGAAAGATGAAATAATACAAATACAAAAACAACATAAAAGACAGAGCTCAGACATTCTACTTGTCAGAAAAGTGGTCTTCAAGTAATTAATCATAAAAGCTTTCTGAATAAGCATTAAGCCCCCAAAATCATTCTTTTCAGGGTATTTTGGCGTGTGTTGAGGATTCTCATTCATTCTCAAGCTCCCTTGAGTCTCTTGTTTTCAGAGAGTCTGGGACGTACGTTGACCTGTTTGAACAAGGTAAAACTCTGCTATTATGAGTTGTTCTGAGTAATTATGGGAGATTTAATGGCTTCCCAATTCAAACACAGTGAAGTTCTGCTTGTACAGTCTTGTCCTGAATGAATCTACCTTACTGTATAGGAGAGTGAAGCCTTCAGCTTGGGCCCTGCTGACAGAGTTCATTGAATGCCAGAATTTCCTGATGACTGAATTTGTCACCAGTTTCTAAGGCCTCACAATTTGCAAGCACACGTATCTTGCGAGCCCTGGGGGCTGCTAAACTTAACTACAGCTGGTTTAAAGCTCTCTTTGTTGCCCAGTGTGATCATGTCTTGTCATGAAATGGAATCAATAGGAACATTTTCCTTACATTTCCAATTTCTTGCTGCCTCCAATTTTGGCAGTTTCCTCATAATAGGATGTATACTATAGACCACACCACCATCCTTCTCATGGTACTGACACCTGTCTAATTGTTTTGTTTTGCTGTCTGTCTCCCCCTTCTAGACTGTGAGCCCGTTGTGGGGTAGGGGCCATCTCTATATGTTGCCGATTTGTACTTACCAAGCGCTTAGTACAGTGCTCTGTACGCAGTAAGCACTCAATAAATACGACAATGAATGAATGAATCCTTCCTGTCTCACAAGCCTCTAAGCTTGGCATTATCCTCGCTTCCTCTCTCTCACTCAACCCACATATTCAATCTACCACTAAATCCTGTCAGTTCACCCTCCACATCGTAAAATCCATCTTTTCCTCTCCATCCAAACTGCTACCACTCTAATCCAATCACTTATGCTATCCCACCTTGATTATTCTATCAGCCTTCTTGTTGACCTCCCTTCCTCCTGTCTCTCCCTACTCCAGTCCATACTTCACTCTGCTTCTCAGAGCATTTTTCAAAGAAAACATTCAGTCCATGTTTCCCCACTTCTCCAGAACCTCCAGTGGTTGCCCATCCACCTTAGCATCAAATAGAAACTCCTTACCACGGGCTTTAAAGCACTCAAATCACCTTGCCCCCCCCCCCCCCCCCATCTCACCTCACTACTCTCCTACTACACCACAGTCCACATACTTCACTCCTCTAATGCCAACCTACTAACTGTACCTCGATATCATCTACCTCGCCGCTGACCTCTCACTCACATCCTGCCTCTGACCTGGAATGCCCTCTCTCTTCATATCTGACGGACAATTTTTCTCCCCCGACTTCAAAGCCTTATCGAAGGCACATCTGCTCCAAGAGGCCTTCCCTGACTAAGCCTTCTTTCCCTCTTCTTCCACTCCTTTCTCCATGGCCCTTAGACTCCTTATATTCACCCCCCGGCCCCAGCCCCAGCCTGACAGCACCTATGTACATAACCATAATTTATTTATTTATATTAGTGTCTGTCTCTCCCTCTAGACTGTAAGCTCATTGTGGGCAGGGAAAATAATAATAAAATAATAATAATTATAATAATGGCATTTATTAAGTGCTTACTATGTGTAAGGCACTGTTATAAACACTGGGGAGGTTACAAGGTGATCAGGTTGATCCACGGGACTCACAGTCTTAATCCCCATTTTTCAGAAGAGGTAACTGAGGCACAGAGAAGTTAAGTGACTTGCCCAAAGTCACACAGCTGACAATTGGCAGTGCTGGGATTTGAACCCATGACCTCTTACATGCCCATTATATTGTTATACTGTACTCTTCCCATGAGCTTAGTACAGTGCTCTGAACACACTAAGTGCTCAATGAATATGACTGATTGATTGATTAAATCCTGGAATAGTTCTACCAAGAACCTTGTTCCCTGGGCGTTATTAAAACCAGGCTGGGTTCTCTCTCTGCAGACTGGCTTATTCCAACCTTGACTGAATAAAAGGATGTATTCTGGGCCCTTTTCCTACCATAAGATTCGCTTCGCTCCTGAGGTCATAACACAGCACAGACTCATTGACTAAGCACAAAATATTGTGGCAGCAGAATTTTGGATCCAGTGATTGAATAATTGGTTCTAACCTGGTTGCAAGCTGCTTTAGATACTGTGGTTGTATAATTGGTGTTGTCTTGGTTACGAGCTACTGTGGTTAGATTTCTGGTGCCCACATTATTCTGCCTAGGCTCAGACTACGGCAAATGATTACTGCGTCTAGTGCTTTTTTTTTTTAGGATCTAGCTAACACACAACTCCCCTCTGGCATTTTCTGTTGTGAGGCAATGATCTTGATCATAATTCCAAATCCAACGAATATTCAGATATTCTGATAGTTTACTGGGGGGTAATTTACCAATATTCCTATTAGAATTTTAACTTGGTGTAATGCTTTGGGGAATTCAGAAGGAATTTTATTGAATTTTACCCCATTAGGCAACTACAATTTCTAAGTGGAAGAAACAAGAATGAATAAGCGCAGTGCTGCCTAATGGATAGAGCACAGACCTGGGGATCGGAAGGACCTGCATTCTAGTCCTGGCTCTGCCACTTGACTGCTAGGTGAACTTGGGCAAGTAAATTAAATTCTCTGTGTCTCAGTGACCTCATCTGTACAATGGGGATTATGACTCTGAGCCCCACGTGGGACATAGACTGTGTTCAAACTGATTAGCTTGTATATATCCCAGTGCTTCGAACAGTGCCTGGCACAGAGTAAGCGTTTAACAAATGCCATTAAAAAAGTAGGAATATGGTTGGGTGAAGGATGATGCTCATAAAGAACTCAAGGAGAAACCTACAGTGTGTCCTTTTTCTGAAATGAACTCCAGTCTTTCTGGAGTCCCAGATTGTTCAAATAACAATCTACTTCATTTGAGGAGAATGCTGGGTACTTGTTCTCCATGTCTACAAAGGACAAATTCACCTCCTAATTTACCTGGTGTGCAACCTTGGGTAGGTCACAACTTCTCTGTGTCTCCGTTCCCTTATCACCAAAATGAGGTTTCAAAACCTGTTCTTCCTCCTACGAAGACTGAATCCTATGTGTGATCTAATTAGCTTGTATCTACCCCAGTGCTTAGTACAGGGCTTGGCACATAGTAATCACTTAATTACTAGTATTATTAAGATAAAAAACTTCTTGAAGAACAGGGTCACACCTACCACCTCTACTGTATTGTACTCTGAGAAGCATTTAGTACAGACTCTGCACACAGCAAGTACTCTATATATACCTGTGATTGACTGAATAATTCCAAAAAAGAGTACAGGATAATAAATTGCCCACAGTTACACCATCATCCAATAGTAGGACCATAAAAAATACATTCAAGGCCTTCCAATATTGGCTTGTGCTAGCTAAATTTGTGTTTTTCCAAGATGACAATTTTCAAGAACTGTGGCTCTTTTAAACTATTTCTGAAGCTAGCATTCATTCATTTGGAAACTGTTCAAATAGTTGGTTTATTATCCATCTATGGGCAGGAAGCATGTCTTCTTTTTCTCCACAACTTTCCCAAGTTAAAAAATTACTTCATCCTACCTGCAATTTGTTTTAGTTTCTGTTTCCCCTGCTAGATTATAAACTCCTTGAGGGAAGGGATCATGTCTTAGTATGGTGTCCTACTCAGTAGGTGTGTGATCAATAGGACGACCACTATTCCTACCACTACTTCTATTACAGGATGTGTGCCCGTGGATCCTTACATATGGGAGAGAGCCAGCAAGAAGGTATCTAGAATGCAATTGCTCTGTGAACACGTGAAGGTTAGAACATGTTCAACACATGACCATAACAAAAGAGGGGAGCATGAGGAACTGAATCTTTTGATATCATCACGTGGTATCCGGAAACAAGTTGGCTTCGCCCACCCACCCAGGGTATTGGGGTGCACGATAGAGTGGCCTCAACACTCTCATTTCAGGCTTGTTCTGCTTGATTCTGTGGTGACATTTCCTAATAAAATGTGAAACTACTTTTGGCACATCATCCATGACAGGCAGACTCAGGAGAAACGGGAGCTAAAAAAAAGAGAAACGGAAAACTATCTGTTGCCTGAGGCAACTCTTGGTTTGATATTCCATTTCTGTTTATTGAGATGTTGGGACTGAAACAATAAACTCTTGTTTGTTTTGCTTGGGCCCATTGCTTGCCCTCAGAATACCAAGTTGCCCACTGACATTCTATTTCCCTTTTCTAATCTGGCTCCTAACTATTGTGCTTCATGAGGAATTGAAAAAGTGGGAATTGTTGGGAGTTTTTTCCTTCTATTTTCTCCATATAACTTTTTATCATTCTGTTTGTGGCTTCTGACAGCTACCAATACAGAGAACAAAATGCCATGGCAGGAGCCAGGCTGTGATTCCTTGGCCTCCTCTGTGTTTCTCCACGATGGCCTGCCTGCATTAACCTTTCCATGACGCTCACTACTTAGTAACAGGACTTTTGGTTGGGAAAGGAACCATAGCCTACTGGAAGGAGTCTACTGGGACTTGGAAGTTATGAGTTCTGGTTTCTAGCCCTGGCTCTGTTCCTTGCTTATCACGTGACTTTGGACAAGTCACATAACTTCTCTAGACCTCAGTTTTCTCATCTGTAAAACAGGGATGAAATTACCTATACTCCCTCCCTCTTAGACTGTAAGCTCCCATCTAGACTATAAGGTGGTTAAGAGCAGGGAATGTGTCTGTTGTAATGTTATATTGTACGCTTCCAGGTGCTTAGTATACTGCTCTGCACACAGTACGAGCTCAATAAATACGATTTAACAACTGACTGACTCTGTCCGATCTGTCTTGTACTTATCACAGTTCTTGGCTTATTGTTATTACAGACACTATAGATAACTCAAACTGATGACTTTAAACAAATAACTGAATAATTCAGCAAACCCTTTTAGCCTCGGGTAAAATACCTAGGTGATTTGGGCCAGTGTTTTTCTCCAACATGTCCACTGTTTTCCCAATCCTTCCCAACCCTCCACTCACAGACCAGGCAGAGGAGGAAAAACTTTCTCACGAAACTGAAATCCTTAAGTCAATATCAAGAGGTTGACTCTTAGTCACCTTCTCTCCTTAAATATGATGACTATTTTGACTTAAATTCTCCTTCTACTTTTAAAAGTTCCATGTCTTGGAGGGATAAAATTATTCTACGTCATTTCTTAGTATTAGACTTGTTAGAGTGACCTATGTGGTCTAGTGAAAAGGGTTAGGAGTTCTAGTTCATTTTTGCTTCTGATTGGGACTTGGTCCCTTGGCAATTTTAACTTCTCTGGGCTTCAGATGATAGAGAGGGGAAACAGTGCTGTAAATACTTCAAAGCTCGGTAGTAAATGCCCACTGATTTGATAATGGAGGAATTTCACCAATTAAGATGATCCTGATACCCAAAGTGGAGTGTGAGAAAGGTAAAAAAGAGCCAAAGGGTGAAGTTACTAAGGAAGTCAATATGTTAATTTTACTTTATCATATTTCTCTGTAATCACTGTCCGCTTACAAGCCAAAGACAAGGATTTCATGATCTATCAGCCTATATTCATTTCCTCCTTGCTTCTCTTCCACTGGGAGTGACAGAGCTCTCACAGATACCAGTCACTGACACTCATTACAGTCCATGTGTTACAGCTTTTCTCCAGAGAAGCTGTGACCTCCATATTTGATCCAGTGGCTTTGCATTCTGCAGCCAACACTCCGGGAATACAGGAATTGCTTTTGAACCGTGGAACTCAATCACCTGAGGAGGGAGGTTGGGTGCTAAAAATGAAAATACCCATAATAAAGGTGACCAGTCCCATATCCTCTACAATGAGCATATGACACTCACTCAGTCTCCTCTAAGGTTCAGTTAAGAATTATTTCTTAGGAGCAGCGTGGCTTAGTGGAAAGAGCCTGGGCTTGGGAGTCAGAAGTCATGGGTTCAAATCCCAGCTCTGCCACTTGCCAGCTGTGTGACCTTGGGCAAATCGCTTAACTTCTCTGTGCCTTAGTGACCTCATCTGTAAAATGAGGATGAAGACTGTGAGCCCCACATGGGACAAACTGATTAACTTGTTTCTACCCCAGTGCTAAGAACAGTGCCTGGCACATATTAAGTCCCGAACAAATACCAACATTATTATTATTATTTTTATTAATACATCAAAAGCATTTATCAAGAGTCTGCTGTGAGTAGCCTGCAACAGATGCAAGATACTCGGGTCTTACCCTCAGGAATCATACCATCTAATTATAGAAACCATTCCATCGCAAAAACATGATGACATCAAGCCAAAATAAGCAGTTATTGGTTATCATTTATACATTATGAGATTGAAGAATTGGAAAGTTTATAATATGTATTTCTTATGCTTTATCATATTAAGTACTTCCTATGTGCCATGCACTGTGTGATATGCACTAGAGTAGCCACAAGATAATTAGATTACCTACAGTTCCTGTACTTCACAGGGCTCAGAGTCTAAGACGTAGGCAGAGTAGGTACCATCCTTATTTTATAATAATAGGCATAGAGAGAAGAGGCGATTTATTCAAGGTCATTCAGCAGGCTAGTGCCGACCTTGGATCTTTCCACTGGGCATGAAAGCAACAAATATTCCACTTTGTCAGAAAATAATAGCCAAAATCGTATAGCCCCTTTTCTAAATGAATTGGAAGAAAGACAGAAAATCAAACTTGTGCTTTAGAACCTATTTCATCTGAACTTACTGCCAGGTCTTCAGCAAAGGTTCCCCAAGGTAAAGCATTCAGGACATTCTTCCACTTAACCCTGGTTTGGGCAGAAACTGGCTATTTAAAATAATAAGTGAAGACGGGCCAGATACAGTTGTACTAAAATACGTAGGTTGTCCCCAGCTATTCTTGCTTCTCCTAGGAAAATAATGATTTTGCTGATGTCAGCTCATGTGCGATCTCTGCTTCAGCTTGAAATGAGGTTTCCATTCAAAGAAATAAATGCCTGTGAGCAACTGCTGAAAATGATGACACTGAAAAAATTAAGGGTTGTAGCCAGTAAACTTTGGAAAAGATTCTTATCTTACGCAACAAAACTGATTTAAAGGAAACCCAATCTAAATGGTATATACTGTAATCAGCTCATTTTTTAATGAGAGATATGGGAAATTTTCAAGTTTAAGAACCTTGTGAAATATTGAATATGGTTCTTAACCTTCGGTATCTTAGTAGAAAATCTTATGCAAGTTAGCTTGAAACTTAAGACTGCAACCTCAAAATCAGAATCTAAATGTAATTTAGAAAGTATTCACAGACATAAAATAATATGGTACAGTAATCTAGAGTACTATCAGTTGCACGAATCCAGATGTTTGTTAATTGCTCATGTATAGCTCAACCGCATTGCATTCATACCAGTCTAAAGGAATGTTAAGCGCATACACTAATGGAATGCTATTACATCATGGAATTTTCAAAATATCAGCCCAAAAACACCATCAGCTGCCAACATTATGTCAAATATATTGTGTTCTAATTTTTCAAGAGACAGCCTTTTCTTTTAAAAACATCATATGGAAGAGTAGCTTTTTTGAAAAATAACTAATTTGATTTCTTTTATGAAAAGATTTAAAATTTCAAAAGGCCAGAGTACCTTGCTTCTGCACAGAAATATCAAAGCCTGGTAAACACATTTGATTCTGAAATTCTGACTGTGTCAAAGTGAAATCACTGCTTATAGTTCACAGCCTGGATTTTCTTTATTTTCTCAACACTCAAAGGTGAACCTTTGCAAATTTAAAATAGACCAGAGTTAATAGTTGGATATCATTCCAGTGTTCACAGTGCATACTATAATTCCAAATATATTCACTGCAAAGGCAATATTGCCCCCTTAAATTTTAATCAACATGATAAATAACTGAAAATGTATTTGTAGGAATGAAGAATTTCACAAAAGCTTGAAATAACATGATGAAAAACCACCATAACACAATCAGCTAAGTCAGCCATACATTACTGTTCTTTTGTTATCATCAACGGCATTTATTGAGTGCTTAATCTGTGCAGGACATTATACTAAGTGCTTGGGAGAGTACAACAGATCAACAGACAAGTTCCCTGTCCATAGTCTGGAGACTTTTATGGCCAGATAGTTCCCAGAAGTTAATAATTATAGCACACAGTGAACACCTAATAAATGCCATTTCAAAAATAATTATAGCGGAGGAATAACACTGGTGTATTGCGTAGCTAATATCAATCATTCATGCTTATGGAGCCCTTACTATGTGCAGAGAACTGTACTAAGCATCTGGGGGAGTAAAATACAACAGAATTAACAGACAAGTTCCCTGCCTATAATGACCAGAAGAGTTGCATCTTATTCTGCATTTAGCAGGATGCTTACACAGATAATCATCACCCTGGGTTTCTTAGTTTGTAGCCATTTATGCAAGAGAATTTTTATGAAGTTATTAAAATGCAGTTATTGTGAGTGTTCTAGAAAATGACTGGTTTCTTTTTTTATTCTTTTATCAAATTGTATTCCGAGCCATATTGAGATGCATAACATTACCCAGAGATTGATATCATATCCTAGTGGTATCAATCCATCAATGGTCTTCATTGAGCACTTACTATGTGTGCAGCATTTTACTGAATGCTTGGAAGAATATAAGAGTTGGTAGAAAAAGACTTTGTGGGCAGAAAATGTGTCTATAACAGAGTTAGAGCTCTGCCAAGCTCTTAGAACAGTGCTCTGCATGCAGTAAGAACTTAATAAATGATTGATTGACTGATCTTGCACCACTGTTCCCCAATGTTTGATTTTTTTCATGGTTTATTCTTAAAAGAGATTTTCCTGAGTCCTCGTTCATTATTTTTCTACAAGACTGGCCTAAACCCAAAGAATATCATGAGGACATTAATTCCGTGGACAGTGCTATGCTTCTCTAACTTCAAGTCTGCAATTTTATATCTTTTGTGCAAACCTTCATTGTTCTATTAAATCACGCTGCTACTATTTCTTCCCACTGTGGGAAAACAGATAACTACTGAAGAGAAATAAATACATGGAGGAAGTAAAATGCCAACAGAGTAGGATTTATAACACAGTAGTGACCTTCCCCAGTGACCTACCCTAATAAAAGCACTGTAGTGTAACTAATATTTAAGCCAACCCAATAATTATACAAAAGTGGTAGCTACAACAATACAGATTTTTTTTAACAAAGGAATTTCTGTGGCCAGTTACTGAACAAAAAATACTTTATGCAGCATTTTTTTCCCCAACAGTTGACAGCAAATCATCTAAAAAACAGTTTCTACATTGTGTTATTTTCTTAAAATAGTGGGACTCATAAGGTAATACAGGAATTCCACACTGACTTTAGTAAACAGTGAATTTTTTGCGGCATACCTCAAGAGGAAGTGGCTGAACTTGGAAATGCAATTAAAATGTTTCATTTGGTCATTCCAAGTGTATTTCACAGTGAAGTAGGAGTAACAGCAAAGCCATTTAACATGATGAAATATGGTAACTGAACCTCCACTTCTGTGACAAGTAATTTAGAATGGGGCTGATTTCAGATGATAAACCCACATTATTTTCCCAAGAGGAAGCTGTAAAATCTGAAAACAAGGAAAAACTGGTGCGATAAAAACACATCATGCTATCAACCCAAGGTAGATTTTAAGAACAAATTATCCCAAGTACAATTTCACTTAATGATCCTCTGTTGCTTTTCAATTTAGCCTCACTAAATTTGATTACTTTGAATTTGGAAATGATCTGGTTGCTTAAGTGAATTTCCTTTAAAGTATCAAATTTAGAAAGGAATCTCAAAGTCCATTTGTCATTTCATAAGATACATATCATATCAGGGATGTTAATATTTTTGAATTAAAATGGCTTCACACTTTTGGGATCAATAAATTTGGTTTCAACTTCATGATAATTGGACGCTTTGGATTTATTGCAGAAGTTGGAAAGTTTTGAAATCAGTATATTTTTTTGATTAGAACTGGAACACTTCTTGATTAAACTGCAATGCAAAATGTTATTCGTTTCCATGAAAATTTTGACCAGGAATATATGTAATGCATTTACAATGAGAGTGTCATCCTTACAATCTTGACAGCACCACCGACCCCAAACATGGCTGCCTTCCAAAGCATGCCAACGGTCATGGGACATTGTTCGGAAAGCAGCCAAAGGCCGGCAAGGCAACCCAAGGAAGATTTTGGTTTGGATTTTCCTAATCTTATTGCTGTAAGAGCCCTTATTAGTGTACAATCTTGTCCCCCAAGTTGTGCTGAATTTACTAACGTGAAAACAACTCAATTGGAAAAGATAAAATTTTAAATTCTCCACATATCCTTAAGTCACCAAGATTCCCAGATACCACTGTATAGCTTCTCTTGCTCTCTCACTCTTCTACCCCTGCCATTTTTTTCTCCCCCTCTCTCTCTCTCTGTCCTCCCTCACCCTATCGTTTACAGTTGCCTGTGGCCAAATCCACACGGAATTCACTCTCCGTCATATATTTCTATACAAAACAACCAACAATGATTGAAAGGAATAGAAGAGTGTTTTCAATGTAGCTCAAGCCCCACAGCCTCTATCATTTGGCTTCTGGAGAGCATCTGATGGATTTCTGAGTGAAATTGCCAACATTTCACGTAAACCCCATTCTGATAGGCAAGTTGGACGCCTGCTCTGTCACATTACACCCACGCTGCACCTCAGCAAATTGTCCATTGAGAAATACTGACTTTGTCTTCTTCAAAGGGTCAGGGCTATGAGTTTCACACAGCTCCAGCCAATCTACAAGTCAATCTACTTCACAGTTCCCACCCCTGAGGTGAGGACAGAGTTAGAAACCCAGGGCCCAGAGTAACTGGGCTTGAAGGCATTACCAATTCC
The DNA here is from genome assembly GCF_015852505.1 of Tachyglossus aculeatus. Classification (NCBI taxonomy): domain Eukaryota; kingdom Metazoa; phylum Chordata; class Mammalia; order Monotremata; family Tachyglossidae; genus Tachyglossus; species Tachyglossus aculeatus. The sequence continues at coordinate 13,630,590 of NC_052078.1, forward strand.
AAACATGGCTGCTTTCCAAAGCGTGCAAATGGTCTCACCACCTCACAATTCTACTCTCCAGGAGTACACAAAGGGAAATCATATGTACAAAAAGTTAAATGATTCCCAATAATGGAAAAGCCAAGCAAAAATGAAGAGAAATAGAACAATAGCTCCTGACTTTTTAATTGTTTGTTTAAAAGCTGGAGAATTAGATTGCTCTCTTAGCATGTGAAAGCCAATACAGTCATTGTCCACATTCTCCATGTTAGTTCTCCCCCATCTAGTTCATTGTGGGCAGAGATCCCATCTGCCAACTCTACAATATTGTACTCTCCCAAGTGCTTAGGACAGTGCTCTGCATGCAATAAGTGCTCAATAAGTACTACTGATTGATTGATTGCTTAAGTAGACTTCAATGAATCGTCTTGGGCACTCTGAAACTTAGAAATCCTGGGTGCATTTTCACCATAACAGTTTTGAATACAGGTCCCTAGAGCTAGAAGGTAGTTTCTAAGTGAATATGTCTTATCACTATCCTAGACTCTAGTGGACATTGGGAACTCTCTGGTCTATAAAAGTTACAGAGCTACCACCTCTCTTCCTCCTCATCCTTCTCTCTGCAGAGACACTAAATCATATTGTGGGCAGGGAATGTGTCTACCAACTCTATTATATGTACTCTCCCAATTTCTTAGCACAGTGGTCTGCATGCTCAGTAAGTACTATTGTACAATAGATTGCTCATAATGTATAGGATATGTGGCCTCTGATGATGATACTGCCCCACACCACAAGACAATGCAGCTCACTTCCTGTAGACTCCATGGGATTCCAGCACTGAGTATTAACTAACTCTTAGGTGGTGTCACGTACATATTCCTTTGGGTTTGTGTTCTTTATTAGATTTTCCTTCGTTTTGCCATTTGGGAGAAATAGAATTGGAGCCAATTATTTGTCTCTGTTTGGGAATTTTACTTAATCCTTATTGAATTAAATATTTTTTTCAATCCTGTTTCACTTTAATGCATATCTAATGACTTCATGGAGAAAATATATGCACTGTATATTTGATACAGCATATGCAGTGAGCCAACGTTCTAGCATTCTGTGCAACCTTAAAAGAGTAAATCTGCTTACCATTACCTGAAAAGCTCTGATATAGATTATGGTCACGGAGTTGTTTTTCTGAGGGAAACATACATATTCTTCTGTATCTCCCTCTGACCAACCTTGCCACTGTCCTCTTGCTCACACTTTCCTTCCTGAAACTCCCTCCCTCTTCATGGTTGGCAGACCACTTCTCTCCCCATCTCGAAAGCTCTCCTAAAAACTGCATCACCAATGTCAAGTGACAGCTACAAAACAAAACAAAACCCATCCTCCAGTGGAAGAAATTTCACTGAGCCTTTCAGGAAATGGAAAGGACCTTCAGTTTCTGAGGAATATGAGTTCTGTGGGGCAAAGGTTGTTTATGATTCTACAAACTCTCCTGGTAGCTCATTTCCTTTCCTGACACTGCTAAAATCATCTGTATTAAGAGCTCAGCGGAAGAAGTCAGCTGTGATTGGAAACAGTTGGCCAGGTAGAGTTGTCCTTCATTTTGGAGGTAACGCTCCCAAAGATGAGCAGTATGCACTGAGTTTCTGTGACAGGGTGAATCAAAATTTTAAGGGAGCAAACCTAAACCCCAAAAATAGTAGTAGGGAGAGTATTTGTTCCCCATTTACTGTATGCAGAGCATTTGACAAAGTGTTGAGAGAGAATATACAGGTGGAAATTAGGCACTGTGCCTGTCCCTTGGGGGACTCACAATCTGAGATCCATATTGAATGAGGTTATTTTTTGGACAGGGCCCTTTAAGAAGAGATAGAGACAGATCTTTAAAAACTTTCCTATAACACAGGTCTAACTGGGCTAATGGTTTAAAAGTAAATTCTGTTTCATTTTCCCCATGAAAAATTATCCTACCTGCATGTATACTTTATTTAATTTGATCTATTTCCTTCCTTTTCCATGCTAGGCAACTTCGTTGGGTCCTTTTCAAATAGAATTACTTAAGGCATAAATCTGGCCTTCAATACTTTCAAAACATGTACACGCAAAAAAATGAAATCATCTATCACAATTAATTGAGTCAGGTACCTTCTGTTGTCTTGTTGTCTGATCTCTAAAAGATCAGGCTTTGTGGCCGCATGTGCCTCAAAGACGAAACTGGCATGCTTCACTGAATCAGGCTTGTGACAGATTACATACGTCAAATAGGAAACGTTGAAAATGTCTTAAATTACCTTCTTCAGAGCCATTTTCATCAACCCTCTAAACTGGTGCGCTAGTGCTTGCTATTAGTGCCATTTTTACTACATCCCTCTTTCTCTGCTTCTAGGATTTAAGTGAATTGTATTGAGTTTGGGGCTTTGCAATTTGCTCTCTAATTCCACTTCCTTTTGAGATGTACTAATGTCCCTTTCTGAGTCCAAAAGCACTAGATTTGTATTTCTCTTTATGAGAACTTTGGCTAATTTTTTGATCAGTCTAAGTGCACAGCAGATAAGACCAGCTGAGAAAACCGCATGTCAAACCACTGAGAAAAATTGTCAATTCAACCATTTTTCTACAATGCCTGGAAACATGGTTTTCCTTATTTATAATAACTGTCTGAACTATAGGAATGTTAAAGATCCACTTTAATACTTCATATCCGAGAGGAGTAGCAAACATATCTGATATATTCCGTTATTTCAGCCTTAGCTTCCTCCTGGAAAGCTTTGTCAGCCAAGTTCTTGTAGAGGTATCACTCCTACGCAGCTCCTTGAATAAGTTACTGATAAAAATAAATTGAGAAATGGATAAGAGAAAGCAGACTGAGTTTCCAAATCTATCCTGAGGGCTGATAAGAAAAATGGAGAAAAAAATACCCTCAAAATAGGTAGGTGCAAAAGTGGATTTGAGAATGCCTAAGATTTCATTCCTGAGCAAGAGATTCCATTCACCCCACACTATTATTCTACTCCTGGTCTGCCCACACAGATCGGCCCCAGTTAGATCCTGTGATGAAGTCTGTGAGCTGCCTCTACATATTTCCCATGTGTTTGCTTTTTCCTTAGCATGATTCCAGTATCCGTTAGTTACCCTTTCCCAGAATTCAACAGCTGGAGTGTTAGACATGTTTTCCATTACCCGCAAAATCCCTCTCCTACCAGTCCACTATTCCTGGGCCTCACGGTTTCAATCAAACAAGCAGTGGTATTTATTGAGTGTCTACAGTGTTCAGGCCACTGTTCCAAGGCTTGGGAGAGTACAGTAGATGTAGGAGATATAATCCCTGGCCACAAAGTGGTTACGATTTAATGGGAGGAGACAGACTCCCTGAGAATGGTTCTTTTAATCTCCAAGTCATTTCTGTGCAGTGCACATATCATCATCATCATCATCATCAATCGTATTTATTGAGCGCTTACTGTGTGCAGAGCACTGTACTAAGCGCTTGGGAAGTACAAATTGGCAACATATAGAGACAGTCCCTACCCAACAGTGGGCTCACAGTCTAAAAGGGGGAGACAAAACCAAACATACAACAAAATAAAATAGAATAGATATGTACGAGTAAAATAAATAAATAAATAAATAGAGTAATAAATATGTACAAACATATATACATATATACAGGTGCTGTGGGGAAGGGAAGGAGGTAAGATGGGGGGATGGAGAGGGGGACGAGGGGGAGAGGAATATATGTGGAACATATCCACAGTCTTTATGGAGAAATGACCATTTCCTAATAGGTCTACGGATTACATGGAGACATTGGGATGATTTGGAAGTCACCAATCTAATTGCCTGAAATAATTCAGCTTGCAAAGGTGTCTGAACATGAAAATACTACTCCGTCTATAAACTTCCACTTCTGATTTTTTTGCTAATATCTATCTGTTATTGTTTAGGCCTGCCAAAAGCAATGTCAGTTACTGGTATTCGGGTGGTGGTTTTGTGGGCTAAAGATTTGTCTCCCAAGAAGTCTGGAGACCACCAACTCATTTTAAATAAGCCACCAACCAATAAAAATCACCTGGACTGGATTTGCATGTTAAAACAGATTTAACAGGCTCATTAGGCAGAGGCAAGAACTTTAGGAGGAGACAAGGCAGGCGAACAGGAAAGGTATGCAAAAGATAAGAGGGGCTTAATTACATATTTACCCGGAATCTACTTACTGGCAAACAATTATAAAGAATTATACACTAAGTACTCCAATATGCATGTCCCTTTTGAATTGCTTGGCCACCTCAGAAAATGCTAGTCTATAATCAGTTTAAAACCAGATTTTCCCTGGGGAAGATATTTATTTGTTTTGAGCTCCTGTTGGGTGACTATCTGGTCAATAGGTTTCTTTTTCCTCCTGCATGATATTTAGAGACCTAGTGAGTATAATTAGCTACAAATTGCCTATTGTAACTTAATTAAACCTATTTTGCTTATCTTGTGCTTAAACAATATACGGAGTCTTTTATGTAGTTGCCAGAGCATGCAGATTCTACATTTTAATTGGGTAAGAGTAATAAATCGAGGGATTGCCAGTCAATTTGGTTTAAGAGGTGCAGACAGGTTTAATGCTCCAAATGTAGGTCTCAACTGAAATTGATTAAAACAATCTGATGTTCTACCAAATACAAGTACAATCCTTAGTTAACAAGGTCCATCTGCTCTGAGAAAAAAAATTAAGATGCACTAATTGAAATTTGGAGTCCTCTCTCCAAACATGTATAATTCATAGTGACAGAAAACAGAAGCTGCAATTCACCACAAACTGTCAAGAAAATGAATGCTTCATTTAGATGGAATTTAAGATTTCTCCCAAGCAAAAGTCCTCAGAGAGGGGAATCTAAGGAAAATTTCACGAATAGAAAAAAGCCACTCCTTTTGGGTTGCTACACTTTTCTCCCTCGTGTTCTCCCTCCCTATTTTCTCCCCCAGTTCTTACTGGAGTAGAAAGGAAGATTATGACTTTCTCCCTCCAAGCTGCTCAACTTCCCCTGTTCTTCAGAAGGAGGTCAAAGGCTACTGCTGAACTGATTCACTCTGTTTTGGTTTTGATGGCCTTTGTTAAACACTTACTACATGTCAAGCACTGCTTTAAGCACTGGGGTAGATACAAGTTAACTAGGTCAGATAGGAAGGAGAACAGGTATTGAAGCCCCATTTTGCAGTTGAGAAAACTGAAGCACAGAGAAGTTGTGACTTGCCCCAAGTCACCCAGCAAGCAAGTGGTGGGGCTAGGATTAGAACACAGTACCTCTGAATCCCAGACCCAGGCTTTATCAGCTAGACCACGCTACTTTCCAACTGGTCAATATTGCCTTCCACTTTTTTATTTTTAATGTTTCCATGGTCTGTAAATTGTGGCCTAAAATTACTCCTTTTTTTCAATTTTTCTGTCTTCTAGCAAGACTGTAAGTCCTCCTTGGGACTGGGACCTTCTGATTTGCTTATCACGTATCTCAGTGCTTAATACTGAACACTTTAATAAATATCACAATTAACTAACTCATCCTTCCTTACTCTTATGGCCATCCCAGTACTCATGAGCACTTTCCTCACCAAACATGCAGGAGAAGGGAAAGGGATGGAAATTAGTCAACTTCGCTGCCTACAAAAGTTAAAGAGTAAGTTAAAATTGTTTTTTCTGGTATTCTCTTTTGAATTTGTATACTTAAACTTTTTCTTCTCCCATCCCCTTTGCTGTGGAGAATATAGTTTGAAAATGTGTACAGGAGAAAATATGAAAGAAGCTCGTATCTTCTCCCTAACCTGAAGGTTTTTCAATCCAACCCTACATTCATGGTATTCTTCCCAAACCTTGTGCAGAGCAGTCCTTACACCTCATTTTAGAAGGTTGTAAGAGGGGATAAGGGAATTTTTTGACTGACACTGTATTCTCCCAAATACTTTCTACAATGCTCAGCGCATAGTAAGCTTTCAATAACTATTGATTAACTGATGCATTGATGGTGCAGTGGATAAGTGAGAAATAATCTATTCTAAAAGTAAAATTGTCAGACACTGACAACAATGGTCTGAGCTGAATGTTTAAGAGAGAAATCAAAAATCTAGTGTAGATGGAATGGAGTATGAATTACCTGAGCTCGTTGTAAGCAGGAAATATATCTGTTGTTATATTGTACTATCCCAAGCACGTAGTACAGTGTTTTGCACACTGTAAGCACTCAATAAATATGTCTGAATGAAAAAAATGTCTGGCAAGCGACTATATAATGCGACCTTACATAAAACTGAAGAATAGGAGGATATAGTTTACTTCCCCACTGCATTGCTCAGACTACAGCTGGAAGGTTAGTTTATTTCTGGAAACCTTCCTACAAAAAAGAGAAAGGAGAGATAGCAGATGGTTCTGAAAATGATCACAGAACAATTGAATGGGAAAAAAAAGTTCCAAGAGATTGTTAAAAGATCATTAGAATTTCCAACCTTTAAATTGTCAAAACATGCCCAAGCAGCCACTGCTATTATCAACATTTTCCCTAGCATTTCAGAGTCTTTCTTTTCCTTATAATGCTGGTTTGCCTTTGAAACTTTATTTTCTTTCTGCCCCGTTCTGGCCTTGGGAAGCCCCTGCCAATATTCGCTATTTTATAAAGAGCGAAGGTCAACCATTTCTGCCACAGACATGTCTAATTACCACAATGATGTGAGACCCTGGAAAAGCTTAGTTGAATCCTGGCTTACTGCCTTGATGAAGTGACAAGTAGCCTGGTAATAGTGACATCATTTTCAGGCACCAAATAGGCTTTTAAAGAAACTCCAAGGAGTCAAGTTCCTCAGCCTAACTCATAGAGATCAGTATGGGGTAGGGAAATAAAGCTGCTTCATTTGCCGCTTCTCACCCCCTAGTTACTGCCTAAATGAATCTAACATTTTCTAATTTCAAGAAGTAAAGCCAAGAGGAATTGAATTTAAAAAAAAACACAGTCATGTAATACAGAACTGAACGAACTGATCAGGCTTAGTGTACAACAATGCTAGTGTTTGTTAAGCGCTTACTATGTGTGAAGCACTCTTCTAAGTGCTGGAGGGGGGGGATACAAGGTGATCAGGTTGTCCCACGTGAGGCTCACAGTCTTAATCCCCATTTTTACAGATACAGGAACAAGGCACAGAGAAGTTAAGTGACTTGCCCAAAGTCACACAGTAGACAAGTGGCGGGGTCAGGATTAGAACCCACAACCTCTGACTCCCAAGCCCGGGCTCTTTCCACTGAGCCATGCTGCTTCCCCAATGATATGTGTCCCTTTCCTTTAATGACAGTCTATGAAGATTTTTAATAAGATGTGAAAGATAACAGGGAAATTCATCCAGTCGGTCAGTCTTAAAAGACTCTGTTAGTTAGTTCCATTTTATTGTTAGGGCATTTTATTGTGCCTGTTACTCAGTGATTCTATAATATCTAGAAGGTTTTGCAGAACTACAGGCTGAAGCTATTACACATTATTTTCTGGGTCATTTCTCCATTCAATAGGATACATCTCTCTACCTGAGAGAGAAATGGAAGGATTTAAACAATGCTCTACTGTGTTAGAAAATAGCTCTGAACCTAATGAAAAGTTCAGCTCTGTCTGAAAGAGCCAGGCATTTTATGGAGATAGAATATAATTTAGCCAGGACCTTTTACTGAGAATTATACCCTGTTATTAGTAAAATTACTCAGTGGTCAAAGCTTGTGTTTTACACTAACCCCCCAAAACATATTAATCAAAGTATATCACATCTCCTTATTTCAGAGCTTAATGAAACAGAAGAGCAGCTAGTAATATCTATGGCTTATAAATAGTTCTCTCATCATGTACTGTTTGAGACAACTGAATTGTGAGAAAAAACATCAATGCAACGATGAGATAGCACAAGAGAAAATTTCCAATCACATCCTAGAATGTCAAAATGTTCCAGAATCAAAGATGGCATTGTAAAAGAAAAGTAATGAAGATTATGGAATGATAAGTTTAATTGCTCATAGCATCATTGTTTCTTTTGACCCATAAATGCTTATGAGAACATTCATAATTTGGTACTGTGTAAAACCAAAGAGACTAACTAAACTCATCGAACAACATTATATGAGAGCTATGATTTTAAATTAAAAGTAATAGGCGCATGCAATGGACAGGAGCAATTATAATCAGGTCAAATTCATGGCTGGTGAGTGAAACATGAAAAACCTTAAATCACTGAGATTACAGTTCTGTATCAGAGACCTGCTTTACATTAGAAGACAATTTAATCTGTTAACTGTTTCTGTTTTCGCCTCTGTGAGATTTAATGTGACCCTGACGTTTCCGCTTCCTCCTCCATAAGGTGTAAACTCTTCTAAATGTTAGTAGAGATGAATGGGAAGGAAGATAACTCAATGTTTGCCAACCCTGATTGAGAAGGATTTGTGTAATTTAAGTCAATAGATTCCTGATGAGCAGCAGTTCAACATCTGGAATGGATAACATTTTGAAACTGGTTTACACCACAATTCCTCTTTCCTTCCATTTCCTGGAGGATTTTAGAGTAATGTGTCCTAGTGGAAAACGCAGGGCCTGGAAGTCAGAGGACCTGGGTTCTAATCCTGGCTCTTCCACTTGCCTGCTGTGTGGCCTTGGGCAAGTCACTTAACTTCTCTTTGCCTCAGTTTCCTCAACTGTAAAATGGCAATTCAATAGCTAGCCTCCCTTCTACTTAGATTGTGAGGCCCAAGTGGTAAAGGGTCTCTGTCCAACCTCATTAACTTTTATCTACCCCAGGTGCTTAGAACAATGCTTGACACATAGTTAACATGTAGCAAAATACCATAATTACAGTCCTCTAAACTTTAAACTCCTTATGGGCAGGGGCTTATGGGCAGTGTTCGCTATTTATGTAAGTATTCAATAAATGCCACTGATTGAATTATAATTATTACAAAAAAGACAATGGCATAAAGTAATTGAAATTTAAAATAAATCATTCTATGAACTTTCTAGATATGTACTCTAGGTAAAAAGAACCATGGTAATAGGTAGCAGGAAACACAAACATTAGAGAAATGAAACAAATGCAACAATCTAATGGAACAGAGACATGAGGCAGGAAGAAGTTGTCATGGTTAGATCCATTCCACAAATCTTCTTCAAAAGAACACCACTTTTTAAAGTTAACTCAATATTCCATTGCTTAGTACAGTGCTTGGCACATAGTAAGCGCTTAACAAATACCATAATTATTATTCCACCTATTCATACTTCTCAAAAGAAAGAAAGAAGGAATTTAGTTCCTTCTAGTCAAGGAATTAGGTGCTAGCCTCCCTGAGGGTAATTTTCAAAGGGAGTTAATACCTTTATAGATTGGTTAACTTAGGATTTCTTTAACCTATTTGGGTTTGACGCCGTAGTCATGGGTCAAAACATTCTATCAGGGCTCTTTGTTTGAACAATAACCGCATCCATGCTAACAATTTTATTTTAAATAAGAACTAACTAAACAAACACCTCATTTAAATTTGACTTCATAGCCTGGACATTTTATGTTCTTAGTTGAAAATGCTCCTTTCCAAAGCAAACATTTCCATATTGAAGCAATTCTGCTAAATGCTTGTCTGGGGCTGAGTGTAAGGCAATTACGATGTTGAAAAGTTTTTAACAATTGTGGTATTTTTAAAGTACTTACTATGTGCCGAGCACTGCACAAGATACAAGATCACCGGATCCCACATGGGGCTCACAGTCTAAGTAGGAGGGATAACAGATATCGAATCCCCATTTTACAGTTGACATAGCTAAGGCACAGAGAAGTTAAGTGATGTGCCCAAGGTCACAGAGGAGACAAGTGGTGGGGGTGGGACTAGAACCCAGCTCTTCTGACTCTGAGGCCCACGCTGTCTCCACTAGGCCACACTGTTTTTGAAATGTTATTACTTATTACTGGTAGCTGAAAACTGTGATGTAGCAGAAAAGTCCTAATTAAATATTTGAGCTCTTAAGAAAATGAAAATACTTTGCATAATCCCCTTGAGGTACAATGCCCCCATTGTAGATGAAAACGCTGGATTTTTCCATTAGGATATTATAAGGAAAGCTTGCTTCAGTTTTCTAGGTAGGGATTTCACTGAACTCAAAATTAATAGTCTGTCACAGTAGTTTGTGTTTTCCTGCCCTTTGTCCAAAAGGCAGGATCTGATATGCTTTTTGAACCTATTTCAGATTCCATACCCGCTAATGAATATGAGCTCTTAATTTCTCTCACTGAATCTTCCAAATATGTTAAATGTGATTGAGTGTAGATTCATTAATAAATCATATTTATCGACCCCCTACTTAGTGTTCTGTCCCCTACTATGCCCTTAGGAAAGTATCACAGTGGCAAGGCACATGTTCCCGGCCAAAAGTTTACTTAGAATATAATAGGGGAGACAGACAAACATAATTTATAAAGGCGGTCATTCATTCATTCAATTGTATTTATTGAGCGTTTACTGTGTGCAGAGCACGGTACTAAGCGCTTGGAAAGTACAAGTTGGCAACATATAGAGACGGTCCCTACCCAACAGCGGGCTCACAGTCTAGAAGACTGGTCAGGGGACATGTTTACCAACTCTGTTATATTATACTTGCCCAAGCACTTAGTACAGTGCTCTGCACACAATAAGCCCTCAATAAATACAACTGAATGATCCAATCCATCAGTGCAGAGCCTGCACACAGTAAGTGCTCAATAAATACGATTGAATAATGAATGAATGATATAATTTCACAAAGTAAACACAGAATTCTGGCTCATGATGAAGCTTAGCATTTTTTTCTACAATTTTCTTAAAAGCATTTTAAATGTTATCAGAGTGACTTCAGTATTTTATCTTCAGAAAAATAAGTTTTCCACTTCCCTTCTATTTTGTATTTTAAACGAAAAACAAAATAGCCAAGATGTGTATTATTAGAATTTCCTAAGATTCCCAGAAAGGAAACCCCATGTCTTCCTATAAAATTTAGATCTATCCTGGGCTTCTTTCCACAATATCACTATGGAAACAGAATATTGGTAAAACACTTTCCTTTGGTTTTTAATATCCTTTTAATAATTAACCAGAGGTGTATTAGGATTCCCAAGTCAATTCCCTTCCAATGATATTTGACTCCGTAATTACTTCTACAAGGAAACACGGTCTAGCAACAACTCAAAAGGATTCTCAAGAGAGTTTTAACTGTGAGGTGAAATCAAGGTGCATTCCACTTACCTGTAACATAAGCCGCTCTGCCTGGTCTCCTCTTCTGGAACCCTCTATATTATCTCACTGGATCTGAGTTCTGGTGATCCCAAGTGAAGCCATGGATCCAATTGGTACTAATGACACCATCTATCCACCATTAGAGAAGGCTGCAAAAATGAGAAAGTGGAGGTCGGCCTATCAGTCTTTCAAATGTTTGCAAAATAGAATGGGTACGTGAAATCTATTTGTTCCTCTCCCCAGATATCTTGGGTTTCAAGAATTTCAAATCTTCTTAAAGTTGGAGTTTGGTTGAATGAGGTTCAAGCTGATTCTTAACACAGGATGAAAAGGCCTCAGTGAATCAATAAAGAGGGTTTATTTCAATGCAACTAGTTGTACACAGTATCTTTGTGAATCATTCAGACTTACATTAACCATAATTTTATGAAGCCATGTTTATTTGTGTTGCTGAATGATAGGTTTTCTCATCCAAAACTTTTCCCTCCCTCATCCTTTGACTGAGATAAGCATTAGAAATCAGTCAAAACATAAAGATATTTTGTCATGGTCATGACCAGTCCGTGAAATGTTTTCACAGCTGCTGATATTCCACCATCTTCCCTATAATCTTTCAATGTATATGTTGGTCAGTAATCACAAGCATAATCAGAAAGTGTGTTCCTTTGAGTAGGATAATTAAATGCCCCCCAAACTCACCACTCAATATATAATTCACTCAGCCTCTTGTTGTTTGAAGGAACTAGTGTTCATAGATAGGATGGATTGAATTCTTAATCACATCTGGCACGAGCATTGGATTTGCCCTTCAAAATAATAGCATTACATTCATGGTAGGAATGACAGATAAATGTAGGGAGATGGATGGAGCTTTTCTCTGAAGTGGCAGATTCAGGGCTGCAGTCTAATGAATCAGAATGTTGTAACCCCTGGCCATGTATGCCTGCCCTCCCTGCTAGTGACAAGCTATATCACGGGGTACTGAGAAAATTGTAGTTGTCAGTTCTAATGGTGAAGGATGCTGGCTTCTAAGATACTGGGAAAGCTAAGTATAGTTTCCATTCCAATAATTTGGATCAAAACACTTCCTGATTGCCTTCATCAATTTATTCTGTCACTAAATTAAACAAAAAAGCATTACAAATCTTGTCAGTGAGCAAAGGAGACAGAGAGAGAGAGAGGCTTAGTTACCAACCTTGAAAACTAGACCTTCATACTAGATATCAAATCACTTTAGTCAGGTCATGGGGTGTGGATTTTGTTTTTAAAAAAAAATCTTTGGAGTTTCTGCAAGGGCTATAATCACATGAGGTCAGGATGAAAAGTTCATAAAACAGTAAAATACAAAAGCAAATCATAAACTGTCATAAAGAGCAAAACTCCCATCAACACTTTCTTTGAACACCAAACTTGAAATAGAAAACTGTTGCACTCAGAGAAAAGAACTAAAGACAGAATTTGCACAACCATTTTGTTATTGTCAATTTAGAAATCAAAGTTAAGAAGTGTTCTGGATTTTTAGGCAAGAAAGAGATGGAGAGAAATACACTCAGTTCTTCCATAATGAGTGTTTTCCCTCTGGCTGGAGCACTGCCAGTATGGTATTTATTAAGTGTTAACTATGTGCCAAGCATCTCTAGGGTAGATACTAGATAATTTGGTTAGGCACAGTTCAGGTCCCAACTGGAGTTTAAGTAGGAAGGAGTAGGATTTAATTCCCAATTTTCAGATGAGGAAACAGGCGCAGATAAATGAAGTGATTTGCCCAAGGTCACACAAGTGGCAGAGCCGGGATTAGAACCCAGGTCCTCTGATTCCCAGGCCTAGGCTCTTTCCACAAGACCATTCTTCGTCTCAAGAAATTGCTTGCCAAGTAATACGGAAACACTGGCTCAACAACGGGAGCCTGTTTGGATACAATATTCCACAGTTTTGGAAGAAATGCTTTGCAAAGGTATGGCTTTGTAACAGGTGGTTACTACAGTAATAATAATAATAGTCATGTTGGTATTTGTTAAGTGCTTACTATGTGCTCAGCACTGTTCTAAGCGCTGGGGTAGATACAAGGTAATCAGGTTGTCCCACGTGGTGCTCACAATCTTAATCCCCATTTTCCAGATGAGGTAACTGAGGCACAGAGAAGTTAAGTGACTTGCCCAAAGTCACACAGCTGATAAGTGGCAGAGGTGGGATTAGAACCCACAACCTCTGTCTCCCAAGCCCGTGCTCTTTCCATTAAGCCATGCTGCTTCCCTAAGGTTTGGTAGGAACACAACCCTTTTGTTACATACAACTGGGTGTGCATGATCTAATGTCGTCGGGCTGTTGTTTTCCATTGCATTTACAAGCATTTCTAAAGTGGTGATGTATGGCTAGACATACTTTAGGGGCAGGACTGCCTGGTTTCCAGATTTATGATATTACCTTCGCCATCTTCTTCATCACATACCATTAGTATTGACCCTTCTACAATGAAGCACAAAATGTTGCCTCATGCTTTAGCCATAGAAGCTTCGACAAGCTTCTGAAAAGGGTATTTCAACTAAGTCCATGCTTCTACTTGTCCGTCATTAATGAACTTTCACTTGATGATTTGATATTGCCCTTTTTTTCTCAGACTTTCTTCACTCTTAAAAACATGATGATATGTCTCCAGAGGGTAGCTGTTTCCTGATGGCATGTAATTATTAAGGAAATGTACATAAGTTCTTGAGGGATGTAGACAGCACATATTCAAGGAGACTTCCAAATTAAAATGCATTACATAATGACTACTTTCTGTGCCAGAAAGTACAGTGTGGGCTCTGTATTTTACAAGAACGAGGCTGTTTTTGATTGGGTATTTTTTTTCCACTTTGATTTGCAGCTATTCCACTAGGAAGAAATCATGCAGGAGAGACTTCTACAAACTGTTACTCAAAAAAAAAACAACAAAAAACAAATGCACTTTACAGGGTCTATTGGGAAAAACTCCTTAACCAACATGTAGTTTGCACGGCACAATTTGAGCCAGTCAGTCTACAAGTAGCATTTATTGAACACCGTATGTGGAGGACTAGCTGTGAAAATTTCTAGAAACCACTGCTGTGTCATTTAATACACTGCAACTCCAAATCACTAAATCAAGCAGTTCCCTGGTATCTGGAAAGAGTAAACTCGTTATAAAACCTTACTCCAGACCAGATTGTTTATTTACCACTATGATGACTGTGCCTCTCTGAACATTAAGTACAAATAAACAATTAACGCCAGGGAATCTAAGCACTTAGTACAGTGCTCTGCACACAGTAAGCGCTCAATAAATATGATTGAATGAATAAATTACATGCTAATAGATCCTTAGTATAATATGTTGAATTTTTTTCTGAATGTAATTTTGATCTCTTTGGGGAATTACAATTTAAGGTGTGTTGATTTGTTGGAAGAGCGATAGTAATTTTTTACATGGCATAACAATTGCCTGATGTTACCCCGTAAACTGGGTGATTAATCTTGTTTTGTGTAGTCTCAATACACACTGAGAAAAGGGAATTAACTGCCTAAAGTAGGACTGTAGATAAATATGACTACTCTGCCTCTAGAGATATGCTGGCAAATGGGCGATCAACCTAAAAAGGTGCAGGATGTTTACACTGGGGGAAATGACCAAAATACCTTTCAAGACTCCCTGAGGATGGTAATTGTGAAACAAGACTATGATAATTGAATTAGCAGCCAGAATCAGCTGGGTAGGAACAATTCCTTATAAAGGAATGACCTCGGAGGTATTCTCTCAAGATCTGAGATGGGGAACAATGGAATTGATGTTCTAAGACCTATCCTCCTTGTCTCTGAAACCCACAAGTTTGCCATTATCCTCAATACCTCCCTCTCTTTCAGACCTCATAGCCAATTTGTTCTATCTAATCTACTGCACTTTCCCAAGTGCTTAGTACAGTACTCTTCACACAGTAAGAGCTCAAAAAATAGGATTGATTGATTGATTCCAAAAACCTGTTGGATTTTCCTCCCCAATAATCTTCCGTGTTTGTCCACCTTTTCCCATGCAAATAGCTACTGCACTGGTCCAGGTAGTAATCTAGGCTTGAGTTCTGCATCAGAAAGTAACTTTCTTCTTTTGGGAGTAATCAAAACATACGGGTATTTTTCAACCTATTTCTTAAAGTTTTGGGATCTTGATTGTTTTGCACAATGCACAAACTCACTCTCAATAGCCCATCAAAATCATTATTTAAAAACCCTGTAAAGCACCTATCTGCAAACGCCATCCTGTCAGAAACCGAACAAAGCGAGTTATTAAGCAGCCATCGTGGCTGGACAGGCTACTAGTAGCTTTCCGTGAAGGTGTTTGTTGTGAATGAAAACATTCTTACTGTGAGGGTCAGACAGCACCTTCAGTCACTAGTCAGAGAAATCTATCTAATGACATTTATTCTTAAGCGAAGGAATACCATCCACAAGAGGATAGTTTTTTTAATTAAAAAAGCCCAGTTTAATGAAAAAAGTAATGGAGAGTAGGTAAAATACACATTATAAGATTTATAGAGTGGTCTACCTTACAAAAATGCATCACACTAACTTGAGTTAAAATATGTATAAGTCCAATTCTCACTAGGCCTGGCTTGCCCTAAGACACAGGCAAGTGATGGTACCCAGAACGAGTGACCTTTATCAAGCAAAATAATCTTTGTTAGAAAAGAAAAATGAGGGATCTTTATGAACCTTTACAAGGTATGCATTTAGCCTCTTTTGCAGCATTTTTAATCTTAACAGGCAAAACTCTATTCCCCTTATCTACAGGTAGTTCATTCATTCATTCATATTTATTGAGCACTTACTGTGTGCAAAGCGCTTGGAATTAAGCACTTGGAAAGTACAATTCAGCAACAAAGAGAGACAATCCCTGCCCAAAACAGGCTCACAGTCTAGAAGAGGGGAGACAGACATCAAAACAAGTAAACAGACATCAGTAGCATCAATAAAATTAAATGGAATTAGATATTCATTCAGTCATTCAATCGTATTTATTGAGCGCTTACTGTGTGCAGAGCACTGTACTAAGCGCATGGGAAGTACAAGTTGGCAACATATAGAGACGGTCCCTACCCAACAACTGGCTCACAGTCTAGAAGGGGGAAACAGACAACAAAACAAAACATGTGGACGGGTGTCAAGTCGTGAGAACAAATAGAATTAAAGCTTAATGCACATCATTGCTAAAATCAATAGAATAGTAAATATGTACAAGTAAAATGGAGTAATAAATCTGTACAAACATATATACAGGTGCTGTGGGGAGGGGAAGGAGGTAGGATGGGATATATATATATGTATACACACACACACACACACACACACACACAACTAAAGCATATTAAGGAAGGTTTTATGGACTGAACATCTGAACTGAGAGACTACATCCAAAGCATGTTTCCTGATTGGTCAGGTGGTGTGCCTGATTGATTGTAGCTGCCCAGAGTAACTGATTCTTTGGCTTTTTGTATTAAAGATTTGCAGTTTAGATTTGTGCTCTTGTAGGAGCTAGAGTCTTTGAGGGACTAGGACTAAACCCTTGGGGAAACTTGGTTAATTAAATAAAATAACACTCATTGCACCTCATATTTTTATTAAAGCACTAACAGTGGTTTTAGCAAGCTGTCAGAACCTGTAGCCTTGCCTGATGTTTCCCTGTCTGGGGGGGTAGGAGGAAGACTCTCCTTCACCTCACACTGCAGCCACTGGGAGAGAAAAGGGAAGCAATTTGGAAAAATGAGAAGAAAAATCTAGCAATCAGTTAGGTCATTGCTAGCCACAGAAAAGGGACCAGGGGAAAATGGCTTCACTAGATTACCTTGTTCTCCCTCTGAATCATCCTTGTTATCATTACCTTGATGCTCCAGGGAAAAACAGAAATTTCTACTAGAAAATTCCTTCCAAACGGCAGACCAATTCCATGCAGTTTTGGATAAATCCTTTATTCCCACATATCTTCCCAGGGATGTATTTTTTTTCTATTTCCAATATAATCTTTTTTTCATAATGTTTTTGCATTTACTTCTCATATTACTGCTCTGGAGTGGAAAATTACACGTTAAAAATTAATTGAGAGTGGCATCTCGTATTAGAGTGCCAGCAATATTTTTAGACAAATACTATCTCCCACAGGCTTTTGTAGGCAATTAATTGAAAGCTACGAGGAAAAATCTCATGTCCTGCAGTGTTCTAAAAGGAAACAGTGTCCCTTTAAAGTCTTTATATGGTTGTTTCTTCTGCCAGTGAGATTAAGGAAACTGAAAAAATGTTCACAAATTATTTTGAAAATTCAATGTTTTCTTTTTAGAACAATTCACCGTCATGAATGAGGAATAAGACAACTCTTGAAATGAGGATGAGTTTAAAAGGACAACTTTTCAGTAAGCCCAAAAACTTGAGATTTGCAAGTTTTATAGGTTCTTTCCCTGTTGTATCCTGCAGTGAATAGGAAATGCATATTTCAGGGAGAGTTATTTTACTTAATAAAATAAAGACTTCATCCTACCTCAAGGTCTTCTCCTGCTTCCTTTACAGATTCTGGCTGCTCTAGAAGAGTCCAATTTTTGCAAATACTTAATCTCACCATGCTCCATAAACTGGAGTTAAGTGAGCTTTCCAAGAGACTTATTAAATGGTTAGTGTGCTATTGACAGGATATCACATACTTTGTGGAGAGCCACTGCAATTAACCAAGACAATTACAGGAAAATGAACAGAAGTGTCAACAACTTTCTACCTGCCATACCAGAAGAATATCTAAGAAGCAAATTAAAGAAAGGTTTTCTCCTTTTCCACGGGTGGGGATGATGGCGAATATAGAACCTGAATCTGACTCTGCCAATCTCCAGGACGTCTAACACCCCAAAAGAGGCAGGGACAAGAAGACTTGCCCATCACTAAGCTTAACCAGAAATTTTTTCCACAGAATGGAAAATAGCCTCAGTGTTCAGATTTTTAAAAATCTGTTTTAACATCTTTAAAGTAACCCAACACTTTAAGAACCTAAGGTAAAATCAATCGCATTGGTCTCTCTTGCTGTCTTTAAAGTAACCCAACACTTTAAGAACCTAAGGTAAAAATCAATCACATTGGTCTCTCTTGCTGTTCAGTCTGTTATAAATGTCCTGTAATAGTTAAGGGACCCCTCTACATATATCTTTTTATTATCATTATTGCTAATAATGATAATAATAATGATTGTGGTATTTGTAATGTGCTTACTATACTAACTTTACTTAGTACTTACTGAACTAAGCACGGGGGTGGACACAAGCAAATCAGGTTGGACACAGTCCCTGTCCCACCTGGGGTTCATAGTTTTAATCCCCATTTTACAGATGAGGAAACCAAGGCACAGAGAAGGTAAGTGACATGCCCAAGGTCACACACTAGACAAGTGGAGGAACTGGGATTAGAACCAAAGTCTTTCTGAATCCCAGGCCCATGCTCTAGCCACTAGACCACGCTGCTTCTCATGGTAAAAAGGAGGTAATCTAAAAATTTTAATTCTCCAAATTAAGAAATGAGTAGAGTAACATTCAAAATTTATGGAGTGGGGAGATATTGTGTACATGTAAACTGTTCTGAAAAATATGGGTCAAAGTATAGCCTTTCTATTATAAATACAAACCATTAATTCAGTTTTCTTACCCCCACAAAACCAAAACAAACTAGCAATAATATTCAGAAACTTGCCTCTATTTAAATGCTATCTGCTAACCAGCTTCTACTCTGAATCCATTATAGTCTCCAAAATTCACTTAAGGTAATTTTTTCATAACATTCTTGATTCTGGGCAATTCATTCTTCAGAAACCGAATCATTAATGCTGATCAGGAAATGAAAAACATCATTGTTCATGACATTCCAACCATCTCCTTACTCTGAGAGGCTAAGACATTCATGTGAAAGGTTTCTGTATTTTCTGTGAAAGTCTCATATCAGGATTTGACATATAATATTAAAACAGCCAGATCAGCAAAGGTTTAATGAAGGTTTAAACATATTAATCAAATCTAAGTAATGATTTTCCCCCCACTCGCTCGATGAATAAAGCAACACAGCATTCCTGAAAAGTGCCACCAGTCCAGCTAGATTAATTTTCAGGAACAAAGTTCTCCATAGCTCTTAATCTTTTTTGGAATTTGTGTTAATTTTCTCATCAGTCAAAACCTTCTACCTAAAAAAACAACAACTTCGTAGCAGTGTTGTGTGAAACCACAAGTCACTTTTTTGTCATAAGCTGCCACACAGTTCATTGAGTTATCCAAGTAAACCTAGCAATTTGTCAAGGGACCATTTTAGTTCAACTTGTCTGTGCTTTGGGAGTTGCTGGCAGCTAAGAGCAGGACTAGAGGTGTTTGAGACAAAAAAAAGATTTTCTTTAGGAACAGGAGAGTGCTATTTTTCAGTGGAGAAGAAATGTGAATGCATATTGAAATGTTGCCTAACAAGCGTAAGTCACATTACAAAATGTAGAGAACTTGGAGGTGTAAACACACTGGGTGGTGAATGAGAGAAAAAAAATAAAAAACTCAGATTTGTTATTAACTCCAAAAGCAGGTAAGTAGTTCCTAACTCTCCCTCCCTCTCGATAATTTCATATTTTTTTCTTTTTAAAAAAAGATTCAGAAACTGGTAGACACTAAAACTCATTCTTACTTCAATGTTCTTAGGCAGTTTAAAGGTCAATAACTTGCATTTAGAGGGAGAAATGGACATTAAAATAAATTACAGATATGTGCATGACTGTTGAGGGGGGAGGAGGGAATGACTATCAACCACTTAAAGAGTTCAGGTCCAAGTTTGCAGGTGATGCAGAAGGGAGAGGAGTAAGGGAGATGAGAGCTTGGAGGAGATGTTATCGTAAGAAGGCTTTGAAAAGGAGGAGAGTAGAGATCTGCCGTATATAAAGGGGGAGGGAGTCCCAGGTCAGAGGGAGGAAAGGTTAAGGGGTCAGAGGCCAGACAGATGAGACTGAGGTACAGTGAGCAGGTTGACTTTAGAAGACCAAAATGTGCGGGCTGGGTTGTAGTGGAAAATCTGCAGGTAAGGTAGAAGTGAGCTCACTGAGTGCTTCAAATCCAATCGTAAAACTTGCTGTTAGATGTGGAGGTGGATGGGCAACCCCCAGAGATTCTTGCGGCGTGAGGAGACATGGGCTGAATGTTTTTTCAGAAAAATGATCCAAGCAGCAGAGTGAAGTATGGACCGGAGTGAGGAGAGACAGGAGTCAGGGAGGTCAGTGAGGAGGCTGATGCAGTAGTCAAGGAGGGATAAAATGGATGCTTGCATCAGTGAAATAGCAGTTTGGATGGAGATGAAAGGGTTGGAACTGATAAGGTTAAGTTTGGACTGGAACGTCTGGAAATGAACCCTGGTATATTTAGTTATTTGTTTTGATTGTACCTCTTCTAAACATTTTTTTATCACTCACCCCCATTTGAGTGTACGCTTCTTTCTTTATGGTATTTGTTCAGCACTTACTATGTGTCAAACGCTGAGACAGATACAAGTTAAGTTGTTCACGTTCCGTGTTCCTCAAGGGGCTCACTATCTAAGTAGGAGGGAGAACAGGAGAATTGAGGCAAAGAGAAGTTAACTGAGTTGCTCACTGTCATCCAACAAACAATTGGCAGAGACAAGACTAGAACCCAGGTCCTCTGGCTCCCAGGCTCTTTCCACTAGGCCAAGCTGCGTTATCATTCATTCAAAAATACTTTATTGAGTGCTTACTGTGTGTAGAACACTGTACTAAGCACTTGGGAGAGTACAGTATAACAATAAACAGACTGAATCCCTTCCCAAACCAAACCTCTTGTCAGCAGGGGCCGTATTTTGGCCAGCTGCTGTACTCCCCAATGCACTGTAGTGGTAAAGCAGTGTGGTTCATTGGAAAGAGCAGGGGCTTTGGAGTCAGAGGTCATGGGTTCAAATCCCAGCTCCGCCAATTGTCAGCTGTGCGACTTTAGGCAAGTCACTTAACTTCTCTGGGCCTCAGTTACCTCATCTGTAAAATGGGGATTAAGACTGTGAGCCCCAAGTGGGACAACCTGATCACCTTGTATCCTCCCGAACGCTTAGAACAGTGCTTTGCACATAGTAAGCGCTTAACAAATGCCATTATTATTATTATTATTATTATTATTACTGAGCACCTACTTAGGAAGGGACAACAGAATCAACAGACATAGTCCCTGCCCACAAGAAGCATGCATGCTATACTACTCTCAGCAGGTGAACAATAAATAGCATTACTACTACTACTTAGGAAATATAGGAATAATGATTTAAAATTTGTTTTCACATCATTCACAAACATTACAAATCATCATGCAAGAATGACTAGTGACAATGAATAAAGTGTCTTCAATATATTATATTAAGCTGCTTTAAATCATTGAGTGCTCAATTGTCCTCACACACGGGCCGGGGGCAGGGGAATTAGGAAAAAATTCAGCTTCTTGTGGGCAGGGAACATGTCTACCATCTATGTTATATTGTACTTTCCCAAGGCTTTAGTACATTGCTCTGCACAAAGTACTCAGTAAATTCAACTGACTGACTGATTATAAACTCAGATACTTATTCTGATTTTACAGTTGAAGAAAATGACACAGAGGTGTCAGTTGATTTTCCTGGGCCACAGAGCAACATGCAATTGATTGCAGACCCATGGCCCCATTATATCATAGGGTCCTTGCTACAGATCTAAATGGATATAATGGGTTTGATGTTTTGTTTCAATATGATGGGGGTTTTTTTTACCTGAAACGTATTCATCATTTTTTTGGAAAACATTTTATTTAGAAAGTAGTATGTAGAAGAGAAACGTAAATACCAAAGGGTTCAAACTGAGCTCCAAACTTTGAGATAACAATTTTGGAGGCTAATATTACACTTGGCAAGACATTCTCCAAATGCTGCTTCATAGCAGCTTTCTTTTTTTTCCAAGAAGGGGAATTGAAGGATAGGATAGTTGGGCCCTATAGGATAACTGGAGGACTCAACATAAAATCTGAGCAGTGCGGATATATCCCACAGTGTTTCACTATTAAGACATTATGGTCCATGAAAATAGCACTGGGAGTTTATAGTAAACATTTACAGAAAAATTAAACATAGTCGCTTCTGGAACTGAAACAGTTTGCACTAAGTTTGTGGTAATAAAGTATGTTTATGGAAATGTTAGGGATCATTAATTACTGGTAAATGTTTTCCACAAAGACAGAAATTGATGGATTTTTTATGGAAAGTTTGATTGCTTTTATTCTTCTCTGGTAAGATGACCATTTGGTCCTTAATCTGTTATTATTTCTCAGTGCGTTCAAAGCCTAAGATTAATATGGGAAGCTATTGGAATTTCATACAAAGAATGGCTGGAAAATATTTTAATCTCTGAAATCTTTACTTCAGCATCCCTAAAAAAAGAATGGCGTTAGCAAAACCCGGAGATTTTACAATTTCTTTGATTGTTTTCTTCGGCCTGGCTTCGTAAAGGATCTCAGGGGATTTAAAGAAACTAGAGATTTACAGAGCCATTTTGTCTTTCGGGCCAATTTTCTATTAGTGGAGATCACTGTGATATGTTTTCCCTTTCTTAGCTCTTCGCAAACCGCAAATACCTTTTTTTTCCTCCTTCAGTCCCTACTGGTATTTCTGTTTTCTAGATTTCCTCATCGGCTCTAATAACTCTGCTTCCATGTCCACCTAATGATGGGGGGGTTCATTCATTCATTCAATCGTATTTATTGAGCGCTTACTGTGTGCAGAGCACTGAACTAAGCACTTGGAAAGTACAATTTGGAAACCAATGGAGACAATCCCTACCCAACAAGGGGCGCACAGTCTAGAAGGAGTTGCAAATAGTACTTTATTTTTTGGACAAAATTCTGCATGATGTCCAAAATTCCCTAGGATGAGACACAGAGTACTGTTTTTTTTTTTTGGTTTTGTAAGATCACACCCTATGTGAGTCTCCTGATCAGTCCAGGAGTCTGCCCAATTGACATGTACTACCCAACGGTGCTGGTGGTTCCATTAACTACAATACCTGGCAGTCTGAAGTCTACCAGATGGTGGTGGGGTACCATAAAAATTGCTGACATTCTCTGGAAAGCCCAACCATGTTGACAGTATCTGATACTAGGATTAGTCAGAGAGACCCTAAAACATTATAGAAGCAGCATTTCCTAGTGGAAAGAGCTGGGTTCTGAGACTCAGAGAGCCTGGTTTCTAATCTCAGCTCTGCCACATATCTGCTGTGTGATCTTGGACGATTCATTCAATTTTTCTCTGCCTCAGTTCCCTCATCTGCAAATTGGGGATACAATACCTGTTCTGCCTCTTGCTTACATTGTGAGTCCCATTTGGGACCTGATTATCTTGTATCTACCTCAGCTCTTAGCTCAGTTCTCGGCACATCATTATTTTCATATTAACTAGATTATTTCAATTAGATTAGATGATCTAACATTCAGTTGACATTGAACACTAGGTTAGCCTTCTGCAAAATATTTTTGGTTTACCAAAAATACACCACATAGGCACATCCACTGAGGTATCTTATCATCATCATCATCATCATCATCAATCGTATTTATTGAGCGTTTACTGTGTGCAAAGCACTGTACTAAGCGCTTGGGAAGTACAAGTTGGCAACATACAGAGACAGTCCCTACCCAACTTATGCATCAGGCCACAAAATCAACTGAGTACCTGCCTGATTTCAACTATAATTTGCCTTACAAAACAAACACAAAAATTTCACAGTTACAAATAACATGTTCAGTTCTCCACTTACGGAGGAGTTGGTAAATAAGTTCAACAATGTGGGACAATAGGTATTTATAAACACACATATACACACTGATTACCACTATATTTTCATTTGAGGTACCAGTGCCCAGCACAATCCCAAGTATATGTAAATGCATAACCTGCAAAACAAAGAACTGCAAGCCAATTAAGTAGCTACTGAATGCTATTTCTGAGAGTAAATCTAATGATTTTATAACCTTATAAAGGCTAGAGCAAAAACCACATTTGCCAAAGTTCAAGTTCTGGCAATCATAAATAGAGATCTTTCTCCATCCGTTTAAAACATTACCCATTAATCAGTAATAAAATTAATTTTTTCCATTCTGAAATTGTGATTTATGGTTTAATTTGCTCTGGCATCTAATATTGAATTTATTTGTAAAAAGATCATGTCTTGTCTCCCTTTTGGTGAGTACACTATAATGCCAAGCTACACATGACTGTATTTGAATTGTGGTGAAAAAAATTTGGAAAACTTCAAGAAAAAGAAATAAGATACTATAATGAAGTACAAGAATTGAATCCAGAGAACTTACTTATGGTTCACATTTTGACCAGTCTCACTGAATGCCTTCAGAATGCCACCGGCAACATGCCATTCTTTGAGTGGAAAAATGAATCAAATCATTTCTGGGTCGGGCAGATAAGCACACCAGTTCTCCTATAATGTAGGGGTGGCGTTTTTGAAGAACCCCACATTAAGGGAATCTCACAACTTTAGTAGCCCCCCATTCCAGAGCCACGCACATGGGCACAAACCATTTCTTCCAACACCACTCTGTATCCAAACAGGCTCATGTCAGACAAACATTTCCTAAATACTTCGCAACATTTTAGCTAAAATTTAGAGCAAAAACACAGATTACGGCAGAACTGTGAGCACTGAATAGTAAGAATAACAAGCCCTATTCTCTCCCCTTCACCAGCAGAGCCTGAACCAGTGTAACACTCTAAAGCTGGTAGTGACTGGACAGAGAAGCTTCATGCCTTTAGGGCTTAGCTCAAATGTCAGGCAGCAGAGTCTATGTTGATTGTGGAGCTGAGGGCTTTCTAGAGAATGAGCATCCATGAATGCTCTATGTGGTATCTCCTCCAGCTTCTGTGTCTATCACATAGGATCACTCTCTCTCTCTCTTCCCCCCCTCCACCCCATAATCTTGGGTACTGCCAGAAACACTGCAAGGAATCTGACTTGACTTTAGGCAAGACCTGCCATTTAATCTCCTCATTCATGCTGCTTCCTAGCATGGCATTCCCTCCCCAACCAAATCTGCCAGACCACAGCCCTCCCCAAATTCAAGGCCTTTCTGAAAGTTCACCTCCTCCAACGTGCTTCTTTGGGTTTCTTTTTTTGTTTTTATAGTATTTGTTAAGCTCTTACTATGTGTCAATCATTGTCCTAAGAGCTGGGGTAGAGAGAGAATAATTGGGTCAGACATACAGAGTCAGGATTAGAACCCAGATTCTCCAACTACCTGGCCCGTGCTTCTCACTAGGCCATGTTGCTGACTGTAGCTTCTCTGCTGCCAGAGAATATAAGACTACCACAGAAGGAGGCTCTTCTCCTCTCCGAAACTCAGAGAAGAGGAGCTATTGCATCCCATGGACCAGCACGTTTAGAATCCACTTCACCGAGAATCAGTAGCCAACTAAATGTAGTTGTGTAGTTTCAATTGAGATTTGGCCTTTTCTTTTGTACAAAGCCAGCAGGTCTGATAGTGAGAAATCCTTCCTTCAGATCAATGAATCAAAGAGAGAAACCACACACATTCCTAAAAGCTCTATTCCCAGGGGGTCAAAGGAAAGCTCTCAAAGAAGTGAGGTGTGGAAGACTACTCCCTTCGCACAGCCCTGCTTTTGGCCCAATGTCAAGAGCATTTCTCTGTCAAACAGGAGATCTGGGTTCTAGTTCCATTTCTGCCTGCCGGGGGGGGGTCTTCTATCAATCAATCAGTCCACCTATGGTACTTACGAACACTTCAGCTGTACTAAGTGCTTGGGAGAGTACAATACATCAGAGCTGGTAAACATGATCCCTGCCCACAAGGAAGTAGCATGGCCTAGTGGACAAAGCCCAGGCATGGGAGCCAGAGAACCTGGGCTCTAATCCCGGCTCTGCCACTTACCTGCTGTGTGACCCTGGGCTAAACACTTAACTTCTTTGTACCTCCATTTCCTCAACTGCAAATGGGAATTAAATACCTGATCTCCCTCCTACTTAATAATAATAATAATAATAATAATGATGATTATGGCATTTGTTAAGCGCTTACTACATGCCAAGCACCGGGGTAGATATCAGGTAATCAGGTTGTCCCACTTAGGGCTCACAGTCTTCATCCCCATTTTACAGATGAGGTAACTGAGGCACAGAAAAATTAAGTGGCTTGCCCAAGGTCATGTAGTGGCAGAGCCGGGATTAGAACCCATATCCTCTGACTCCCAAGATGAGCCCTGTGTGGGAAAGAGACTGTGTGTAGCCTAATTATCTTGTATCTTCCCCAGTGCTTGACACATAGTAAGTGCTTTAAAAAATACCATTAAAAAGGGAGTTTACAGTCTAAAGGGGGGTGAAATGGACAAGCCCAGCAGGAATCTAGAAGAAAAGCCAGCTAATGGGGGCAGCAAACCATATGTCGGTAAGTCAGTGAATCATATTTATTAAGTGCTGTGTGCAGAATATTGTACTAAGCACCTGGGAGACTAAAATACAACAGATACATCCTATGTAAGCTCCCTAGGCAGTTCCCAGCCAGGTCCACAGCATCAAGCACTGTGCCATGGTTATTTTGACCTTAAATGTGTTCTGCGTGGAAAGAACCTTCAGGTGAACTTGGCCATGTGCTGCAGCCTTCCCCTCCTGCTCTCCTCTAGCACTCCTTACCACATCAGGGAATGTGATCAGCAGCATCAGGAGAAGGCAATCAATGCTGTGCTAAACTACTATCCCTAAAACCAATTCCTTCACCCAGATCTTTGGTCCCAAGATTTAAGTACCAAGTCTCATCCATTGGCCCCAACTGGAGACTCCACTCAGTGTGGCTCAGTGGAAAGAGCCCGGGCTTTGGAGTCAGAGGTCATGGGTTCAAACCCCAGCTCTGCCAATTGTCAGCTGTGTGACTTTGGGCAAGGCACTTAACTTCTCTGTGCCTCAGTTCCCTCATCTGTAAAATGGGGATTAAGACTGTGAGCCCCCATGGGGCAACCTGATCACCTTGTAACCTTCCCAGCACTTAGTACAGTGCTTTGCATGTAATAAGTGTTTAATAAATACCATTATTACAGAGAAGCTTTGGGCAAGCTTTGGGTTCAAACCCCAGCTCTGCCAACTGTCAGCTGTGTGACTTTGGGCAAGGCACTTAACTTCTCTGTGCCTCAGTTCCCTCATCTGTAAAATGGGGATTAAGACTGTGAGCCCCCGTGGGACAACCTGATCACCTTGTAAACTTCCCAGCACTGAGAACAGTGCTTTGCACATAATAAGTGTTTAATAAATGCCATTATTATAGAGAAGCAGCATGGCTCAGTGGAAACAGCATGGGCTTTGGAGTCAGAGGTCATGGGTTCAAATCCCAGCTCTGCCAATTGTCAGCTGTGTGACTTTGGGCAAGTCACTTCACTTCTCTGTGCCTCAGTTCCCTCATCTGTAAAATGGGGATTAAGACTGTGAGCCCCCGTGAGACAACCTGATCATCTTGTAACCTTTCCAGAGCTTAGAACAGTGCTTTGCACATAGTAAGCACTTAATAAATACCATTATTATTATCATCATCATCATCAATGAAGAAGCATGGTGTAGTGGATAAAACACAGGTCTTGGGGTCAGAAGATCTTGGGTTCATATCCCAGCTCCACCACTTGTCTGCTGTGAGACCTTGGGAAAGTCATTTCACTTCTCTGTGAGTCAATTACCTCATCTGTAAAAAGGGGATTGAGACTGTGAGCCCCACGTGGGGCAGGAACTGTGTCTGACCCTATTTGCTTGTATCCACCCCAGCACTTAGTACAGTGCTTGGCACACAGAAAGAACTTAACAAGAACCATTGCTATTATTATCATTATTATTAATAACGATCAACAGAGTTTATTAAATGTGCAGAATTGTGAGTGCAGCATTGTACTTGGAAGCGAGTAAAATAGGGTTGGAAGACCCGATCCTTGTCTGACTAACATTTCGTAATTCAAAATGTGCCAACCTGTTGTAGAACCCTTTAAATGTCCTGTTCCTTTTCAGGGTTGAATATTTCACAAATGCATGGACCAGTCATACATTCCAGAACTAGAGAATCACTGAAGTATCTCGCCAGATGTCAAATGGCCCCTGGAAATTGTGCATGGGTAATAATTTCTGCTCCTATATAAATCACATAATCATCTAAATTTAGTATGCTTGCAAAATTAATAAATCCAATTATCTCTGAAATGTACAGATTTGTTACAAAGTAATTATTTTGTTAAGCAAGCAAAATATTCCTCAAGATATTTTTCCTTTTCTAAATACTGAGCCAAAAGCAACAATACCATTTCTCAAAGCTAAACTCCGAGCTTTAAGTCATGCACAGGAAGCCCTAGCTCCTCAGATTGTCTTTTCAACCCACTCATCCTGGATGAGAAAATTGAAAGGAGTGAAGAAAAGAATCTACTAGAGATATCTGCATTTTTGAGTGGAATGATTACAAATCCCAGGACTTTTTTTCCAAAAATATGACCCTTTTTAACTTTAGGACCAAAACCTGGCTCTCAGGGGAGGTGAGTGTTTAATTTTGGAACAGGGTTGTGAACAACTTTTTGGTAGTGTCAGAAAAAGCAACTCTACCAGAAAGCTCTTCTTGTATTTTCCTTGCCAAGCTGTTTGCTCTCACACTCTTAATTCTTGTCATTACTTGAGAATTCACTGTGTGCTTATCGGTTGAATCAGAACTGTTCCAGTGTATTCATTCCTGCAGGGGTAGAGGAGGGGAACTGTCAAGACAATCAGTTTATACCAACGGGGATAAACTAAGTGCCACATTTCATTACTTGAATAGGAAAATTTTTAAGTTATCACCACTACTTTCCCTTCACAACTGTGAATTTCTTTTCCAGTTCAAAGACAAACAGGACTTGGCCCCGAAATGCACACTGGTATTCAAGTAGATAGTTATGAGAGTGCAAGCTCACTGTGCTTGGACTTACGGCATTTAATCAGTTCTCTCCCTTTTACTTATCAATTCTCTTCTCTCGCTATGCCTCAACTCACACCTGTCACTCCTCTCAAGCTATGTTTCTCACTGTGACTGTTCCTCATCTCTTCTTCCGCTGGACTCCTGCCCACACCCTCCCTCCTGCCTGTTACTCCCTTGCTCAGACCCCTGTTCTCCCTACCTTCAGGACTCTTACTTCCCAAGCCCTTAGTACAATGCTGTGCACACAGTAATGGCTCAATAAATACGATTGAATGAATGAATGAGTGAATGACTCTTCTGAAATCACATCTCTGCTACTAGGCCTTCCCCGATTAATTTCTCATCCCCACCTTTTATCCACACAGACACTTCACCACCACTTAGGTACTTAACATTTTACTACTTCCTCCTATCTTAAATTTATTTCAGTGTCTGCCTCTCCCATTAAAGTGTAGGATCCTTGAGGGCAGGAAACTTTGCCTTCTAATTCTACTGTAGTCTCCTAAACACCTAGTAGAGGGTTCTACATTCATTGGGTGTGCAATAAATGCCATTTCTTGATTGACTAATTAACTGTGGCTAAAGGGATGGGTCCCAAGTGCTCAGTACCCAGTGGGTACTCTCGAGTGATATCTAGCCTTTAGCCTAGATCCTAAGGAATAATGATAATGATGGGATCTGTTAAGCGCTTACTACATGCCAAGCACAGTTCTAAGCACTGGGGAAGCTAATCAGTTTGGACACAGTCTCTGTCCCACATGGGGCTCACAGTCTAAATCTCCATTATTTAGATGAGGTAATTGAGGCATAGAGAAGTTAGGTAACTTGCCCACAGTCATGTGTCCAGTCAAAGCATGATAATATTGAAGAACAGGTGACTGCTGCCTAGGTCTGTATTTGAGGACAGAGTGGCAGATAAGTACCCAAGCTAGACCTCTCATGCCAACAGACTTGAAAAAAGAGAAAACAAAGCCCAAGAGATTGAATGTCAAAGGTAGGAAATTTTGCCTTTCACCTCCACAGCATGGCAAGGAGATCTGTCAGGATCTCCAGGATTTGGGGGGCACAATGGAAATGCCCACCACTACAGAGGGCTAAAGTGGCTTTGGAAATTCTATTTAAAATGGCAAAGAATCTCAATTTTATCCTTGTCTCTCGATTCTTTGGGGCAGGAGCCAGGGACTCTGCCTCCCCGAGACTGCAGAGCCTGATTGAAGTGTGTAATGCGCTCGCTGTGGCCCTTCATTACAAAGTCTCCTCGGCGTCTATCAGGAAGTTAGAGTGTGTGTGTGTGTGGGGGGGGGTGACACATTCTGCAGGTGAGGTAGACATCAATGTGGCTGGATAGTAAAAGAAGTGAAGTGGGCATTTCTGTCCTTCATATCCCCAGTTAGAATGAAGGAGGAAAAGAGAAAAAGGCAGCTTAGCTATATACTAAGATGGAAAGTATCTGGAAAAAAATACTTATAATTAGACTCTATTTGGGGCCCAAATTTGCCTCTATGATTCACATTAGCAGGACTGATGGTGACTTTATTGGCAGGACTTCAGCCTGTTTCCTGGTTCACAGCCTACTCTCGGCTGGACTCCACTATTCTACACAAATAGAAATTTTATGATGGAGACTTTCTGACTCCAGCTCAGAACTTGTCTTTGGCCCATCGGCAGCCCTTGCGCTGGAAGGTGTGGAGCTTAATGTCAGAAAGGCCCCAGACATCAGTCTCCCCCAAACCCTCAACGGGAAAGGTTTCTAAGTTTCATACCAAAGCCTCTGTCAAACAGTTGGAGTTACGGCATTAGCGGCAACGTATGGGAGAGAGAATTCCCTGTTGTGATTGTTGGAGCCTCCCGTCACGGAGAGCCTCGGTCCCAGACATCGGGACTGAGAACCCCAACAGACAAATCGATTCTAGTGGCAGTGCTCCCTCTGGGTCATGGGGTGCAATGAGAGAATAGGTGGGCAGGAGAGATACACAATTCAAAGTGCCTCCTCTGCCTTTTCCCACATTCGCCAGCTCCAGATAGGGCTGGGACTAGAACGGAGCTCTCCAGATTATCTAGGGCAGTGCTTTTTTTCCACTGGGCCAGAAGCAGGGCTGGATGGGATTAAGTCATAAGGAAATGAGAAAAGGGCAGGAAGCCAAACCTAACAGCCTGAGACGGCGTTATCTTCTGATCAATTTTCTTGCTTCACCAAAACAGAATGAAAAAGCCAATACAAGTAAATGTCCTTATTAAAGTTTCCATTAGAAACTTAAATAGATTGTTACGCCAGTCAAGTTATAACAGAACCAGACATATCCCGTCTCTCTTTAAATAATTATGTGTAGATAGTCTTGTTAAGTATGTCCAAAACATGTACCTGGCTACCTTCTCTAAGGCAATTTTATTAGTCAAGTCTGCATTCTTTTTTTGTTCATACAACAAAACTCACCCTATGAGATATGCAGGTAAAGTGCTGGTTTGAAGACCTGTGCAGAGTTCAGTATCTGCTCTCTATGCCCAATCACATGGAGTCATTTTGCCTTCAAAGTTCCTTTCTTCCTCCATGCCTATCAGCATTTCACGACAGAAGAGCAACAAAACATTGCTCTGAAATTTACCCGTCATTCCCAGGCTCTCAGACATTTTAAAGATGCTTAAATGGATATTTGGAACAGTGCCAAATGCAGAACTACGGTGATCTAGGACACGCTCATGAGGCAAACCACTGCTGCATTAGTGGGCCCTTGGCTTCCTTTTCAAGGATTTTTTACACTGTTATCTGAAATATAAAAAAAGCAAGGCTTCTTAAAAATGTGTTTTTTGCATTCTCTCCATCCTCTTTCTACCTAGGGGAAAAATATTCAAGTGGCAACAGGTACAGTCTAGTTTATATAGGTCCTTATAGATGATTCTCAAGCGCTTAGTACAGTGCTCTGCACACAGTAAGTGCTCAATAAATACGATTGATGATGATTCCTTTTTTGCCATGGTATTTGCTAAACACTTACTATGTGCCAGGAACTGTACTAAGTGTTGGGGTAGATACAGATAATCAAGTTGAACACAATCCATGACCCACGTGGGCCTCAGTCTTAATCTCTGTTTTACAGATGAGGTAACCGAGCCACAGAGAAGTTAAATGACTGCCCAAGGCCACACAGCAGACAAGTCATGGAACTAGGATTGGAACACAGGTCATCTCACTCCCAGACCCATCCTTCAACCACTAAGCCACTCTGCTTCCCCTTTTTTTCTTCCCTTCCAAATCTGCCATAAAGTGTGAAGAGACTTATCTTTCTCTTACTGGTGGGGAATCAGATAACGAGGATAATGTTCTTTCTTATTTCCGGTTAGAGAGTTTCACGGCTACACTCCCAGTGGTAGATAGTATTTGGTTAATCCATTACCAACTCCCAGCTTCTCTGCCACTAGGAACCTATTAGTGATTGGGGCCCAGGTTTATGTCTCACACTTGTTCCAATATTGATTAAAATGATAATAATAATAAAAATGGTATTTATCAAGCTCCCATCATGCACCAAACTACTAAGTTCTAGGGCAGATACAAGATAAAATGATTAAAAGAGTCCCCCTGGGGTTGGTTGAGAAAGATGATCGGGAAATGATATGGAAGAGATGGATATCCTTGAAATTAGGACTTCTCAACTACAATTTGATTTTCCGTGAGCTAATTGGCTTATTTGCTGTTCATCAGGATTTCTCATTATCTTATTCTGTCCATTATTCAGGAAGGTACTGAGGATTTGTCTTATCAGACATGCACATTATTAAAACCTGTGACTGTTATGGTGATTTTCTGTTAACTGATCCTAAATACTGAGGCCCCTAGCTAATGCTCTTTGAAAGATAGTAGTTCATTAGAATCATTGGCCATGCAGGGGGTTAGCTGTCTCTGTGATACGATGAAAGTCTACACCTATTTTAACTTGGGTCATCCAGGAAGTGACTTTTTCTTCCAGACTCAACTGGACAAGCATTTTTCTGCTGCCTCCTTTTTCATTAAAACTATGCCTTAGGCATCCTGCTAAGGAATGGACAATTTAATCTGGCTAAATAGCAGAGTTTGAGCTCCGAAGTTTAAAATGCTCAAGCCATTGTCCAAAAGGTGAAAGATGATAATCATCTGAAGTGTTTTTCTTTTGAAATCTGCTAATAGCTCCATCTGGCCTGAAAGAGAAACCTATAGGAAGGTTAGAAACAGCGCAGAATGGAGACTGCTTGCTGGGAAGGCCGAAATAATGACTTTCTCCCCAGAGATCTGCTCCTGGCTATTGAATCACTGTTGGATTCCATTAAGGACTCCAAGGCCTCAAGATAAATGCTGAATGGAAGATAATGTGGAAATTGACTCCTCATGTTCAGAACCAGCCCCAATTTACAACATTCTGCATTTCGATGAACAGCACTTAAGACAAATAAATTTATACTTGGTTTCAGCTTCACAATGCTCACTGATCATGTGCTCTAGAGCCATAACTCAACAGGAAGTTGCTTTAGTAGCCCGATGGTCTTTGCTGGCCACAATAGCTGGCTATTTTACCAGACTTCTCAGGACTGTTGCAGAGCCTATCCCCTTCTCACACCACCGCTAATGGTAAAGTCTCAGCAGGCCTGTAATGCTAGAGTAAGAACCAAGGTCTCTCGATTACCAAATCTGTGCTTCTAGACTGTGAGCCCACTGTTGGGTAGGGACCGTCTCTATATGTTGCCAACTTGTACTTCCCAAGCGCTTAGTACAGTGCTCTCACACAGTAAGCGCTCAATAAATACGACTGATTGATTGATTTTCCAACTAGACTGACAGCAACATCTAAATCAATTGCCTGAGTGTCTGTCTCTCAGAGAGACTGGAGCTTCCTGAAATAAATATCTATCTCTGTCCTTTATCATAAGCCTAAGCACCTAGTCTGGTGTTTTGTATCTTATGGACATCCAATAAACCCTTTCCATTGATAAACTGATGCTTAGAGACTGGATACTTTAAATCCATTTCCCCAAGAGTTTCAATATAATAATAATGGTATTTGTTAAGCACTTACTATGTGCCAGGCACTGTACTAAGGCCTAGGGTGGGTACAAGCAAATTGGGCAGGACACAGTCCCTGTCCCACATGGGACTCACAGCCTTAATTCCAATTTTACAGATGAGGTAACTGAGACAAAGAGAAGTTAAGTGACTTGTCCAAGGTCACACAGAAGATGAGAGGCATAACCGGGATTAGAACCCAGGTCCTTCTGTCTCCCAGGCTTCTGCTCTATCCACTAGACCACACTGCTTCCTTCCCTTCCACTTCCTTCTGCCCCTAAACTGCTCATAGCCCAGTGCCTGTCTCTAACCCAGCTCAGAGACGAGTGCTAAGCAGCCATGAATTGACCAATACCATAATGAAGCTTTGTGCAAAAATACAAGGGCATTTCCTAGGCTGGCAAATACTTTTATGTCGGTCTCCTCCATTAGAGTATAAACTCCTTGTGGACAGGGCCTGTACCAGTTGTTTGATCTGTACTTCCCAAACGCTTGAAACAGTGCTCTGCAGCTAGTCATCATCATCCTCCATCAGTACTATTACTACTACTAATCCCCCTCACTTTTTCCACAGTTTTGGTGCTACGGATCACTGATTGACTCTCAATAGCCTTTCTAACTTCTGTTCCAGGAGGTAGTCTCATGTCTGGTCAGTCTGACCAATCCTAGAAATCATCCTCTGGAGAATGGGAAAGAGGTGAGCTGGATCTTTTCCATCTCTGATTTCATGTCACAACTACACTGGGCCTCAGTTACACCACCTATAAGATGGGGATAAAATGGCTGTCCTTCCTTTTAGACTGTGAGTCCTACGTGGGATGGAACGGTGTCTGACGATTAACTTGATTCTACCGCAGAGCTTACTCTCTCTAGAGATAAAAATGGGAATAGTGCATAAAGTGTATTGTTTCAGAAGTTAACATGACTCCCCCGTGATCCCTTTTCATTTCTGTAGAGACAGTGGAGGGTGACATTCTCAGGCTTTACAGGCGCAAACTTTATCCACTAAAAATGATTCCATGGAAAATTCTGTGTATGTTTACTGATGTGCAATCATTCTTTTCTCCTTATGACTCAGATTATGTGGTGTTGAGCACTTGCAGATGATTTCTAGAGTCAATTCTGTAGCAGGGTAAGGGCAATTGTTGATTCTAAAAATTGGGAATTGAATTTTAATGCTGTATTTGTGCAGGGCATTTAGGTTTTCAGACTCAATGCAGAAAAGGTCTTCTAGCTCTCAACACTGCCTTAATCCAAAGAATTGGTTTAATTCATGTTAGATATTTATGATATTGGAATAAAATGTTCTTTCAGTGTTTCCCAGCCCAGGTTAGTGCTTCCTTTCATAATTACATGTGTGTTCTTACTGCCTGAGACATTGATAAATGACTAAATACCAGTCTTGAAAGACAACATTTCAGCAGTACTCAATATTAAACAAGTTAAACATATATTTACTATATTTTCTTCCTGGGATATTGGAGACTTTTTCAGCTGCGGGATATTGCCATTATGAAAGAGAGCTGGCTTTAATTACAGATCTTCCTTTGGTTTACAGCCCACTCACCTGTCCCCCTCAAAAACACACACACGCAGACACAAAATCACTACCTTGATAAAAGGGGATTCGATCATCAAAATTGTCATCAGTACTTTCTGAGCACCAACTTTGTGTAGAACACTTTACTAGGCACTTGGGAGCATGCAACTAAAGAAGATATGGCCCCTGTCCTTGATAAGCTTACAATCTAATGGAAGAAACACCAAGACACAGAATCTATGCATAGCATTCCAAGAAGAGCAAAGCATAGATTCAATTGTTTTAAAAAGTAAAGCAAAAAAACCTGATTGAGAGGAATCAATAACTGATAAATACAGACATGCCAAGGGCTACTGGGCAAGGGCATAATGCATTAATCAATCATATTAATTTTGTGCTTACTGTGTGCAGAGCACTGTACTGAGTGTTTGAGAGAGCACAATATAACAGAGTTGGTAGACATGTTCCCTGCCCACAGTGAGCTTACAGACTAGATGGGAAGGCAGACATTAATACAAATAAACACAAAGTGCATGCAAGAATTTTATATACCAAATCCACTTTAGGCCAAATTCACTGCAGGATAGAACCACAGAGCAACAGTTGGCTACCCTAGTAGCCACCTCCTTCATCATCATCATCATCAATCAGATTTATTGAGCGCTTACTGTGTGCAGAGCACTGTACTAAGCACTTGGGAAGTACAAGTTGGCAACATATAGAGACAGTCCCTACCCAACAGTGGGCTCACAGTCCAAAAGGGGAAGACAGAGAACAAAACCAAACATACTAGCAAAATAAAATAAATAGAATAGACATGTACAAGTAAAATAAATAAATAAATTCAGTAAACAAATATGTACAAACATATATACATATATACAGGTGGTCTTTGCCATCCACGCTAATCCACTATATTTACAACTTAGTAGCTTGTTGGACCAAATACCCCTGAAGGAACATAACTGACATGGAAAAGAATGTGCAGGGAGCACTGTGCAAACCATTAGAATGATGATCAATTCCTCCCTGCGGGATTTAGAACTGATCTTTATGAGTATAGACAGGTGAGGGCAGGGAATGTGTTCACTAATGCTGTTGTACTCTCCCAAGCACTTAGTACAGTGCTCTGTATACGGTAACTGCTCATTAAATATTATTAATCAATCAATCAATTGTATTTACTGAGCACTTAGTATGTGCCGAGAGCTGTTCTAAGTGCTTCGATGATGATGATTCCTTCCACTTTAAATATGGGTGAACTCAAACACAAAGGGTTGAAGTGATTTTTCTACTTTTCCAAATTATATTAACTTAGAAAATCCTGTTTAGAAAATATGTATAGAAATTTAAAAGTAACTTTTCACCTCCTCATGCTTCACCCAGAATGAGTCCCCTCCCTCTCTGAACAAGCAAACCTTTTTAACACATCAGCATCACAGTAGTTGAGAACGCTTTAATTATAGGTTTACAGTTGCTGCATTGTTTGTTAAGTAGTTCTTGGGATTTGTTTTTACTTGTCTACCATTTGTTATAAAATAGTTTACTTAATGAAAAAAATGTTCGAGAAGTGTTCTGACTTTAAAGGAAGATTATGATTAAAATTCTTAGAATTACAACCAACTGTGCCCAATTTTTTTTCGTGTGTGTGTATGTGTGTGTTGGCGGTTTGCTAGAGATGCTTTTTAATTAACTCCGCTAAGCTCCTTCTAAAGCAATACACATGTGATTGCACCTAATGCATTTCTGTTAATTAGTGACTGCTATGAATCAGTGTGACAAGGGGATTCAGAAGAACAGCATTGTTAGCACCAGTGATCCAGCCGCCTGTCACATCTGCCAAATGTAGACTTGAAGTGACTATAAGATGGTGAGATGCGCTATAATGAAGACTTAGGGGAGAGACATAAGTACTGGCACATTTTAACTTTTATTTCAGCCATAGCAAAGTTGAAACCTGTAAGTGGGTGTCTGTCAACTAATACTCTTCCAATAACTTTATTACCTGGGGAAATCAGACTCTCCAGCAATTTCTTTCCTTTGCTCAATTCCTGAAATAAAGGTTGTGTGTGGAGAATACAATAAATGGAGCTGGATTCTCTCCTGGTGCCTACCCTCACTCTGGTGGAAAATTGAGGACTTAAACTTTAACTCTTTCTGATCGCTCGGGGAATGTTTAGTACATCAAAGGTTCGGTATGGCACTGAATGGCTCTCTGGGGGTCGAAAGTGTTTAAGCAGACTTCCCTAAGCATGTAACCTCCAAGCAGGGAGTAAATTAGGTGGAATGGAGGGGAGCTGGGGGGAGTAAAGTCCAATGTCTTGGGTGTGCTGGGCTGGCTGTGGTTTGCATCAAGGAATAACACTGCACACTTGGTATCTTCTCTAATGAAGTGTTTGTGCTGCTGTGCTATGCAGCACATTGTATCGGTGCTGGTGAGTCAACTGTGTACCATGACTTCAGTGTTGATAGAAATTTCCTGCCATCTGATGTTTGGTTTTGGTTCATAGACGGCACTTGTGAAAATACTCTCATGGCCAAACAGAAGTTTGTACCCTCCAGCTCCTTGAGGTTTGTGTTCAATTCCCAATTGCATACACAAGGTCCGCACTTCAGCCTTTCCAGGATTATTTTTTCTATCTGGGGGTTATCATTTCCCTTGGAACTTCCTTGCTTTAACTTTCAGCAGATTTTTAACAGTTTTCAGAATTGTTTTTGCCACAGTCTAGAATAATCTCTTCCCTTTTCCTCCCTTCAAGCACACTCCTTTCAGATGCTCATTTTATGCATTCTTTGATGATTTTAGGTTCACTTCCGTGCATCACCGTGTTGCCAACATTCTGAAACACCTCCTCATTTTCTGAAAGTGTGTCCTCATGGTATAGTTATAATAACAGGTAGAAGAAGGAGATGTGGTATACATTCTGTAGAATACAGTCCTCTAGACTGTAAGCTCCTCTTCTAAATTGTAAGCTCCCTTGTGGGCAGGGAATATGTCTACCAACTCTTATACTGGACTCTCCCAAGGCTTAGTATAATGCTCTGCACAGTAAGCACTTGGTAAATAATTGATTAATTGCAAGTATTTTATGCAGGTGCCCTTCTGAAAAACGATATTGGGAATTTCATTACTAAGAATTTACAGGTGCCATTAACGCCCACACAGGTCTAACCAAGAGATCAGAATGTAATTCCAAAAGATGTAAACATATTGCCAAGACCTTCATCCTCCAATTTATCAAACAATGAGAGATTTTACAGCTCCAGATTTTCTCTCTCTTCCAAAGTTCCATGCATTAGCAAAGCCTCCATCCTCATCATTTGATCCACTTTCTAGGTATCTGTTTTACCGATTTTCAGGCAATTTTCTGGCCATCTACAGGCTAGAGTGGTTTGTTTCTGAAGCACTTATCCTAGACAAACAGCCACGGGAATAAGTCCTGGGGCTCAGCCAGGACCAGGAAAGGAGACCTTGAATCAGGCATTCTCCTGGCTGAAAAACTTTCCACATGTTCATTGCCTGTCACGTGGACCAGAAGCAGATAGCTGGCCCAGCTACTGACTGGCAAACCAAGGATTGCCAGAGGTTAATGGGTATGCCCCATACTTCCTA
Organism: Tachyglossus aculeatus; assembly: GCF_015852505.1. Lineage (NCBI taxonomy): Eukaryota > Metazoa > Chordata > Mammalia > Monotremata > Tachyglossidae > Tachyglossus > Tachyglossus aculeatus. The sequence continues at coordinate 13,670,028 of NC_052078.1, forward strand.
TTAATTCCCATATTTTGTCAAAGAGCTTAGATCTGAAAAGCAGCAAGGCCTTAAAGGGGGAAACAGATGGTGAGAAGGTTTTTTTTTGCATCCAGCCTTGGGTTGTAACAGAGTTTTTCAATTAATCAATATTATTTACTGAGTGCCTAACATATGTAGAGCACTGCACTAAGCACTTGGGAGAGGACAATAGAATTAGACATGATCCCTGCCCTCAAGGAGTTTACAACTGGCCATCAGATTTGGATCCAGGCCCCTTGAAAAGTGCTCTGCACACCGCAGGTGCCCAATAAATCCTGATGACTATGATTCACGCTCCCCAATCATCACTTTGCTTTTAAACAAAATCAATTTTATAGCAGAGAAATCTCTTCAGGAAAAAGGTACCTCTCCAGTACTTAGGCTCTGACATCTGCCATCATTTAAAAAAAAGGATTGCGGGGTTGGGGGTGGGAGAAGGAGGCTGAATCCTTCTGAGGCCATGTGGCATTATTTCTGCTGGCAATTGCTCGAGTGGCTTGCAAACCAACAGAATGAGGACAATTTGTCTCCCTTAATGATTTAAACAGGAATATCCTGGCAGAAGGGAGGGATGGAAACCTTGACTGAAAATAGTAGAAGGCATTTCTTAGGTATGAGAGGGCATAATGAAGTGGAGAAATAGAAGGGTGAGAGTGAACTGCCCAAAATTGCCTCCTCTCTAGCCCAGCTCTCTTCTATCTCCACATCTACTCCCTCCCCTTCTTGTCCATTTCTTAAGAGATCTGCCACCTGCTTTCAAATTTTATCCCCACCATCTCAGCCTCCAGCCCCTCTGACAAATCAGTCATCAATCAATGATATTTATTGAGCACCTACTGTGTGCAGAGTGCTGAACTGAGTGCTTTGCAGAAAATAATGCCAGAGTCGGTGACACAATCCCTGCCCACAAGGAGCTTTACAATATAGAGTGGGGAGACAGATATGAAAATAAATTACAGACTGGGGAAATGGCAGAGGGTAAGAATATATACATAAGTGCTGTGGGACTGAGGGTGGTGTGAATACCAAGTATTTAAGGGATACAGATCTAAGTACATAAGCAACACAGAGGGGAGGGCGGGGAAGGAAACTGGGGACTTAGTTAAGGAAGGCCTCTTGGGGATGATTGGATTTTTAAGAGGGCTTTGAAGTTGGGGGAAAGTGGTGCTCTGTCGGATATGAAGAGGGAAAGAGTTCCAGGCCTTCGGGAGGACATGGGAAAGGGATGACAAGATAGAGACAAGATAGATGAGATTGAGCTACACAGAGTAGGTTGGCTGGTGTTAGGGGAGTCAAGTGCGTAAGTCGGGCTTGTGTGGGAGATCAGCACAGTAAGGTAGGAGGAAGGGAACTGATTGAGTGTCAAAGCCAATAGCTAAGAGTTTCTGTTTGATGTGGACATAAACAGGAAATAACTGGAGATTTTTGAGGAGTGGGGAAGTATGAACTGAACCTTTTTTTTAGATAAATGATGGACAGGAGAGGGAAGAGTCACGAGGAGGGAAATCTGTGAGAAAGCTGACAGTAGTCAAGATGGGCTATGATAAGTGCTTGGATCAGGGTCATAACAGTTTGGATAGAGTACAAAGGGTGGATTCCCTTCTCAATTTTTGAAAACATTACTTCCAATCCTTCTTTCCTCTTTGCCTGCCACCTTCATCCAGTCACCCTTTGGCTCCTCCTCTTCTGCCTTCAAAAACAGCTCTTCCATACACATCTTTATGCTCCATTATGCACCAGTTCTATAATTTGTTTTCGTGCCTATCTCCTCTGCTGGGTTGCAACTCTTTTGAGAGCAGGGACCGAATCTAGTTCTTATGTTACTCTCCAAGCATTTGTAACTGTGTTCTGCACACATTAAGCACTCAATAAACACTACTGATGGATTGATTAATGCAGAAAAGGCTTCTTGCAATCTCCTTGGCCCTATAACCCTTCCTCTTTCTAGATCCTTTGTCAAACTTCCTCTTTTCTTTCTTTCCTCTGCTTTCTTCATGTTAGTTTTGAAAGAAGATGGAACCTAACAGGAAGAGCTGGTCATACAGAGTGATCTCTGGCAGATGTGGGTTTAAAGTCTGGAGTTGTACCAGTTACTTGCTTCTGGTCTACCTGACACACAGTGAACTTGCGGGAGCTATATCATCCAGGAGAACTTCTGGTTTAATGTTTCCTCATTCAGTTCTGGCCTAGCTCCAGACGGTACCTGGGTCCATCCATCTGGGACACGTGTTTCAACAGCAAAGAAACCCATGTAGCTCTTGGAGGCTTCCACAGGATGAAGCATGGGCCTGGGAGTTAGAAGGACCTGGGTTCTAATCCTGCCTTTGCCATTTGTCTGCCCTGTGACCTTGAGCAAGTCACTTAACTTCTCTGAGCTTCAGTTACCACAATGGTAAAATGAGAATTAAGACTGGAAGCCCCATGTGGGACAGAGTCAATGTCTAATCTGATTAACTTGTAAGCGCTTAACAAGGACTGTATATTTTTTTATGGTACATGATCCCAAGGCCAACAGGGAGCCGAATCTATCTCTGAATGGGAGTTTGTTCAAGGAGACAGTGAGACAGTGTGGGATCAACCCTTACACAATTTTATCCACACAAAGTTCTTACAGTTGAGAAAAATCATTCAATCAATCAATGGTAATTATTGAGTACTTACTGCACTAAGCACTTGGGAGAGTATAATAAAATAGAGTTGGTAGGCATGCTCCCTGCTCAAAATGAGCTTCCAGTCTAGAATTCATGTGACCGTGCTTCCTCACCCCTCTGGCTGGAGAAGAGCCGATGGGAGAGCTGGTGGATTCAGGGGGGATGGGGAACTCTGAGACAGAAAAATCCAAAAGCAAGAGAGAAAAACCCAGCGTGCTCAGAAACCAATCATGATCTCAGCCAGTTTATGATGCAGGTAAAGCTTGTACCTTTTTTTGGCTCAGAGAATCATACAGAAATTTCCTACCACTGTCTAATTTAAGGCACTCAATCAGCTCTCCCCCTCCTATCTTACCTCGCTGATCTACTTCAACCCAGCTCTCCCACTTTGCTCCTCTAAAGCCAATTTACTCACTGTACCTCTCTCTTGTCTCTCACAGCCAACCCTTTGCCCACATTTTCCCTTTTGCTTGGAACTCCCTCCCCCTTTATATCTGACCACTATTCTCCCCATCTTTAAAGCCCAAGTAAAATCACATCTCCTCCTAGAGGCATTTCCTAATTAAACCCTCAATCACCCTCCTTTCTCTTTCAAATATGCCCTAGGGTCTGTAGTCTTTAAGCACTTTGATATCCCACCTCCCCTCAACCCCACAGTACTTATGTACATATCTGTATACTATGCTTCCACCCCATCTGTCATTTATTTTAATGTCCATCTTCCGCTTGAGGCAGGGTTCTTGTCTGCCAACTCTATTGTATTGTACCTTCCCAAGTACTTCGTACAGTGCTTAGGACAAAGCATCCTACAGTGTCAGGTCTCAAGTTCAAGGCCAATTTTAATGGGGAAGGTGTTGGCAGGGCTTAGATATCTAGCCCATGACCTTTGGCTGGCATGTGTGGGCCATCACATTTGGCCTCCACAGGACACTCACTAAGTGATTTTTCCCTTCTAAGACAACTGTACATATCTAATTACAGCATTTGTGTAAAACTTGTTCCAGCTGTCCAGAAGGTTTTACTATTTGGTGATATCATAACCAGAATGTTATTACATCTCAGTGCAGCTGAATTCCCATGCTGACAATTGAGGGGGAACTCCACCGAGGTATCTGGTGGAGTGCACCTTCCTGCATCTCCCCTCTGAAATGCACGCTGCCTCAGAGTCCATTCTCCAAAAACTGGTGCCAAAACCCAACCTATCCCCTTCTCCTTCGATAACAACAGGAAAAAATCTTCAGGGTCAGTTCGCTCACCCAGCACACAACATAGAGGCCCGCGGGAAAATGGAGTGAGCGAATTTCAACCAGGCAGGACTGAGGTGATAATTGTAGGCAGGGGGAAACACCTGGAAAAGCAAACTGGGGTAAAGGCAAGTCCCCCACCAAGGGTGTGGGCTTGACTCCTGTCTCACAGATTTATAACCATGAGGGGCTCGACGGTCTTCCCATCTGCTCTGCAAACCCAAGTGGGAGGCAGAGCTCAGTGTACCATTTTCTTCTTCAGATTCCTAGGCTACAGTCTCTTTGCTCAGATGAAGACCTTGCCAACATGACTTAAACCTTGTCACTATCCATTTCTGGACTACTACTGAAATGTAGTCCCCCTTGGGTTAAGCTCAAAATCCTTCTAAAACACTCATCTTGTGCTGATTCCAATTGAAAGGTGGGGTAATAATAATAATAATAATGATAGCATTTACTAAGTGCTTACTATGTGCGAAGCACAGTTCACTAAGCAAATGAGGACTATATAATGATAAACCTGTGTATTTAAATAGTGGGGAGATAGGGTCAAGGCCTAGCATAACAGCCTGCAGCTGCCACTCAACCCCAAGACAAGACAGACACCATATATCACCAGTCATTACTCTTCAATCAACTGGTGATACTTATGAACACTTACTGTGTGCCAAGCAATGTGCTAATTCCTTAAGAGGGTACAATATTATATACCCCTTAAGCACTTAGATACCCAAGTCCCAAAAAACTGATATAAATATCCTTGTACAGCCCCCTGGATGTAATTATTTCCATTTTTGTCTCTCCCTTTACACTGTAAGGTCCTCTACATCCCCGTTTGGGGAGCCAATGGTGAGTTTGAGCTTTGGTATTCTTCTCTGAGTAAAAAGTCTGAGTTGAACTTGCCATTGTATGTAGTACGTAGCAAACTCATCTATCTTTCGAAGACGTATGTATCCACTTACCCAGTGCCCAACTGCCTTTTCAGCCACTCTCCCGGATGTAGTTATATAGCACTGTCAATAGCATCTTTTTTAGTAATCCATCTTGATATTTCCATATAGCACAAATGTACCCTTCCAACATAGAAGCAAAGAAAAAAACTAAGGCCATCTGAAGCAAGATGATAAATGGGCAGTAACTTGACTGTATATTAACTTAATTTTTTACCAAATTGGACATGTAAAACAATAAAGGCAGTCTAAATATTGTCAAAACTGATTTTCTCACTGAAAAATAAATCAATGTTTTGTACTGCTGGCACTTTGTTAAGCCTACATTTCCATCTGTTCAGCTAAGACCTCATTCAGTGGCTAAATGTGAGTGATTTAAGACAAGAAATTACTTTGGGGAGACAAATGACTCCATTAGTGTTCACTCGCCCACAGCTCCAGCTGTTAAAATGTGGTCAGTAACTGACTCCTATGTAAATTGTTTTGATGGCTTACATTTTGCTTATCTGGCATTGTTCAAGTAATTCATCCCATGGACTCAACTACCATTCTTACAAAGAGTTTGGGTTATTCCACAGTTCTTCTCATTTTGGTCACCCCTTGTAATTATCTCTGAATTTGAAATGATCCAACTGCGCTGGGAATAATAGCTGGAAGTTAAGTAAAAAATTGTCCTATCTATCCTGTCCCCAAAATGCATATTGTCATCTCCCTCTGCAGACTGAGGTGGTGATGTAGGACCTGATCCACGATTTGTCATCTCTACACAGTTAAATCTTCTTCAATGGGAGGATCCCGGTAGTTTTCCAAGGGCACCATGATGGCCGTACACCTTCTTAAGAGGCTTGGGAACATTATGGGCCCTAGAGTGTTTTCATGCTGGACTCAGGATCTGTCTTCATTCCTTAGTTAACACTCTCTCATTTTCAGAAAGAGAACCAGCTCTGCCTTTCGAGGGGTTGACCAATCTGTTGCCATACTGGGTTAGGAGCAGAGATAGGATGATTCTCCTTCCTTTCCAGCAGAAGGCCAAAGAGATAGTGCCTCCATCTTTATTTATTTTAAAGGCTAAAGTTCTGAATCACTTGGAGAACCCAAATCAATATGCATCCCAACATAGAGTATTGTAGATCTATTCATGTGTAAAATGAGTAGTTGAATCCGCTGGAATTTCCCTGTTCCTTAATGATCCCACACACCTCTCTCTCTCTGTTCACTGCAGTGATGGGCTTTCTGTCAGCCTTGATTGATTTCACTTTCCGAGCATCGACTTTGCAAAAACTCAAACTGCCCTGGATTGCATGTTCTCTTCACATTAAGAGTGGTAATCTTCCTATCCAACCTTCTGTTTTAGCCAGTTACTGCCTTTTATGAATTTTGGCTACCGGTCATTTTCTGGTTAGGGACAGGTGTCATCCCTGGATGCTGGCATTCAGGACTAAGGAAAGTGAGACACCAACTTCTTTCCAAATAGAACCTGTTTACTTCAGCATCGTGCTGTGAATTCCTGAGCACCATTTACTCACTGCATTCCAAAGTGGAGTGCAAATGCATTGCATCAAAATAAATAATTTCATGCCATTTATCTTAAAAGTAACTTTGAAAATACAAAACAATAATCAGCTCCTTTCTATTTAATGTTCCTTTCTTTAAGATTCCCTTGGGCTTTCAATTTTCCGCTCCCTTTAAGTAGTCACTTGTTTTAATGCCTTTGATCTTGTTGATTCATATAGCTAATGTAACCCTTTGGGCGTCTTCAGCACAGGACAGTAAGGAAATTCGGAAATCCCACATAGAAGGCAAATCTTTCACTTCAGCTGTCTGTAGTGGTCCTGCACTCAGTTGGTTCTCAAATTAGCTAATCAACTCTTTCATTATACAAATGTATAACAGCAGTAGTGTGCCAACCACAATGACTCCAAACCCTCTCACGGCATACTTGCTCACACAAGTTTTATTCAATTAACTCCAACCAATCTATCACTACGCCATTAATTTAATTTAGCAATCTGCTAGAGGCCTCAAATAAAATTCAACACCTACCCTTCTGGCCTTGGAATAACTGAACCCAGCGACTCTATTCTAAAAAGCTGTTATTTACAGAACATCACCAGATCAGAGTCATTTAAATATCATTGGCCAAGTGAGCATCCCGCAGGAAGAAATGTTTCTACGTGGCTGGAGTAACAACATGAACCAACCATTCATCATCCACACTACATATGCCACAAGACAACCCAAAGCCTTGGATAGTTCCAATTCAACCGCTGCTAATGTTAATGCTCTAATGCCTTAATTTTGAAAATCAATCAATCAATCAAACAGCCTTGCCACAGAGAAATAGTTAAATTAACTGAGAATCAAGGAAGATGACCACTGTATTTGGAGACATAAAGTGATTTCTGATTTGGGTAAAGATCACTTGGAATTCACTCTATTGAGTAGTATCATGCTGTAGTGAAAAGAGTATGGGCCTAGGAGACAGACAACCTGGGTTCTAATCCCAGCTCCACCACGTGTGTGACCTTGGACAAGTCACTTAACTTCTCTGTGCCTCAGTTTCCTCATTTGTAAATGGGGATTAAGACTGGGAGCCCCATGTGGGACATGGACTGTTGTCCAACCTGATTAGCTTGAATTTACCAGCAGCGCTTAGTAAAGTGTCTGGAAGATAGTAAACCCTTGGGAAATATCATTTAAAAATATTCAAATAAGTTTTAGGGGAGGAGGTGAACCTGGAGAAGACCCTTGTCCAATCATCTGTCTTCACTAGGAGACCAAAGGAGTTTGGTTCGAAGTTGTCATTTTTCTCTCCAATAATTGCTATTACATCTTGGAGAAGCAGCATGGCTCAGCGGAAAGAGCCCGAGCTTGGGGGTCAGAGGTCATGGGTTCTAATTCCGACTCCACCCCTTGTCAGCTGTGTGACTTTGGGCAAGTCACTTCACTTTTCTGTGCCTCAGTTACCTCATCTGTAAAATGGGGATTAAGACTGAAGTCCCAGGTGGTACAACCTGATTACCTTGTATCTACCCCAGCACTTAAAAGAGTGCTTGGCACATAGTAAGCACTTAACAAATACCAAAATGATTATATCTTGTCCAGTTGTTCTTGAACGTACATTCCTGCAAGCAATCCCATCCACTTCCCTCTGTCTTGCCCAAGCTGCCTCTGGCTGGCCTCTTAAAGGCCACAGCTCCGACACACAAAACACTTCCACCGTTTGAAATTCCGGCAGTATGAGCAGAGTCTAGGACACAAGTTCATCTCCCACACTGTCTGATAGCTCTGCCAGTCAGTGGGTAGGACGGAGGATTGGAATCTGGGCTATGCAGCTGAGCCTTCTAGGCAAGGAATGAGGACTGCAGTAGGAGTGTTCCTACTGACTTTAGGAAGGGCCGAATAGAAATGGAGACACAGAAATCTAGTAAAGACATAAAGGAACTAGTGTGGCCTAGTGGAAGGCAGAGGTCAAGTGATTAGTACAGTGCACAAATATGACAATAAATGACTTGAATTCTAATCCTGGCTCCACCACTTACCTTTTGTGTGACATCTGGCATGTCACTTAACTTCTCTCTGCCTCAGTTTCCTCAACTGTAAAATGGGGATTCAATACCCATTATCTCACCCCGCTTAGACTGAGCCTCATATGGGGCGGGGGTTGTTCCTGACATGATTGTCTTGTATATATCCCAGCATCATCATCATCATCATCAATCATATTTATTGAGCGCTTACTGTGTGCAGAGCACTGTACTAAGCACTTGGGAAGTACAAGTTGGCAACATATAGAGACAGTCCCTACCCAACAGTGGGCTCACAGTCTAAAACAGGGAGAAAGAGAACAAAACCAAACATACTAACAAAATAAAATAAATAGAATAGATATGTATAAGTAAAATAGAGTGATAAATATGTACAAACATATTGTCCTTAATGAATACCACTATTATTATTATTATTATTATTATTATTATTATTATTATTATTATCATCAAAGGGTACACTCTAAGTAATGATGAGAAAGTATATGTATTTCTAATGAGATCTGAGCAACAGAAAAGGGCTGAAGTTACAGCAGGAGGAATTTAGGCCAGACATTAGGCAGAACGAACGGATTTCTTGACTGAGACCATTTTGTGAAGTTTGAACAGCTTGGCCCAGGTTTGTGAGACCCGATCCAAATTTCCCTGAAAAGGTTGTGGAGTCACCTTTTCGAGAGACTGTTAATTACATAATAATAATGATGATGGTATTTGTTAAGCGCTTACTATGTGCACAGCACTCTTCTAAGTGCTGGGTGGTCAGGTTGTCCCACGTGGGGCTCACAGTCTTAATCCCCATTTTGCAGATGAGGGAACTGAGGAACAGAGAAGTTAAGTGACTTGCCCAAAGTCACAAAGCTGACAATTGGCGGAGCCGGGATTTGAACCCATGGCCTCTGACTCCAAAGCCCATGCTCTTTCCATTGAGCCATGGTACATGTTAGACAAATATATTCTGGAAAAATTAAGTTCAGTTAGCCCCCTTGAGGTCCCTTTCCATTGGAATTCTATTACTTCCTCTTGGGGAATAAGAAAGAAGATGAGCTTGATCCATTTTTCCAGTCAACCATCCTCTCAGTGAGTTTAATGTTTATCTGTTCTGGAATTTCTGGAGCATAATCAGTCTCCTAACATTGAAACTATCTGTCAGTCAATAAATCAATGGGAATTATTGAGTGTTTACACGGTATAATAATGATAATAATTTTGGTATTTGTTAAGTGCTTACTATGTGCAAAGCACTGTTCTAAGCGATGGGGAGGATACAAGGTGATCAGGTTGTCCCACTTGGGGCTCACAATCTTAATCCCCATTTTACAGATGAGGTAACTGAGGCCCAGAGAAGTGAAGTGACTTGCCCAAAGTCACACAGCTGACAAGCGGCAGGAGCCCGGATTTGAACCCGTGCCTCTGATTCCCAAGCCTGTGCTCTTTCCACTGAGCCACACTGCTGTACTTAGCACTTGGGAGACCACAATAGAGTTGAGTTGTTAGACAGGATTCCTGCCCTCAAAGAGCTTAACATAAAATTTATGTTATTATGCAGGGGAAGGGGAAGTGAGAGTATATCTTATGCTCACCTTAAGTTTACCAGGTGGGATATGTCAAAGGAATGAGAGACAGCAGGGCATCAAAAGAGCTGTGGTATGGACAGCTGAAACAGGGTAACTAAGGACAAAGAAGATGGAGAAAGCATTTCGAGGACACCGTTAAACAAAACCCCAGAAGCATGGCTCAGTGGAAAGAGCCCGGGCTCGGGAGTCAGAGGTCATGGGTTCTAATCCCGACTCCACCACTTGTCAGCTGTGTGACCTTGGGCAAGTCACTTCACTTCTCTGAGCCTCAGTTCCCTCATCTGTAAAATGGGGATTGAGACTGTGAGCCCCCCGTGGGACAACCTGATCACCTTGTATCCCTCCCCGGCGCTTAGAGCTTAAAAAATGCAATTATGCCGACTTGTACTTCCCAAGCGCTTAGTCCAGTGCTCTGCACATAGTAAGCGCTCAATAAATACGATTGAATGAATGAATGAAATGCTGCATCATGGCTATAAACCGGAAGTCAACTGCCAAGGTGAGAACTGGCATCAACAAGGTAATGGCTCTTTTAAGCATAAGTTTTATTTGGAAACAGAGACGAGGGGGCAAAGTAAAAAACAGCCCCTAGGGCTGCAAACATTAAGCACAACACCATAAGGAACAAACTTTTTCCATGGCCAATGTGGCTGAAACTGTGGATCCCACATTGGCCTTTTCAACCACAAACACACTCATGGGTGAACGTCACTGTGAGTGGTATTTTCTTAGCATAAGAACAACTGTAGATTATGCGTTTGGTTGTTTATGTACCCGGGGTTATTATTCATATCTATCCAAGCACTCTAAATGATTACATATTTATCATTTTATGCACACTCATCTTTCCTGCTTTGTTGTAAGCACCTTGAAGGCAAAGATCATATTTTTTATGTCTTCTGTGTCAAGATACTCAAATAGTGCTTTCACCAGAAGATCCTCAATAAATACGGTAAATGATGAGAATGACAGAAGACAAATATCTTTGAGGAAAAGATCTTAGCATACGTTCCTTGGTGAGTTAGGAATCCAAGGAAATATAGCTGAAAAATGACTCCAACCCCATTACCACTCTATGGAGCATTCCATAATGAACCCCAGACTCTCTCCAAGGCTGCATCTGAACAGAGGAAGAATGAGAAAATAGAGATGTCCTGGAAATGGTAAAAAAGGATGTGAAATATTAACGAGACTCCTTCCTCCCAGGAGCCTGAGGAGAACAGGAAGAGCACAGCTTCCCCTCAGCCACCTGTCAGGGGATCCCTGAGAGTATTACTTTACTTTCAAAAACAGTGTCAAAAATGCTTCCACCAATTGGCAAGACAGAAGTCAGGTACTCAGGGGTTACACACAAGTACCAGATGTTACAATCTTGGCCCATCTCTGATGCAGATAATTAGACACACATACTTTTCCCTAGCAAATGCTGTTAAGTTTTCAACCTTAGTGGTGCAACAATAAAGAATTAACAAGCGCTCTTCTCTTCAACTGTCTTTTGGGTCACAGTTTTAACCATCAACCTCTGAAGCAGTACACATGGAAAAAAAAGAAAACAGATAACCACCACTGAATTCACAATTCAAAGTAAAAAACCCCCATCTAAATAGAGTTCTATACAGAGCTGAGCTAATGCTATAAGGTTTTAAAAATGGATAACTTTTCAAAGGATTTCTGTACAACAACAAATCTGAGGTTTTTTAACACCACTTGTTTGGTTTTAATTATTTCAAAGGCAAGCAATTTATTACTGAGCGATAGATTTGTAATGAAAGCATTTCGAGTCGGTTCTGAAAATTGTCAGTCAAAATGATTCCCCTCTTACAGGAAAGTCAAATCACATTCTTGGCACATTGTCAGGTTTTGCTACACAGGATGATAAACACTGTGCACCTAAAATGGATCCCCTTTTCATATTAAACAGGACATTGTTTCCCATGAACAAATCAAGGAGAGTTGGCTTGGGCTAGAAGGGGTGACTTGGCTAAACCCCTATGGTTCTCCTTGCTAATAAACCAGCCATTAAGAATCATTTTCCTCAATGAAGATAAAAAATAGTTACCTGTGAATAATTGCGCAAAGCACACACAATTTTAGGGGCAAAGAAACACGTGGATTTGCAGCCCGAGTGTCTGGACTTGAAGGTAACTTTAAGCAAAGGCTATTCTATGAAGCAATGTAACCAAAATAAAGTTTTAAATAATTCAAGTATTTCCTTCTCATGCATCTAAATCTGAGGAAATAAACATAGACTGAAGCTATCTGGGCTGCAATTGAGACCAGGGAAAATACATTCAGAAGATAGAAGCACCATAAAACCTGAGACTCATCATTTGACTAGAGAGAGGTTCGTTGTTGGCTTCACTGAGACTATGACTATAATTTGCTTTGGTTCACATTTGCTGGAAACCCTGAGCATGAATTATCTCCATATTGTAAAATAAGCTCAGAATGAACCTGGGCAAGAAGCAGTTTAGGCAACTTCTGTGGATTCTCCTTGAGGATGTTTGTCAGGTAAAAACTTTTAACTGGCCATAATGTAGCATGGATTCTTTCCACATCCTGCACTCCCAATATGAAAAAGTTATTATTTTCAATCATTTGTAGAGCAAACATGTCCTGCATGCACTGGTTGCTTTGTGTTTTTTCAAAGCATGTTAACAAGTGTAGAGTTTTCTCACCAATATTGTATTGCAGTGTTACAGCCAAGTTTTACGGTTGCAGAAAGTATTAGAAAACCAAGCCAAAGTGACTTTGATATGATAAGAAATACCACATTCCATTTTCATCTATGGCCATCATTACATCAATTATTTGACACATTTTGGCTTTCAAATTTATCCTAAAAGGTTTTACATTTTCCAGAAAAACAGTAGGAGTCTGAAATACATGAAAACTTACTGAGATCTAGAGCAACTAGCCAATCATCAGGACATCTAACATGAGCTTGTTCAAGCTACATTTAAAAAATCTCAGACTCAGTTTTTCTTATTATTTTATGGATTTCATTTTAATATCATGAGCTTAAAGGATCCTAACTTTTCACTTTTCTCAATGTAAAGTGAGATCCTTAATTCATTTGGTGTTTCCTAGATGGGTATGTTTTCAAACCACAGTATCAAAATGAGTTATTTTATCAAACCATGTATTTCACAAAGCCAGGCTTGGATTTGGATAATTCTTTACTGGCAACAAATACTTATTTTGAAGTTGAAAATTTACAAATATCCACCTACCAAATGCAGTATTATGGCAGTATTTTACCCATTCGATATTCATTTGATATTATACATTTGGGACATTACATTTGGCAAGGGAAAAATGTCTTTTTGATAGTAAAATGCACATAGTTGGCTTGAAGGGACAACTGCATATCACACAGAAAATTGCTGCTATTACCCCTGTAGGGCAGAATTTAGAAGGGAGACATTTCTTTCAATTTGATGATGTTGCTATTTTAATTTGGTTGTTATTCCTCTTTTACAATGATTGTTTCCCACACCTCTACTGACAACCTCTACCTTCATCTGAGATGAGCTTATTAGCCTCTGATGCACATGCCAGAGATTCAGTGCTTCAGATTTTCCAACCAGAAATAAAGGATCCAATAACTAAGTAGGCAAAATACTGCCTCTCTGTTATAGAAAACAGAACCCTAGAGTTATGTATTGAGTGTTCGCAAGTGAGAATGAAGACATGCAATAGGGGGAGACCTCCAGAGAGCAATATAAAAATCTGGGAACCCACAAAACCTTTTTAAAAGTATCTTAGAGAGGGCTCTGATGAACAATTTGTCATCACTCCAGTTGAATGCCAATGACAATAGACTATTTTTAGCAAAGTAACTGAATTGGAGATTAGAAAACCAAAATTTGCTTGTGAAAGACCTTTGTTTATCCCTCGATTTTTGAGAATCCAGATTTCTAATGTTCAGCACTAATTTCAGGCTGAGCCAGCTGGAACTTGCTATAGTGCACAGGATCATCTATCCAGATGGTCTGCATTAGGTGGGACAGTCACGAATTTGGAAGTTCCAACCCACTATTTTGCTTATTATCGAAATATTTTCTATATTTTCTCCCTCACTAGACTGTAGGCTCCTGGGGAGCAGGAACATATTTCTTTTATTCTGTACCTCCCCAAGTGAGCATTCAATAAATGCTAATACTACCTGACTACTATTATTGCATCCCATTGCCATCTTGGTTTTAGACAGAGTGATATGGAGGAGATCCAGTAAAACGCAACACTTAGATCAGAAGCAATAAGGAAGAAAAAAGACAATCCAGTCTCTTTCCACTTCTTTTCTTGTGTCCCCATGGGGAAAAAAAAACCCTTCCTTCCAGAATGGGGAAGAAGAGGAAGAGAAAGAGGAGGAAAAATTTGATGATAATTGTGAGATTCACATTGTGAAATTGTGGTTAAGCGCTTACTGTGTCATGCACTGTACTAAACACTGGGGTGGATACAATACAATCAGATCATTCATGCTGTTCCATGCACTATGTTTTGTGCATGTCAGTAACCAAAAGCAGTAGAAATGTCTAGAGACTGCTATGAATAAAAGTGCATTTTCAGGATTTGAAAAAACGATATATCTGATCATTTCTTTAGCTCCATCAATCAATCTGTGGTACTCATTTGCTGCAGACCATTGTTCTAAGCACTTGGGAGAGTACAATACAAAATAGTTGGTAGATAAAATTTCCAATGCCACTCAGTAGAACTAAGCTCCTTGAGGGCAGGGATACTATCTATCAACTATCCCATACCTTCCCAAACACTATGCACAAAGTAATTGTTCAGGAAATTTCACTTACTGACTCACAGGAATACAAACTGGTTTTCTATTCAAGGATGCAGGAGCTTCCACAAGCCTGATTCTCATGCACTTAGTTCCATCTTTCTCTGGATCACTGCTGCAGAATCTTCCTTCCTCTATTTCACCTTAGAAGGTATATTGTAACCCATTCATTCATTCATTCAGTCATATTTGTTGAGCGCTTACTGTGCACAGAGCACTGTACTAAGCGCTTGAGAAGTACAAGTTTGCAACATATAGAGACGGTCCCTACCCAACAGTGGGCTCACAGTCTAGAAGACCCAAGACTTGCCATATGAAAATACACATTATCTGAAATGATGCATAGGCTGCTTTTCTCTAAAGGAAATGCTACCTCCAAGACATAACCATCTGACATTTCTAAGATTTCAAGAAACTTGGCCCATATTTTCAGTTTGTCACAGAGCATTGCTACCAACTGGGATTTTCTGAGTTATTCTGCCCCGGGATGCAACAGGGACTGATTGATGACAAATATATTCTCTGTAAGTTGTGACATATTGAGAATGCTTTGAAGGTGTTCAGGTCCAGCTTATCAGTACTTTCTAAACTCACTTTCCAATGGACCATTACCAGATTTTATTTTACTTTTTGAAGCTGTCAAGCTTTACGTATATAGAGGGCTCAAAAATTTAAAAGGTCACTTAGTCCATGGGATTCCTTTTCTTGTTCCTTTCCACCAGCTGTGGAAATGTTGCAATTTGCCTGTTGTATGCCTAGTTCCTGAGTGTAATTTTCTTAAAACATAAATATATATAGTGCTACTTATGATAGGGGATTCAAGCAGCTCTCCCCTCCCTACCTAACCTGGCTGATTTCCTTCTTCAACCCATGAGCCCACTGTTGGGTAGGGACCGTCTCTATATGTTGCCAACTTGTACTTCCCAAGCTCTTAGCACAGTTCTCTGCACACAGTAAGCACTCAATAAATATGATTGAATGAATGAATGAGCCTGCACACTTCAGTCCTCTTATATCAACCTAGTCTCTGTACCCTGATCTAGTCTATCTGCCCTAGGGTCTTGAACTCCCTCCTCCCTCACCTCTGACAATTCACCACTCTCCCCATCTTCAAAACCCTCCTAAATTGTATCTCCTCCAAAAGGCCTCCCCAGATTAAGCCTTTTATTACCTTTCCCCTCTGCATCAATTATTCACTTGGCTGGGTACTCCTTAAGCACTTTAATACTCACCCCAGCTCCACTATACTCAAGTATTCTTACAATCTACTTTTTCCCCTAACCCTAAATCTATTTTACTGTCTTTCTCCCCTTGTAGTGTTTGAGCTCCTTGTAGGTAGAGATTGTGTCTACCAACTCTGTCTCCCAAGTGCTTAGTACAGTGCTCTGTATACACTAAATGTTCAATAAATACCACTGATTGATGGATTGGTTGGCTCCAGTGCTTAGAACAGTGCTTTGCCCATAGTAAGCGCTTAATAAATGCCATCATTATTATTATTATTCACAGGGGCCATTTGTGATGAGGCAAGACAACTTGAGAGTCAGTGCCCAAGGGTTGTGAAAAATGATGGCTTTCAGTTAAGCAAAGTAACATTCTAACTCAGCACTAGTAAAGCAAGGGCTGGGAGAAATTAGAAGTTGACCTCTCAGGGCCGACACTGCCCAACTTCTACAACAGTTGCTGTCTCGATGTAGAAGACTGAGCCGCAGAAGACAGTGTGGGACGGGTGTGTGTTCTGAAACAGAGACAACACCCTAAAGATGAAAGAACTGTTACTCTGAGAGTACTGAACAAAATGTTTTTGGAAATTTGTCCGAGTATGCTTTCCTGAAGGATATATGTTCCTAGACTTTGATTTGCCCAGGATAATTCCAAACCAGGATAAAAGTAAACACACTAGGAGAAAGCCTAAGAACGTCTGGAGGCTCTGAATGGCTTCTTATGGCACTGTATTTCCCAATCACTTACTACTGTGCTCTGCACACAGTAAACACTCAATAAATACTATTTAATGAATGAATAAAACGGTGACTGGAGTTAATTTTTGAGATGCGTAACCAAGGTGACCAAGGGAGGTGGGACTGGGAGGATTCAGAGGCTGGTGGGATGATGTGGGGGGAGGGATGTGGGGGCTGACGGTGGGTGGGGAAGGGTAGGAGGACACACAGAAGAGAAGGAATTGAACCAACAGTGGTCCAACTACTTTCCTGCTCTCAGGGATTAACATTGCACGGAAGGGTGGTTTTCCAAGCCAGAGCCAAAGTCTGCTCCACCCAAACTGCAGCATTCAGTAGTAGTTACGAGAGCCTAGGGCATCTCTCCCCCACACCTTCCCCTCACCTCATCTCATAACCCATCACAAGTAAAAACAGCAGGTGCGACTAAATCGGAGGCGAGGCCAGCAAACGTGCACGGATTACTTCTTACTAAGGCAGAGTTCAGCGCGAAAACGTTCCTCATTGGATTTCAAGGGTTGCTTAAAAAAACAACGTACATCAGTGAGGGGCTGATTTTTGATGCCTGTCATTTTTCGTACTGAGTTACCAGAGCGTATATGAGATTCACCAGACTGCTCTCTTCTTGTGGGAAAGTCATTCACTCAGAAATTGACCTATATTTAAGGGATTCATGTCCCCCCTCTCTGCAGGGAGGAAAGGGCGGGAGAACGAGTGTCCTATGTTCTCAAAACTGAAATCTGGCAAACTAAGTCAGCAACAGTACGGGAAAAGCAGAGGCCAGAAATGGGAGGATGAAGACAAACAAAGTTCGAGAGCCTTTTTCAGCTATATTTCTGGAAGGTTTTAAGGTTTTCCACTGTGTTCAGCATTGTCAGAAATATGTGTTTTTTCTAAGCCAATTCCTGTTCCATTTTGGCCTCTGAGCCCCTGAGGTACACATTTCAATCCGGGGAAGGCAATTTCAATAGGCCAGAGGTTTATGCATACATATAAATGGATCTCTGAAATTTTGATCCATAATTCATTTTTTGCAAGGCATTGCAGTTTTCAAATGGGTAAAGAATGTTGAAAAGTTTGGAAAGGCATATTACAAAAATGTAGCTTTGGGGTCATTTTAATTTAATATAATGAATGGCATAAAAATA
Organism: Tachyglossus aculeatus; assembly: GCF_015852505.1. Classification (NCBI taxonomy): domain Eukaryota; kingdom Metazoa; phylum Chordata; class Mammalia; order Monotremata; family Tachyglossidae; genus Tachyglossus; species Tachyglossus aculeatus. The sequence goes on from NC_052078.1 coordinate 13,687,923, forward strand.
ACACTATCAAATATCTTTCATTTGTCTTAACATTGTCAGTCGATACAGTTTGATAATAGGCCTAGGTGGCAGAGAAAGCAATAGGGATTCACTTCAATTTGGGACAGCAAACATAACTCCGATTCTAATCTTGTGAAAGAGCGATTGTCTCCTGGTAACTATCGACCTCTGAGTACCAAGAAAAGGAGATTTTAATTTTGGTCTACTTTCGTTTCCCTCTTACATAATGTAGTTCTCAGCCTTGAATGCTAATTGGCCACTTGAGCTGAGGAATTCCTTGTTAAAAGATTTGTCACTTCATCCTAAAGGGTCTTTTGATTTCTCTTGAATGATTAAATAAAAATTCAGCAGTTTCTGTATCACAGGATCCCATGCAAGCTCCCACATTGAATGTTCATGGTTTGAGCATCCTGCTGTGGAATTCAGGCTGGGTTTTTATTGAATCCGGCCTTACACAGTCCAACTCAAAATAACCTCCAGCACACTGATAAAAATAATGACCCTCTTGCCGTTGTAAAACTTGAAGCTATTCCTTGAATGTTAACTAATGCCAAAAGCAGTTACTGTAAACGGAATATAGGTGATACAGCCCAGAAATCTGTAGATTAAAACCATGAAAGTTCAGTTCTCTGTTACCTAATAAAATAGAGCAAAATATCATCCTTTCCTGAAATCCTATCAAATTATGGGTCTAAATTTTATTCCAGTCATTCTTATTGTTAACAAAAGGAATTGGGTGTACATCGTTTCGAGACCCTTGGTGGCATGTGCATTAAAAAACCTCCACGCTACTGTTGTTCCAGTGGAAAGAACACCTCTGGGAATGATGGGACCTGGGTTCTAGTTCTGCTTCTACCCGTTGGGTCATAAAAATAATAATAATAACGATGGCATTTATTAAGCGCTTACTATGCGCAAAGCACTGTTCTAAGTGCTGGGGAGGTTACAAGGTGATCAGGTTGTCCCACGAGGGGCTCACAGTCTTCATCCCCATTTTACAGATGAGGTAACTGAGGCACAGAGAAGTGAAGTGACTTGCCCAAAGTCACACAGCTGACAATTGGAGTCGGGATTTGAACCCACGAGCTCTGACTCCAAAGCCCGGGCTCTTTCCACTGAGCCACGCTGCAATGGTGAGGTACCTCAGGCAATCCTTGAGGTGGGCAGGCCTAAAAATAAATTCTGAAAAATGGCTGCAGGGATATGATAATACTAATAATAGAAATAAGAGTAATAATGATTACAATTATTATATTTTTTGAGTGCCTACTATGGGTCAAGAACCAGTCTAAATGCTGAGGAAGATACAGGATGAGATGATCAGATGAAACCCCTGTCCTCTACAAGTCCCCTGGGTTTTAATCCCGGCTCTGCTACTTGTTTGCTGTGTGACCTTGGGCAAGTCACTTGATTTCTCTGTGCCTCAGATAATCATCTGTAAAATGGGGATTAAGACTGTGAGCTCCACATGGGACAGGGACTGTGTTCGACCTGACTGACTTGTATCTACCCCAGTGCTTAGTACAGTGTCTGGCACATAGTAAGAGCTTAACAAATACCATAAAAAGGGCCCACAATTTAACTAGAGGGAAATTGGTAGGAGGGAGATCAGGTATTGAATCTATGCACTTCGATCTGTGATCTTTAGTCAATCAATATTCAACCTACCCCCAACCCCACAGCACTTACGTACCTATCTGTAAGTTGTATATGAAAAATTATTTATTCATATTAATGTCTGTCACCCCTCTAGATGGCCAGCTCGTTTTGGGCAGGGAATGTGTCTGCTAATTCTGTTGTATCCTCCTCTCTGAAGCACTCAGTACAGTGCTCTGCCCGCAGTAAATGCTCAGTAAATACCATTGATTGATTGAATCCCCATTTTACAGATGAGATAACGGAGGCACAGATAAATTAAATGACTTGCCCAAGGTCACATGGCAGGGATGCAGCAGTCCAGGGATTAGAACCCAGGTACTTTGACGCCCAGATCCAGGATGATAATAATAATAATAATAATGGCATTTATTAAGCACTTACTATGTGCAAAGCACTGTTCTAAGTGCTGGGGAGGATACAAGGTGATCAGGTTGTCCCCCAAGCGGGATGTTTCGACTAATCCATGCAGCTTCCCATGGTGCTGGTGGGGGAGAATCAGGGGATGACTATGGAAGGACCACAGGAATGGCAGAGTAGGAGTCAGGGGCCCGATTCTGGGAGCGTGAGGAGAAGGCAAGACGCACGGGAACCAGTGAATGCGGAAATGACTGGATGAGTGGAAAGAAGGATGTATGGGCAGAATGGGAGCAGCCTTCCTGCCTATGAGCAGGATCACTGGGTGGAGGACAGAACCCGTCATCATTCCTCTGATGAACTACCAGGGGCAAGCAAGTGCCAAAAAGGAGGCTAATGCCAGAAAATCAGACCCCTCATTATAAAGTCAACTCAGGGTGTTCATGTTTAAACGTCGCCAGGGCCGTTCATCTGAATTCAGAGTTGTAAATCGAGGACTGCCGATATATAATGATTATACCATGGAAATACATTTACTTGATGGGTGAATTTAACATTTCAATCAATCAGTTGTAGTTATTGACCTCTAGCTGCGTGCTGAGCTCTTGAGAGAGGACAAAAGAACAGAGTTGGTAAACACAGTCCCTGTCCTCAAGGAGATGACAGTCTACAGAAATGTATTTCTGTTCATTTTGGGAGACGTTAGTAACTTAGTTAGAGCCCACTGTTCTGAAGGCCTACAGAAAAGATAACCTATTTATCTGAACTTACTGATATTTTCTGAAAAAGTAGGAAAGCTTTTGCTGCCAGTTTAACAGGCGAAAGGAAATCGCCCTATTAGTTAAGTTTATCTGTGCTGACAAAATCAACCCATGAAAAATCCCAGTTTGAAACTGTAATTTATTCCTGATAAGTAGTAAATCAGCAGGCCTTCACTGCCCACGTGGGGACTTTCAGTTAAACAATAACAGATAAATAACCAGCCTCATAAACGTTCACGGTGTTCTGGAGATGTTATTTATACATGAGCTCATTGTGCAAACTTTCCCGCTGGCACTATCATGATAACCTGATGTCCCCTCTACCTTATAAATTATACGCTAATACTGTTAACCAACTCTGCAGCTTTAAGTTCAGGGTATTGTTTTTTTTCCTAGTGGCTAGTTAAACTAATCATTCACTGCCTCTGAGGGCTTTTTCTAACTTTTAGGTTAATGTGTAAACTAAATGTATCCTTTGGACAAGTCCGCCTTTGGCTTGCGGTTTTATGATCGTGGTAATGGTATTTTTTAAGTGCTTACTTGGTGCAGAGCAGCACACTAAGTGCTGGAAAAAAATACACAGGTGAAAATTAGACATGGTCCTTGGCCCTCAAGGGGCTCATGTCTTCTGTTGACCCAGGACTTAGAAAGTTTTCTGCAAATTTAGAGTGAAGAATTACTAACACGTATGACTGTCCAATTTTTAAAAAAAATGTCTATTAAGCACTTACTAGGTGTCAAGCACTGTTCTAAATACTGGGGTAGATACAGGTTAGTCAGGTTAGACACTGTGTCTGTCTCACGTGGAGCTCAGTGGGAAGGAGAACAGGGATTGATTGAATCTCCATTTTACAGTTGAGGAAACTGAGGCCCAGGGAAGCTAAGTGACTTGCCCAAGTGGTGAAGCTGGAATTAGAATCCAGGTTCACCGACTCCAAGGCCCGTACTCCTTCCTCTAAGCCACACTGCTTCCCGCCTTCTATGTGGTTGTGAGAACTGGGCTGTCCATACATGTCACATAAGCTCTTATGCTAATTCTTTTGTATTGTACTCTCCCAAACGTTTAGTAATAATAATAACAATGATGATGGTATCTGTTAAGTACTTACTATGTGCCAAGCACTGTTCTAAGCACTGGGGGAGATACAAAATAATCAGGTCATCCCACGTGGGGCTCACATCATAATCCCCATTTTACAGATGAGGTAACAGGCACAGAGAAGTTAAGTGACCTGTCCAAAGTCACACAGCTAACAAGTGACGGGGCCGAGATTAGAACCCAAGACCTCTAACTCCCAAGCCCTTTCTCTTTCCACTGAGCCACGCTGCTTCCCTACGGTCCTCTGTCGAAAGGAAGCGTGCAATGAATACCATGGATTGATTGATCCAGTTCCCGCTGGGATAAAGCAGCTATAATAATAATAATACTGGTACTTGTTAACTGCTTACTATGTGCCAAGCACTGTTCGAAGCACTGAGGTAGATACAAGGTAATCAGGCTGTCCGATGTGGGGCTCACAGGCTTAATCCCCATTTTACAGATGAGGTAACTGAGGCACAGGGAAGTTAAGTGACTTCCCCAAGGTCACACAGCAGACAAGTGGCATAGCAGGGAAATTTAATGAGCATTCATTAGGAATGGAAAGGGTCTTTTTAAAGCGGTCGTTTCAAGAAGATTGTCATAGTTACCCTCCCACCTAGACTGTAAGCTTCTTGAGAGCAGGGATCAGGTCTCCTATCAATTAATAAGTGGCATTTATTGAGTGCTTACTGTATACAGAGCACTGAACTAAGCACTTGGGTGAGTGCTTAGAGAACTTACAATTTACTAACTCTAATGAACTCTTCCACCACATGCTCCCACACTCTCTGCATAGAGTAAGCGCTCAATAAATGCCATTAATTGAGGCTAGGATGCAAAATCAAACTCAGAACCAGGCTAAGGCTGATATAAGAGAAGCAGTGTGGCTCAGTGGAAAGAGCCCGGGCTTTGGAGAAGCAGCGTGGCTCAGTGGAAAGAGCCCGGGCTTTGGAGTCAGAGGTCAGGGGTTCAAATCCTATCTCTGCCAGCTGTCAGCTGTGTGACTTTGGGCAAGTCACTTAACTTCTCTGTGCCTCAGTTACCTCATCTGTAAAATGGGGATTAAACCTGTGAGCCCCCCAAGGGACAACCAGATCACCTTGTAACCTCCCCAGAGCTTAGAACAGTGCTTTGCACATAGTAAGCGCTTAACAAATACCATCATTATTATTTGGAATCAAAGGTCATGAGTTCAAATCCCGACTCCGCCAATTGTCAGCTGTGTGACTTTGGGCAAGTCACTTCACTTCTCTGGGCTTCAGTTACCTCTTCTGTAAAATGGGGATTAAGACTGTGAGCCCCACAACCTGATCATCTTGTAACCTCCCCAGCGCTTAGAACAGTGCTTGCACATAGTAAGCACTTAGTAAATGCCATAATTATCATTATTATCATTATCATCAAACGTGGCAGGCCAGCAATGGCTAGGGGTTTCACAGAGGGACTGATGTTTGAGCACTGTTAGCCTTTCTGGCCACACCGGTTTGTCCAGATCAAGTTCCCTGCCGGTGATTAACATGAAGGACTGTTGTAAACCGCGCCGGTGAAATGGCTGCTCCCAAGACCTCATCGCTGGGGACTCCGTCTTGCCATCTGACGCAAAGTGCCAAGAGACATCACCGATGGAACGGATCAAGGAGCTGAACGTGATCTCTGTGGCAGGGCACTAATGCACTGGGGTATTATACCCAGATCGGGTCTCTGAATTTTTAAAGAGGAGATGGAGAAGCTGGAAAGAGTTCAGAGAATAGCTAAACCAAAAACATGATTAAAGGGATGGAAAGTTTGAGGAGAGCTGCAAAGAACCGAAGTTGTTTAGCCTGAAGAACAGAAGCCCAACGGGTGACTTAATATCTGTCTTGGAGTTTTTTGTGGTGAGTTATAAGGACCATGCTAAACAGTTGGTCTCCCTTTCCACAGAAGAGTGAGAAAGAAGGAAATGGTTAAAATTGCAGCAATAAGGAGTTTAATTAGATCAAAGGCAGAACGCCTTGCCTGGAATGAGGCTGCCAAGGGAACCCTCCTCTCCAGAAGAGCTTTACCGAAGAAACAGGCGACCCTCCACAGACGCTTTGACCAGATGCTCTCTAGGTCATTTCCATTTCTACGAGCCTGTGATATTCTCTACTGATTCCTGGATGATTGCATCAAGGTCTTTGGATGATTTTATACCTTGTTCAGCTGAAGCACTAGAAGTCTACTTAACATCTGCTTCCGGACATCTTGTTACATCTCCAAACACGGCAGGGTAAAAGAGGTTGAATAAAGGTGGAGCTATTACCCACCCTTGCTCCCTCCTCCGGGTGATGGGAAAATGGATCCCAAATGGCACCACTAATTTCAGCCTAATCAGTCTATATCAGAGCAACTGCACTACAGATAGGCTCTAAAACATCCCGTGTAGCTGTCAGAGACTGGGCTTGAAGCACGGGGTAATGGACAGAGTAAGGGCCTCGGAGGCAGAAGGCCATGGGTTCTAATCCCACCTCTGTCACCCATCTGCTGTGACCTTGGGCAACTCACTTCACTTCTCTGTGCCTCAGTTACCACATCTGTAAAGCAGGGACAGAGACTGTGAGCCCCTCATGGGACACTCAAGTGTCCGACTCAGTTTGCTCGTATCCAACCCAACGCTTAGTACAGCACCTTGCACATAGTAAGTGCTTAACAAATACCATAATAATAATTATTATTATTATTTTAAAATAGTTTTCTAAGGCTGATGAATAGGGTTCAGTGGAGTCTCTTCACTTCTATGTTTGCTGCCCGTCAATCAATTAATCAATCAATCGGTGGTATTTATGGAGTGCTTACTGAGAGTAGGGTGCTGTATTAAGTGCTTGTGAGTGCTTGTAGAGAAGCAGCGTGGCTCAATGGAAAGAGCATGGGCTTGGGAGTCAGAGGTCATGGGTTCAAATCCCGACTCCGCCAATTGCCAGCTGTGTGACTTTGGGCAAGTCACTTCACTTCTCCGTGCCTCAGTTACCTCATCTGTAAAATGGGGATGAAGACTGTGAGCCCCACGTGGGACAATCTTTGTGTCCTCCCCAGCACTTAGAACAGTGTTTTGCACATAGTAAGCACTTAACAAATGCCATCATTATTATCATTATTATTACAACAGAGCTGGCAAGAGTGATCCCTGCCCTCAAAGGAGCTTAAAACATCCATTGCCCACACTGGTATCGGAGGATGGGTTCTCTCGCAAGGTGCCAGGCTTCAAACTGAGCACCCTCTCAGACCCGATGCCAACCTGAAACACTACATTTTGTGTGAGAGCATTCCATACTCATACTGGATGTACTGTACTGTGCTGATCCACGCTCTCATTGCCGCAACGAGCAGCAATTAGGAGAAAACGACAGGCTATAGAGCTAGATGAGCTCACCCCGGTTGAGCCATCATCTGACAAGCTGAAATCCTGGGGAGCTTCAGGGTTCATGTTCACAGCGAGCAAAATGATTAGACCGAAGCAGATCGGAAAGTCGGACAGCCATGATCTGCCGCTCATCTGTGAACGTGCAAAACATCAGCTCCAAAGACTATTAAACTTGGTGAGAAAAGAAAAGGGAAAAATAAATGGAGCAGAGTTGATATGCACTAAAATGGAGTAGGAACCACAGAACAGGGAAGGTCAGGATTGCTGCTGCTGTGAGGCAGCCTTTTCCCTGGCTCCCTCCAATACTGTCAGACTTCTACCCTGGGCTGAAAGAAATGGGCAGAAGAAGGGGGGCGGGGGAAGGAACCAATCTAAGGTGCCCACCCAGGAAGTTCTAGAGGATTTCTGTCCCCAAAGCCACAATCAATCATTCATTTAATCCATTTATCGAGTGTTTACTGTGTGCAGAGCACTGTACTAAGTGCTTGGAAAAGTATAATGTGACAGAGTTGGCAGGCCCGATCCCTACCCTCAAGGATAGGAACAGAAGTTACAATAAATTAGAGATAAGGAAAATGGCAAAGGATAAGGATACATACGTAAGTGCTGGGGATGGGGAAGGGAAGATTGAATAGGGAATATGAGGGCTTTAGCAAGGAAGGTTTCTTTGAGGGGGTGTGATTTTCACAGAGCTTGGAACCTGTGGAGAGTTATGGTCTGAGGGATATGAAGGGGGAGGGGCTTCCAGGTCAGAGAGAGGATGTGGGCGAAAGGTTGATGATGAGAGAGATGAGCTCAAGGTACAGTAATAATAATAATAATGGTATTTGTTATGCACTTACTATGAAAATGATGGCATTTATTAAGTGCTTACTATGTGCAAAGCACTGTTCTAAGTGCTGGGGAGGTTACAAGATGATCAGGTTGTCCCACGGGGGGATCACAGTCTTAATCCCCATTTTACAGATGAGGGAACTGAGGCCCAGAGAAGTGACTTGCCCAAAGTCACACAGCTGACAATTGGTGGAGCCGGGAATTTGAACCCATGACCTCTGACTCCAATGCCTGTGCTCTTTCCACTGAGCTACACTGCCAAGCACTGTAATAAGTGCTGAGGTAGATACAAGATAATCAGGTTGAGCACAATCCCTGCCCCACACAGGACTCCCAGTCCTAATCCCCATTTTATATATGAGGTATCTGAGGTACAGAGAAGTCAAGTAACTTACCCAAGGTGACATAGCAGACAAAGGGAAGGGCTGGGATTAGAACCCATGTCCTTCTGACTCCAGGCCTGAGCTCTTTCCAGTCAACAGCTTGGTATTAGAGTAGTGAAGTGGGCAGGCTGGGTTGTAGTGGGAGAAGAGCAAGGTTAGATAGCAGTAGCAGCCCCTACCAAGTTGAGTATGAAAGTAAAACCTTCCTCCCAACAGGAAACAACTGGGCGGGAGAGCACAAGTGGGAGATGAGCAAGTAGAAAGGCAGAGAATAATAATAAAAATCATCATGATGGCATTTGTTAAGCACTTACTAAGTGCAAAGCACTGTTCTAAGCGCTGGGGAGGTTACAAAGTGATCCGGTTGTCCCACGGGGGACTCCCAGTCTTAATCCCCATTTTACAGATGAGGGAACTGAGGCCCAGAGAAGTGAAGTAACTTGCCCCAAGTCACACAGCTGACAATTGGCGGAGCTGGGATTTGAACCCATGACCTCTGACTCCAAAGCCCACGCTCTTTCCACTGAGCAATGCTGCTTCGGGGTACAGCCTAGACCTGACAAGCTGTGTGTGTCTTGGGGTTTGCTGGGGGGCCAAACGGGTGACCTCAGGTTAGAAGATCAAGCAGCTGTAAACCGAACACACCAAGCTGAATCTGTCTTTCTCCAGCTCTGCTGGCCTTTTGTTTGCCAGAGGAGAGGGAGTGGAGGCGGCTTTCGGTTCAATTCCAGCTGCTGTTCTGCTGCTGCTTCCTCAGCAGAGTTCCCACTCCCGCCAATCCAGCAAATGTCATGCATCACGGAAGTGGAGGCAGGGGGAAGCGTGGGGTAGGAGAGCACTCGGGCGGAAAAGAACAGAGTGAAGTTCACCCTGACTGTCTTGCCAATAAAGGCTATAAAATGCCTCACCCTCACATCTGGATTGTCTAGGCACCTAGGGTCTGCTGTATAATCCCAGAACCCAGTGAGCAAGGAGCTCCAGTGAGCTCTCCAAGACAATGAGGGGTTTGGTTTTAAGGCAGTCACTCAGCACTCCCCATTGTACTCAGCCTCACTAAGCTCTTCCTACATCCCAGCCCGCACATTTCACTCATCAGGCACTCGCTTTCGCACGGTATCTCCATCTCATCTATCTCACTGCCAACCCCTTGCCCACTTCCTCCCTCTGGCCTGGAACTATCTCCTCCTTCATATCTGACAGTCCCCCACTCGCCCCATCTTCAAAGCCATTTTAAAATCACATTTCCTCCAAAAGGCCTTCCCAATTTAAATCCTTACTTGCTCCTACTGGTCCTCCCCTCTGTGTTGACTATGAACTTGTACGTGTACCACTTAAGGGAATTAAATACCTGCTCTTCCCCCCCCTTAGACTGTGAGTCCCATGTGGGGGAGGAACTGCATTTGATCTCATCACAGTGAGCTCTCACCTCAGCTCTTGGAACGTAATAAGCCCTTAAAGACCACAGTTATTTATGATAAAATGCCTGTATCTTTGGGTACAGAACTCTTGAACACCCTAGGCAGAGGCTTGTGAAATGGCTTGAAAAAGACCCCAGATCAGGAGATCGACCCTCCCTACACGCAAGTTGGGCTTGGCTGGGCTCTGGGTATGTGTCATGCTTTGTTTCCAAAATATCACTGACTCCACAGCTGGGAAATTTGCCCCTGTGATGGAAGCGTCATATGTTGGTTTGCATGTCTAAATGGAAAGAAAAATCTCCTGTTTTGATGATCTCAAGAAAAGCCTCCTTCTTCTACAAGCACTCTGCATGCAATAACTTGTTCGATATGAGAAGGGGAAGGCATAAGGAAGGAATAAAAATCTGAATAAGTTACATACTGAATATGTGAAATGCTTTTTTCTCCCTCTTCCTTCTGAGGGACGAGACACACACACACTGCTATTCCCACCCCACACTCCCTCTCCACCAACCCTACTTCCCTTGGGGGAATAACTACTAACTTTGGACTACGTGATTGTGTCTATCCAAAATCTGAAGAGCCATTTGGCAGACTTCGCCAGGTTTTGCAAGGATGTCTTAGGCCACGTCTACATTAGGAAGCTTTAACGCCCTTTTGGATTTTGGACAATTGGACTTTTGAGGGGGGTTCTTCTATCAGCGACAGTAATTCAGCAACAGTAATTTCTCAGCACAGAGACAGCCTTACGTATATGTGCCGGGATGTGGGTGAGGTTGCATGGACCCAAGCTCTTACCACAATAATGTTATTTATTAAGTGCTTACTCTGTGCCAAGCACTGGGATAAATACAAGATAACTAGGTCACACACACTTCTCGTCCTACACGGGATTCAGGGTCTGAAAGGGAGAGGAATAACTATGTTATCCCCACTTTACAGTTGAGAAAACTGAGTCAAAGAGTGACTTCTCCAAGGTCACAGCAGACAAGTGACATGGTAGGGGCTAAATTCTTGGAAAGCAGTATTCCAAGTGCCATTCATCTTCACTTGAAATGCCTTTCCATCAAGGACATCCTTTCTACAGGATGGGATGGAAGAGGAGCCTAAACCCCTCCCAGAGCAGGTACAAGGATGGAAGATGCTTAAAGTCTCACACTGCCTCCTCCATTGGCGATCCGGGGCTCCTATTTGCTTTCTAAAGACCCCTATACCCCGGAGGGAGCTGGGTTATTTTCAGCTGGTACCTGCTCAGAATCCAGCTGCAGAAGAGGAAAGGTTATTTTAGAACTCTTGCTGAGCTTAAAAAAAAATGGAAAATGTGTTTAGAGGGGGCTGAAAGCCAAACCTCAAATCAGCTGTATTTTGGGGTGATTCTGCATCCCTTTCTCCCAGTGAATAAAGTAACCCCGTGTCCTCTATTACTGTGCCCTATTACTGTGCAGGAGTATTGAAGGTGGGATGAGAGCCTGCCACAGACAGTGCCTTATTACGCATAAATCGTCCTCATTCATTGTCCTTTGTCTCTTTGGGCAATACTGCTTTCCAGGTTTCTCTGAACACTACTCTAAATTAGCCAGGCTATTTTCTTCTCATGCTCTAAATTCTTCTGAATTATATCTCGACTCCTATTGGTGTTTACTGGTCCTCCCAAGTTCACCACTTTCACTGAGCTCATTAACATACTGCTCTCTCCCTCTCCCATAGCACTAGCACTATTGCCCAATAAAACTGGACCAAAAAGCAAAAGATCTCACAAACTCCCAGCAATTTAATTACTGCTGTTTACTGTCTCTCAGCCAGCATGACACTGTGTTCTTACCCTAGCCGATTTAAATCAATTATGTGAGCAAAATTCTGAGAGACAGTGTATCTACTGTTTGAATAAAGAGCAATTATAGAACATCTGCAGCACATTCCTTCATCCACTATTTTAAAATGCCTTTAATGAAATGTTATCAAATTTGTCTGGTATGGTTATTGGCCACCAGGGTCAAATGCTCAATGTTAACTGAAAGGAACATCTTTGCGTGTGTGCGCGCGCGCGCGCACACACACACACACACACACACACAACTCCAAAAAGAGGACTTCAACTGAAACATAAGGATTCACTATTATAATAGAAGTTACTTGAGCTTCTTTTCTTCCACACACACACAAACCCACACCCCTTCATCATCATCATCATCAATCGTATTTCTTGAGCGCTTACTGTGTGCAGAGCACTGTACTAAGCGCTTGGGAAGTACAAATTGCAACATATATCTCTTCAAAAAAGAGGATTCCCATTGAAACATAGTCATTTACACTATTATAACAAAAATTATTTGAGCTTCTTTTTCTCACACATAACTCCAAAAAAGTGGACTTCAATAGAAACGTAAGGACTCATTGACTCCATTACAACAGAACTAATTTGTGCTTCTTCTCCCATGAGAGATACCACTGACTCATTCATTCATTCATTCAATCATATTTATTGAGTGCTTACTGTATGCAGAGCACTGTACTAAGCGCTTGGGAAGTACAAGTTGGCAACATATAGAGGCGGTCCCTACCCAACAGTGGGCTCACAGTCTAGAAGGGGGAGACAGACAACAAAACAAAACACATTAACAAAATAAAATAAATAGAATAGTAAATATACAAATATATAGCTTTGTAGAGTAAATCTCAGACACCCCAAATGATTGGAACAGTTCTTTTAGAAAACTTGGACAGTATCTTGGATTTCGGAGAGGTCTATGATACTTCACTCTCATTTCTGATTCAGGATGGGGGAGAAAGGGGTCTGGGTTGTTGGTGGGGTTCAAAACAGGACCTAGTGTCTCCTCCTTTCTCTCTGGACTCTGGAAGGAGGCCGGCTACTTAGAGCCAGTCCTAGCTTGGAATTCTGCTGCCAGAAAGGGAAGGCTTATGTTAAATTTTTGGAAAGATGAAAAAGATTGAATTTCTGACCAACTGGAATTCTGGCTTTGGCCATGTTGACTGCATTAAGAACTGTCTGAAAATCTGCCTCAACCAAAAATTAGTGTCTTAATACAGTGGCTCTGGAATCATATCAACTCCATTAATCAGATCCTGTTCTCTCTACCTTGATTGCAAGCGGCCATTGGATACAACAGACAATCATTAGAGAATCATGAATCCTTTCAGGGCAAAGAACTTGAGTGGGAAAAATAATCTAATTGTGAGGTGTCTTTCTATATAACTTGGGTGACAGTATAAAAAGTCTTCGACACCTTGTAGGGAAAAAAACGCATGTGAGTTGTAGCGTGACAAAGTCCGATTTGGTCCCAGAATTTGGGTTTCCTGGCATAAATGGTAAAAGTAAATTCTATCAGATTCCAAAGGCTCCTTTCATGGGGGAAGATGAGAAAATGTCTTCTATTTATCCCTAGGCAGCTAACACTGTTCACTTGCGCAGTGCTCATGTCTAAAGGGGTCAAGAAAATGAAAATAATTTTCTGGCAAATTATGGTGATTTGAGACTGAACCTGCAGAGGACAAACTAACTTTAAATGCCCAACCTAACATGGTAGGGGATTCAGCCATAGGCTTAGAGGCCATGTACTGCTTCTTCCTCCATCTCTGCCTTGGGAATCCTAACATCAGTCAATCAATCAATAAATCAATCAGAAGTATTTATTGAGCACTTATTTTGTACCGAGCACCAAATTAAGCCCTTAGAAGAGTATAACAGGGTTAGTAGAAATGACCTCTGCCCTCAAGGATAGTACCATCTTAGTCTAGCTTACTCCTGGCCTTGCAGATACCCCCATTTTACCTCAGGAATCTGAGGCATGAAGGGGTCAGTGATTTGCCCAAAATCTCACAGGATGTAAGTGGCAGAGCAGGCCCTTTGACATTGAAATCTGCACTCATTCCACTGTACCAAGTTAATCTAGCCAGGTTAGTTACCTGGAACTCCTGTTTTTCAGATGGAGAGGGTCTGACTAACAAAGAATTTTCCTGATGCTTTCTCTGATGTGGGTAAGAGGGGTTGGGGAGAAACCCAACTGGAGTGACCCATGAAGAGGCCAGGTGTGAGCCTCCCGTGTATCACCTCCCTGCCCTTCCTCCCACCCATCATCCACTTTTCTTCTCTCAAACTCCCAGGATGTACAGCTAGCTGCCTCTCCTGGCACCCTTACCCTGCTAAATTGTAAGCTCCTCCACTAGACTGAAAACTCCTTGAGGGCATGGGTTGAGTTTACTTACTCTATTGTACTCTCCCAAGCACTTAGTTCAGTGCTCTGCACACAGTAAGTTCTCAACAAGTACCACAGGTTGATGCTGCCTCTCAAAAGGACCCAAAAAAAAAAAACCCACTTCCCTCCTTCCCCTATAAGAAATGAGCTAGCTTTATATCTTCCATTTGAGCCAGTAAGTGTTTAATCAGATTATCACTATCCTTCACCCCATTTTTGCCCAGAACCACTTCAAAATCAAAATCATCTTCTTCTCATTAAGACAAGAGTTTGAGTCGCTGTGATTGCAGAGCAGGAAAACACCCTCGAAAAAAATCTGCCTATTTTCTGCTTTCAGGAAGGATTTACTCCATAATTCCAAAATCATTTGTGATAATGGACTCATAGATGATCTGGGCTTTATCACTGTGAACTGTTTACTCTGGTTTACGATAAACAACTGGCTTGTGGTAGCCATCAGGGGGAAATGGAGAAATTGACACTTGGGTCTAGAAGGCTGTAAGCTAGAGAGAGATAAAAGTCTGAGGTGACTGGGGAGTGATGACTCCCTGCTTCAAGAGGCACAAAAAGCAGTCTAGAAGAGAAGGCTCAGCTGTGGGAGATTAAACTGCAACCCTAGTTCAGCCTAACTCCTCCAGGCCTGTGTGACTGTCCACAAGATCTGCAGACAAACTTGTGCCAGATCTCGTCTCCACAGTCAAAGCAAATAGCTGACAGAAGCCACTCTCCACTCTAATGTCAGCCTGCCTGGACTTTTGGAAGCCAACCCAAGCACATCGAGGGGACATCATCGGCAGGAAAGGTCAGAATTAGGAAGGTAACCGAGTTGTAATAACAACATCTGTTAAATGCTATGTGCCAAGCACTGTTCTAAGATTTGGGTTGGATACAGGATAATCAAATGACACAGTCCCAGTCCAACTTGTGGCTCACAGTCTAAGAGGGAGGGAGAACACGGTTTACAGTTTGGGGCTGAAAAATGTTATTTTCAACAAATACACTTGACTCACAGAGAGCAGACTTGGCCAATGTCTTTCCAATGATTCATTTTAATTCCCGCTCCACAGGTATTTCAAAAGGAGTGCAAATATTTCTTTATTTGGATATAAACACATCAGAAGTGGACAGATTCATCCCTGTTCCACCACTTGGCTACCGTGTGACCTTGGACAAGTCACTTAACTTCTCTGTTTCTCAGTTGCCATATCTGTAAAATGAGAATTAAATACCTGTTCTCCCTCCAGCTTAGACTCTGAGCCTCATGTGGCACAGGGATTGTGTCCGAACCCTTTTTTACTGTATCTCTCACAGTACTTGGCACACGGTAAGCGCTTAACAAATACTACTGAGTACCTCGACTTCTCCTGTCTCACCACCGACCCTCTGGCCTGGAACGCCTCCCTCCTCAAATCCACCAGACAATTACTCTCCCCAACTCAAAAGGTGCAACTCCTCCAAGAAGCCTTCCCAGGCTAAGCCCCACTACTTTTCCTCAGCTCCCATTCCCTTCCGCATCATCCTGACTCACTCTCTTTGCTCTTCTCCCTCTCCCCACCCCACAGCACTTGTGTATAGATTCATAATTTTATTTATTTATATTGATGCCTGTTTACTTGTATTGATGTCTGTCTCCCCACCCTCCCCCAGACTGTGAGCCTGTTGTGGGCAGGGATTTTCTCTCTTTATTGCCGTGTTGTACTTTCCAAGTGCATAGTACAGTGCTCTGCAAACAGTAAGCATTCAATAAATACACTTGAATGAATACTACAATTTCTGCTATTATCATTATTACTGTTGAAATGCAAAACTGCAAAAATGCATGATTTATCATCCCTGACAGCAAGAGTGCCTAAATGATGTAAAATCCCCAGAAATACTGACTGTCTACTCTTCTCAAAAGGGAGAGCTTAATGTATATATTATGTTGTTAAGAGTGGAAATATGCATGAATCATCTTTGATGGGCTGTGAGGAGTTCATGATTTCCATTCTCACAAACGCTATATAATTCAGCAACAGGCAAGGACCCTCAGTCATACTTTGCCTGTCTGTAGCATCAGGGCATTCACGCTGCTTAGAATCAAGCCTCCCTAGGTTTGTGAGCAACGTAGATTCTGTAAGGACACACAGGAAAAGCATGTATGACCATGGCTTCTCTAACTCTGCTACTCTGGCCTTGGGTGTTGTAACTAATTATCGGAAACCTCTCAAGTAAATATTTAAGTTGATTATTCTTATCTTGCTGGTGCATTAGCTAAGAAAACAGTTGCCTGCCAAGCCAAGGATTCCAGTGAGTTCATCTTAAAGGACAAAGCATTCCAATCTGTGTATTATAAACACAAGCGGAGTTACTGCTAACCATAAACTAAAAGTGTAGAAACAATCTGAATATGTCAGTAAATATGGAGGACATTCAAGAAACATTCTCCTTTTGGATGCCATTTGGTTTAAGGAAGTACCAGCTTCAATTTATCATTTTATTATCCCTCTGAATTCCTGCCCCAAAGATGCTTAGTATCTTTCCTATAGTCTTTCTCCTGATGATTCCACAACATCCCATGACTCTGATTCTGGACATTTGAAGACTATTTCATTTTCAAGGGAGACCATGAATGTGACTGTCATCCAAAACCCAGCTCTGGCTTCTAATCAGTTATCATTAAGCATTCAATAAATACACTTGAATGAATACACTTGAATTGAATGAATGAACTAAGCACTTTGGACAGGACGCTACAACAGAGTTGGTGGACGTGTCCTCAGCCCACAACAATCTTAAAGTCTAGAGGGTATGCAGATCTTCTTCCAGTGTTGTACAGCCCATACATGTATACACTGTTCTGTGTTTCACTGCAGAGGCCCCCATGAAACCTCCCTCCCTGCCCTCTCTGTTTTCTCCTCTCCCACAGGAACACCTTTTCTCTGCCATTAACCACACTTGCCCCCAATTCCAGAACCACCTACTCGCCATTCTGGTTATAGGATCTTGCGTGACGTGCAGATCTCAAGAAAACTATGTTTCTGGTTTATGATTTTTCCATTCATGAGGCTTGATCTCCTGTTATTACTACCACGCCTACACAGGCAGCAATGTACGACACTGAGCTCCTTACCCAATTAATTCTGTTGAAGCAATGACTTTTAAACACTGTCTGAATTTCCCAGATAATCACTCAGTCCTCCACTTCCCTTTGCCTACAAAGACCCAATCATAAACCTATCATAGTTATATTTCTAAAACGATGTAGAATTTAAAACTATGAGGCAGGGAAAAGGAGACACTCTTTTCCACGTTTGACATTCCTGATTATAAATTTGAATACATTTTTGATGGTGTTCCAAACAATGCTGGTGACTATTGTTAGTGTCAGCTCCTTACAGCCAGGAAACTTGTATCGTGTTCCTGTCGTACTTTCTCAGGCACTTAATACAGTGGACTGCACTCAGCGGGTGCCCAATAAGTACCATTATTACTACTGCATTTCAAGCTTCTGAGTGGGATGGTATAGAACCCAGTGATTCAGAGGGGAAGGCAGCAGGGAACTCAAACTGAGCAGAGGACATCAAGGGATTCTGTCAAAATCTTTGGCTTTGGCTCTCTCAGTTGGAACATCTGAGGTACATAACCCAAGGAACCTTGCAGTAAATATCCGTATGAAAGAGAAAAAATGAAAGTGCAAACCTGTCCAGAATGACCCTCTTGGGACAAGCCAGAGAAGGGCCAAAGTGTTTATTTCACATCGAACTGTTTCCTGTTCATAAGTGAATATTCTGTTTCCATGAATTTGAAAAGGGAATTCCTCTGGGGATTCTGTTTAAAGGACTAAACTTGGGAACTGCTGCGGGGGTGACAAAGGAGCCTAGGTCTAGGCTTTGGCAGAATGTGACTGGGGAAATCCTGATGCCCATTTATCAACAGGGACATAGTGCACATGCAGTCTCATCCATTTTAACAAACATACCAATGTCACTGCGTCAAATCCAAGCACATTGTGCAATTGGGAATTTCAGAATCGTGGCCCTTGCAAATATCTCCTTCTCCATGGTAACTCAAGTTTCTTGGACCCGTGCTCATATTTCGATGTGCCTCAAAACTAAATCTGAACTGTTCGGCCGAGCCCAGAGGATCATCCACGGAACACTTCCAGACTGACCACAGATGGGCTCTCAGGGAGCCCACAGAAATCTGAATATCGAGCTGTTTTCTTGTTGCACACTAAGCTCCAGATTATTTGCGGGCTGGACATTCCTCACCTTTGTCCCTCTGCTGTCAGCCCTTGGCTGGGTGATAAAAGAGGTGAAATACAAATGAATCTGTAGATTAATTCTCCAAGATTTTCTGCTACGAAAGGGAGCGGTTTTGCTGTAACGTTTGTTGGTCTTTGAGTGTTAGAATCCCATGATGTGGGTGACTGGGGGTCTTTCTGTTGAACTATTTTGAATAAGAAGAAAAGGGACCAATCCTCCTATGGTGCATAGGACGGGGAATTGAGAGGAAGGCTTCCTGGAGGAGATGTGATTTTATTAGGGCTTTGAAAATGGGGAGAGTGGTGGTTTGTCAGGTATGAAGAAGGCAGGGAGCAAAATGTGCAGGATGGTTTATAGTAGAATAGTGAGGAAAGCTATGAAGAAGAAGAGCTGATTGCCTTAAAGCTGTTGGTAAGAAGTTTCCATTTGATATGGAGATGGATGGAGATTTTTGAAGAGTGGGAAAGTTTGTGCAGAATGATCCAGGCAGCAGAGTGAAGTAAGGACGCGGGTGGGGAGATATTGGAGGCAGGGAGGTGAGGGAGGAGGCTGATTTAGTAGTCAAAGTTGATTAGGATAAGAACTTGGATCAGCAGAGTGGCAGTTTGGAGAGCAAAGGACAGACTCTAAAGAGGCTGTGAAGGTAGAACAGACGGGATTTGGTAAAAGACTGAATATGTGAGTTGAATGCGAGAAATGAGTTGAGTAAAATGACAAAGTTCTAGGCTTGCGAGATAGGGAGGGTGGTGGAGTTGTCAACGATGATGGGAAAGTTGGATGGGAAGAGAGGGTGTGGGTGGAAAGATGAGGAGTTCTGTTTTAGACATGTTAAGTTTGAGGGGTAGTGGGTTATCCAAGTAGAGATGTTCTGAAGGCAGGATGAAACGCAAGACTACAAAGGAGAGAGGTCAGGGCTGCTGGAGAGGTAGATTTGGGAATCACCCACATATAAAAGGCAGTTGCACTGTTGTATTGTCCTCACCCAAGTGCTTAGTACAGAGCTCTGCACACAGTAAGTGCTCAATACCATCTATTGATTGACAATGATAGAGAAGGCTATCTATGGACGCCTAAGGGGCAGAATAAGCTAATGTAGCACAGATAGTCCCAAAGTATGCCCAGTACACAACATATAAAAAACCACAAAACTTCAGTTTGATGCTGCAGGAAAGAAGTGTTCATCAGTATTACTGAACAGAACTGTGCAATTTTCCTTCAGTAAGATGGTTGTGTTCATTATTTCTATTGGTTTCTCTTCTTTCAAAATGACTGTATGATTACTGGGAAGAAATTAAACTTCATTGTGTATTTTCTGCATTCTTTTCAACTAAGCATTATTTGAATTGGGTGTATTATTTTCATATGGCACTATTTAGGTTTTATTTTTTGTTCACATTGTCACAATTAGATAGTCCATTCCACATGAATGAAACATACTAGACATTTTAACATTTGCAAATAAAGTGAAATCCAAATACAGATTGGAGGATAAAGCAGGTATTTCAATTATTAAAAAATTAAATTGTTGCATAAAGAAGCTGCTGTAGGCACCTAAAGTAACCTTGACTTGTTAAATGTATGCCTTTAATCATGCACTAAAACTTTCTTAATCTTTGTCATATGGAAACTGATCTATTTGGGAAAGTTCTACAGAACTCTTGAGGGAGTCGTTAAAGATTTCTAACTTTGAAAAATCATTTAATTTCAGTTTCTAGTCCCAAGATGAAATTCAGTGTTTATTTGATGACCTGGGGGGAAGTGGAGAGGCAGGTCATCAAGTCTCATTGAAACAAAAATTGCATTATGAACAATATGTAGTTCTCTCCTGGGAACTTAACCTTCCAGACACAGAAGCCTGTTCATTGTATACTCAATTCAGAAATGAAAATGTCCAGGTTATGGGTCACATAAAACATGCATGAATGGCCAGAGTGTTAGTAAGATCTGACCCAAATTGATCTTTTTTAGGAATCTGCCTTTCTCAAAGAAAAGTATGTATAGTTGACAACTTACATTTTTGTTCATTCATGTTTGTGTGCATACTGTACACAAAGAATTTGCCATTTGTAAAGAGTTAATCTGTAAAGCAAGAGAACTGCAAGAATCATCAATCTGTGATTAAAGCAGGAACTTGTGAATCAGGAGTTCATTCTGAGCACTGACAATGATTTTTTTATATATATAATTTGGTATCCATTCCAACACCTAAAAAGCAAGGAGCTTTTTGGTCTCCGTAAGTAGTCCAAACACAGTGAGATCTTTGGACAGAAGGGCACAAGGTAATATTGCCAAAACTTTCTTTGAGCTACTCCAATGTAACTCGCATTATAGTCTCAACTCTGCCAAATACAAATCATGAACTAATGGAGCAAATGCAATTTTTGAGACTTTTTGTTGGCAAAATACACTTTTGGTCAGAATCCGTGTAGAAAAATGTGAACACTGGGTGCATTAGGGACAATAAGAAATATAATACTACTATAATACTACTACTAATAAAGGTATTTATGAAGTGGTCAGTACTTGCCAAGCCCTGAGCTAAGTGCCAGGGAAGATACAATATTATCTTATCAGACATAGTCCCTTTCCCCAACGGAGCTTAAAATCTACCATGAAGGGAGCCAGGTATCTCATTCCCATTTTATAGATTTTTCTAGTAATCTCCTCTCAGACTCTTCCCGGTAATCCTGATGTCAGCAGTGACTGCATGCCAAGCTTTTCTGCCTACTCACCTTTGTTAAGGCAGCTAGGTCATGCCCAAAATTGTGTGCCTTAAAAACCTCCCAAGCACATCTGCTTTCATGTCAGCAAGGGAACTGCACAGAAAGAAAGGATCAAAATTACCTGACACAAAGAACAAAGGGGCAGGTTTGCCTACATTTCCCAGAAGTCACTGGGTATTTTAGGAGGCTTTGACATTCTCTGACATAGGTGGAAAGCCACAATTCTCTATGGGGCTGAGCTTAGGTTTTGCAACAGATTTGCTCCAAAGGAAAGGCCTCTCTCTGTATGCTGCTTTTACCTCCAGTGTTGACCACCTGACTCTTCCTGCCTGGAACTCTACAAGAAGACTCAATCATATGTAATGAGCTCTCATTGTGTGCCAGGCACTGTACAAAGAGCTTGGAAGAGTACCACACAACAATATAACAGATACATTCCCTGCCCACAATCGGCTTACAGTCTAGAGGGAAGCAGATTTCCACGTGGTGAGGTATCTCTCTCTGTTTTCCCAACACCTGTGACCCTGAGGCTAGGGCGATCTAATTTGGGATTGCTTCAATTTAAACCTTTTCCATCTTGTTTCCCAAGGAAAAGGCTTTCTACCTCTTGGCTAATCTCTGGGTCTATAGCGACAAACTTCCATCTTTGAAAGTCTCTATTTATTCTGTGTGTTTTCCCCCAGGTGTAATACCAATTAAACTTTGACCTTGGCCCCGAGTCTGTTTGGGAACCTACTTCAGCTAAGGTTCCTGGCGCTTTCTTAGAGCTAGGAAATGAATCCTGGATCTCTAACCCTTCTTTTCCTTTGGGGTGTGCTAAGTATTGAAAGTACCTTTGGATTTAAATCCCAGAAGTCTCCAATCTCATGAGCGATGCACTTATGAGTTTAATAACCTTCCAGCAATCAACCAATGGGATGTATAGTGCACTTACTTGGGGTACGGCAAGGATCCTAAGCACTTGGGAGGGTACAATAGAGAAAACAGACATGATTTCTGTCCTCGAGGAGTTTATCATGCCCCATTGTCTCGCTACCAAACTGGTAAGATCTAACAAGCAAAGTCACCCAAATTTATACTGCTATTATCAGCTAGAGAAACAGTATGGCCCAGTGGAAAGAGCCCGGGCTTAAGAGTCAGAGGTCATGGGTTCAAACTCCGGCTTCCCACTTGCAACTGTAGGACTTTGGGCAAGTCACTTAACTTCTCTGTGCCTCAGTTACCTCATCTGTAAAATTGGGATTAAGACTGCGAGTCCCACGTGGGACAACCTGATCACCTTATATCCTCCCCGTGCTTAGAACAATGCTTTGCACATAGTAAGCGCTTAACAAATGCCATTATTATTATTATTACAGAATTGAGAGCACATCTTCAGTCGACTTGGAAAACAAACTTTATATATTTATATTCAACTGGGAGAGATATTATTTAGTATGTTATCATTGAAAGTGCCTTAGTAAAATAACTTTACTAAAAGTACAGGGACAGGTAGATGACCATCGCCAGTAAGAGGTCTGATTTCTCCTCAAACATAGCTTCTCCTTCAGGTACGGCCCACCAGATAAGGAACTGCTAATAAGGTAAAGAGTCTTCTGGGCCCATCAGAATCCAAGCCTATTATCATTCTCATCATCATTATTATTATTGCTAAAAGTTAGCTTGGGGGTCTTGTGAGGTTATTACAGTTATTCTGGTATTTGTTAAGTGCTCATAATGATCCAATGCAATTACATGGGACATTGTTCCTGGAGCAGATGGAGCTCAAAGTCTAAGGAGGGAGATCCTGTACTAAACCCCCAATTTATAGATGAAGAAACTGAGGCACAGAGAAGTTGAATAACTTGGCCATATTCACACAGCAAGAAAGTGGCAGAAGTGGGATTAGAAGCCACTTCTCCTGACTCTCAGGACTGTGCTTTTTCCACTAGGCCACGCTGTTTCACTTTTGGGTCATTATGAAGGCACGGCCCGTATCTCCCCATCGCTCAGCTCTTCTTGTCCCCTTTCCAGCTTTACAATGAGTGATTAATCGCTCCGCCAACAACCATCTAGTCTGTTTATGCACTCATCTCTAACAGACAGTATTTTCTGAGCAGATGCTGCTGCAGTTAACGATGATGAAACGTTGTATCCTAATTCAAAAGCTAAGCAGGAGTAGGATAATGAGCCTTCAGTAATCAGTTCCCACTAAACAAGAGTTGGATGACATTAGTGAAAATGAATGGGGCATATATGTTTCACCACACCCATGACATTAAATGATGTGTTCAACTAGACAACAAAACTCCAGTAAAAAAAACTTCTCTGGGTCAATCTCCGGTTTTCTCTGCCCAGATACATACATTTGAATTCAACTCTCCCAGAAATCTCATCAATGCAGTATTTCTCACATTTGTCTCTTCAAACATTTGCTTGCTTTCTCTATTTTTCCGAGATGCGATAGACCAGAATTCATTTTATATTCCAACCCACTAATACCATTTTCCAAAGGATTGAATTTTCACAGTACAGGGTTCTTTCCTCCCTGGCTAAAGATCGCTCTTCCTAAGGGGTCTCCCTATCTCATCTTACTCTAGCATCTGTGAATTGGGACTTAGCATGGGGCACATTGGTTTTCTAGGTGAAGAAACCTAAATGGCAATTCTACCCATGAGGCAGGGAGAAAAATACCAACAGACCGCCTGAAAGCCAGCAAATGGCATGGATTTTACTGAGTAAAAAACGGTTTTTTTAATGGCATCCTGAAAAGTGAGGGTTTTCCTTGGAATGGCAATGAATGAGAAACAGATGATATTGTCTCAGCTAATAACGCCTCAGTTCTAACCAATGTGCCTGCTCTGTGTGGGCTTTGAGGGAGCACACTCCGTATACTCATCCATGATGAGGCAAGCCCTGCACTTGGGCATTGGTTCATCCATTCGTTTTTTTCAGGCAAGCCTAAGGTGGGCCTCAGTAAGGGTGAGTGCTTTTGTTTGCTCTCTCTTGGCAATAACAGTTATTGCCATTCACGGGAATCTGCCGGGAGAGCGTTTCATCCACCCCTGAGGATGGCTTCTCTCATCAAGTTCATTCAATCGTATTTATTGAGCGCTTACTGTGTGCAGAGCACTGTACTAAGAACTTGAGACTTCCCACCTATAGTCCATGTTAAGCCACCACACGCACGCACAAACACAAACACACACTGCACCTCATCTCCTCCAAAGAGAGGTGCTTGGTAACACAAAGCCTGGTCAAGCGCTTAGCACAGTGCTCTGCACGCAGTAGGCATTCAATAAATTCAACAATGAATGAGAAACAGCTTTCACCTTCCTTAGAGGATACAGCTCCTAGCCCGTTCGACTGCTCCCTCCTCCACTACAGCTAATGATGTTACTCATCTAAAAGCCTTTGAATATAGTTATCCCATCTTGTTGAGTTGTCTGTTATTTCTAAATGAAGGAATCAATTATTAAAAATAATAAAAAAAACTGTATTATTTGTCATGCACTTACTAGGTGCCAAGTGCTGTGCTAAACACAGGATAATCAGATCAGACACAGTCCCTGTCCCACACAGGGCTCACAGTCTAAGGGCAAAGAAGAAAGGATTTCTTCTCCCCATTTTCACAGATGAAGAAACAGAGGCACAGTTAAGGGACTTTTCCAAGTTCACACAGTAGGGAAGAGGGAGAGTCAGGATTAGAACTCAGATCTCCTAAGTCCCAGGCCCCTATGATTTCCACTAAACCACATTACAATCAAGTACATTGAGGGCACCATCTAATTTAAGGTTAACCTTGGAAAAAAAATAAATCTCAGAAATAGAGGTACCCCCATTCTACAGCCCCAGCCCAATCCTAGTAATTGTTCCAGGTTTTACACTCATAGAGAGCCTAGAAGGCTCAGAACTACCACCACTCGAGCTAAGCGAACCCTGGAAAATAATGCGAGTTCTTTGAGGCAGGGAACCTGTCTTCACTCAGTGACCCCAAGTGCCAAGTTAGTGAGCTCGGCAAACAGAAGATGATTAATTAATCCTGTGGTTGACGATGCTGAGTGAACAAAAATTTCCAGGCTGTGTTTCCATGGGCCTGCAACTGATAACCGAAAACCTAGAGCAAGAACCTCAGTTATGCCATAAATGCTCCTTTTGTGCCATTTAAATCTTGGGTGTGAACAAACAGATGGTATTTGGCCAACTTCAGTTAATCATTCAATCCATGATGTTTATCGAGCACTTACTTTTGTGCAGATACCTGTACTAGGCAATGGGAGAGTACTATACAACAGAGTCTGGTAGATGCAGTCCCTGCTCACAGTGAGTTTACAGTCTAGAGGGGGAAACAAACATTAAATAATTTATAATATATAATTTATAGATACATTCATAAGTGCTGTGGGGCTGAGGGTGGTGTGAATACCAAATGCCCAAGGGTCACAGATCCAAGTACATAGAAGTAAAAGGGAAGGGGGACCTGAAATAGGAGACAGAACATGATCCTGTTGAATTAATCAAACATTCTACTTCAAAAGCAACAGGCTGCCAAAACAGATTTCAGTTTTATCACTGTCGATGAAGACAGCCCTAGGGCAGCTGTAGAATTTGGGGACATGGGGAAATACTTCACTTTTACTCTTGATTATTGCAGAACTGCCTAATTCTAAATTCACTACAGCCCAACTGCAGGGTTGAGAGCTTTTTGTACTATTTGCTCGTGTGTCCTCTTTCGATTGGACCCACAGTTTAATCCATAATGCTTGGTTAGCCTTGTACCTCCAGTTAAAAGACTGGAAATCTCAATGTGCAATGCCTTACAAAGTTCTAAGGCCATATCCACACAATGAAAAAAAAAACACAAAACCCACAGCATTTATGAACATTGTTCCATGGTTCAGTATTGTCTTAACTTTCTCTGTGTAAAGTGCACAATACTGTGTTTATTTTCAACACAACAGACTAAGCTCTAGATGGTAAGCTCATTGTGGACAGGGAATGTGTCTGTTATATTGTACTCTCTCAAGTGCTTAGGACAGTGTTCTGCACATAGTAAGCACTCAATACATATGACTGACTTACTGAAAAGGGGGAGAATAACTTAAAGGACAGCAGTCAATAAATTCCAAGCATTAGCACTGTTCAAATTCAAAATCAACTCATCCACAACCCCATTCAGTGGAAAACTGTCATCAGGATTCAAGTCAAAATCAAGAGGATAGCTAAATCAGGGCCAGGGTGAGGCCTTCAAATAAAACACAACAGGATTAGAGACTGGACTCAAAACCATTACCATTTAAGGCCAAGAGATAGTACGCAATTCAAAAACTCTGTCTCGAGCCTTGTATTCATTAAAGGGAAAAACATATATACACACAGACACTAAGTTTCCACTCTTTTAAACTTCTCTCTTCCAAATGCACAACAGCAGAATACCTGGAGCCCCAGGTGTGGATGAAAGGGGTGGGGAGATATCAGCTGTTAAAGAAAGGCCAAAGATAAAGTCCTCTCTCAGGAATACTAGCATAGCCCTAAGGGACAATGACAAATATAATTTTAAGCAACATTTGCCCAGGTGTCCTCAGGGATAATAAAATGTGTCTGTCAATCATATTTTTCAGATGCCAGTGAAATATATGAAAGCCAGAGAGGGAGTACATGTACTTCATCACAAGTAAGTCAAAAAATGTTATTATCAACAAAAATCGTACTCTCCCAGGCCCCCAGCAGAGTGCTTTGCAAATACGTGTTCAGTAGCTACAGCTGACTGATAGAGTGAGGAAATGAAGTACGGCCATCCCTCAGCTATTCAGGGTTCAGTTTTATAATGTTTGGGTCATTTAGATCTTTGCTTCTCTTCTTTCTTAAGTAGCCTGACCACATACAGCCTATTTAATAATTGCCACCAAATCCTTCCAGTTCTATCTTCCCAACATGGCTAAAATCTGTCCTTTCCTCTCCTTCCAGACTGCTAATATGCTCATCTAAGCACTCATCACATCTGGCCTCAACTACTGCATCTGCCTCCTCGCTGACCTCGCTGCCTCCTGTCTCTCCCTACTTTATTCCTTACTTCATTCTGTGACCCAGATCATTTTTCTAAAACAAAAATTCAGTTCCCATCTCTCCACCTCGGCATAAAACAGCAACTCGTTATCATGGGCTTTAAAGCACTCAGTCAGCTTGTGGCTCCTACTTCACTTCTCTGATCTACTACGGTTCACTCCTCTAGTACCAAGCTTGCTCACTGTGCCCCCATCTCGCCTGTCTGCCAACCCCTTTCCCAACTTCTCTTTCTAGCCTGGAACTCCCTCCTTTCCACAGACTCCCAAACCACCACTCTCAAGGCCTTCCTTCAAGGCCTTATTAAGTTCACACCTCCTCCAAGAGGCCCTCCCCGATTAAGAGCTCTTTCCTCAAATCCCTCTCCCTTCTGAATCATCTATGCACTGGGCTCTGTACCCTTTGGACACTCGGTATTCACGCTACACATATGCATCTGTAATTCATTTATTTAGAGCAATATTTGTCTCCCCCTTTTGACTGTAAGCTCACTATGGGCAAGAATATGCCTACTAACTCCGTTGTACTGTATTCTCCCAAGAGATTAGAACAGTACTCTGCACACAGTAAGTGCTCAGTAAATACCACTGATTGATTAATTGATTGTGAGAGAAAAATGCAACAGAGTTCGTAGAGCCAATCATTGCCCACAAGGAGCTTTTAGTCTTCAGATCCATTCCTTAACCATTTGGTCACTTTCCCCTCGATCTATTAAAAATCTCTATCTGAGAAAAAAAGGGAAAAAAAAAAGAAAATCCCTTCATCAACTGCAGAATGATCCGCAGAATGGGGAGAATTAATGAAAACGACTCTGAGCAGGCCTCCTCAAAAACTTCAATTCTCTAACCCAGGTTTTGCCTTTCATTCAACTTTGAAAACAGGCCACCTCTTGCCCCCCATACTGCCTCGGGTATCTCTGCCAGCCCTGGGAGCATAACATCCCCAACACCCGGGCTGAGCATATGGGCAGAGCTTTTCTCTGTGCCCTGACCAGGAGCAGTCAGCTTCCACCTCTTGGCAGTTCCCATCCCCAGAGAGGGCCACCTTGCCTGCAGGCATGCAAACAGCAGTGACATCAGAGCCAGGCAGAGCTATAACCAAACCAGAGCCGTTGGTTTTTTTTCCCCCCCAAAGAGGGAGATGCTGCCACCCTATTTTTACTCTGAAAAATTAACAGGAAAAAACGGGGTGGGATGGGCAGAGAGGCTTTGATTACAACTTGGGCAAAAAACACACTTGTACTCTAGGACTCAGCTCCCCGGGCAATTGGAAATCTGCGGCAATTTGTTGGGGGGACAATTTAAAAAAACCCAAAAAACACTTTTCCCCTATTGTTGATACTTCAATTAAAAGGGCTTTTTATGGAATTTTTGGTCTAATAATTCCCTTAACCCCCCACTTCGCTTATCTGGCCCAGCCTAAAGGCCCAGATTCAAGGAACTTTCTCAGTGTGCAAGAATGAGTACCTAAATCACCTTGGGAAATTTTTCAGTCATTTTTCCTATTTTGGCCTTCTCTTCCCTCCTTTTAAACCCAAAACAATAGTGGTACTTCTCAGCCTGCAGAGTCTCAGAGAGAGACCCAGAATCCCCAGAGAAGCTTCTGACTAAATTGTTAACTCCCCCTGGGCAAAGATTGTGTCCACCAACTCTGTTGTACTGTATTACCACTCAGTACACTGCTCTTTACAGAGTGATCACTCAATAACTACCACTGACCGATAGACTGGGGAAAAAGAGGCAATTTCCTGCCCAAAGTCATACAGTGTCCAACACACAAAATTGCTACAGGTGGTCCTTGATTCAAGAGGTTTCAGAAAAGGCACTCAGAGGACATCTAAATTTACACCTCTCCAGCTTTACAATGCATCCGTTTTGATTTTGCAACAATAGCTTCCCTTTACAGCACTAGTTCCAAGGGCACTGATGGGCAGAGGTGTACTGCCGCCATCGGATGAGGGGGAAAGAATTCTAAAAGACACAGTCGGGGGAGGAAAAGGAGAGGAAATAAAGAGGAGGTGGAGGGGTTTGCCTGATCATTGGGTTTTAACTTTATTGGCAGCATATCTCCTCCAAAAGTCCTTCCCCGACTAAGCCTGTATTTCCTCTTCTCCCACTCCCTTCTGTGTCACCTTTGCCCTTGAATTCACACCCTTCATTCACCCTTCCCTCAGCCCCATAGTATTTACACACATATCTGTAATTTATTTATATTTATGTCTGAATCCCCTCTAGACGTCTAACCTGTTATGGCAGAGAATATGTATACCAGTTGTTTTATTGTACTCTCCCAAGCACTTAGTACAGTGCACCCTGCACATTAACCACTCAATAAACATGATTGTTTATGAAGCAAAGTCACCAGGGATGGTCAATACACCATTTTATATTCTAATCGAATAAAAGTTGGCTAGCCTATCACAGAACATCTCTGACTCAATAGAAGTACATTAACACAGCTATATTGACAGAACTAGAACTGAGTGAGTCCACAATTCTGGGCCACCTGAATCATTCTGATCATCAGATCAGGAGCTAACACCTCCCTCCGCTCCATGTATAACATTGTTCCTGTGAAAAAATGGACTCTGACACATTTCAACTGAAGACACAGTCCTCAGAAGGGAGTTGGGTCCTAAGTTTGAGCACTGGCTGTGTTCAGTGAATCCCAGGGGGTCACCTATTTTCAGTATCATTTAGGGCAATCCCCTGTGAGCTGACAGCCAGCATGCAGCCCAGTGTTTCAGATTTTATACTCCCTGAAATAAAGGTGAATTCAGGTCCTAGGTAGCTTAAAGGGTCACTTTCTCTGCCTGGCTAGGGTAGGCCATCTCTTTGCAATTCATCATGGTCTTCCTGCTGATTGCAGCTCTCCTTAGGAGACACCAATGATCAACCTGGGGCAAGCAAAAAGCCCCTGCAATTCAGAAACCAGAGGTTCCTCCATTTGCTTAGCTCTAGCCATGACCACACACTAACTCAGTAGGCCTGTGACTGAAAGTGTTAAAGTGTCCCGGGATAGATTCCTGAGAGAGGAGCACACATAAACCCCAAAGTATTTTATCTCACCACAGCTTAGTGGGGTGTGGATCTAGGTCCTGTTGACAGAAATGCACTTATCTTCCTGTTAGGAAGCTTCTTCCATGTGACTCCTTGCCTCCTTTATGGATGCCAAGTTAACACTGCCTCAGCATTCTGTGCACAGGAATGTCAGAATAGAAGAGCCCAGGTCAAATTCCAGGTCAAAGGGCGGTTAGCATATGTAGCTGGACGTGCTAGGGGGAAAAATGACAATTGAAGGTGTGAGATCCTGAAAAAAGTTTGGCCTTCAGGATCTCTCAATATGCCATGCCTCCTATAAGCAGAGAAACAGTGTGGCTTACTGGCTAGAGCCTGAGAGTCAGAAGGTTCTAATCCTGGCTCCACCATATGTCTGCTGTGTGACCTTGGACAAGTCACAACTTCTCTGGGCTTCAGTGACCTCATCTGTAAAATGGGGATTAAGAGTGTGAGCCCCATGTGGAACAGGGACTGTTTCCAACCTGCTTAACTTGTATCAGTCCCAAGGCTTAGAATAGTGCTTGGCACATAGAACAGTGCTTTGCACATAGTAAGCGCTTAATAAATGCCATCATTATTATTATAGTAAATGCTTCACTGGTACCATAATTACATATAGGTTCACTCTAGCTAGTGTGGTTCCCAGCCCCAATTTACTGCATTAACATGTTTCCAGTTCATCATTTCCAACCAAAACTTTCAACAATCAAAATCACTTGTCATCCCACAGAGCATAAACTGCAAGATATTTGAAAAGAAATAGCCTAAGAGTATAAAAACATCATCTGAAAAATGTGATAAAAATGAATCATTCCAAATACTTTTTGGAAAACCAGCAGGGACATCTGATCCCAAATGTAAGTCATTTTGGAAACATCAAAGCCCAAGGAAACAGTTTCTGTAGGGGTGGCCTCTTTCTTTCCAAGGGTACACAGTGTTTCTCCTGCTCTTCCCATCTCTCTGGAAGTCAGAAGTGGGTTGGGGAACTGATTTTACTTTATGGCTGAGAGAATTCATTGATGGAGGCCCAGCCGGGTGGAGTGTTGAGGGAGAAATCCTGAGGTCAAATAATAATTATGGTATTTGTTCAGCATTTACTCTGAACTACACTGTACTAAGCACTGGAGTAGATACCAGATTCTCAGATTGGACACAATCCCTTATCCTACATGGGGATTTCTGTCAAAGTAGAGGGAGTAAGAAACTTCAAATAAATGAAGTATGGTCAGGGTGTCCCCCTCAGGTCAGTAGGGTACACCAGAAGGGGAATCATTCCCTTTCCTCATACTGATGGGTTCAATGACTCTGCTCTGTGCTAACCTAACCCATCATTATCAATGGTATTTATTGAGTGCTTATTATGTGCACAGGACTGTAGTAAGTGCTTGGGAGAGTACAGCACAAGAGAGTTGGCAGGCACATTCCCTGCCCACAATGAGCTTACAGTCATCAGCCAACAATCGAAGGTGTTTAGCAAGTGCCTGCTGATGGCACAGCACAGCATTCCAGAGAACACAAGACACAGCCCTGTTCTCGAGGAGCTAACTATGATATGTGGGGGCATCCATCACCCTCTACAAATTCATCCTCTATAAATCCTGTTCCCAGGTTCTGAGTCAGGTGGGCAAAGTGAGTAGATACTGCCTCTGCCTTGGTAGCACTTACGGTTTCTTGCTGCTCAGAGCCAGAGTGAGCCTGCCACTCCTGCCAGCCCCTGGAGTGACTCCTTCGGGCGGCTCGTGAGGTGGCTTCGTAGAGGGTCGGATGCCCTGACAGTCTGCGTGGATCTCAAGGGAGCTTGTGAACTGTGGGAGGTCTAGGTTGCCCTTATTAGGTGACTCCCAATATGGGTCTATGCCTTGACCCCATCTTCATGAGTGTAGACACAGCTGACACCTCTCCTCCCTCCTGTCAGCCCTCACATAGCACAGCCTGGAATGGGAACAGGCACTGGGGAAGGAGCAGCAGGGAAAGCCACAGCAGCAATGGGAAGAGAACATCCCCATGGCACATATGTACATCTATAAATGAATGTCTGTCTCACCCCCCAGACTGTAAACTTATAGCGGGCAGGAAACGTGTCTACTGTATTGTACTCTCTCAAGTGCTTAGCAAAGGGCACTGCATACAGTAAGCACTCAAATACATTGATTAATTTTGGTGTAATGGAAGCACCTGCATAGCACAGTGTTCTGCACACAGTAAGTGCTTAAAAATACCACCATTTTTATTAGTATTGTTATAATTTCTACTCAGAAGTGCTAAAGGTGACTGATGGAACGGACTTGATCAGGGATCTAGACTGTGAGCCCACTGTTAGGTAGGGACCGTCTCTATATGTTGCCAACTTGTACTTCCCAAGCGCTTAGTACGGTGCTCTGCACACAGTAAGTGCTCAATAACAACAATTGAATGAATGAATGAATGAATGGATAAGGGAATTGGTCCGGGTAGGCCTCATGGAGGAGATTTTTTTTCTCACTCTTCCATAATGGGGGAGAAGAGAGGAGGAAAATTTGCAAATAGCTTCCAGATCAGTCTTCCCATCTCTTGTCCATGCCCCTCCCCTATCCCACAGGATTCGGAGGTTTATTGTGGCAGCTGCCCTTGAGGAAAGATCAGATTTGGGACCACAACTGGGGCATGTGAGAAGGGGAAGACAAAGCAATCGGTGGTCTTTACTCAGTGTTTATGGTGTGCAGCCTACCACACTCATTGCTTGGGAGACTGTACTACAATAGAGGTAGTGGACGTGATCCCTGCCTTCAAGGAGCCTGAAATCCACTGGCAGGACTTGCTAATTGCTCTCGAGTTTTGCGGTGGTGGAAAAATGGGCCTCACGATGGTCAAAGTTGGGAAGCCTGGTACTAGATTCGCTACCATATAGCAATTTTCAGGCACCGTGAGTGTCATAAACCCAGAGAAACTCTAGCTTAAAAACTGGGGGAATGCGTCATAAACAATGGTTTAAATTGGTGCCTACATGTTTAGTAGGAGGAGCCTAGTCCTGTCTGAAGATAGCAGTTCAGAGGATTTTTAAGCCCAGGCATACTCTGGAAGAGGCATGCAAAATAAAAACGTTTGCAAAGAATAAGCAAATTATCTTTTCAATATATAAATCAGAGTCATTATGCAATTGTCATAAAGTACTGAAAAGGAACTTCCAACTATGCAACGCAAAACTTCTAGGAGCTTCCTGGAAATAAGAGGACAGGAAATTGAGAAATGGAATGAAAACTTCAAATATGCATTCACCTTTATATATATATATATATATATAAATTTGTCTTCCTTGCTGTGGTTCAAATTATTCCCCTAACGAGTAAGTGGCTTTTCATTCCTCAGGGTTACACTTTGGGGCAAGATGGTGGAAAGTTGGTGGAGAGAAGACAAAAACAAGGTTGACTATGGGCAGCCTGAAAACAACCCATGTCCCAAAGAAGCGGCTAAGGCATATTTCGCATGCAAACTATTTTCAATAGAAATCTTGAAAATCAAACTCACGCTTTGCTTCATTCCTAATGATAATTTACAAATGGTCTAATATGACGCAGAGTCTTAATACCACGGGGGTCAAGTCGATGGAGCACTGTATGTTATTATGAGTGATTTGCTTTAAACTCTCACATGCCTATATTTATTCAACAGATGGCAGATCCTGCAAAAGGATCAAACACCCTAACAAGGGAGCGGCTCATTTTGCGCCGGAAAACTGCCAGGTATCCTTCTCAGCCAGTAAACAAATTGATGGACTGTTCCTTTTCCCAAGAGGAATCAGTAGCAATTGGCACAGCAAAGGGGAAAGGGCAGATTCAGCATAAGCAACTGAATCTAGAAATCCTTAACGAAAGAACTGGGGATAATGTGATGATTATGGTTTTTTTTACAAGGCCTCATGTCTAAAAAAAGTTTTATAATGATGTCTTTTTAAATAATAATCCTGTCTTGAGCCAAATAATAACTAAATCTTCCTCTGCATAAAGAATGTAACCTGACACTTTTAAAATGAAGGGTGGAATTTCTCAAATGGCATTTCCCTTCCTTTCATTTATCTCCTCCTTTGGGAAGGCAGCATTCTCTAGGCCTTTATAATATTTGAGGAGCTTGGGAAAGATCCTCAAGTTTATTGTAACTCTGCAAGGTTTTATTTTCAATTTCCGTCAATTCTACCTGCTCTGAGTAAACAAACCACATATATTAGGAAGAAACTTTGTGTCAACAAAATGCAATAACTTCTGAAGTATTCTTTACTGTTAACTTTGGCATCTGGACCTGGTCACGTATTTGAATATTTTTACTCCTAGCTATCTTTTTTTTTTGAGAAACAAGGGAATTATTTTAAATATTTAGATTCCAGTCTTTAAACTTTCTAATGGCTTTATGTTTACTTCTATTATTGTTTTGTTTCCTAGTTTAGCTGTATTTTTAAAGCAATTATTTTTGACTAAATAGAAATGCACTGAACTTAGACCCCAACTGCAAGCACTAACATGTCTCCCATAGCAGTCCAGCAATGACCTAATCTGGAAAATTGGAAAGTTAAATGTGACTGAAAATTGACAGCTGTGATTTATTCAGCTCACTCCTGAGGACGATCTAGTCTCATTCTCTAAGAAACCAAACATAGTAAGTATTTAGTTGAAGAAGTGCCCTGATTATCTCAAAAGTTTGAGTATGGAAAGATCTCTTCTTCAGAAGATTAAATAAAGACTTAATCATGCAGAACTTTGAGGTTAAAATGATTACCTTGAATTTCACCTGGCAGCGAAAGCCATTTTCTGGAATAGAGAGAAGTGATTTCAAATAAGCGAGACACTAGAAGCTAAATCTACGCCAGTTGTAGTTTCCCGGTTCATATTTCACATTATTGTTCGTCTAATTACTCATTTAATTTCTCTAAAGAAAATTGTTCAGCTCGGCCTTCATTTTTGAAACTGCAATTTATATTTGAAACTACCTCTACCCAAAGTGGGCATATTTGGAACCTTGATTTTTGTGGTTAGAAAGATTACTAATAATGGGTCCCCCACATTTTTAATTTCAGAAACCTAAATTGCGATGTAAAATATGAGGCACTCAAGCAGTGTGGAGCTGTCACTACTAGCTGTGATAGAATTACAAGGAAACTGTCCCAAACTGAAGCTTAGCAGTATTAAAATGAGTGTAATTTGGAATTAGTGAAATCAACACAGCATCTCCTTGAAAAAACATTCTTAATCAAAAGTTGTAATTAGGTGGACAAAATTCAAATTCTCTCATTCGGGTAGTGTGGGTTAAAGATGCTGGAAATTGGAGTGCAGTGGTGATTTGTGCATTGATTCCACACTAGCTTTGCATACCCGAATGACAGTTTACATGACTAATTCATTTTAAATTGACAGGCGAGTCTGAATTTTTTTCCAAATGACCGTACTTCTACTTTTAGGTGGAAACTGAAGGGCACTGAGTCTGAATGAAAGATAATTCCAACTGTTGTCCAGTGAGTGTCCTAAGCCAACTGGGAAGACCCGTGCCTGTCAGCCTAGACTCAGTGAACCAGTTAAAGAATTATCAGTTGTATCCCACTGCTCAGATAGAGGATCCTAAAAAGATGTTGTCCCTCTATTTCAAACACAATGGCAAATTCATTCAATCCTATTTAAGATATCAAAAGAGAGGCCTTCTTAGTCCATTGGGTTTCACGCATCATTAGCAGGTCTCACAAAGACAGCCTCGGGAGCCCAGTCTCATCGGAAACCAGATTTCAATTGATTATCTAATTCAGTCTCCACAGGCATTCCTCCCTCAACTCAAGGACCCTGGAAAGAAAGGGTAGTTGGGCAACAGAGGTACAATTCTCACACAAACATACACACAAACACACGAGCAGGTGCTTAACTGTAGTCCTGTTTGAAGCGAGGGGGGCACATCACCACTCTACTTGAAAAGATGTGAATCATCACCCCTGACATTCCAAGTGAAGGTTTGATAGGCCAAGCACTAAACCCATTTCATACCCTGGATAGCTCTTGAATCTGAAATCCTCCCAGTGAGCTGGGGATTTGAGACTGTAAAACCCTTCTGTAACCCCTTAATCTGTGAAGAGGTTCTTAAGTTGGTGCATATGTTCAAAAAAACCAGAAAAATCAGCTCCTTCTTCCTTTGCCAACTGCATAGGAAATACTGTTGTTTGGGTGGATAAGGTTCTG
Source organism: Tachyglossus aculeatus (assembly GCF_015852505.1). NCBI lineage: Eukaryota > Metazoa > Chordata > Mammalia > Monotremata > Tachyglossidae > Tachyglossus > Tachyglossus aculeatus. The sequence continues at coordinate 13,724,265 of NC_052078.1, forward strand.
AGTATTATTACTGTTATTATTATTATGTTCAGGAGAGTTAAAAAGGGCCTCGAGACATGGCTAGTCTAGTGCAACAAACTGATTTCCCAGAGAAGAGATGAAATCTTAATATGAGAATCAAAAATATTAAATCCATAGGGCAAGTTTTTCTTCCTCTTCAAATTATAATCCTGTTTTCATCATTAACAAGGATGTACTTCATAACCCTTTAGGTGTATTACAATGGATATTCTTGTACATTTGAACCTCCAGGCTTAAATCCAGAATTTTGGAAAGCTTTTCAATAAATCTGTTATGTTGTTTTTCGTCCTCTCCCACAGTGCTCTGCACATGCAAGTGCTCAAAAAATAATAATGATAGCATTTATTAAGTGCTTACTATGTGCAAAGCACTGTTCTAAGTGCTGGGGAGGTTACAAGGTGATCAGGTTGTCCCACGGGGGGCTCACAGTCTTAATCCCCATTTTACAGACGAGGTAACTGAGGCACAGGGAAGTTAAGTGACTTGCCCAAGGTCACACAGCTGGCTATTGGCAGAGCCGGGATTTGAACCCATGACCTCTGACTCCAAAGCCCGTGCTCTTTCCACTGAGCCACGCTGTCAAAAAATGCCATTGATTGATTGACTGAAGTAGATCCCTCAAGTCCACAATCTTGGCATTATCCTTGACTCCTCTTTCAATGCCCACAGTCAATCTGTCACTATATCGTATCAGTTCTTCTTTCACAGCACTTCCAAAATTCATCACTTCCTCTCTATTCAAATGGCTACCATACTAGTCCAGGCACTAGTATCATCTCTTGGTTTGGCTGCTGCATCAGCCTCGTTATTGATCTCCAGTCTTTCCCTTTGCCAGTCCTGGTTTTAAGCATTCCATCAGTGCTCTCCTTCCTACTTACCTATTCTTTTCTCTCCCTACATTCCACACTGCACTCATGGAGCATCTCAAACTAACCTACTCACTATCCCTCATTTCTCCCGCTGCAGACCTCTTATTCTCACCGTCACCTCCGGCCTGGAACTCCCTTCAACTTTGTATCCGAAAGACCACAGCTCTCCCCAACTTCAAAGCCCTTTTGAAATTAAATCACCTCTGGGAGACCTCCACCAATTAATTTCTAATCTCCCCAGTGGCTATCCACCCACCAATTCTCATATCAGCACTTCTGCTTCACCTAAGCACTTACTTACAACCCTCATACCACTTAGGTACATATTTATATTCTCTTTTACTTTCTCCTATCGCTCTCACTACATCTGTAATGAGGATGATTGTATGTGTTAAGTTCTTAACCATGTGTCAGGCACTGTCCTAAGTGCTATGGTAGTTACAAGTTAATCAGGTGGGATACAGTCCGTGTCTCAATAATAATAATGGCATTTGTTAAGCACTTACTATGTGCAAAGCACTGTTCTAAGCGCTGAAAATACAGGCCACCAGGCACGGGGCACCCGGATTTGAACCGGGGACCTCTTGATCTGCAGTCAAATGTTTTACCCCTGAGCTATGCCCCCTGGCTCATGGTCTGAGTAGGAAGGAGAACAGCTTTTGAATTCTCATCTTACAGATTCATTCATTCGGTCGTATTTATTGAGTGCTTACTGTGTGCGGAGCACTGTACTTAGCGCTTGGGAAGTACAATGAGGAAACTGAGGCATAGAGAGCTTAAGTGACTTGCCCAAGATCACACAGCAGGCAAGTGGTGAAACCCAGATTAGAACCCTTGGCCTCTGACTCCCAAGCCCGTATTTTTTCCATTAGGCCATACTGCTACTTGTAAGTTCCTTGAGGGCAGCACTGCATGCAATGCACTGTGCAGAGAAAGCGCTCTACAAATATCAGTGATTGATTGGTAGAACTTAGAGACAGCCGAGACTAAATTAAATGGGCCAAGAGGGAGGAGACTGCAGGTTACAACTCCAGAAACTTGTCCACACAACCTTACTGGCTCCTGTCACAGTAACTCTATCACTGCCCTCCCCCTACTAACAGGAAATCTCAGATCTCAGGAATGCACTTCCACCCAGGCCAGGCAACAGGCAAATAATAATAATAATAATAATAATAATAATAATGACATTTATTAAGTGCTTACTATGTGCAAAGCACTGGGGAGGTTACAAAGGTGATCAGGTTGTCCCACGGGGGGCACACAGTTTTAACCTCCATTTTACAGATGAGGTAACTGAGGCACAGAGAAGTGAAGTGACTTGCCCAAAGTCATACAGTTGACAATTGGTGCAGCTGGGGCTTGAACCCATGACCTCCGACTCCAAAGCCCGGGCTCTTTCCACTGAGCCATGCTGCTTCTCTAATGCAGTTGTTCTGCTTGGAGGAAACCACCAGCCCCACTAAGCACGAGACCAAGAGTTAGCACTTGTCTCTGATGGATAATATCATCTATCATAGTAGCAGCAGGAACAGCAGCAGGGTTTTTCCTCAAAGAGAAGCGCTGATTTGAGATATATTTTAAGGGGTTTCATCTCAAAATTGACAGCCGCAAACAGGAAAGCCAGAGAGAGTTTTTAGTAGAAGAGTTCATGGTCGAATGACTGAAGAACTGTTAGTATCCATGGATTGCTCTACTCAGCTAGAGGGGGTAATACAGAAGACAAAAAAAGCATTGACATGGCATGGCCTGGTGGAAAGAACCAAGACTGGGAGTCAGGAGACCCCAGCTCTGCCTCTTACTGCTGTGTGACCTTACACAAGTCATTTGACTTCCCACAGACCATAAGCCCCATGTGGGAAGGAGATGGTGTCTGATCTGATTGATTTAACTATCCCAGTGCTAAACACAGCACTTGGCAAACAGTACGCACTCAAATATCAGAATTATTATTGTTAATAAAAAACTGCGATGCAATCTTATGGAAGAAACACCAGACACTTTCCCTATGGCAACTGCTCTTAAAATGACTGATTTTTTTAAGAAATTCACAGTGATATCATTTGCCTTAGGGCAGTTTATTAAGTTCAAGATGAAAATATGCTTTGGCTTTAGCTTATTTAGCTTCATGTCTTTCTCTCATGCAATTTCAGAGTTCAGTAGAAAACTGAGCCTCCAGAAGGTCGTCTACTACATTTATACCAAAAACTCTGGCTCCATCCATAGAGTCCATGGATAGACTGCTCACTAAAACAACTCTCTTGGACTTCGATTACCTATCAGGGCAAGAGGGTGTCCATACCAGAACAGCAATATGAATGTACAGATCCTTAATTTATTCATTTATATTAATGTAAATATAATTTACATTATATTAAATGTAATAATTTACATTTAGACTCTAGACTGTGAGCTTGTTGTGGTAAGGGAATGTGTCAACCAACTCTGTTGCACTGTACTCTCCCAAGTGCTTAGTAAACAGTAAATGCTCAATAAATAGCACTGATCAATTGATTAGCTATTGCTCCAATTAGAGCCGAAGACTTTAGGGCTTAGCTGTGTCTCGCCGTCATGAGAGTCAGCAATAGCTAGAAAACTGAAAGAACTCTCCTAAACCTCCTGCCCCAAAGGGTTTAATGGCTCGACATATGGAGAATGTGACAAGCTGTTGAAGAAGGAAGCAGTTAAACTATCACAAAATCAACAGGTATTACTGCACTAGCATCTTGAGATAGCAAAAGCAGTTGGAACAGTGACTGTCACAAAATGATAATAATAATTAATTATAATTATGGTATTTGTTAAGCACTTACTATGTGCCAAGTACTGTTCTAAGCAGTGGGGTAGATACAAGGTAATCAGGTTGTCCCACCTGGGGCGCACAGTCTAAATCCCCGTTTTACAGATGAGGTAACTGAGGCACAGAGAAGCTAAGGGGATTGCCCAAGGCCACAAAGCAGACAAATGTGCTGTGGGAATTGGAACCCATGTCCTCTGACTCCCAAGACCGGGCTCTTTCCATTACGCCATGCTGTTTCTCAGTAGAACAACAAAAAGCAACAGGTATTTGCTTCTCAACAAAATCAACAGGTATTACTGCACTAGCTACTTGAAACAGCAAAAGCAGTTTGAACAGTGACTTCACCTGATTTATTGACAGCTGTGGGTTGTGTATAAAGTGATACTAAATGTTTAAGTAAATGTGGCAGAGTTCCATATTCATTTATGCCTTTTGATTTTTCTTTCTACTGTAAATATACAAGACATACAGACATATATGACTCCAGATGGCTTTCTGTAGTTAATTCAATATGTAAAATAGCAAATCATATTAATGTTCCAAGAAGCTATTTCATACCACTTGGAATGGGCATAAAGATCTATATCTACCTAATGCAAAAAGCACATCATTCATCCAATATTGATGATTATAAAGTGCCTTATACTATGTACGTAAGAATCTTGATGAGACAATGAACTGGCGAATATACAAGAGAGTGCTCAGTGTTAAACTGCTTCCATTAAAAAGCAACATGACTTTTAAAAAAATTACAAATGGACAGATATCCATTTAATACTTTTTACTGCAGTAGAGATTGTGCTTGTCATCCCCCGAACTTGATTCTGACAGAGTGAGCCACGCAAGGAGAAATTAAATGTAAATGTCATCATTTATCCTTTTAGAGAAGCAGGGAAGCTGCCTAATGCACTAAAAACAACGGAACAAAGCTGGAAGTCTGGGGCAGAATCTGGTTCAAATAACCCCAAAATTTGCTACAGACAGCACATATCATGGCAACTGAATTTAATTTACCCTATAAGCCTTCTACTCATCAACCAGTTAATTAACCAATGGTATTTATTGAGGGCTTATTGTGTGCAGAGCACTGAACAAAGAACTAGAGAGAGTACCAAAGAGTTAACAGATATGAGTGTACCCTCAAGCAACTTGCCATCCAATTGTGAAGACAAACAAACATTATCACAAATAATGGGAGCAGAAGGAAGAACAAGGCTATACTAATAGTTGTATAAATGTTAGCAAGAAACAGTGGAATAAAATATGGACAGTACAATTAAATAGGTGCATATATATATATATATATATATATATATATATATATATATATATATATATATATATATGAATGCCACGATAGAGTATAAAAACCTACGTGCTGAGGATGGCTGTTGGTGACTTACTAATCGGAGAAGGCTTCCTGCAGGGCGGGAAACTCGAGGAGGGCTTTGAAGATGGGGAGAGCAGACATCTCCTCCAAGAGGCCTTCCCTGACTAAGGCCCCATTTTCCCTTTTCTCAATCCCTTCTGCATCACCCTACCTAGCTCCCTTTATTCACCACCCCTACCTCCATAGCACTTATATACATATCTGTAATTTATTTATTTATATTCATGTCTGCTTCCCCCTCTAGATTCTAAGCTCACTGTGGGCAGGGAATGTATCTGTTAAATGGGTGAGTGTACTCTCTCAAGCAGTTAGTACAGTGCCCTGCACACAATAAGCACTCAATACATATGATCGATTAACCCAATTTTGAACTACTGAACCACAAATTTATCCAGATCTCTCTTGAACCTACTGATATTTTTGACCTACACCCCTACTCTATAATCACTACAAGCTTTGTGAAGAAATGTATAAGAAACACATGAAGAAATATTTCTATCAACTTGCCACATTGGCAAACCAATGGAAAGGCAGGATACAAATTCACCAAGTGTTATATGACAGGACAATTTCCACCACAGTGTTCTTTCTCCCTTGCACTCTGCTGAAATTGTTTCAATCCCTAGACAGCAGATTGGGTGACTATGGAAAGGGGAAATTCTGAAATAGGATTGAAAGCAAATGATGAATTTTATTAGTGGGGCTTGGATTTGCTGAAAATAAGGGGCCCTATACCAATATGGGAGCACTAACGCCCGCAAAAGGCTTTTCTAACACTGCTAATGGATCTCTGCAGTTAGCGTACTGTATTGTTTACAGAATAAGAGACTTTCCCCAGAAATGGAAATACTCAGGGTTCCTCAACTCAGACTGATTTCTGAGGCCCCTATTGTTCTCCTTCCTAATGATATTTGTCTGTCCATTGAGTTCACAAGCTAGTTTTGTCCATTGGAAAATCTGTAACAAATAATTTCAAAGTTATGTCACTCTTGGCAAACGTACAATAATGCTGATGGAAAAGGGAAATTTACAAAGCAAGCCAGATTGAAATATTATTTAGGGACTACTAGCCTAAAAATCATTAGACAATAACATTGTTTAGTTGTCTACAATTCTAAAAATGAAGAATACTGCCAACTATCAGGGAATTGATAATGGTAAGATACATAATTGGCTCTGGTTTTTATACTATTTTTAATGATAACTAAGTTGGAAGTCATTCATTTATTAAGGACTACTTTTGGATTACAAACTTCTAAAAAGGGAATGAAGTTTGTAATCCAAAAGTAGTCCTTAATAAATGAATGACTTCCAACTTAGATATCATTAAAAATAGGGAATGATATCTAAAAAGGGAATGATCCTCCTTTTAAAAACTCTTTCCTAGAAGGCTAGAGTGGCTAGATTTCTGTTTTGAGAATTTGGGTTTGACTCAACTGCATCCACCTTCTGCTCCTGAGGATAAACAGAGAACGTAGCCCAATTCACTGCTTATTGGCAATCCCTCTAGGGTGTCACATGGAAGAGAAAGAAATGGAAACAAATTTGTTGATGATGAGGAATGGTGTGGCCTGCTGGAAAGAACACAGGGCTGGGAATCAGGAGACACAGGTTGTAATCCCTGCTCTGACACTTGCCTGCTGTAGAACCCTGGGAAAGCCACTTAGCTTTTCTGTGCTTCAGTTTCCTCACCTGTGAAATGGGGATTACATACCTGTTCTCCTTCCTCCTTAGGCTGTGAACCCCATGTGGGGCCGGGATTGTGTCTGATTTGTTTGTTTCATTGGGGAGAAGCAGCGTGGCTCAGTGGAAAGAGCACAGGCTTGGGAGTCAAAGCTCATGGGTTCTAATCCCAGCTCTGCCACATCTCTGCTGTGTGACCTTGGGCAACTCACTTAAGTCCTCTGAGCCTCAGTTACCTCATCTGTAAAATGGGGATGAGGACTGTGAGCCCCACATGGGACAACCTGATCACCTTGTATCCCCCCAGCGCTTAGAACAGTGCTTTGCACATAGTAAGCACCTAACAAATGCTATTATTATTACTATTATTACATCTACCCCAGCCCTGAGACCAATGCTTGTCACATAGTAAGTGCTTAGTAAGTATCAAATTATTATTATAATTGTTATTATGCTACTTAAGCCCCACTATTAACAATTACTAGGAAAAGACATTGAAGCTATTGGTGAGGTTGGCAATTGAGAATTTTTTTTATTCATGGAATCTCTGATTTCCATTTATCCTGGATAACTGAGAGCTATTAAACTGGTCAGTCAGATTCATAATATAAAAGTTGTACAGTAGAGGGATATGGAAAGGGGACTATTTCTAGCTCTGTCAATGCATCATTGTATAACCTTGAATAAGTTGCTTTACGTTCCTATAACTCAACTTCCACATCTGTCATAAATAATAGCAGCAGGTTTCTGACATTCAATGGGATGTTGGGCCATCCAATGTATGTGAAGTCCTTGGAGTTCTTTAGCAAAAGATGCGAATATAAACAGACATGAATATGTGAAGAAAGATAAGATGTTACCATCAAGAGGCAGAAATGAAGACAGTGAAGATGCAGCAGGTAGCAAATACTACCCTGTCGCAAATAAAAATCCCCCCGGGCACAAACTGTAGAAAAACCAGTCAATCGCATATGTCTTAACAGCCACCTTCACACACAGTGTTCAAAATCTCATCATCATTAGTGCCATCTTTGAAACCAACAGACAAGAATCACCTGATGATTAATCCACACAGATTTGGTTCACAAAGATTGGGTTGGCATTTCATTCACAGTCACAGATTGGGAAGCTGAGAGTTCAACACGGAAGAGTGTACTGAACTACCAGGTTCTAAAGCAATACGTGACAATGTCTTCATTTAGCAGTGTGTCCCCTCAAATAGCTACACCACCTGTTTCTGTTCAATAGCTTGACCTCTCCATCTGCATCCAGCACAGCCATGGAGACCCTCACTGTGATTCTTTTGACATACTTAACTTGGATCAACTAATAGACACAACCACTAAACCCAGTACTCGGGTTTTCTCAGCTAATAGTCACTCCTACTGAACATTGTGTCTTTCATGGCTAAGTCAGTAGACCTTGGTCTAGTACAGAATTTCTAAATCTATAATCCATTAACTCGGAGGGAGAGTTACTGAAAGAGGAATCATTTGAAGTGAACACACTGTACTCCAGAAAGCTTCAGTCCTGATTAAATTACATGGGTACAGCGTGGGCTACATATACACTCATTTCCAACAGAATGTGTGAGTCCACTACATGGTTTAAACAGAATGCCATGGCAGAAACAGGGAGATTTCTTCAAACCACACGTGTATGAATTCAGTGATGTATGGTGGTGGATGAAATGGCTGTGCACATGCATGCAGTATAGGATATGGGATCAGAACTACAATGTGAGTTTTCCTAAATGTGGCATTCTGAAAAAAGTTAATCCCCTTATGATAGGAGATCTGGGTGAGTATTGTTAATGCAGGGTCAGTTCAAGTTGGCAGATAACATACCACTCAATGCAGTGCACTGCTAAGGTACTCACTGCTGCCCATTTGCTTCTTGCTTTCTTTCCTGGGACATTCCTCAAGATGCTTTGCTCTAGAGGCTTGGGGGAGGAAATGGGCTGTTTTGGACAAGGAGAATGCAGTATAATAGAGTTAGTAGGCCATGATCCCTCCCCTCAAGGAGCTTGCAATCTATTTTACAATCTAGCAACACATGACGAAGGTTGAATGCACTGGGAAACGCTGGCAATCCTGTTGGTAGAGGGCAGGGGCCAGTGACCTAAATTTTCTTAGCCTTGCATCATCCCTATTTAAGAATAAAAAGATCGGAGACTTCCCACATTAGCCCCAGATGTCCAAAGTTACATGCTCTAAAAATGTAGGGAACTACAAGCTGAATGTAGAGCCTAACCCTCCTCAGTTAAGCATGATCTAACATTCGATTCTCGTGCAAGTCTGAGTTCTTTCCTTCCCACTCCCTTAATGAAAGCTTTGTCATGGCAGACAGGGAAGATTTTACTTCACATCAGCAGACAAAAATGTTTCTTCTGTCAAAGGAAGAGGGCTGATGGTTGACCAGACAGACAGTTGGGCCTGGGCTGGTGGGGGGGTGGGGGTCCACTTGGGAGCACAAATCCTTTATTTTCAGTGTGGGCAGGAAAGATTGCAAGTTTTCTGTCCTCACAGTTGCCTAATCTTATTTCAACAGATGCCCTTGGAATTGAAAGCAACAAGTCTTAGAAAATATTAGAAAAATAATATCCTGAGTGTCTAAAGAAATAAAGTGTGAAGGTTTTTTCTCAAAGTTTAAAATCCTTCTAAATGACCCCTGCATTCCTTTTCTATGTAATATGATGGTAGGGTTCTATACACTATGATGGTGGCAATAATAACAATGATATTTGTTAGGTAGTAATAATAACAATAATAATAATAATGGTACTTATTAAGTGCTTACTATATAATAATAATGATGATGGCATTTATTAAGCGCTTACTATGTGCAAAGCACTGTTCTAAGCACTGGGGAGGTTACAAGGTGAACAGGTTGTCCCACTTGGGGCTCACAGTCTTAGTCCCCATTTTACAGATGGGGTAACTGAGGCCCAGAGAAGTTAAGTGACTTGCCCAAAGTCACACAGCTGACAATTGGCAGAGCCAGGATTTGAACCCATGATCTCTGACTCCAAAGCCCGGGCTCTTTCCACTGAGCCATGCCAAGCACTGTTCTAAACTCTGGGGTAGATACCAGTTAATCTGGCTGGGCACAGTCCCTGTCTCACATGGGGCTCACACTCTTAATCCCCATTTTTCAAATGAGTTAACTGAAGCCCAGAGAAGCGAAGCGACTTGCCCAAGGTCACACAGCAGACAAATGGCAGAGCAGGGATTAGAACCCAGGTCCTTCTGACTCCCATGCCTGTGCTCTATCCACTAAGCCACGCAGCTCCTCCTATATACCCTATAGCATTTTGGGGTGGACAGTATGGCTGGGCCTGTGGGTCTCATTGGCTTTTTCAGCCACACCCATCCTCATCGGTGATTTTCACCACTTCTTCAAATGCGAAAGGCAGCTATGTTTGGTTGTATTTTGGTGGGGTGAGGGAGCAGGGATTCCAGTGACAGTTAAAGAGTGTTTCTAAATAGATATTTGGTCCAGTGTTAAGCAGTTAAGAAAATCCACCAGCATTCATGGCTTCAAAATGAAAAATGATTTGTGTGCCAGATATAATGCATTTTATGCTTAGGAGATGAGGGGTTACCAATAAGGTGTATCACTGCCATTAAAATTTTATCCTCACCAATCCAGCAGAGCAAAAAAGAACCAGGAGATCACCTCCCATTGATGCGCAGGGATTTATATGCCAAATCCTAATTAGTGTTAATGAGAGTTACTGCGTGAATCCCTCACGCACTCCTGGGAAAACTGCTTCTGCTCCATCCTTACCCTAGCACAATCTGAAACGGTCCCTATAAAGGAAAAATAGTCTTTCTTCTCCTTATCTCTCCTCTCCAATACAAATGACGAGGGGAAGACATCAAGTGATTTTGAGATCTCACCCGATCATTTTATTTCCTCAAGTTGGGCAATTTGGTATTCAAACCGGGCGTTGGATTTCTAGTCAGGTAGGGGTCAGCACCCGGTTGCTCATGAAGGAAAAAGAGTAAAATACAGGATTGAGTTTCAGCAATCAATGCAAAATAATAAAAAATTAAAAGGGAGTACCAGTCTATCAATAGTAGTGTTGTCACAAAGGGAATGCTGATTTTCTATTGATTAGCTGCTGCTAAATAATGTATTCTTGCTTCACAACAGTGCACTCTCTTGCAGAGTTGTTTATTGCAAGCAATGAGAGTTCAGAACTGCTCTTAGTGAGCTAAGAAATCAATACCGTATCCATAAACACACTTCCAAATGAAGTCCAACAGCTCACCAGAAACGCTGCCGCTACCCATTTAACAGTACTGGTGTGAAATAAGGCCATCATTACATACTATGTATGCTTCTCCAACCTCCTTCTCAATAGCAATAAAATCCCACACCTGGTAAAGCAGAACACAATCAAAATTCTGATTTGAGGCTCCACTACTCCTCATTTAGCATTCTACACACAAATTAAGAGTTTTTTTTTAAAAAAATATACTCACTTTCAATGCAGAGGTAATTGTCAGGGCTAATTCTTCCTGTTTAATCATCTACAATCAAGTGACCTTTTTGTTAAGTTGTACGGTAATATGATATCTACACCTACCCATTTTAAATTCTTGGTATTTAAGAGAGCCCTTACTCTTTGGAAAATCAGGTAGTTCATATTTGTGCAATGACTGTAGAGAAAAGCAGTACCAGTGGCTCAACAACAAATACTGGCTTCACTTAAGCAAAAAGCTGTCTATGCCCCATAGCTAAAATGGCCTTACCTTGTGTCCTAGTGAGTATCCCCAGACATGCTTCTATGTTGTCGTACTAGGAGACAGATGGAGGAAGGAGCGATGACATCAGTGATAATGTTCTTGTCTTCCATTTTTCTCAACTGCATAAGCTTCTTAAGGGAAGGGAGGTTGCCTTCTACATCCAATATACTCTCCCAAGCCTCTAGTGTTCCATGAAAAGGCCCAGTAAATATTATTGGGGCTGCAGATGGTTGATGAGGCAGCACAGGAATCAGCAGACTGTGTTCCAACCTGGACACCAATTTCCCAGTTCAATGGATCCAGGGTTGTTAATTCCACTGGCAACATACTGTGCCTTCTGAACTCTCTCACTCATCTCTTCCTGTTGCCATATTGTTTCAAATTCCTAAGTTCCTCCCAGCAGGCCCTCCATTTACTACAGTGCCGGAATAATGGATGTCTTAGACAAAAGTGTGTTGGTTCTTCCTGCTGAAATATAATGTTTCTGGGAGCCTTAATGTTCAAAAGTCTGAAAATGATCCCAGATCCCTATTCTAAAAAAGAGAAGGATCATTTCTCAGAAACTTTCTCCAGAAGTCAATGCAAAACTATAAAAACAGATTACGTATGTCACCAGAGTTAAGCTTTGTCTGTGTTTCATGAGCAAGCTCAATTTTAAGCAGGCAAACTTTGGAAAACATTTCCTGGAACATGGGTAATCCACTTACACCGCAGTGTCAGCTCCATTGGAAAGTCTGAAATGAAAAAAAAAAACAAAAACAAAAAACTTGTCAACACTTTTACACCCTTCATTCTCTACCTGTAATGCATTCGCAGGGACTCATCACAAAACAAACACAGACACACCTATCTTTTTTGTCACTCAAATACAACACTCAATTGCTTACTTCCTATTTTCTTCTGCCAATTGTTACACTATCATTTGTTCACATTCTGGATAAGAGATCATTGCTTAGCAAATCACTGGACAACTGTCCCCTGAAGATTCCTAACATTGCAAGAGCTGGTAGGTAAATGAAGTAATGACTTCAAAAATGGCTCTATATAGTTATTTATCTATATAGATATACATAGATACACCTATGTTGCACAATTCAGCTGTGTATTAATACTTCATGGCTCCCAGCACTTAGCTACATGTACTCTCTCTTATTTGAACAATCATAAAAGATAAGGAAATGTGATGCCTAGGTTTCCCTTTATAAAAATTTAGGATTATAGGTTAAGATATTCAGTAGGTTCAGGGGTGGATGAATTAATGACAAGCAGGATGTTGTTGTTTTCTAGATGGAACTTTAGGGATGCAGAGGGAAATTTGGGGAGTTTCAGGTGACACATCCCTAACTGGTAGAATGAATGTCAAGGAGAACAACCATTAATTTTGTGGTTCCTCCAAGATTCCAGTTGCCACCATCAGAAACAGAATAATGGAAGACTGCAAGAAATATTGGCCTGGCCCGGTACTTTCAATTTTCATGATCTTATTCTTATTCCCATCATCAAAATCGACTACTTATTGAGCAATCACCAAATATAGGGCTTTGTCCTAGTGGAAATTATAACTTGCAGAACAGATGAGGTCTCTGTTCTCAAGATATTTGTACTCTAACAGAAAAAATTAAGATAAACAGTAACCAGATACTGTTATCCAAACTGCAGCACTGACTTCTTCCCTAACTGTGCATTATAGACAGGGCACTATTTGGGAATGTTACTCCACAGGACATGTCCATCTTTACCAAATGTGATGCAATGCTGGAAGAAACAACTGTGTGGATCCACATGGCCAGTTAAGGCATATACCATAGTGTGAGTTTTCCTTCCTGTGGGCTTCACCATGACCATAACCCCTCATGTTACAGATTAATCACTGAATCGTATTTACTGAGTGCTGACTGTGTGCAGAGCATTGTACTAAGCGCTTGGGAGAGAACAACATAACAGAGCGGGTAGACAAGTTCCCTGCTCAGTCTGCAACCTAGAGGGGGAGAGAACCGAGACCATTCATTCAGTCATTCAATCATATTTATTGAGTGCTTACTGTGTGCCGAGCACTGTACTAAACACTTGGAAAGTACAACTCAGCAATAAAGAGAAACGATCCCCGTCTACAACGGGTTTACAGTCTAGGAGTATAGACTATACTATAGAAGTATAGTACAGACGTCTAGAGGTTATCCATCCATGGGTATGTATTCTGATTAAGGGAGAGAAATATGAAGCCGATGGACATGTTGGGGTTAATGGGCCTCTGAAATGCAAATAAAATACATTGAGATACATTTGGAAAGGTGAACTAGAACTTAAAGAACACTGCTTCACAGGCTCATAAAACCATTTAAGGCCCTGGAACATCCAATCTGCAAGTCTCTTTCTTTGAAGAAACAGCTTGATGTTTTCTCTCTTTGAGACTGATGTCATGTAAAATGAGGTCTTGTTTTTAAATTTATCTTTCAGGTAAATGTGCACTGCAAACTACATTGAAGTACTCCACCCATACCATATCTCTGCTAATGTATATTCATTCAGGACAGGATTTAATCCCAACTCTGACACTTGTCTGCTGTGTGACCTTGGGCAAGTCACTTAACTTCTCTGGGCCTCAGTTACCTCATCTGCAAAATGGGGATTGATTGTAAACTCCATGTGGGACAGGGACTGTGTCCAACCTAATTAGCTTGTATTTGCCCCATTGCAGAGAAGCAGCGTGGCTCAGTGGAAAGAGCACGGGCTTGGGAGTCAGAGGTCATGGGTTCAAATCCCGGCTCTGCCAACTGTCAGCTGTGTGACTTTGGGCAAGTCACTTAACTTCTCTATGCCTCAGTTACTTCATCTGTAAAATGGGAATTAAGATTGTGAGCCCCACATGGGACAACCTGATCACGTTGTATACTTCCCAGTGCTTCGAATAGCGCTTTGCACATAGTAAGCACTTAAATACCAAAATTATTATTAGTAGTAGTGGCTACCAGTCAACCTACGCATCAGGCAAAAACTCCTCACCCTGGGCTTCAAGGCTGTCCATCACCTCGTCCCCTCCTACCTCACCTCCCTTCTCTCCTTCTCCAGCCCAGCCCACACCCTCCGCTACTCTGCCGCTAATCTCCTCACTGTGCCTCGTTCTCCCCTGTCCCGCCGTCGATCCCCGGCCCACGTCATCCCCCTGGCCTGGAATGCCCTCCCTCCGCCTGTCCGCCAAACTAGCTCTCTTCCTCCCTTCAAAGCCCTACTGAAAGCTCACCTCCTCCAGGAGGCCTTCCCACAGAGCCCCCTCCTTCCTCTCCCCCTCCCCCCCACCCCCTCGCCTTACCTCCTTCCCCTCCTCACAGCACCTGTATATATGTTTGTACGTATTTATTAGTCCATTTAACTTGAACGTATTTATTCTATTTATTTTATTTTGTTAATATGTTTTGTTTTGTTGTCTGTCTCCCCCTTCTAGACTGTGAGCCCGCTTTTGGGTAGGGACCGTCTCTATATATTGCCAACTTGTATTTCCCAAGCGCTTAGTACAGTGCTCTGCACACAGTAAGCACTCAATAAATACGATTGAATGAATAGTAGTGCCATAGTACAGTGCTCTGCACATAGTAAGCGCTCAATAAATATGATTGATGATGATGATGATGCCTGGCACAGAGTAATAATCACTTAAATACCATTAAAAAAAATCAAAACCTTCAAGATGCAGAGTTTTGTTTCCCAGATGGGATATTTGATGCTTAAAAAAAAGATACCTTTTATTTTCATCTCAAAATATACATTCAGAGATGGAGACCACTGTGCATTGCAACAGAATGTGTAGCCAAGAATGCAGAGATTGGTAGGTTCTTAAATTTTTTTTAAGTATTTTAAGACATATTTGGTTAACAAAATATCTCAAGTTTCCCACCCAAACTCCTCTTTTGGGTTTTTTCTTCACTAACCACGGCTGTTAAATTATACGTTGCCGACTCCACTTAGACGGACACGGTTATATTGGACAATCGGTTTCAGTGGACGAAAACAGATCTCCCACACCACGCATATTAAATTCAAGACATTCTTCTCCAGTTTTGACAAACAGAAACTTTGGCTGGATGTGACAATTTCTGGGCATGTCTAAACATTGATAATGATCTAAAAGAAGGGGGAGAGCTGCTGAGGATAGCTGTAACCATGTTAATGCAATATAATTTGATTTTTTATAGAAGGCCTAGTACACTCGATTACAATAATTCTCCACTTTAATATGTGGGGGGCCTCAGAAAGTTGTGTGCCTTTTCAAATTAAGTAGACCAAATCCTGCCACAAAATCTTGGCCCGCAGAAACGTTACAAGTGGGCGAGTTCCAGATGATATACAGCCGACCATGCCAGTGGAAATCAATGAACCCCTAAAGATTCACTGACGAGCTGGAGTGCCATCAGGGTTCATTGACCTGCTAGAATAGGGGTCACTATCTCAACTGCCTTCCTAACACCGTTAATATGTACAGGTCTCGCTCTGAGTACTTTAGGACTAAACCACACTAGCCCAGAATTTCTCCAGGGTGTCGTGCTCATAAGCAGCAGATCCTGTGGACGTGGAAGATCTCTAGACTCAAGTAACCCAGAAAGAACCATTCAGTACCCAGTGCCCCCATACAGAGCTCAGATCCCAGATCCCAGACAAGTCCATGGAAGGTCAGAAAGTAATGATTTCTCCAGAGGTCTGTAGGAGTCAGCTTAGAGCTCCAGCGGCCACAGGTAACGGGGATAGTTCCACAGACCAATTGAGAATCTCTCCAGGTCTGCCTCAAGCTGAATGACTTCAGGAAACTGTATCCTTTTCCCTTCTAGTTGGAAGGAAATGGCAGCCTAATGTATGAATAAGGGTTGACTCTTGTTTTCTGGCTTCCAGATTTGCAAATGAACATACACAGCTCCTAAAGAGCCCACATGGATTCCTGTATCCAAATACCCTTAGGTGCATAATGAGGCTCTGGCACTGTGCACTGACCCCTCCTCAACTGGGGTTCTGGGATTTGGGGGATTCCCCAGCCTTCTTATAAGAGAGTTATGATAGAATGGACAACACAGATTTATAAATATAGCAATTTGAATATTACAGTAGAATATTACAGAAGCTACATAATTAGAATAATAATAACGATGGCATTTGTTAAGCGCTTACTATGTGCTAAGCACTGTTCTAAGCGCTGGGAGGGATACAAGGTGATCAGGTTGTCCCACGTGGGGCTCACAGTCTTAATCCCCATTTTACAGATGAGGGAACTGAGGCTCTGAGAAATTAAGTGACTTGCCCAAGGTCACACAGCAGACATGTGGTGAAGCCAGAATTCAAACCCATGACCTCTGACTCCAAAACCCATGCTCTTTCCACTGAGCCACGCTGCTTCTCTTCTCTTCTACTTGTGGGCAGGGATTGGGTCTATCAACTCTGTGGCACTGTACTTTCCCAAGCAATAGTTCATTGCTCTGCACACAATAAGCACTCAACAAGTACCACTGATTGATAGATTAGTCTCTTCAACTGCTTTACTTACAAAAAGACTTTTTCAACTTTTATATTCACCTCATGCCGAAAGAATCTCTTGATAATGACCTATTAAAATTTATGTTGAGGTGTTGCATTTGTTTTTGTGAATTTTGTCCTCTCATTATAGGCCTAAATTCCATACCCTATATGGCATTTGTTATACTATTTGCCAGGCATTGTTCTAAGTGTTAGGGTAGATTCAAGGTAATCAGATTGAACATAGTCCAAGTCCCATATGGGACTCACAGTCTTAATCCCCACTTTACAGATGAGGTAAGTGAGGCACAGAGAATTTTAGTGACTTTCACAAGGTCACACAGCAGACAAGTGGCGGAGTCAGGGCTAGAACTCAGGTCCTTCTGACTCCCAGATCATGCTTTATTCACTAGGCCACACTGATTCTCCATTGTCATCATCTTGAAAAGGTTTGGAGAGTGGGTGCACAAAGGGGGAGATGGCAATTATTTCCCCCAGAAATCTTTGGGTCATTGTTGACTGGTGATAATTTTAGACAAACCCAGCATGAATTATGGAAAAAATACCATTCCCCACATATCCAACTCGGCCTGCCAGACCGCAGGGAGTGGGAAATTAATCATCTGAGGGCAACTTCATTGTAAAATTGCCTGTCTGAGGATTTCCGCCCAAATGTTCTGGAAACCCTCGCCACTGGCACTATGAAAATGTACGATACTGCCATGAAAATCAAGTGAAACACTGAAAGTGAAAAAAGAAGCTTTCCTTTCACATCCTGGGTGAAACACTAAGAATTGACTATGGCTATAGATGTTAGAGATAGAAACAATTTTTTTGAACTCCCATTCCATCCTTCTGGAAAGAACCCTGAGCACTATCTCGAAAGAAACCATATTAGTGACATTTATTTACAGCAGGCTTCTAAAGCAGTGAAATCACAAGCTAAAGATCATAAGCTGAGACCCTTTCCCAAAACACGAGTTAGCATCAATGCCCAGTGGTAGCCTGTTGAAGAGTAAATCTATAGTATCCTACACATTACATTCAGCTGGAAGCTGAATTGCTCTTAAACCACAAGCCACTATTCTGATGGTTGAGGAGGCCTTGGCCTTTTAGACACATAAACAACCCTTCTTTCCTAATCTAGACCATTAGAGGGAAACGTATAGTTTTTGAGCCCGTACTCTGAAATAGCTAGGTTTGTCCAAACTCCTGACAGTTTCAATATGCTGCCAGCAGAAGGACCGTAACACATAAACTAAAAGTGCCATTGGAATTGCATTATGCCTTAGATACTGGCTGAGTGCTACAGGGATTCAGATTAATCTAAAAGTGGGTATAGATGGGTTTTCTCTTGCTGTCTGTTGGTGTGTGTGTGTGTGTGTGTGTGTGTGTGTGTGTGTGTGTGTGTGTGTGTGTGTGTGTGTGTGTGTCTATCAGAATCCTGGTGAAAAACGGCTACTCCTCAGGAGTTCAAACTACAGAAAAAGACTACTTTATAGCCATGGCCAAAATACCCATGTCACCAGGCTTTTCCCGCTCACGTCGTCGAGAGCACCGTTCAAGTCGTTATCCTATACATTCTATGACATTTCTTCGGCATTCCTGCTGGAAGTGGGGGACCAGCTCCCTTAAGTCCTCAGCCAATGGAGAAGCTGCAATTGGGACTTCCCAGGGCCTGATCCTCTGGGCTGGACAAGAGCTCAAGGCAATGGGAACCCAGAGAGAGACTGATTGCCTGATTCATTCATTCACTCATATTTATTGAGCACTTTCTGTATGCAGAGCACTGTATTAAGCACTTGGGAAAGTACAGTACAACAATAAACAGACAGGTTCCCTCCCCACAATGAGCTTACAGTCTGATGAGAGGCTTATTGGCTGGGAAACCTTACCACACCACTGCCTCGGTGAGGGGCAGTGGGGAAGCGGAGAGGCAGAAGTGGCTACGTTTTCCCTCCATGGTGACTCTTAGGTAGGTCCCAGTAACCCCCAGACACTCCAGCCCTCCACTGTCACCACTAGCAGTCCTGGAAGCTAATTTATAGGGAGCTGATGAGAACTAGTACATATGCTGTGATGAAAATCATAATTAAATTCACAGTGCAGCGCACAAGGCCTTAGGGTGGAATCATATAGCATGGCTCAGTGGACACAGCATGGTCCATGCAGTCAGAAGGTCATGGGTTCTAATTTCGGCTCCACCACATCTGCTGTGTGACCTTGGGCTAGTCACTTCACTTCTCTGGGCCTCAGTTACCTCATCTGTAAAATGAGGATTACGAGTGTGAGCCCTGTGTGGAACAGGGACTGTGTCCAACCGGGCTACCTTGTATCTACCCCAGTGCTTAGAAGAGTGCTTGGCACAGAGTAAGTGAGTAACAAGTACCATTATTATTATTATTATTATTATTATTATTATTATTATTATTATTATTATTACTATAGAGCATCAATTTCTCCAAACCAGAGCAAATGACTTCAATGCATAAAAGATGACCGGTCACTTGTCGATGTTTCCACCAATATCCTCACATATAGAGAAGCACACTACTAAAGGAGGCACAACCCAAAATGGGATGATTTCACAGATTTTAAATTATTAAAATTAATAATGTTTGAAAGTTAAGTTTAGTGTACATATCCTCAACTGAAGCACAGGAGAAAAATGTGCTTCCAAACTGGGTAAAGTTTGGTGCATTACCAAAGATTTCATTCACAAAGATTCCAAAAATATTTTAGCACACACTACTGTACACCCCAGTACCACTTTGTATTCAATTTCAAACCCCAGATTGGCTAACACTCAGGACACAGCTTAAAAATGCTCCCTAAAGGAAAGGCTTTTTATCAGAAGAGGCAACAAACTAAATGTTCACCGCTACACATGTAATGTAAATCTTATTAGTGAAGATACAGAAATATACATTGACTCACAACTCGCTATTAAATGATGCACAAGATATTACATACATTTTTTGTTGGGCTGAAAAATTCTTGAAAAGGGCAGAATGATCCAGAATCTTTCTGGGGGATTTTAACAAAGCAACTCAGACTGTTGTAGTAAACCAGGAGACAGTAGCATGTGTTATTTAAACCTTTTTTCTTTAAGTATCCCAGGGTTCACAGTAGTGCTTTCTGCCCCACATACTGTAATGCATTTTCCTCAGACCTCTGGTTACCCTCTATGTTGAACGGTTGCCTCTTACAATCTGGCCATTAAACTTCAATAGGCTTCGCTTTGGTTTTTAATTATATGCTACAGGTTTAATTTCTCTGCCTACTTCATATAAAAATTGGGTTCTTCAGACCCCCACAGTTCCAAGTTACCTCTCCCTCCCATTTTTGTTTTGATAAGGACCCATTTTTATAAATAGGAAAAACAACGTTCAAAATTGCACTCCGAATTCAGCAAAAGGTGGCTATGGTCGTGTTTTATTGTACAACAATCAAGTAAACTCCAGCTGTCAGTCCTCTGATCAGTTCTTCAATAGGCAAAAGGGCTTTAGCTAAATCCTGCCCACATGCTGATGCACAGCTGTATTATAACCGGGTTTTCTTTACGAATTTCATTTACAATTACTCTCTGACTTTCAAGCAATATTTCGAAAAAAGGACGTGACCAGAATCTCCTATGTCATTTTTTATTTTCCTTTTCAGAAGAGAACACCAGGTCTGTTTTGATTAGTGGTGAAGCAAGCCGCTAGTCATGAAATACTCTTCCCCTCAACTAGAGTATTTCACTTTAGCTTTCCTAAGCCCCTCCACTGACTGTCTTTGTCTAATTAGGACCTACAGGAGAGCTAGCTTAATGTTTAGTTAGGATCACCGTGTGTCAATAAACAAAGAGAAGTGGCTTGGAAGTCAGCATTAAGGTGGTCATCATTAAATGGTAGTGGGTAGAGAGCTCGCCTTCTCTCAGTATTGACGGTGCATTGCACACTGAAAACAGGACTCGTCATTTTTGGATTAACAGAAACAAGAGAGCTTTATAGTTTATCCATTCATGTTCACCTAAACATTTCAATTAGTCTGCATCCAGTACTTCAAACTTGAATACTTTTGGGGTTTGGTAGGTAGTTTTTTTGTGTGTAGTTGATGTTTATAATGACTTTTTGGCTCAGCCACTTGAGGGTAAAATATCTAGAGAAATTCACCATTGCTGTAGCTAAATATTAAATCAATCAATCAGTGGTATTTGAGCTTGTTTTCAGAACACTGGACTAATTGTTTGGGAAAGTACCATGGAACAGAGATGATAGACAAATTTTCTGCCCACGAGCTTCGATTCTAGAGTACTCCATAAGCGAAATCCAACCCTATGCTACATTCTTCAGCAGTGAGCAACGGTGTGCACATACAGGTCCTTTTGCACTCTCTTGGGCCACAGCACTTTCTTTCTTAAACATGGATTTTTATTCAGGGGATCTAGATGTGTAGTCATTATTTTGATTACTTCAGCAAAATATTTCCAAATGTACTCAGCCCATTTTCTCCCAAGTTTGTTGTTTTTAACTTTTGGCAGCCAAGAAGCTTCTGCCTTAGCCTACTTTATGAGTGGTTTATACAGTAGTTGTGTATACATATGGCTGTATGAACATTTATATATGTCCTAATGTGAACCAGAACTAGCATGAAAGTACAGCTTCCTTCACTTTTTACCTCCATAAAAACTGAGGCGGTGTTTTTTTTCCAAGCTTAGCTTGAGTGAACAGACTGTGTTTAAAAAGTCTATATCAATATGATTGCCAGCTTAGACATAAACAAAAGAAAGAGGCTTGAAATGTTATATATGGCAAAATTCAGAGCTTATCCTTTGGACCAAACTTATTTAGTTACACAGCCCCAAGTATCACAGAGTCAGGAAAGAACATTTGAAATAAACGTGGGCATAATTTCCATATTTGCACATATTTTAGGGGCTGTTATGAAATGCTACCCATAAAAATATGTGTTTACCAGTTCCTATGAAAACACTTGCAATCCACCTAGGGCTCCCTTTAAATAGGAATCTAAAGATGTTCAGATTCATGTTTAAGAGAATGCTTTCTCCTGAAGGCTTCCTGGTCAATAGGAATGCTTTAGACCTCGTAAAGATTGCTCTGAATCCATGACCCTTGAGGACATTCCCCAAAGTGTGGTTTTCCTACACTCTTTTCAGCTTTGGCTGCAATCGCATGCTCATCATTCCTACCTGGCTTGTGTAATCGACCGAGGTCATCGCCATAGGTAACATATCACCTCATAAAACCATAGCAACAGAGAGGCCAGATTTTGGGGATGGCGATGAGTTGGGCTGGTCTTGTTTCCATTTACTCTTGGTTAATAAAAATGAACCTGAAAAATTCTAGCATTGTCCATCTGAAAAGGATTCATTTGAAATAAAAATTATTCATCTCCATCATTATTTGGTTCTACAAATGCCTTTCATTTCCCATATTTTAAGGGCACTAATATGATGTTTGGGAATACTTAATCACTGTACTGATTCTTAGACTTGAACAAGGTTTGTTTCTGCACAAAAGATAGTTTAGTTATTCAGTTTCATTATGATATGTAATTTGCATAATCCCTAGGATGTGCTAAATACCTCATGGACCTGGAAGCAATTTAAAATTTGAACACAAAAACATTTCTAAGAACTTGGATTATGCCTCACATCTCTCTTTCCTCAACACATAATTACTTTACATTAATAGACAATTCATATTCTATAGCTTTCAAGTCCTTCCGGTCACCTGAGAGTAGAATGAGCACCTTAAAATCCTCCCCAAGATAATCAAAGGACAGAACTTTAGCACTTCAACAGTTATTTAGGTAATGGGGAATGACTTAAAGATATTAATCCAATTCCAGATTGTTAAATCCCCTTTAAATTAATGCAACTGTTTTATACTTAACATTCTGAAATAATGAGGCGGAAAACAAATGTCTGCCAATAGGAAGATTACCAGTAAATGCGTTTGCGAGCATTCTACCGAATACCTGGCCTGATTTGGGTTGATTTACACTGTAAAGAACAGAGCCACACCATTTCCTTCCATCATATTAAAGTAAAATGATAACAGGTCCAAGGGCAAAAAGAATGCCAAATACTTAAAAACAAGGTAAGATAAATACATTTCAGATGGGAACTACTGAAAACCAAAGGATAAAAAATGAACTTTCCATAGCATTCACCCTTAAAGAGAGACAATCTAAGACTGTAAATACTGAAACCTTAAATGATGTAGGCCATAAGGACCTTTATGCTCAATCTTGGCATTGACTGTGAGCCCGTTGTTGGGTAGGGACCATCTCTATATGTTGCCAACTTGTACTTCCCAAGCGCTTAGTACAGTGCTCTGCACACAGTAAGCGCTCAATACGATTGAATGAATGAATGAGTGTGTGTGTGTGTACATACACATATATAATTTACAGATTGAACAAATGTAATATTACATTAATTTATTGTTTTATTACTAACTTGGGGAATTAAAGAATCATCTGGACCTGACAGTCAGACATGTAAATATTGCGCAAAACATAAGGCTGGACATGATCCAGCATTTTTAAAATGTGCAGTTGATTTGCTTGAAAATTCAAGTAAAAATGATTTCAAACACTGGTTGGACTCACTACAGCCGGCAATCAACAGCTCCACTATTTGCCAACATGAACAAGAGCGAAAAGTGAAGCTTCACAGATGCTTCTCTGCTCTACAGTGATAGACATGAACCTCTGCTTTGGAAGGTGACCATCAGTGGTGAGACTTGAACCACGTGTGCTGGTGTGACTGAAAAGATGGATGTGCGACAGCCAAGCCCTTCCACAAAATCTGTTTTGTGCTAGACAGTTTTCTGTTTATTTTTGTGCTGTTAAATGAAGCACCCCTCCTCCTCCACCCCCGAAAAACTCATAGACTACTAGTGAGTATGAACCATAACACCCATTTCATCAATGAAAACGCTTGGGATTTCTGCTGCTTACCTAGTCCAGAACTTCTTTAATAATGCAAATGAGTATGCTAGGTAAGAGACTAGGGCCACGATGAACTGAGGAAGTTTGGAAACAGGATTTTGTTTCCACCCACTTAAGGGAAACATAGGGAATTATCATAATCTCAAGCATTACTTCTGCGCCAAATGCAAACTCATACCTCCGATTCTCAATTTTGTCAATTATCCCTGCTAATGGAGAAGCAGGAGTCACCGAAATAAATGAAAATTTCTCTGACCACTCAAACCTCCATTTCTTTCTTTCCCAGGAAATCCAGACCATCATTTCCAAAGGAATGAATGAATTTGAAATTTTCTTAGTGACTTTGCTAATGAGAAATTAAATAATGCAAACTTGCACAGCAGGCTTGATAATAAAGAGTTGACTACAGGCTCTTAACTAAAATCCAGTCTTGACACACTTATATTTAATCAATCAATCGTATTTATTGAGTGCTTACTGTATGCAGAGCACTGTACTAAGCACTTGGGAAGTCCAAGTTGGCAACACACAGAGACGGTCCCTACCCAACAGTGGGCTCACAGTCTAGAAATTTTCAGTTTTCAGTTGGCAAGCATGACATCCTGACTCAAGAAAATAATTTTTTAAAAAGATGGATTGGTTTGTTGGCCATTAAGTAGTTCTTGTGAAGCAATGTTTTGATGAGTTATGAGTAAATGAATAATGAATCATGTGTTTTCATTTTCCCTTCAAGGACATTTAAAAATTAAAGGGGAGATGTTTGAAAAATAGATTTGGATTTATCCAACATGCTGGAGACCAATGACACATTGTCCAGAATGAATGTTGCCCAGGCTTTTGCACTTCAAATATTTTGTTTGCTTCTCATTTAATCTTTTAGCAAACAATGGGACAACCTACTCAATAGCATTTGGTAAGTACCTGCTGTGAATGCTCAGCACACAGTATGCCCTCAGTAAATACCAGTGATTGACTGATAAATTGCACTTATATATAGCCCTCATTCTCACATCCTCTTCCCACCTCCTACTTTGAAGAGTAGGTTCTGAAAGGCTCCAGGCAGTGATTTATTTGTAATGATAATAATAAACTAATTATGGTGTTTGTTAAGCCAGTCAATCCTATTGATTGAACACTTACTGTGTGCAGAGAGCACTGTACTAAGTGCTTCAGAGAGTACAATAATAACAGACACATTCCCTGCCCACAACGAATTTACATTCTAGAGGGGGAGACAGACACTAATATAAATAAATTACAGTAAATTAGGTGCTTGCAAGGTGCCAAGCACTGTGCTAAGCACTGGTGGAGATGCGATACAATCCGATTAGACACAGCCCCAGGCCCTCATGGGGTTTGCAGTCTAAGGGGGAGGGAGAACAGGCATTTAATTCCCATTTGCAGGTGAGGAAACTAAGACCCAGAGAGGTTGAGACACCCAAAGAGACTGCAAGGAAGTGGCAGAAGCAGAGTTGGAACCCAGGTCTTCATATTCCTATGCTCTTTTTTCTAGGCCATGCTGTTTCCCAGTGCTTCCACTTCCTGGCTGAATTCCAACTTGACCAACTCTATTGTATCACATTTTCCCCAGCTTACCAATACTTACCGTATCACATTTTCCCCAAAATTTAGTGCTGTGTCCTGCACAGAGTACATGCCCACTACATATGATTGATTAAGCTGAAAGCTGGGAGCTTAATCACCTGTCCCCTCCTTATCTCACCTTGCTTCACTCCTAATACTCCCCAGCCCATACACTTCACTCCAACAACACCAACCTACTCAGGGTATCTCGATCTCATCTATCTCACCACCAACCTCTCAGCCCTGTCCTGCCTCTGGCCTGGAATACCCTCCCTCTTAATATCCAAGACAATTATTCTCCCCACTTTCGAAGCCTTACTGAAGACATCTCGTTCAAGAGGCCTTCCCTGACTAAGCTCTCATTTCCTGTTCTCCCACTCCCTTCTGAGTCACCTTGATTTGCTCTTATTCACCACCCTGTCCTCATCATCATCATCATCATCAATCGTATTTATTGAGCGCTTACTATGTGCAGAGCACTGTACTAAGCGCTTGGGAAGTACAAATTGGCAACACATAGAGACAGTCCCTACCCAACAGTGGGCTCACAGTCCAAAAGGGGGAGACAGAGAACAAAACCAAACATACCAACAAAATAAAATAGGATAGATATGTACAAGTAAAATAAATAGAGTAATAAATATGTACAACCATATATACATATATACAGGTGCTGTGGGGAAGGGAAGGAGGTAGGATGGGGGGGATGGAGAGGGGGAAGAGGGGGAGGGGAAGGAAAGGGCTCAGTCTGGGAAGGCCTCCTGGAGGAGAAGGGGGAATAGGTTTATACAGAACAGTGTGGATAGGTCCAGACAGAGCAAAGGGGGGGAATAGTTCCAGATGGAGCAAGGCAGGAATAGTTCCAGACAGAACAGGGCTGGGGGGGGGGGGGGGGGGGGAATAATTCCCGAAAGAGCGGCCTCACAGCTTTTACATAAATGTCTGTAATTTATTTATATTAATATCTGCCTCCCCCTCTAGACTGTAAGCTCATTGTGGGCAAGGAATATGTCCGTTATATTGTTATACTGTACTCTCCCAAGCGTTTAATACAGTGCCCTGCATACAGTAAGCCCACAATAAATACGATTGATTGATTAGCCAGTGAATCTGCTCTATCAGGAGGCTGGAGAACAGGTGGAGAGGGGTTCGTGTGCCTCTATACAGCTCTTGATTGTGGGACGGTGGACCCATTGACCAGACCCCTAGCCACTCAGTCTCCTCCCACCATTCCTGGGACTCTTCCCACTGAAACTAGGGCTAAGACCACCAAGTCCTGGAACAAATTAAGAACTGACTCCTCAATCCCAACAGGCCTCTGGGGGTTTTTCATCCCATTGAGGATTTGTTCACAATGTCCTGTAACTCCTCCATTCTTACTGTTTTGATCTAGCATGCAAGCATTTTCACCCTTGATAAGAGAAGGAAAAACTTCTACTTTCCTGCTGTGCCTTTCATTATGTTTCTACTTTGTACCAGGGATATAGTCCCGATGTTCCTCTCTCTCCTCTCGAGGTTACTTCTCCTCATATTTAGGGAAACAAAATCCTCACTCTCCTTCCAAACGAATCTTTTCCCGGCTCCAACTCCCACCATCTCCAGAAGGCGATTGTGCCAAGAGTCAAGCAGAGTCGCAGAAAAGTGTAAGAATTGGGGCCAGAGAGTGCAGTGAGTAAATGACCTTTACGGCCACCGATCTATCTTCATGACATCCAACTTTGTTTCCCTGGGCAGCTGCTATGATCGGGTGAGATTTCTTCAAGTATGCAGCCAGTTTTAACTCTGAGTTCAATTTTCAAGAGCAGCTACACAGTAGCTGAATCTGTCCAGCCCAAGTGAAGTGGAGGATTAAGCAATTATCCAATATATTTGCTCCACAGAGACAATCCAGTCTGGAAATTCCAATCCCAGAACGAGGTTCTTCGGTTCTGATTTCTAGTTAGGCTCTTTTACAAGGAACATATTAGTCAGGAAACTGGATTTTGTGGATGCAGGTCTGGGTAAGAGCAGTGATAAATTAGGGGCTTTTTACCATGAGGACAAGGGTCTGAAGACAGCACTCACCAAAGTGACAAAAACACAATCCGTGCACTCGGATGGATGTGGCAGAGAGGAATAATGCTCAAGTACAACTTGTGTAATCACTACGTGTGAGGTCTGGAAACCAAAGCCCTCTTCTTAAAGTTACAAAATTGAACATTACCCAAAGTAAAGAGGTTTGGTTTAATTCCAGAGCAAGCAACTGAGAAATTGTTTTGCTGTAAATTTTCTGAAACAAACTCATTCAAGTCAGTCTGGGCTGCTTTGTTGGGTGTAGCTTAAGGTATATTCTTTCCTTAAAGGTTATCCTAGGTAATGTTCGAACTGATTAATATCTTGTCTTTCTGTCCTGTGATCTTATCAGTTCTAGCATCTCCAGCTACCCCAGGATTAGCAAAATGCTGATGTTGTTCATAAACAGATGAAAATAGAGGACAGCCCAAGTTAAAAAAAAAAGCCGCATTCAGAGAAACCAAAATGTCATAGTAATACCAGGGTTTTGGGGTCTGTGGGTAACTGTACATGGTGATATTATGGAAAATATATGTCTTATGGTATTTTTATAAAAAAGTGTGCTTAAAATACACTCTTTAATAGTCCAAAATCATAAACTTTATAGAACTAGTTTCCATTTCTTTCTGAAATAATTTCATTTCAGCAGGGTTTGTTCAGAGCTGCATGTGTTGTGGTGTACCGATCTGAGTTATAATGAAACACTGGTAAACATTTTGATACATGAACACCCTACAGGTTCCATTTAATCCAATATTAAAGAAAGTAATTTCCAGAACTCGATTCTGTTAAATTGCACCAAGTCAAGGTGAGGTGGTAGAGCTAGACCAAGGTCACCAGAGATATAAAGTAGTTCCCCCTCCTCCTCTTCTCCCTGATTATGTCAGCCAGGCAGGCAGACAGTCAGATAGGTGTCACTGGAAAACAGATTTTGGTTTTGGCAAAAATGCATAAGGAAAACCAAGAGATCTTATATCCCTAGAAGGATGATGCAGACACATCTTATATAACTCAAATAACTGAGTGGAGGAGGGTCAGAAAGCACCTGGGCCAAATCAGACCTATTTCTTTCTCAGACCAAAACTAAATTCTCAGGATGATCTTGGATGCTGTAGAATCAGGCTAAGATCATGGGTGGTCCAGGACTAGGCAAAGATCCTGGATGCTCCAGGACTGAGTTAAGATACTGGATGTCCTGAGCAAGAAACCCCACCCCTGATTCCAGCAAGGCTATGAAGGTCTTCACTTTGAATCTATCATACT
Organism: Tachyglossus aculeatus; assembly: GCF_015852505.1. Classification (NCBI taxonomy): domain Eukaryota; kingdom Metazoa; phylum Chordata; class Mammalia; order Monotremata; family Tachyglossidae; genus Tachyglossus; species Tachyglossus aculeatus. The sequence continues at coordinate 13,753,140 of NC_052078.1, forward strand.
GGGTCTATCTACCCTTGACTCATGATTACTCTTTTATCCTCAACGTAGCATGGTAAAAAGTCATTTTACATCCTGTTCTTTCCTTGGTCCTTCATTTTGTCTGCCAACTATAAAACATTTCAGAGCATTCAACCAACTGAATGCTTCTAACAGCCTCCGTGTGAGACAAGGGCTGTGTCCAACTGATAATCTTTTTCTATCCCATTACTTAGTACAGTACAGGAATAAAAGGAGCGAGCTCATCGAATACCTTGTGCCTGCCCCAGAGTGTAGAACAGTGTTTGACAGAGCAAGCACTTAACAAATACCATGAAAAAGTTGGGGGGAATATAATTTGTAATAATAATAATTATTATTATGGTAGTTGTTAAGCACTTATGTGCCAGGCATTGTTCTAAGCACTGGGATAGATACGGGATAATCGTGTAGGACACAGTCCCTGTCCCACACAGGGCTCACGGTCTTAATCCTCATTTTACAGATGAGGGAACTGAGGCACAGGGAAGTTAAGTGACTTGTTCAAGGTCACACAGAGGACAAGTGGCATCGTATTGAAGGGCCATACAGTGGTTGTGGCGTCCAACCTCCTATCTGGCTTTGAGAACTGGACACGTTACAAAATGCCCAACCAACTTCTAGAGCAGTTTCACCAGTCCTTTATGATACACTCAACATCAAATAGCAAAACATGGTTACCACTAATGAAGTCCCAAAAACCAATCACTTAACTAGCATTGAAATAGGGCTCACAGCAACACCGGCCCAGTGGGCAGGATATGTGAGAAGAATGGATGACAGCAGGATACCGAAGCAGTTATGTGATAAACCGAAAGGTTTGACACTCACAAAGCAGGAGGGTGGAATAAACAATATAGATACCTGGTGGAGCACAGTGTCAAACAATGTGGTTTAGCAATGGACTGATAGGTAGGGAATGTGTCTGCTAATTCTGTTGTACTCTCCCAAGTGCCTAATAAGACAGCACATAGTAAGAGCTCAGTAAATACCACTGATTAATCCAGTGAAGATCTATCTTTACATACAAGCAATGCAATATGGAGTGTTGGATGCATGTTTCCATTGTCACATGCAAGGATAGACTCTTACCATCAGGGAGTGTCATGCTTGAAAATGAAGGAGTTATGCATGCACACGTATGTATTTATGCATACTGAAGGATGATTTCTCCATTAGTTAAAAAAATTAATTCGCCCAATAACTTTCTACCAGAAACAACGTTTTTACACACTTGGTGACCATTTTAAAAATCAGTGGCCCTAGCAGAAGTGTGTACCCAGAAAAACAATTTGCAGAACACTTCACTGGTTGGTTCTGTCTCTGGGGGGTCTACTAAAAAAGTACACTTACAAAATCTAGGTGCCAACAAATCAGATCCCCCAATAAGGGCCTTTCATCTCTAAGAAGCCTAGTAAGTAACTTACTTAACCAAAAGTGGGTTCCTGCTAAGATGAAAATTCCCTGCTTGTGACCTGAGAACTTGATGTATTCGCTACAGATTTTTCTGTCAGACTCCATTTCTGCAGGCTGGATCATTTTTTTGTGGCCTGAGGGAACCCTTAATTTCCCTCTGTTCTTCCTGTTTGCTGTGTCAGCAGGGTTGACATGGACCAGATTCACATCAGTATTCAAGCTTTGCTTGAGATTCAGGCTTCCAAAAAGCAGAATATTTAACCTACGGTACAGTATGGAGCACAATGGCTCCAGTTTCAGATTCAGTCTCTGCCCCTGTCAACTAATAATTTAAAATATTTTAAATTGAATTAAACGGAAGTCATTTTCCAGACAGCCTCTCTGGAGCTATTTGGTAATTAAACAACATTTAAGACACAGGCAGAATTATTCTTAGTTATTATTAATATCAGCTAGGACAAGAAGTGGGAGGGAGGAAAAAGCAGCATCTTTTTCCCATTCCTTTTTTTTTAAAACGGCATTTGTTAAGCACTTACTATTTGCTGGGCACTGTTCTAAGCGCTGGGGTAGATACGAGCTAATCCGTTTGGATACAGTTCCTGTCCCACATGGAGCTCACAGTCGTAATTCCCACTTTATAAATGAGACCCACAGAAGTGGAGTGACTTGCCCAAGGTCACAAAGCAAACAAGTGGCAGAGACTGGATTGGAACCCAGGACCTTCTGACTCCAGGCCCTCCCTCTATCCACTAGGCCATGCTTCCAAAGGTTGTTCAAGTAAGTACAAGTTACGCAGCTATGCCTGACTGAAAAATGCTACACTGCCCAGGGGTTGAAAGTTTTCTAATTGCATCTTGGAATCTTTTACACTTAAGTCCCCTTTATTTACAATTGGAAACTGAAAACCATTTATAAAATCAGAATGTAAAATGTTTCTTCTGATGTGAGAGTACTTAAATTCGGCAGGTCTTCATTAGAGATTGGATTGGCATACATTGTAACGGCCTCCATTGTTCTACTAATCCTGTCCCTTTTCAAACGGGCATGATCGGGAGAAATTTTCCACTGGCTTGAAGTCTGTTAAAATTTAATTCATACCAAAGTGCTGAGCTTAATTCAGATGCAGCCTCATTAGTCCACATTAGTTTCATGGTTCTTTAAAACAGATATAAGCAAGTACAGAGTGGGACTATCTTTCTGAAATACCATGTTCGAGTTTAAAAGAATGGTCCCGCGACATTTACTATCTAAATTTAAGGTTGAAAAATATTCTAATGTTACCATGAGCAGCATTTTTCTTTTTCTGTTTTTCCATTGATCAGCAGAGGCCAAATCATGTTATCACTTAAGGAGCAAAGTAGCATAATTTTGTTGAATAAGGAAAACATGCATTACATTATGTCTAATTTGCAAGAAATTTTGAGAAAATAAATGGATAATACCTGAATAACTGGTACAGTCAAGAAAGAGAATTTTATCTGGATCTCAGCCATTCTTATACATTTTTAAATTATTTTCTGAATTATCCACATGCTTGTATTGTAGCAAAACAATATGATTAAAACCCTCAGGGAATCAAAATATTACTTGGTTAATTCCTATTGCTTTTAGCCAGAATTTATGTCACCTTAATAATAATGGCATTTATTAAGTGCTTACTATGTACAAAGCACTGTTCTAAGTGCTGGGGAGGTTACAAGGAGTTCAGGTTGTTCCACAGGGGGCTCACAGTCTTAACCCCCATTTTACAGATGAGGGAACTGAGGCACGGAGAAGTTAAGTGACTTGCCCAAAGTCACACAGCTGACAATTGGCGGAGCATTTGAACCCATGACCTCTGACTTGGGATTTGTGGATTTGTGGCACCTTGTGGATTGGGTGCTGGACTCTTTTTGTTGAAAACCACTCCTGCCTTCCATTTTTACTGTCAGATGGATGATCGTGCTGTCATCAAAAACTCCATGTCTCGGCACTTAGAACAGTGCCTGGCATATAGTAAGTACTTAAATATCATTTAAAAAAAAAAAACCTTGCAGCTCTAGATAAATATCTGAATAATGTTCAGGTGGAAAGAGTGATAGGGAGCTCACGCTTCCCTCTCGTTTGTTATTTTCAGTCCTCGGGTGAAGGAATCAGAACAAGATTGAAAGTATGGGTTTTCAATAAAGCTATGCACTGTATTGCTACCATGTTAATCCAAGTATTTATCCTATTCCACCTTGACTACTGTATCAGCCTCCTTGCTGGCTTCTCTGCCTCCTGTCTCTCCTCACTCCAATCCATACTTCAGTCTGCTGCCCAGATCATTTTTCTGCATAAATGTTTCATCTACGTTTCCCCACTTATCTAGAACCTCCAGTGGTTCCCCATTCAACCCCATGTCAAACAGAAACTCTTTACAATTGGCTTTAAAACACTCAATCATCTTGCTGTCGTTCTATCCAGACCTCATACTTTGCTCCTCTAATTCATTCAATCGTATTTACTGAGCGCTTACTGTGTGCAGGGCACTGTACTAAGTGCTTGGGAAGTACAAGTTGGTAACATATAAAGGTGGTCCCTACCCAATAGCAGGCTCACAGTCTAGAAGGGGGAACAGACAACAAAACAACACATATTAACAAAATAAAATAAATAGAATAGTAAATATGTACTAGTAAAATAAATAGAATAATAATGCCAACCTATTCACTGTACCTCGATCTCCTTTATCTCGCCTCTGCCCACATCCTACCACAGGCCTGGAAAGCCCTTCCTCTTCATATCCGATAAAACAATTGCTCTCCCCACCTGCAGAGCCTCATCAAAGTACATTTCCTCCAGGAGGCCATCACCAACTAGCCCCTCATTTCATCTTCTCCCACCGCCTTCTGCATCACCCTTGTACTTGAATTTACACCCTTTATTCAACCTTCCCTCAGCCTCCCTGCACTTATCTACATATCCGCAAATTATTTATTTATAACAACCGTCTGTCTGCCTCTCTAGACTGTAAGCTTGTTGTGGTCAGGGAATGTGTCTACCAACTCTGTCATATTGTACTCTCCCAAGCACTCAGTACAGTGCTCTGCACATAGTAAGTGCTCGATAAATCCGATGGATTGACCAACAATGAAGAAAAATCAATGCAGGCAGGCCAGGTGGGCCACTTGAGACCAAAGAGCTAAGTAAGCACCTGGTTCCGTCATCATGTTGGCACTCATTCCCCCAGCCAAGACCAAACTCCATACTCCACAAGCACCTTCTCCTCCCCTCCCTTCCTCCCTCAACTTCCCCGGAAAAGAAATTCGGCCAGAATACACATTTTGGTTGACACTGTCATATCGGAGGAATAGCTCTGAATAGACCCATGGGAACCACCACAATTAGATCAAATTCCCAAGTTCCATTCCACGACACCACTAGTTCCTTGAGTATGTGAAACTGAAAGGTCTTTTTACTAGAGATTTGTAAGCAATTGTCCTGCCACATTTGCACTGCCATTTTCCAGTCTTTAGGAAAGGAGCAGAACTCTACAGACTCTACCAGAGGTACAGTGAACCCTGGGGCAAGGCTGCGGATGTGACCAAGGTTTCTTATTGGAAAGCGTGTGGTCGTCCCTGTCATATAAAAATAAATCTGTAAACTGAAACTAAAATAGCTAATTGCTGCGGACACTGCGGATGCTCCAGTTATTCCAGGACGTGTTTTAGATTTTTCTGTGGCTGAGGAATGAATCTTCTACCTGGAGTAAATAAGAATCTACTGTTCCTGTAACCATCATGAGGACTTGAAAAGTCCAATATCAACTTAATAAGCAGGAAAATCAAAGTCTTTCCCATGACCTAACCTTATCTTCTAGTTTCTCTTCCCCCCATGACTGCTCCCACTCACATTCGGGAAAATCCCCACTTTCACCATCACCGAAGAGAAGCTCAGAGAGTGACGGCATGCCAATTTGTGTTACATCCTTCTTTCCCCACGGTCATTCTGAAAGTTCTGGAGGGTGCCCAGGGGAAGTAGTGTAGCCCAGTGGGAAAAGCAGGCTACTGGAAGTCAATAGACTTAGGTTCTAGTTCCAGCCCCACACCACTTGCTCACTGTGTGACCTTGGATAAATCATTTCAACTTCTCTGTGCCTCAGTTTCCTCATTTGTGCAATGGGGATAAAATACCAGTTCTCTATAATAATAATGATGGCATTTATGAAGCGCTTACTATGTGCAAAACACTGTTCTAAGCACTGGGGAGGTTACAAGGTGATCAGGTTGTCCCACGGGGGGTTCACAATCTTAATCCCCACTTTACAGATGAGGTAACCGAGGCACAGAGAAATGACTTGCCCAAAGTCACACAGCTGACAATTGGAGGAGCCGGAATTCGAACCCATGATCTCTGACTCCAAAGCCCGGGCTCTTTCCACTGAGCCACGCTGCTTCCAGAGAGCCCCTTGCAGGGGCAGGGATTGGATCCAATCTGATTACCTAAACACAGCTCTTGCACTTATTAAGCTCTTAAAATTGCCATATAAAAAGAATGGGGGGCTTGAAACAAGGATATTTCTTCCTTCTATTCACTTCTGCCTGGGCATCTGATTAAGACTCAGAGCAAATTAGTCTTCCCCAACCCTGGGCCAGAACAGGGTTGGTTTTCTTTTTTTCTGTAAATGAGAAGGCACAGAGCAGTTTTTGCATAACCCCCAAAATATGTCACACTTGAACCATATTGTGAAGGAACACTTAATAAAAATAATAATAATGATGGTATTTGTTAAGCGTTTACTATGTGCCCAGCACTGTTCTAAGCACTGGGGTAGATACAAGGTAATGAGGTTGTCCCACATGGGGGTCAAAGCAGTGGCTCAGTGGAAAGAGCCCGGGTTTAGGAGTCAGAGGTCATGGGTTCTAATCCCAGCTCCGCCACATTTCTGCTGTGTGACCTTGGATAAGTCACTTAACTTCTCTGAGCCTCAGTTACCTCATCTGTAAAATGGGGATTAAGACTCTGAGCCCCACATAGGACAACCTGATCACCTTGAATCCCCCCAGTGCTTAGAACAGTGCTTCGCACAGAGTAAGTGCTTAACAAATGCCATCATTATTATTATACAGATGAGGTAACAGGCACAGAGAAGTTCAGTAACTTGCCCAAAGTCACACAGCTGACAAGCAGCAGAGCCGGGATTAGAACTCACGATCTCTGACTCCCAAGCCCGTGCTCTTTCCACTAAGCCACACTGCTTCTCTTATCCATCCTCGCAATTCAGCAAACTCCAAAAACCTTCGGTTGAATAGTATAAACCCTGTGACTGACACTGTGTCCTGAATGTTATTTATTAAGTATTCACTGTACTAAGCACTGTGAAAGAGTATACAGGTGGGAATTAGCTACGGACCTTAGAGGGCTCACAATCTATGAATATAGGTGGTGAGTGGGGAAGGACTGGAGCAGCGTGGCGGAGTAGATAGAGTATGGCCCTGAGAGTCAGAAGGTCATGGGTTCTAATCCCAGCTCTGCCACTTGTCTGCTGTGCAACCTTGGGCTAGTCACTTCACTTCTCTGGGCCTCAATTACCTCATCTGAAAAATGGGCATTGAGGCTGTGAGCCCCATATAGGACAGGGACTGTGTCCAAACTAATTTTACTATCTACTCCAGTGCTTAGTACAGTGCCTTGCACATAGTAAGCATTTAACAACTACCATTATTATTATTATTATTATTATCATTATTATTATTATTATCATCATGAACAGTGAAACACTAAATCATTAAAATAGCATAAGGGACAAGGGCAAATATGTAATATACAAAATAAAAACAAGCCAGTCGGGAGCTGTGATATGAGGGGACAATATTCCCCATATTCAATGCCCTCCTAAAATCCCACCTTCCTTCAACAAGTCTTCCACAATTAGCTCCCCAAACCCCAAAGTTTTCGGACCTACAAATCTCCAGCTCCCATAGCATGGCTCAGTGGAAACAGCACAGGCTTTGGAGTCAGAGGTCTTGGGTTCAAATCTTGCCTCTGCCACTTGTCAGCTGTGTGACTTTGGGCAAGTCGCTTCACTTCTCTGGGCCTCAGTTCTCTCATCTGTAAAATGGGGGTGAAGACTGTGAGCCCCCTGTGGGACAACCTGATCACCTTGTAACCTCCCCAGTGCTTAGAACAATTGCACATGGTAAGCACTTAATAAATGCCATTATTATTATTATACCCATTCTGAGAACTTTTGAATACACATTACTTATTTTACTTGCTATTTGTAAATATCATTATCAGTGGTATTTACTGAGCATGTACTGTGTGCAGAACACTGTACTAAGCAGCGTGGCTCAGTGGCAAGAGCCTGGGCTTGGGAGTCAGAAGTCATGGGTTCTAATCCCGGCCCCGCCACTTGTCTGCTGTGTGACCTAGGGCAAGTCACTTAACTTTTCTGTGCCTCAGTTCCCTCATCTGTAAAATGGGGGTTAAAAGTGTGAATCTATGTGGGACAACCAGATGACCCTGTACCTACCCCAGCGCTTAGAACAGTGCTTGACACATAGTAAGTGCTTAAGAAATATCATAATTATTATTATTATTATTAACACTGTACAATACAAAAGGATGGTAGACAGGTTCCCTGGCCACAGTGAGTTATATTAGACTGTGAGCCCACTGTTGGGTAGGGACTGTCTCTATACGTTGCCAACTTGTACTTCCCAAGCGCTTAGTACAGTGCTCTGCACACAGTAAGCGTTCAATAAATACGATTGATTGATTATATTGTTATGCTAATATCTCGGCTGTGAGCTCCTTGAGGGCAGAGAATGTGTCGTTTCTATCACCCTTCGCAAGTGCATTGCACTCAGCCAGTGTTTAAAAAATATTATTAGTGTGCCACCATAGTACATAAGAAAAGTTTTGATCAAGGTAGTTTCAATTCAAAAACTACATGGTTCAAAAAGCACACCTATCTCAACCTGGGAGATGCCTCTAAAACCAGTTGGGCCCCATAAGAGCTGAGGTAGAAGCCCAGTTAAATTACATAATGCCCTGAATTAACGCTGAATGTTTTCTGATTTTTCCAAATTGGATTATTCAGATTTGAGACTAATTTAGCATAACCTAAGCCTCTCTATTCTGTTCTCAAGAAAGGCAAAATGGAATCAGTCTATATATCCCGCTTCCCTTCAGTAAACATAGAAACCCCTATACCATAGTCGAATGTGGCTTTTCTGAAGTACGTCAGCATACACGAAGCAGTGATATCAATATATATTCCCTACAGAGGTCTGAAAATCATCCTGAGTAATAATAATAATAATAATGGCAGTTGTTAAGCCCTTACTACATGTAAAGCACTGTTTTAAGCGCTGGCGAGATATAAGGTGATCAGGTTGTCCCACATGGGGCTCATAGTCTTAATCCCCATTTTACAGATGAGGTAACTGAGGCTCAGAGAAGTTAAGTGACTTGCCCGAGGTCACACAGCAGACATGTGGCAGAGCCAGGATTCGAACCCACGACCTCTGACTTCCAAGCCCGTGCTCTTTCCACAGAGCCACGCTGCTGAAGTTCAAATGTAAGCAGCATATGGGACATTTTCACATTATGACTTTCCAAAGATTTCAGAGTCACTTAATGAGATGGTGTCCACTGTCCTGCTGAGATTTTTAAATGGTGATGGCCTCATCCGCAAACAACTTGAAAAAAATGCAGCTGGACTAGGAAACTCTGGTCACCATTGTCAGTCGCTGATGGTGGATGATAAGTATAGCCCGAAAATCAGTCAGGCAAGGAACTTCTCCTTGGCAGTCGAGCAGAAAATCGTAGGCTGGTATAGAACAGAAATAGTAAATCGCAGGCATCTGTGGGTTTGGAACGGCTAAGATTCTGATAAATTGGGGCAGCAGCTCCGTTGCAAACTCAAAACACCCTGAACGGTGGGTATATAATTATGTTTGGATTTGGCTCTTTCTGCCTGTATTATTTTTCTTGGCTTCTGGAATTTTAGGGAGTTAGGAATGCTTTAAGCCCTCTATTCAGAACTGGCAGAGTTGGTAGAATTATCAACAACAGAAGTCTGAGATTCGTGTGCTCCTTGTCATTGCAGATACAAAAATCAATTAGTCCATCAATCAGTGGTAATTATTGAGCACTTACTATGTGCAGAGCACTGTACTAAGCACTTGGAAGAGTACAGTACAACAGAGTTAGTAGACATGTTCTTTGCCCACAAAGAAGCAGCGTGGCTCAGTGGAAAGAGCCCGGGTTTGGGAGTCAGAGGTCATGGGTTTCTAGACTTTGAGCCCACTTTTCTGAGACTTTTCTAGACTGTGAGCCCACTGTTGGGTAGGGACCATCTCTATATGTTGCCAACTTGTACTTCCCAAGCGCTTAGTACAGTGCTCTGCACACAGCAAGTGCTCAATAAATATGATTGAATGAATGAATGAATGGGTTCTAATCCTGGCTCCGCCACCCGTCAGCTGTGTGACTTGGGGCAACTCACATCTTCTCTGGGCCTCAGTTGCCTCATCTGTAAAATGGGGATTATGACTGCTAGCCCCACATTGGACAACCTGGTTACCTTGTATCTCCCCCAGTGCTTAGAACAGTGCTTGGCACACAGTATGCGCTTAACAGATACCATCATTATTATTATCATTACAAGGTGACCCACTACTTTTAACAAGTAAATGTTAAGTGTGTTTTCATTCATACATTCATTCAATCGTATTTATTGAGTGCTTACTGTGTGCAAAGCACTGTGCTAAGCGCTTGGGAAGTACAAGTTGGCAACATATAGAGACAGTCCCTACCCAACAATGGGCTCACAGTCTAGAAGGGGGAGACAGACACCAAAACAAAACATGTGGACAGGTGTCAAGTCATCAGAATAAATAGAAGTAAAGCTAGATGCACATCATTAACAAACTAAATAGTATAGTAAATATTTACAAGTAACATAAATAGAGAAATAAATCTGTACAAACAAATACAGGTGCTGTGGGGAGGGGAAGGTGGTAGGGCAGAGGGGATGGGGAGGAGGAGAGGAAAAAGGGGGCTCAGTCTGGGAAGGCCTCCTGGAGGAGGTGAGCTTCACTTCCATGGGTCAGTAGTGGGACACACATACAAAGCAAAGCCACTGACCTTGCCTACTATCAAAAGAAATAATGCAAAAGAGCAACAGGACTAAGGATGATAACAGTGCTTAGCGAAGTTGTGCACTACGTAGAGAGTGGAGGGGGCCGGGTCCTGAAGAACAAATTCCTCCACTATTCAGAGTTTGGTTTGACCTTATTTCCCAAGTTCACAGCTTTTTAGGTTACTGTAATTGAAGCATTTCAACCTGCAAATTGGGCTAAAACGCTAGATTCTTGGGAGATTCCCAGCACTTGCTATTTGCTTCCCCCTCTAGACTGAAAGCTCCTGGTGGGCAGGGGTGGTGTCTACCTCTTGTAACACATTGGATTGCAATGCATTGTAACTATTCCCAATCGCCCAGTACAGTGCTCTGCCCCCTCTGAGCCTTCCAATACCATTTATTGATTGGTTCCCTGCTTAGACCAAAAAACTCAATTGATGCTTCTCCTCAACCACCTCCCCACCATCTTCTTTCCCATCCTAGTCAGAACGCAGGATCTCCTATGTACCAGAGATAGTCCAGAGTCCATGGAGCCCTGATTCAGTGCAAACTCCACAGGATGAAAATCCTCCGGGAGGGAAAAGAAGACTTGCAATGATCATGTACGTTAAAATCGACACCCCTCTTTTCCCTAAATTTAATGGGGTCTCTTTCATATTTGGATCAAAGGCTCAGCACATTCTCCCTTTAGCTAGATCAGTTTATCCAATACTAATACGAGAAAGCCAAGCACCTGCAAATGAATGCACTAAGCCTCAGAATAGAGAAATGTATCTTGGGCTTTGTTGCAAGCCTGCTATTTCAATGTCTGTGGAACTTAGCAGAATATTCCAGAATATCTTGCCCTGGCCTGCGCAGATTCTTTTTTAGCACTTCTGAGAGCCTCTGACCACAGGTGGTTTTAAATTCTGGTTTGGAAACCGTTAGCCAGTTGAGTGGGCAAAGAGGAAGTTCACTCCACAGGCAATTCTCCTATAACGTGGTGGTTGCATTCTTGCAAAACCTCACATTATGGAAATTTTGTGCCCTAGTAGTCACCTGTTCTGACTCCTCACTCATGATGTCGATGGTGTTCATTAAGTGCTCACAATATGCCAAGCGCTGCACTAAGTACTAAAGCAGATATAAATAACTGGTCAGACACAGTCCCTGCTGGACCTGGGGCTCACAATCTACCGGGGAAGGAAAGCAGTTATTCCGTCCCCACTTTGCAGATGAAGAAACTGAGGCACAGAAAAATTAAGTGACTTGCCCAAGGTCACCCAGCAGGCACATGACAGAACTGGGATTGGAACCCTGGTCATGTGACTCTCGGGCTTCTGCTCTTTCCACTTGTTCCAATGTTGCAAGCGAATTGCAGAGTGAAAACTCACATGGTGCAGAATTTGTGTATTCTTCATATTTTCTTTTTTTATGCCATTATGTTTTCTGAACTGAAATAACTTAACGTACTGACCGCCAAACAAGACAATCCTAATAAGACATAAATGGCCCATTCCTAAATCTTGCTTCCCATCCAAAGAGACGGTTTGGATCTGACCATTACTTACCAGTCACCGACTGAATCAAGTTAATCGGGAAGGTTGTCAGATGTTAGACGAACTCCATTTTTCAGCTATAAAATGTCAATCTGGACTAAAAGACTTCAAACTCAACCTTCAGAGCATCATGCAGAAGGAAAAGGATTCCAACAGAGTTGTAGCCTAAGACAAATTCTATTTTCCCTGCTCTGTTTGCCAAGGTTTCACCATCCTAGATGTGAAAAATGTGGGCTGTTCTTGAAAAACCCAAACATCTTACTTTGGAACCTTTCAAATGCTCAGCCATTATTTTTCACTTTTATAAAGATTTACCATTTATTTTGGGGCAAGAAAATTGTATGATGTACTGCCAATCATCTAGACATGTTTCAATAATCGGCCCTTTTTAACTGAGAAGATATCTTAGGTAGAAAGAGAATTCAGTGTTTCATGAAACTGTTCTAATACCCATGAGCGTCAGTACCAGAAACCTATTCGTTAGTTCAGTTCTCTGCAAACACTTTCATGCTTTCCGGTGCATACTATGTGGGCACTCAGTAACGACTCGTTACTTGACTGGCATCTTAGTCAACTTTGCAAAGCTGCAAAACCTCTTCAGGTCCCCCAAAAATGCATTAGAGCTGAGAAATCCCAAATGAAGTTGCTTCCTGAAGAAGTCTTTTCATTCAAGCAAATCAGTAACCAGAAGAGATGATGTACGCCTACTCCTAAAGCTTGAAATTCAACCCCTAAAACTCCATGCAGGAAGAAAAGGGATACAATTCTCAGTTTGTGAAAAAGCTTGCACTTGCCTCCTGTCATCCCCACCCTTCAAAAAAAAAAAAAAAGTAAGACACAGCTGCTTCAATTTGGTGTGGAATCCAAAACTGGGTAAGATTGGAGTTTCGTTACAGACGTTTCACAGACAGATCTGCATGTCTCAGTGGACTCCATTAGTCAATAACCTAGTGTTTGGGTTAATAGTTATAAAAATCCAGGCTTTCCTCAGAGTTTATCATTTTCCAACACTTCCAAGCAGGACTAACTAACATGCAATAATATTTAATCTACCATTAAAATCCAAGATTTTAGTTTCCCCCCTATTATGTACTTTTCTCTGTAATATACTTTAAAGAAATTTTCCCAGCCTCCTTTAAAATAATCATGTCTGTTCTGCCAGTTCAGCACTGGAGAAGATATTACTGTTTCTGCCACCTTCACTGTGTGTGTGCGTGCGTGTGTGTGTCTCTATCTACATTTTAGGGGGGGTCCAAGTCTCATGACCGGGAAGCGGTGTGGTCTAGAGGATAGAACATGGGCCTGGGGGTTACTAGGATCTGGGATCTAATCCCAGTTACACTACTTATCTCCTGTGTGACACTGGGCAAGTCATAACTTCATTCCTCAATTTTTTCATCTGTGAAATGGGGACTAAACCCTACCTCCTCCAAGTTAAACTGTGAATTCCACGTGGGACAGGAACTGTGTCCATCCCGATTATCAAGTATTTGCCCCATGCCCAAAACATAGTAAGTGCCTAACAAGTACAATAATAATAAAAATAAGAATAAATACTTAGACTGTGAGCCCCATGAGGGACAGGGGCTGTGTCTGACCTGATTATCTTGTATCTATCCCAGTGCTTAGTACAGTGTTTGGCACATAATGTTTGGTGTTAATAACACAATTGCTACTGCTCAAGAATTTATCTGTTACCTGAAAGGAGCAGATAACCCACCTGCACCCAGACTGAACACATATCCACAGAAACAATAATTCTAAATGTGGTGCTATGCTGTAGCAGCAGCAGGAAAAGGTAAAATAAACTATGGTAAACTATGGTAAAATAACTATTATTGGCTACCTGTTCTTGCCACTATGGCTGTATGGCACAGAGTCCCAATTAACTAATGGTATTTATTAGGGGCTTACTGTGGGCAGAGCATTGTACTAAGCAGTTGGGAGAGTACACGTAACAGAATTGGTAGACACGTTCCCTGCCCACAAGGAGTTTACAGGCTACAGGGGAAGACCGACAATAAAATAAATGACTGGCAGGGGAAACAGCAGAGTAAAAGGCTATTTGCATTAGTGTTGTGGGGCTAGGGGAATCAAACTATCAAAGGAGCTGGTGAAAGTAAAACCACTGGGCAGTCCGTGGCTGCCATATTCTGAAGCTTCCGTTTCCTTCTCCAGGGCTCCTCACCATCGTCCCATCACCACCACAGGCTCCACACACAAATCGGGATGTCTTGGGTGTCACCTCTTTTGTTTGAAATGGGAACAAAACACATGATGATCCCTTCTGGTGCAGGATGGCTGGTCACGCTAACATAAGGTTTAAGGGGAGGTCTCTCATTTGCATCTCAGATTCTGACTCCTCAAACACCAGGCTCTGGAAAGTCGCAATGACTCGTAAAGCATGTTTGTGCTTGCTGTTCCCCTGACCCACGATAAGTAAAAATTGCCTAATGCCTGTGAGCAACGTTGAAATATGGCCCCAAAATATCATATACCCGCATTTTTGTGTGCCCATTTTTCCACGGAAAAAGTAGCTGAATTTTCGAAGTCAGTCTCTTCTATTTTACTGTAGGAATTCCCTGTTGCTGTTGGTTCATTCGAAGCCAGAAGTATCACTTTACACAGTTTTTTCATTGTACTCAAGGGAAGTTTATGGAAATTTTACAGCAATAAGCTACAAATGAGAAGTTGGACTTAAGCCAGTTTGCATGCCTCTCCTGCCCTAACAGCATTTTTCTTCAGCACTTAGTGTGTTTTATATCATATATAAAATATTTATCCAAGCCTGTTTTTTTTAGAGATACAAAATGCAGAAAGTGGGCCTCTAGCCATAGTGACCAAAAGCATAACTTTGGCAATTTCCCTCTATGTCCCTAGAAAGCTTGAAAGGCTAAACACACCCTGTGAAAAACTGGGAGAATTCATTTGGTTCTTTACTCATTTGTGTATTACCCCACTCCTATGTTAAGGATTCTTTTCTTTCAAGGTTTAAGTGCTTTTCCAGACTTTTTTAAAGCAAAATTAATTTTTTCTGAAGTAACCAACTGTACCCAGCTTGACTGCCCTTATCTGTTCCTCAAAATGAACTTTCAACACTGGTCAAATGGCACAAAGCTAGAGGATTCATTTTCTCCTTGGCTACCTACTAAGGAGAAACCTACCTACTAAGTTCTGTAGTTCTTGGCTACAGAACTACCTACTGTACTTAGTGAATTTGTTCAGTAGCTAAAAGTCCGGTTCTGGTCAAAACAGATGAGATCGTGGATTCGAGAGCAAATTTAAGCTCTCCTATATTCATTCCCTCTTCCATCCTGGGATGTTGCCCTGTGTACTCAGCATGGGTACACAAGGTTGGCCCTGTTCTTCCCAGTTTGAATCCAGCTCTTCTTCCCTCCCCCATCTTGACAGTCCTAAGGGAAGCCTCTTCTCCTCCCTTCTACTTAGATTATGAGCCCCACATGGGCCAGGGACTATGTCCTACCTGATTATCTTGCCTCTACCCCAATGTTTGGCACATAGTAAGTGCCTAGCAATTACCATTGGTATTATTATTATTATTATTATTATTATCAAACTTGTTATCCAATAGGGGACCTGTTGCTCTCTGCCTTTATCTAAATCCTGCCCCATCTCACTACTGCTGGGACAACCAGTCTTTCAATCAATCAATCAATCTTTCCCCTAAACTAAGCCTCAGTTAATAATAATAATAATAATAATGATGGTATTTGTTAAGTGCTTACTATGTGTGGAGCACTGTTCTAAGCACTGGGGGGATACAAGGGAATCAGGTTGTCCCACATGGGGCTCACAGTCTTAATCCTCATTTTACAGATGAGCTGAGGCCCAGAGAAGTTAAGTGACTTGCCCAAAGTCACACAGCTGACAAATGGCAGAGCTGGGATTAGAACCCATGACCTCTGACCCCCGGGTCCAGGCTCTTTCCACTGAGCCACGCTGCTTCTCTTATGGTACAGAATGGTACAGTTACCTGCCCCAGACAAACCAGAAAAGTTTCATGTAACTTCTTTTCAGTAGGGCCCCCTTTGTGGGAGGGAAGTGGTATGGAAAGATCAAAGCCTAGATGAGCCAGTTTCCAACTCAGAGGGTGAAGATATCATCATTAATGATATTTGAATGCTTACTGTGTGCAGATCGCTGTACTAAATGCTAGGAAGGGTACAGCTGAGTTTGCAAACACGTTCCCCACCCAGCATCAACTTACACTCTAGAAGGGGAGACAGACATTAATATAGGACCCAGGATCTCAGGGGGGCAGGGAAGGTGGGGTGGACCAGCTGAGATCCTGGTAACCCCTTCTTTGAAAAATGATGCCCCTCTGCCTGGCTGTGCAACTTTGGGCAAGTCACTTAACTTCTCTGTGTCTCAGTTTCCTCATCTGTAAAATGGGGATTAAATACCTGATCTCTCTCCCTCTTTCAGACTGTGGAACAGGGACTGTGTTTGATCTGATGGTATTGCATCTACCACAGGATTTAGCACAGTGCTTGGCACCTGGCAAGCACTTATGAAGCATCAATACTATTATTACTATAGATGGGTGAAAGGGTTTCTTTGACCATCTAGACAAAAAATTCCAAACACAGCATGCTGCCCTACCATAACGACACATTTTGACTATAACAGTGTAAGGGCTTCATTGAATGTTCTCTGACAACCCAAGCCTACCTAGATACAGCACGCTGAAGTGAAATGTGCATACGCAGGACACAAGAACAAGTGAGCACTGCCGTATGAATTTTCCTTAATGCAGGATTTTCCAAGAATGCAATCCTGGCACTTAGGGAGCAATGAATGCATGTTAATAAAATGTGGAGCGAGCATTGGTTCATAGAAGCAATCCAAAGTTGAGATCCCCAGTACTTTAACACAGTACTCTCATTTATAACTAGGTTGGAAATGGTTCAAGAACAGGATTTTTCACGAGGTTTCAGTTACTTGCAGATCTGTCAGGACAGACATGAACAATTTTCTCAATCTTCCTCTTCCCGGGAGAACAGTTCAGCCAACTGAGTCAGAGATTCACAACTAAAAATTATTGAGTTGCAGTTCCTGTTCTGACCCTGATTCTTTCAGTGACCTTGGAAAGCTGCCTGAGCGTTGATTCCCACCTCTGCAAAATTAAAATATTAATCTATCCCCAAGGTGCATGGAGGCCTAATTAGTGTCAATATTTCGATAAAAGTAAAATGCTATTTCTACCGCATATGGCGAGAGTCTCATTTTTTTGTGCTTAGCTATCATCAGGAAATGGAGAGGAAAGATGAGGCAAGCAGCTCAAACTTGAGGGCAGATGTGGTCTATGGAGAGTGTCTTATACTTGCCCTCAGCCTGAAATAATTCCAGAAAGGCCAGGCAAAGGTCAATGTTGCTATCTATCCTCTTCATTCTCATTGCCACCATTGTCATTACAATATATTTGTACAACGTGAATGATGTGCTGAGCATGAACAAATCTTGCCCTTGACTGTCCCATAAAGCTACCCAAGCAGCAAAATTTAATAACCCAGTATTCTTTGCTCCCCTTGAGTTCATGAGATTCCCAATCATGTGACTCCCTCAGAAGCAGCTTAAAAAGGGGCTTCCTTTCCCATCCTCAGAAACTATTACTTAAATTCACTCTCCCATATCCATCCACCAGTAGGGGAGAAGACTCAGGCTCTCAGTTGTTAGTAGAAAGCAAGACTCAATCAAATCAAAAGAGCACGGGCGTTGGAGTCAGAGGTCACGGGTTCAAATCCTGGCTCCGCCAATTGTCAGCTGTGTGACTTTGGACGAGTCACTTAACTTCTCTGTGCCTCAGTTCCCTCATCTGTAAAATGGGGGTTAAGACTGTGAGCCCCCGTGGAATAACCTGATCACCTTGTAACCTCCCTAACGCTTAGAACAGTGTTTTGCACATAGTAAGTGCTTAATAAATGCCATTATTATTATTATTATTAAGTGGTATTTATTGTGTGCTTACTGTTTGCAGAGCACTGTACTGACCGCTTGGGAAAGTACAATGCAGCAGAGTACTAAATAGCTGTTTCGAGGTAGAACATTATGCATTCAACCCCTCCAGAAAGAGTCGCCTCCTGGTCGTGGCTCAGTGGAAAAAGCATGGGCTTGGGAGCGGTCATGGGTTCTAATCCCAGCTCCACCACATGTCTGCCGTGTGACCTTGGGCAAGTCACTTCACTTCTCTGAGCCTCAGTTACCTCATCTGTAAAATGGGGATGAAGACTGTGAGCCCCACGTGGGACAAACTGATTATCTTGTATCTCCCCCAGTGCTTAGAACAGTGCTTGGCACATACTAAGCACTTAACAAATGCCATTATCGTTATTATTATTATTGGGTCCTTATCTGACCATAAAATTAATTCAAAGAGTGTTACCTCCTGAATCAAAAAGCCGAGAACAAGTAGATTCCTCCAAAACTGCCCAAAAGCTCCCTATAACTGAAGGCACAATATATGAGGTTTACTACAGGTTCTTCCCTCTGCTGCAAGGTCATTTTTCTATAATGTCATTCTTAGTATGTCCACCACTTCTCTAGAACCTCCAGTGGTTTCCCTTTCCACTCCATATCAACCTCAAATGATTGAAGGTAGGAATTAGGCCTCAGTACCTCTTCTTGATATACTTTAGTACCACACAGGACAGTGAGAACTCAGTAAATTCGGCTAAATAGACAATTGGTGGAATTATAAATAGCCTTAATCATAAGAAACAGTCGTAGAATAGTCAAGATATGTGATACATAGGAATCTCTTTTGAGCATCTCCCTAGACAGAATAAAATCTCCTTGAAGGTATGGATCACATTTTCTACCTCTGTTTTACTTTCCCAAGCATTTAATTCAGTGCTCTGCCTACAGGGATGATCTAATCATTGATTGAATGGGACATAAAATCCATTTAGTCCATTTTTCCAACAGAGGGTGAAAAAAAGGTCCACTGTAAGCCCAAAACCAGTGATTTCAAATTGGAACTGAACATGGTCAAGATTTGTCTGTGAACAGTGGACAAATCGAGCTTATTTGGATCAGAAAACTGGCTAATGGATTTGAGCACACAAGTCTGGGTTGTATTTCCATGGGCCAGGAGCAATTCTAACAGACCTCTTGGCACACAGACCCACAATCCACTTACCCCAGGAAATTCAGATGGAATTAGCCATCGGGTCCCAGTCCAGTTCCTCAGGGTTCAGATGGGCCCAGGGCACTGAACGGGAAATTTCGGAGAGGGAGACTAACCAGCTGAAGACAGTTTGTCAAGTCCTTGCTTCTGTCTCCCATGATGCCGCCATTTGAACCTTCTACATTTTAGAGATTGGCACAGAGTTTGGCTGTATGAAAACCCACCAGTTTTCAAATGGTTACCTTTTTCGCGGCACACGATCAAAAGTGTTTACGTATTTATTCACCTCGGGGTTAACTTTCTACCCAGACAACAGGATTGGCCAAGAACAGGAAGTGTGAGAAGGCAGTGGTATCATGTTCTATTTATGATCTGGAGCGGATGGGATGATCGATTGGATCTACTCTACTTAGAATGCTGAAACTGACTCCGGTAGATAAATTCTATTTTATAAATCAATTACCAGGAGACTTGGGAAAGCAGAAGGTTGAATATACACTTATAAATTAAGAGCAAGTCTTTAGGTTCAAAGATGAGATCCTCTGCACCCCAGGCTGAGCACTTAGATGAAAAAATACTCATATTACATGGAAAAAACTCAAGGTATCTTTATTCTCCTTTCTAAAACTAAGCATCTAGGATGGAAACCCACTATAAACTACTAATGCAGACATAAAATGAGAAATTTGGCTTTGTTTTGCATTTGGAAGCCACCACCTAAACACACGGGTAATTTCTCCCCCCACCACCACCCATCACTATTTCCTTCAAGGTAACAGAATTCTGCGACAGCTGTGTCGCCAAAATGAATTTTTGGTTATGGGTCTGGTTTTCACTAATTCTGGCCGATGTATCACTTTGATTTTCTTCAGACACATCAGCCCACAACACCCACCTGATCTGGCAAAGTGGTTCATAATAATTTGCCTACCTTCTAATTAAAATTAGCCTTTTAAAAATCCATCTCCTCTAAGAGGTTTTCCCCAAATAAGCCCTCATTTTCTCTACTCCCTCTTCCTTCTGCTCACCCTTGCACTTGTACCCATTTTTTACCCCATAATAATAATAATAATAATAATAATGGCATCTGTTAAGCACTTACTATGTGTGAAACACTGTTCTAAGCGCTGGGGGGATACAAGGTGATGAAGGTTGTCCCACGTGGGGCTCACAGTCTTAATCTCCATTTTACAGATGAGGTAACTGAGGCCCAGAGAAGTTAAGTGACTTCTCCGAAGCCACACAGCTGACAAGTGGCAGAGCCAGGATTAGAACCCATGACCTCTGGCTCCCAAACCCGTGCTCTTTCCACTGAGCCACACTGCTTCTCTGTCCTACAGCATTTACGTACATATCATACTTTATTATACTTTATTTATTTGTCTCCCCCTTCAGACTGTAAGCTCCTTTATGGGCAAGGACTGTGTCTACTAACTCTCTTATATTGTACTCTCCCAAGTGCTCAGTTCAGTGGTCTGTACACAGTAAGTGCTCAATAATTAATTCTTGGTGTGATCTTCTAACGTGCAGTCATCGGCATACAGTAATTCCTGAATGACGGGTTTCTGGAACTGTGGATGATGCACAAAGTCTGCTGAGTTGGAAAAGTTTCCACGAGTATATTCCGACACCTGGTCTCTTGTTGCATGTTCCAGCATGGTTGCATACTGTCTGTTTTCCTGGCTAGACTGTAGTTCCTTGAGAGCAGGAATCTTGTCCGCTTATTCTGTTATACTCCTCTAAGTACTTAGTACAGTGCTTTGCACACAGTAGGTGCTCAGAGACCTACTCATGATTGCAAAAGAGAAATCTCTGGATTTTTCAGATGACTTATTGGAAGATTTAGTGATTCCCACTTCAAATCTTAAAAAAACAGAGTCACAGTTCCACATCAATTCAACTCCAATAGGAAAATGGTGCCACATAGTCTGCCGAGGCACGGCCTTTTGTCTCATTCTGTGAGGAGTATCCTTCCATCAGCGGCTTTGTTGCTGGTTGTGGTGCCAATCTAGCAAAGTGGCTAGCTCCCAAGAACATCCCAGACTTGAGGGTCCTTGCAGCTATGAATCTACGCTGGTTAGAGGCCTAAACTGGTTGGGCTAAACAGCCAACAGGATCCTTGCCAACCGACTGTGCCCCAACCCAGCCAGTTTGAAGAATAGGGCTCAGTGCTGTTAATTACTGACATCTGAACACTACAGTTTATTCTCCCCAAGGCCTGTAATGAATGCTTCTTACTCAAAAACAACAGTGCAATAAATAAAAGGTTTTACTAAGGTTGTCTTCCTTCCCTCTACTTCTCCCGTTAAATACTTCCTCACACAGCAGGTGGAAAGCATATTATTAGTTCTCACAGGAAGCTGGGCAGGCAGAAAATACCAGTCAGCTTAAATAGGGGTTGGAAAAACTTAAGGATGAATGGTCCTTAATGGGTTGGAAGAGGAAAAGTTAGGGATAGAGAAAAGTTAAGGAAGCTAAATTATATTTTCCTGAATATTAAGCATCCGATTGCCTTGTTATAATAACAATAATAACTGTGGAATCATTAAGCCCTTTCTACATGCCCAGTGCTGGGAAAGATACAGGATGACTGGCTCAGATGTGGTACTTGTCCCACTTGGGTCTCATAGTCTAAGGAAAACAGAGAATCGGTATTTAATGCCAATTTTGAAGATGAGAAGATTGAGGTCCAGAGAAGTGACCTGACTTCCCCCAGGTAACACAGCAGGCACGTGGGAGAGGCAGGATTAGAACTCAGGCCTCCTGACTCCCAGTCCTGTGCTATTTCCACTAGTCCATGCTGCTTCATGACTTTTTTTTAATGGCATTTGTCAGTCAGTCAGTCAGTCATTCGTATTTATTGAGTGTTTCCTGTGTGCGGAGCATGGTACTAAGAGCTTGGGAGAGTACAATATTACAATATAACAGACACATTCCCTGCCCATTACGAGTTTACAGTCTAGAGAACTATGTGCCCAGCACTTGGGGTAGATACAAGCTAATAATAATAATAATAATAGCATTTATTAAGCACTTACTATGTGCAAAGCACTGTCCTAAGCACTGGGGAGGTTACAAGGTGATCAGGTTGTCCCACGTGGGGCTCACAGTCTTAATCCCCATTTTACAGATGAAGTAACTGAGGCCCAGGGAAGTGAAGTGACTTGCCCAAAGTCACACAGCTGACAACTGGCAGAGCTGGGATTTGAACCCATGACCTCTGACTCCAAAGCCCCGGGCTCTTTCCAATGAGCCAGGCTAATCTGATTGGACACAGGCCATATCCCACAAGGAGCTCACAGTATTAATCTCCATTTCACAGATGAGGTAACTGAGGCTCAGAGAAGTGACTTTCACAAAGTCACACAACAGACAAGTGGCAGAGCCAGGATTAAAACCCAGGTCCTTCTGACTCCTAGGCCCTAGGCCATGTTGCTTTTCTGATACAGCACTTAGTTCAGTGTTCTGCACACAGTAAGCACTCAAAAAATACGATCGAATGAATGAACTGAATGACAAAGTACCTTTTTTGGATCCACAGCTCTCTGCCATATTATGACCTTGGTTTGTGGCTCAAGTTCATGTGGACAGCTTACTCCTACTTCAGAAGAAAGAATTCTGTCTACTTTGTGTATGTAAGAGAGCCTTTTCTGGTAAGCCCCGGATTTTTTCCCCCATGAAGGGATAAACTCTCTTTCTTTACCTCAACTACACGATAACTTCAGAAGACTTAACTCTCAATAAGGAATCTCTCAATCAGTGGGAGAAATTGGAAATTTCTGGTTTCCAATTTTGTTGACAGCAATTAAAAATCTTGGTCAGTTACAGGGGCTGGGGAGGTCAAGCGAGGGGTAGGGGTGGAGGGCCAGAGGATGGCCAAGGAAGCCTAAGTTGTTTCTACTTCATTAAGATAAAGAAGAGCTGCAGGAGAGAGCCTGAGGGAAGTGGGGTGGAGCATGGAGGGATGGGGGGGACCAGAGACATGGGGGGGAAGGAGAGAGAAAGTTCAGGGCACAGTGTGGTCTAATGGAAAGAACACAGGACTACAAGTCAGGAGCCCTGGGTAGTAGTCACAGCTCTGCCACTTGACTGCTGGCAAATTCCTTGACCTCGAACTTCAGGTTTCTCATCTGTAAAATGGACATGCTAGTACCTGCCTCACCCTACCTCACAGGACGTTGTGACAAGAAAAAAAGGGCAATCGTTGTGAAAGCATTTTGGAAAAGGAATACTATAAATCCAAGGTACTACTACGTGGGTCATGGGGTGGAGAAGAGGCCCACCCCAAGCCAGCTTTTTCTTTGGAAGGGACAGATTTGGGCTCATCACCATCTTAAAATTATCTGTCTTATTATCTAACCAAATTCCATAGTTTGCAGCAATGACAAGTCTCATCTGGATATCGGGCAGTCAGCATATCACCACTGGACTAGGAAACAATTGAAAGTGGAAATTTGATTTTGTTGAGGCAGTGATGTGTATGAATTTCTTACAGCCCCTCAAGTTTTGGGGTTTTTTTTTTTTGCCAACACAAAGTTTGAACAAGAATGGTCAGCTATAAATCTGAAAGAATAAACTACCTTCATGTCTCACATACATATGCAAGAATCTATGAAACATTTTGAAAGTGGAAAAGGTTTCTTTTTGTAACTCTGATAACCTTCAAGCCTTCTGAAGTTTCCCATCAACTTTCCAACTGAATTAAATTCGGCGCTGCAAGCATGAAATGAAAAGCCAGAAAACCCTATGGTAATGTGTTTCCCTATGTCGCTCCTTTCATTTTTCAAATTCTGATTAATCCAAACAGCATTAGACTCTATCATTTGCATTTTTAAGTTCTGGCCTGCCTGTTCACGTGTTCGGACACATCGCTCCCACAGATCATTCAGTGAACAATCCAGAAACTTCATTCACTGGTTATTTTTTAAGGCAAAGCAGAAAACGTGTAAACAAAAACAGCTTCAAAGGGTAATCAAGATGGTTCCACTTGCCTCCCTCTGGCTTGGGCTCTGTGGCGGAGTGGTGACCTTTGGGCTGCTTCTACCACAGAGCCAAAACTCGTCCCAGCCCTCTATCTTTCCTCGCCCTGGAGTTCCTCATATATAGCATATAGTTCCTCGCTATAAGCAGCATGGCTCAGTGGAAAGAGCACGGGCTTGAAAGATGGGTCGTGGGTTCTAATTCCATGCCACTTGCTTGCTCTGTGACCTTAGGCAAGTCACTTAACTTCTCTGTGTCTCAGTTCCCACATCTGAAAAATAGGGATTAAGACTGTGAGCCCCACGTGGGACAACCTGTTTACCATGTATCTACCCCAGTGCTTAGAACAGTGCTTGGCATTTAATAATACCATTATTATTATTATTATTATTATTATTATTATATAGCATCTCTACTGCCACGGCAAACCCCCAGGCTGTTGCTGCAGTTTTTCCTCACTCCCTCTTTAAACAGCCATCTTAGTGGAGCTACGCGGAGCAGAGGGGCCGCTTTGCGGACTCCACCTTCGAACCGGCTCCAGCAGCCTAGGACCACCATTCATTCATTTATTCAATCATATTTATTGAGCACTTACTGTGTGCAGAGCACTGTACTAAGTACTTGGGAAGTACAAGTTGGCAACATATAGAGACGGTCCCTACCCAACAGTGGGCTCACAGTCTAGAAGGGGGAGACAGAGAACAAAACAAAACGTATTAGCAAAATAAAATAAATAGAATAAATATGTACAAATAAAATAGAGTAATAAATACATACAAACATATATACATATATACACCATCCCCTTCCCAATCACAACCCAACTCCGGGGGACCAGGCTGCATACCCCTGCCCCAGAGCTCGGACCACAGCATCTCCTGAAGACCCTGCTGGATGCTTCTAACCCTCATCCCCAAAGCAGCTGCCCTAGCATCCCATGTTTCCCCAACTCTCTTTCACATGAGGGTCATGTGGCTCCATGATAGTGGATCAGTCCCATGACGTAGAGATCAACAGGATCATTAGAGGCAGGACTAAGAGTGATGAACAGGTACCACAGGAAACCAAAGAATGCCAACTTCCTGCTCAACTGCCATTGAGAAGCCAAACAATCTGACTGACCGCACAGGGGACCCTTGATGCTTTGTGCAGGTGGAATCGTCTTGGGGAGGACCAAGGGGATCTGAGTGTGTCAGCTAGGGCTGACCTTATGCAAATGAATGGAGGGGCTAAAGGCTTACATTCCTAAGTGGCCCACGCTCAATTCCTGGATCTGCAACCAAGTCCTGAGGCATCCTGGAGAAAAGTGGGATTAAAGGTGCCTGATTTCAAACAAGCTGTTGGCCCGATCTTCTCTCGCCTATGCCTCCCTGGCAGTGGCATTAAACATAACATTCATTCTAAGAAAGGATAATCTCTCCTCTAGTTGTCTAAACTATTCCATTTGGGGTAGTTGATATTCAACAAGTTCATCTTAACCTCCCTTCCTATATTAACCTGTGAATTTCAAAACCAAATGAATTTTAGGGACCTTGACCTGTTCTGAGAAGCAGAAAAACGTAAGTACTTTCAGCACACCTTCCTTCTTGTTTCACTTAATCCAACAGTTATGGGTATCATTGGCCATTGGGAAAGACTGTGAGTTTACCATGTCGGGTACTAAAACTAAAATTCAGACTAGGCAAGGCTAACTCAACTTTGATAATGGCATGATGGTGCATCAGCTCTTCCTTTATTTTCGATTGAAATCAGGAATTTAAAAAAAAAAATCCTCAGGGCAGCACCTCAGAAATATTTCTTCTTGGGAGGTCAGAGTGACATATCCCAGAACAGGAGACAGAAGCTTTTTAGGAAAAGCCCAATCCATCTGCTTCAACTCTTGCTAGTCTTAAATTAGTATGGTCTCACTCAGCAAGATGGTTTCCCTGATAAAAATGGATTTGAAATCATGTATTCTGCTTTGGGTCACATGTCAGAAATGTCACCCCAAACAACTACATCTCATCACACCACTGTTTTGAGCTACAGCAAACTTTGCTAATTTGGTTCTTCCAACCAAACACAATGTAACTCAGATGTTACACTGAAGTGCTATTTGGAGTTAAGCAAGATTTAGAAGCTACAGGTAATAGTCATACTTGTTATGTGCCTGCTGCCAACTATTCTTTAAGGCAACAAGGGATGCCATTGTTCAGTCAACATAAATTCCTCAGAAACAGATCTGTAAAATGCTTTCCTGGAATGCAGATTGACAAATGCTAGTAAATACAGCCGGCTTTAATCAAAACATGAAAGTCCCTTTGGGACACTGCAATGCTAACAAGGTTTCTTTCCTAATATCGTAGTCTGAGTGTGATCTGTATGTGTGAAGAAAGAGTCCAACTTTTTAAATCTTTATCAATGTTATAAACCCAAAATAGCATGAATGGTAACAACACAACTGACGCTACCCACTGAATCGACAATCAGCATTCAATTAACCACGGCTGTGGGGTTGGAGCTAAGTGTGTTAAATGGAATTCACACAAAATCTAGGAATAAATTCCATCTTTTCTCCCAGGCAATCCATTATCACAGCTCCTGACAAACAGTCAAATTGACTGACTACCTTCCCCCTTACGTGCCTTCCCTCTGGGAGAATGCTACAGAACAGGATAAAAAGGGGGGAATCATGAGGGAGGAGACAAGGGGCCAGTGCTTGTACATCTTTGAGGAGTGAGGAGACGTGTGCAGAAAGGGGTTTTAGAAAAATGATCCCAGCCACGGAGGGAAGTATGGGCTGGAGAGGGGAGAGGCCAGAGGCAGGGAGGTCAGCGAGGATGTCACTCTGGTTCCATCAGTCAAGTAAATGGATGGAAGCTGCTTGTGAAAGTAAACCTCAAATTAAAGGCAACAAGGAATCGCCACATATGGATACAGGCTGTACCTAACAAGCAAAGGACTAGTTGAATTTGAGCAATTTCGACAAATTGAATGATTCAGGGGGAAAAAGCAAATTTTTTCCTAAAACATGAGGGTCTAAGTGGTCTACAAACAACATCCAGGCAGTTGCTCGATAGCTCAATGGAAAGAGGATGGGCCTGGAAAACAGAAGGCTTCGATTCTAGTCGCAGCTCTGACCCTTGCCTGCTATATGACCTTGGCCAAATCATTTAGCCATTCTGGGCTTCAGTTTCCTCATGGGGATAAAATACCTGTTTTCTCTCCCTCGTAGAGCATGAGCCTCGTGTGGTGACTGCCCGATCTAAAGCCTCTGCCCTGGAATGCCCTCCTTCTTCATATATGACAATTATATGACAATTACTTTCCCCACCTTCAAAGCCTTCTTAAAGACACATCTCCTCCAAGAGGCCTTCCCTGACTAAGCCATCATTTCCCCTTCTCCCACACCTTTCTGCGTCTCCCTGATTTGTTCCCTTTATTCACCACCTGCTCAGCCCTACAGCACTTATGCACATAACCATAATTTATTTATTTATATTAATGTCTGTCTCCTCTCTAGACTGTTAGCTTGTTGTGGGCAGGGAATATGCCTACCAACTCCATTATATTGTACTCTCCCAAGCACTTAGTACAGTGCTCTGCACTCAAGTGTTCAATAAATATGGCTGATAGATTATTTTGACCACCTGACTAACTCTAGTTCCTCTGTGGGCAAGTGGAAGGCATTGCAATGTTTTACTAGTTGGAAAGGTCTTCACTAGATTGGAAAGCGCTTACTGCATTGTAAGCTCCTCAAGGGCAGGGATCATTCATTCATTCATTCCATCGCATTTACTGAGCGCTTACTATGTGCAGAGCACTGTACTAAGTGCTTCTACTGAATTCTCCCAAATGCTTAGTACAGAGCTCTGCACACAGCAAATGCTCAATAAAAACCACTGACTGATTCACTCATATGCCCTTGAGTCAATCAGGTAGAGTACCCTCAAACCTTGGACTTCTACCCTTAGATAACCAAATGTTTAGCAGCATGCAAATGCCTCCATTTTAAGAAATGATCTCTCTTCAAAGCACTCAATCATCTTGCCCCCTCCTTCACCTCACCACTCTCCTACTACGACCCAGCCTGAAGACTTCGCACCTCTCACGCCAACCTATTAAATGTATCTTGGACTCATCTATCTCGCCTCTGACCCCTAGCCCGTCCTGCCTCTGGCCTGGAACGCACTCCTTCTTCATATCTGACAGACAATTACTCTCCCACCTTCAAAGCCGTACTGAAGGCACATCTTCTCCAACAGGCCTTCCCTGACTAAGCCCTCATTTCCTTTTTTTCCACTCCCTATGCGTCACCCAGATTTGCTCCTTTTATTCAAGACCCTGCCCCTCAGCCTCACAGCACTTATGTACATACCCGTAATGGATTTATTTATATTAATGCCTGTCTCCCCCTCTAGACTATAAGGCTCGTTGTGGGCAGGGAATGTGCCCATTATACTGAGATATTCTATTCTCCCAAGCGTTTAGTACAGGTTTCTGCACACAGTAAGCACTCAATAAAGATGACTGATTGATCCATATACTGCCTGGCAAAAAACTGGAGAAAATAATTTACCTCACAAGGGTGAGGACTTTAATATAACTGGGGTGTTTCATTTTCCTTACACAATATTCTTGCTAAACCAAGATTGAAAAGTTGTTTGCTAACTGGATCCCCATCCTAAGCATATCATGCCCAGAGGATAGCCTTTAGTCTGATGAGCAAAATGCTAGCTAGGAAGTAAGCTATTCCACTCTCAATAGACAGAGAGGTATTAATTCAGTTACAAGCAAAGGAGACGAGGTCCTAATTTTTCATTTCTCAAACCCAGTTCAGTGAAATATACGAGCTTTGTGGTAATTTAATATCACCTAGGGGCTGGCAATATATCTTGCAGGGTTAAAGCAAAAAGCAGCAGACACAGTCCACCGAATGTCACGCTGCTAGTGCACAACATATAGCGCTGTGACTCTATCCTATAAGCAAAGGGAAATTGTCAAAGAATAGCCAGTGAGGCAGAACAGAGAAAATACCCACAAAAGTCCTTAAAGGACCTTAGAAAGCAGCAGTCTACGAGCCGTATTTTATTTATGAAGCATATTCAAGGGCTGGATGGCTTGGGAACTTGGAAATGGTAGAGAAAGCCATTTTTCATATTTCTTTGTTGAAATCTTACCTTTATCATTCTCTCTCAGTCAGAAACGTCTTGAAAGCCACAATTTGGGTAAAATTATGGTTTCCTCTTTATTTGTCAACTCTGAGAGGTTAGTCAGTACCATTCATTCTGTTGATTTCTGCTTCATTATTTTCCATCTGAGAAGGGTTCCAAATCGATAATTTGTAAAATAAGCATTCAACTTAGAATGAGCTGAAATAAGCTGAGAGTCTAAATCCACTTTGGCTTTTCAAGAAATCATCAACTCCATTGACAGAGTCCCTGACGGGCCCAACTAAATCTTATTAGCATCACAGTTCTCCTTAATCAAATAGGGATGGCATTTTACATATAGGGGCAATATGCAATTCTCTACCCATGGTTTGATAGTCTGATTTTTCTTTTTTTTATGGTATCTATTAAGAGTTCCTTTGTGTCAGGCACTGTTCTAAGCACAGACGTAGAAACAAGTTAATCAGGTTGGACAGGGTCACTTTCCCTCTTGGGTTCACAGTTTAAGTAGGAGAAAGAATAGGTATTGAATCCCCATTTTACAGTTGAGGAAACCAAGGCACAGAAAAGTTAAGGGAATTGTCCAAGGTCACACAGCAAGCAATTGGCAGAGCCAGGATTAGAACCCAGGTCCTCTGACTCTTGGGGCCATGCTCTTTCCACCAGGCCGTGCGGCTTCTCTGCTGTCCGCATATTCTCTGTTTATCAACTGCTGTCAAGGATTTCTCCCTATTTCATCCCCATCCACCCACAGTGCTGCTGCTGGGGGAAGCTTAGTGGCAACAGTTCGGGCTTGGAAGTCAGAGGACATGGTTCTAGTCCCACCTCCACCACTTGTCTGCTGTGTGACCTTGAGCAAGTCAATTAACTTCTCTGTGCCTCTGTTACCTCATCTGTAAAATGGGTATTAAAAGTGTGAGCCCCACATGGGACAACCTGATTACCCTGTATCTACCTCAGTGCTTAGAATAGTGCTGGGTACA
This sequence comes from Tachyglossus aculeatus, assembly GCF_015852505.1. NCBI lineage: Eukaryota > Metazoa > Chordata > Mammalia > Monotremata > Tachyglossidae > Tachyglossus > Tachyglossus aculeatus. Next base: position 13,783,481 of record NC_052078.1, read on the forward strand.
TAGTAAGCGCTTAACAAATACAATAATAATAATTATTATTATTTCTCTGAGCACACTCCTGGCAGAAAGTGGAAATGATCCCTTGAAGTCCCTTCTCCCTCTGTGACTCCATAAGTGACTTCTAGAAGTGATTAACCCAGGTCAGAAGTTTAATGCTTTTCTAGAGTCATGTGGCTGGGGATTCTATTTATGTTCTAAATAGAATTAAGCTTCTTTTTATACCTTTAACTTGAAGGGAAGTAGTGTTTTTTTGCATAGCAGTTTTTAAGTCCGAACACTTACTTTCTGTTCAACCCCTGATCTTGGGCCCACATCTACACAAGGCCAGCACTCCATTGGATGGCATGGGTAATTATTAGGTTTAGATCAAAAGAGTTCCATACGGTAAGTCTCAACCTTTCCAGAAAGGAGATTGAACAAACACACATTAATAGGCTACATCCTACAGTGTGTTTAAGGAAATTCAATTTAGGAGTTGAGAGACTTGGAAACTCTTGATTTAGTTAAAATACATGGGCTACCACAAATTGTCTTCATAGTTTAATCTATAGGTTTTGGAAAACCCAGATTTACCTCTGCCTTGTCCAGGGTGAGACTTCAAATTGTGCCTCCATGGGCTTAAGCTACATTCAAAAGTCACACACTTCAACCCTCAAAATGCCAGTTAGGACATTCCGGTAAGGAATTTCTGCAACTTGCTGATTAGCTTTTCAAAATCTATCATTTCCTTAACTGATCATCAAAAGCACACTAGATTCTGACTCGTGGGGAGCTTTCAGGCTACCAAATGAAAGAGTTCTAGTGCTGAGAAAAAGAGGAAAACATATTTTTATTCCCCTTGTTCCCAGGGGTCAGACACACGTGATTAATCTGTTTTCTTTAGCTATAAATTACAACTGTTTGGGACCTGAGCTGATAGCTTTACTTTGGATTTATGGAATGTGCTTCCTATTTACATTTGCAGAGTAGAGGCTGGTGGAATGGTTACTTAATAATAATAATGATAGCATTTGTTAAGCGCTTACTATGTGCGAAACACTGTTCTAAGCACTGGGGGGCATACAAGGTGATCAGGTTGTCCCACGTGGGGCTCACAGTCTTAATCTCCATTTTATAGATGAGGTAACTGAGGCCCAGAGAAGTTAACTGACTTGTCCAAAGTCACACAGCTGACAAGTGGCCGAGTCAGGATTAGAACCCATGACCTCTGACTCCCAAGCCCAGGCTCTTTCCACTGAGCTACTCTGCTTCTACATTGAGACGAGGTGAGTTCCCCATGTTCTTAATTGTGTCTGAATCATGAAGAGTGAGGACTCTCAGTGAAGGCCACATTAATAGGGCGTTATTGTTCTAAGTGGTTGCAAAACCTTCGCTATTCAGCACACAGAACTCTCACTCTCTTTCACATGCAAGTTCAAACATGAACAATAAATTCTCAGGGAGTAAGACACCTTGCCAATATTATTTAGCCCTGGATGGAAAGGCAACTAGATAAGCCAGCACAAGCAGTAGAGATAATCTCCGGATCCTTATTTTAGGAGTTACATTCGAGCTAACCAGGAACCCTACGCAACACTGAATGGCAGAATGGGATTACCAAAACCAGTTCGTGAAAAACAGTCAGTTTACCACCATTTTTTTTATGGTATTTGTTAAGCACTTACGCTGTGCTAGGCACAGAGCTAAGCACTGGGATAAATACAAGGTAATCAGGTTGGACACAGTCCCTGTTCCACATAGGGCTGTCACCCGTCGTTCGGGGACGGGTTCGTTCGGTAATCAGTGCGGCAAGAGAGAGCTGGGGACGAAAGGCCCGAGTTTTAGATAAAATTTATTCCGTGAGGCGAATTGAATTATTTAATTATTTAGGCGCAATTAACTGAACTTCCCTTTCGGGTGGAATGTGATTAATTAGTAATATTCGAGCTTCCCTAATGGGAGGAACACAATGAGAAGCAGCGTGGCTCAGTGGAAAGAGCACGGGCTTGGGAGTCAGAGATCACGGGTTCTAATCCCAACTCAGCCGCTTATCAGCTGTGTGACTTTGGGCATGTCACTTAACTTCTCCAGGCCTCAGTTACCTCATCTGGAAAATGGGGATTAAGGACTGTGAGCTCCATGAGGAACAACCTGATTACTTTGTATCTCCCCCCCATGCTTAGAACAGTGCTTGGCACACAGAAGTGCTTAATAAATACCAAAATTATTATTATTACTATATGTTACTCGCGCATGGGTGAGGCGGCTAGCTCTCACCCATGTGCGCTTCCCACCCGAGAAGAATCCACTTACTTTCCCACAAGGGAGGAATCTGTTCCATTACCCGCACACATGGTAGGGGGGTAACTCTTACCATGTGCTCTCCCTACATGGGAGGAATTCATTCATTCAATCGTATTTATTGAGCGCTTACTTTGTGCAGAGCACTGTACTAAGTGCTTGGGAAGTACAAGTTGGCAATATATAGAGATCGTCTCTACCCAAAAGCGGGATCCACTTATGTTCCCCGTCCGCAGCGGGGCACCTGGCTCCCACCCACGAAAGTTCAGCGAGGCACTCCCCCATCCCACGGCCCTTTCCTCTGTGGGTTGGTTCTGGTTGCAGAGCGGGCATCTGGCCTTCTGGGCAGAGAAAAACATGTGGGTCGCTTCTGCTGCTGCTCCTGCTGCATGTGTCGGTATTCTGCCCCAGAAGGTCAGAGGTGACAGGTATCACCTGTGCTCCTAGGCCATTCCAGCTTCCAGCCTCAATTTATTCAATCTGTGCCCTCCCCCCTCCTCCATACCTGATTTGATTGGCACCGGGGTGAGGGACACCTTCTGTATTCCTGGCTTGGGCTGTCAATCTAGCAGTTTGGGTCGCGGGGGCGGCATCCCACCCTCACTTCCAAGTTCCGCCTGCTGGTTCAGGAGGCCATGAGATAGCATTTGACCTTGAGATGGTCATTTTGGGACAAGGGCTAACAGTCTTACTCCCCATTTTACAGATGAGGTAGCAGAGGTACGGAAAAGTTAAGTGACATGCCTTAGGTCACACAGCAGACAAGTGGCAAGGATTAGACAAGGATTAGAACCCAGGTTCTCCAACTCCCAGGCTGGTGCTTTTTCCACTAGACCATCATAGCAACACAGGTCCTCTGGGTAGCACATGTGAGAAGAATGGATGACAAACGCTTAGAACAGTGCTTTGCACATAGTAAGCATTTAATAAATGCCATTAAAAAAATAGGCTACCTAAGCAATTGTTGCACAGAGAAAATGAAAAGGGGCCCACACATGGCAGAATGTCAGAATGGATCCTACAAAGACATAATAATACTATTACTAATAATACCAGTATTTGCTAAGCACTTACTATATGCAGGGCACTGTACTAAATGCTGGGGTAGACACCGGATAATCTGGTCCCACATGGGGCTCGCAGTCTAAGAAGAAGGGAGAAAAGGTATTGAATCCCCATTTTGCAGGTGAGGGAACAGAGAAGTGAAGTGACTTGTCCGAGATCACACATTCATTCATTCAATCGTATTTATTGAGCACTTACTATGTACAGAGCACTGTACCAAGTGCTTGGAAAGAACAAATCGGCAACATATAGAGACGGTCCCTATGCAACAGACAAGTGGCAGAGTTGGGACTAGAATCCAGGCCTTTGGCTCCCAGACCTGTGCTCTTTCCACGCTGTTTCCCACATGGTGAAATCCAATCTAATGCAATAGACCGTGAGGTGACTACTGTAGTGGACAGGCCAGCCTGTAGGCAACTACTGGAAGTAGGATCATGCTTCCCAAACTAAGGATTTGCAAAGTTGAGGATAGTGAGAGGTAAGTTCAGGGACTGAATCAAGTCCTATATGGGACAGTCCCATGAATGCCGCAAAGATGCAAACAATGCATCAGGGTGTGTCAATCGCATACTGGACTTTTCAGCTCCAGTTGCACACAGGATAAAATCTTACTTACCATCAGTAAGTGAAATGAAAGACCAGCTGGAACACAGGGGGAGGTGCAGGGGAGGGTGAGAAAGAGAGAGAGAGAAGGTGAGAAAGAGAGAGAAGATGAAAGAGAGGTATCTGATAAATAAAGCTCGGATACACATGTACATTAGAGTTACACCACTAGCAGTTCTACACTCCTGAGCTGCTGCCCCAAAAAGGTCAAAGACACTTTCCCTCCAGTTTCCCGCTTTTATTAAGAGTAGTGGTAAGCCCCATTCCAACTAACTACAACCTCCTTCTCCCTGGTCCCAAGGGGATATAAAGCATCTTTATCCAGGCTTATGGCTGTGGCTTTCCATTCTCATGGGAGGCGAATTAGGCTTATGCAATACAGTGAATAGACATTTCACTCAAAAAAAAACCCCACACTATAACCACAATCTACATTATTAAAAGAAAATCGAGAGCTTTAAAATATAAATGTCAAAACTATAATCCTAAGAATTCATGTATTGCTATGAATTGTGAACTTGGGTAATTTTTTTGGTCTCATTTCTGTGTTTTACTTTGTTTTCCCAGGAGCTCTGTTGAAAACGGGAAGTCCTACCATTTGTTCAGAGATACTGGAGAAGAGCTTTTGGAAGTCCTTAGTATTCAATTAAAACTCAATCAGCAGTTCTTGAAACAAGAAGTCAAAGAACCGTATACTGTTTATGAATCTGCACATCAGAGTTCATCCTTCATCTTGCTGACATTGACATGCCCTAGGCTTTATGTTTCTTTGTAAGAAGAGGATAGACAACTGTTTCATCAGCAGTAATACAATAACCTTGCTGAACCGCTTCTATTTCAATCTCCTTCAGATCCCTAAGGATTCAGTAAAATTTATGCTTCAAAAATATTTAACGAAAAAAGCAGATTGCAAAACAATTACCTATTGCCTGAATCCTTATGTAAAGTTAAAACAAACTTAGTTTAGAGGTGAAATAAATTTGATTTCATTTCCCTCTCGCTAGGCGTCATTTTTGTTTTTACCTCTTTGACTTCCTGAATTAAATCAGGAATGAAAGCCAAATTTCATATTGCATATGCAAGATCATTAATCATCAACAGTATCACCACCAGCCCAGTAATGACTAAAAGCATTAGTACCAGTCACTGGAAAATACAATAAAAGCAGAAGAGTGGTGCCTTATCTTCAAAGAATTTACAACCTCTTGCCTTCTAAGAGAAACAGCATGGAACTGAGTTAGGGGACCTGGGTTCGAATCCCACTCTATCAACTGCCTGCTTCATGACCTTGGGCAAGTCATTTATCTGTTCCTCGGTTTCCCCATTTGTAAAATGGGCCTTAAATACCTTGCACTTTCATTTGCACCCTTTATTCACCCTCCATCTTGGCCCACAGCACTGATGTACTCATCCATAATTTATATTAATGTCTGTATCCCCTTCTAGAGTTTAACCTTGCTGGAGGCAGGGAATGGGTCTACCAACTCTGTTGTACTCTCCCAAGTGCTTAGTACAGTGCTTTTCATAGAGTAAGCACTCAAATATGATTAATTGATGTCTGTTCTCCCTCCTACCTATTCTGTGAGCCCTGTGTTCGGCAGAGAATGTGTTCGACCTGATTAACTTGTATCTCCCTCAGTGTTCAGAACACCGCTTGATTCGTAGTAAGAGTTTAACAAACACCAAAATAAATTAATCTACATTCCTTTACGAAATTTCTATGAATTTACATAGATGCAGTGCTATCAAACACCTAGTTTAGCTATTCACATTTAAGGAAGGTCCTGACTGCTTTTCATGGAAATCCTTGCCATTTTTTTTTTTTTTTTTTTAGCAATGACAGAGCTCCCTGTGGACCCATAGTTGACACCCCCTCTTCAGGAAAAATGGGACCTTAAAGGGAGAACCATTGGTCTGGCCCACTAATGGCATTGCTTGGGTTCTTAATGTTTGTCATGCCTCAAAATCAACTGCCTATTTGGAGCAGAGAAATAGCACCAGACTATTAACCGGATTCCCCCAGTGCTTAAGCTATTCCCCAGTAATGTTAGCTGCATTAAGAAGCTATATTGATCCTTCAATTGCTGAATTAAATGTGGGACAGAGAACTGACTGATCTGTAGACTGTGAGCCCATTGTTGGGTAGGGACTGTCTCTATATGTTGCCAACTTGTACTTCCCAAGTGCTTAGTACAGTGCTCTGCACACAGTGCTCAATAAATATGATTGAATGAATGATTATATTCTATCTACCTCAGTGCGTAGCACAATGCTCAGCATATAGGAAGCATTTAATAAATACCACATTTATTGCTACTACAGAAAAGATACCCTTTTGAGAGACAATGAAGCAGAACCTCAAAAACTGGACTATTGTAGTGGATAACTGGGACACAGGTAGAGAAGACAGATCAGCCTGCTATATCACATAGGGTGGCTGTTTTAGAGCAGAGTCCTCAGGAAGAATAGGACCCCAGGAGAAAGCAATACCAGGCCTCAAGGGGAACAAATTCACCCCAGTACTGAAAAGAACAATCTTTATTAGCACACAAAGAGGAAGAGATTCTGGTTGTGAACTGGTTTCATCATCCCACACTGAATCAATCTATCAGTTGCATTTATTGAGCACTTGCTTGTGCAGAGCAATCAATCAATCGTATTTATTGAGCACATACTAAGTGCTTGGGAGAGTACAGTATAACAGAGTTGGTAGATACATTTCCTGCCACAAAACTGATAGCTTCACCCATGAACCTGAAAGGTGGTTCCCAGCCTACAGCCTCAGAGTTGAAGAGACTGGCAGGTTAAATATAGGAAAAATAAATCCGCAACACAATACATTTTTAGCAAATCAAATAAAAATGCAATGCACTAAACATAAAACCTTTCTTCAATGAATGCTTGTTACATATAAATACTTAATCTAACAAATCTAGCCACTTAGCATATTTTGACAGCAGTTTAATGTAATATTTATACGGCAAAAGTGAAAACTGGAAATTTCTTTGAGGTTTAAATTTCATTTATGTTTGTGACTTCTGTAGCTCAGCGGGTTGTAGTACTTAGGTATTCTGAATCAGATTACCTCAAGTATGCTGAAATTATTTGTCAAATGAGTACCTCTGTAGTAAAGTCAATGATACTATCTCCAGTCATGACTCTAACCTTGATAAATTGCAATTATTCTGAAACCTGATATTAGAGGAGACCTCTAGGAGGGTGGAACTTCTGAAGTAGAACATTTAGAATAATGCTTTCAGTGACTGGATATTTCCTAATGATGTCACCATAGTGGGACCAAAGTTCCGGTAGAGATGGAGTTAGGCAGGTGATTACCATGGTTTAATGGTAATCATGGTAATCATGGTTTAATGGAAAGAACAGTGCTTTGCACATAGTAAGCGCTTAACAAATGCCATCATTATTATTATGGTTACTCTCCACTAGAATAAATACTTGCAGATTAGCCTCCAGGCAATAGAACACCTGCCTTCCTAGCCATCTCACCTAGAATGTGATAAGCGAAAAATACAGTTTATCTAAAGCCGCACGTTGGACAGGGATCCTGCCTTCCCTGAAGATTGTCACCTATACAATCCTGAGAAATCCAATAAAATTCAATGTCCCTAAGATGCCCTTTCCCACATCTCCCAATATTTAGATTGGGCCTACAAGAGGTAAGAGTTTTCCCAGGATTTCATTAACCGGGCAACAGAATTCACTGAGCACCTAGAGTATGAAAGAGTTAGAAGATAGGGTCCCCACCCTCGAGGAGATTCCAATCTAGCAGATATGCTGACAATTAAATTAGTTACAGATAGGGGAATAATGGAGTATATAAGATACGTAGATAAGTACTATGGGCCTTGTGGTAATTTAAGATAACTTAAAATCTGTTTTAATGTCTGTTTTCCCCGAAGGCTGTAAACTCCTTCTGGGCAGGGTACCAACTTTGTTGTATTGAGTTTGCTGTGGGCGGAGAACATATCTACCAACTCTGTTGTGCTACACTCGCCCAAGCGCTTAATTCAGTGCTCCGCATGTAGTAAGTGCTCAAAAAACACCATTGTTGATGATGATGCCTCCTCAGAAACACACTTGACAGATTAAAAAAAAGAACACAATCAAACAATAGTATTTATTGAGCCCTTACTGTAGGCAGAGGACTACTAAATTCTTGGGAGTGCGCAATGAAATTGGCTACCGTGATCCCTACCCTCGGGGACTTTACAAGCTAAAGGGGCAAATTTAAAATAAAAGTACTAAATAAATTAATAAATTACAGAAAGCAAGAATGTAAGGGCGGTATATAATAAGGTCAGTGCCACTGGAAGTCGAGAGTACTTCTGATCACACAATCACAGCTCTAATCACTCTAACCAGGTATTTTAAATTTAAAAACTCTAGCTTTCCAAAATGTTCTAAAGTTTACCATTTCATGAAAATAATTCCCTCCAAATATTTCACATCTTCCTTTTCCTTGAACTTTCAAACTGGATAGGATGGACATACTACTAAGGATAGGTGCCAACCCAGTAAACACTTGCCTGGTATCAACAAGGTGCTAACAAAAACAATAAAGGGAAATTGACTGATTGAGTTAAGAGACGATCAAAGCAGTACCTAGGGAGTCAAGTAAGATGAATTATCAGTGGAGGAAAGAAGGTTCTAGTTAGTCCTTGAGGTGCTCAAAAACTACTAGTAGTTGAAAATGAGAATCTGCATATGCTTCACCTTCAAACCACTTAATAAACTACAGCATTATGCAATAGGCACATTTGATCTCAAAGCCACAGCATCGATTAAAGCATTGCACGATGTATGCAAATCCTTTTAACCCTTCTAATGCGGAAATCCCTACATGCAATAATCCTCCAAGTGCTATTAATTATTGGTGAAACACAGTGGCATTCTTTCCTAAGGACCAGATTTAACTAGTTTAATATTTATTCACTGTTAAGTATTATCTCCTGCATGAACTGTGCTGTCTTGCAAAGAATGAGAGGATTAAAAATGGTAAGACTTCATCCTTTCCAAACCTTTGTCCTCACTGACTTCCACCATGAGAATTCAAAGAAACCACTGATGCTGCTAATGTCCCTAAACTTGTGGTGCTGTGCCAACATGGCAGATGTTAGCTCTAGGAGGAATTTTTGGAGGAAAAAAAAAATGACACCTTCATCTATTATTTACCAAAAGAAAGGTCTTCACAAACATGAGCAGAGTTGTGGTAAGGTTTTTCCTTCTAACCAGACCACGGTACAGCATGTAATTCATTATTTATATTAAACCTAAGCATGCTGCCTTGTTATTCAACAACTGCATATCTTCTTAACTTTTTTTAATTTTTCCCCTCCTCCACAGTTACTCAAAATGTAAATGTTGGACAAGTTAAGTTGAAATGAACAAATTAAGCAGGTTAAGAAATGAAGAATTATGTGAGGTGGAGAACACCTCAATGGATATATATTTGTGGCTAACGCATGGAACCAAATATGTGGAAATAATGGCACATCACTTCACAAACTGATGACTAGTGATGAAAAGATGATTGATTTATATTAATGGAGAACAGACCAGGTGAGAGGGACAAAGAGAGACAGAGAGAGAGAGGAAGGCCAGGAGGGAGGACTAGAGAAAGGGATGTATTTTTTTTTTTCAAACAAATACAGCCACCTCACAAAAGAGCTAGAATTTTGTCCAATTTCATCTAGGTCTACAGGACTTTCTGTCTTTCACTCTATCTTACACGGTGTTGCTGGACCGCCTTCTTAAAATACCCAGCACACTTATGGAAAGCAGAAAGGTGCAGCAGAAAGCATCTGGAGGAAACAGAGTGGGATTCAGAATCTTAATCTCCCATTTTGCAATTGAGGAATCTTAGGCAGAGACAAATTAAGGGACTTGCCCATGGTCCTACAGCAAGGATTTGGCAGAGCCTGAATTGCTTAAAAAAGCCAAAATAATAATCATCAAAATTATATAGATGAGTGCTAAGGGTGGCTGTTGGGCCCTTGCAATTTGGGAGGGAAGAATATTCATCAAGGAAGAATTTCTGAAAGAGGTAGTATTTCAGGAGGTCTTTAAAGATGGGGGAGAAATGTGGTCTGGAGAACTTGGAGGGGAGGGAGTTCCTGACATGGGGAACAGGTTCATAGGTGAAGCTATCAGTTTTGTGGCAGGAAATGTATCTACCAACTCTGTTATACTGTACTCTCCCAAGAACTTAGTACAGTGCTCTGCACAAGCAAGTGCTCAATAAATGCAACTGATGGATTGATTCAGTGTGGGATGATGAAACCAGTTCACAACCAGAATCTCTTCCTCTTTGTGTGCTAATAAAGATTGCTCTTTTCAGTACTGGGGTGAATTTGTTCCCCTTGAGGCCTGGTATTGCTTTCTCCTGGGGTCCTATTCTTCCTGAGGACTCTGCTCTAAATATATATGGGGAATGGTAAGCAAGCAAGAGGCCAGAAAACAGAGGCACAGATCAGGTGCTGTTACGAGATGAGCTCAGAGCAGTGAAGCGTATCAGGTTGGAAGTGTCAGATGAAGAGAGCTGTCATGTAAGATCGAGGAAGCTGGCAGAGAGCCTTAAAACTAATTGTAAGTTCTTGCTTGTGAAAAGGTATATGGGCAGCTTTTTGAAGAGGGGAGTGATGATGATAATGGTATCTGTTAAGTGCTTACTATGTACCAAGCACTGTTCTAAGTGCTGGAGTAGGTACAAGGTAATCAGGTCAGACACAGTTCCTGACTCACATTAGATTTATAGGCCTAAAGGGGAGAGGACAGGTATTGAATCCCCATATAACGATGAGAAAGCTGAAGCACAGAGAAGTTGAGTGACTTGCTCAAGGTCACACAGCAGGTTAGTGACAGAGCTAGGGTTAGAATGCAGGTCTTCTGAACCCCAGGATCGTGCTATTCAACAGCATATCTTAATATTTAAAAAAAATTTTCCCCCCCACACAGTTAATAAATGGAAAGCAAAAAACAGATGGACAAGTGCAGGTGAAATGAAAAAATTAAGCAGATTTAGGGAATGAAGAATTATGTTCTCCCTCCTACTTATACTGTGACTACAATGAGGGACAGGGCCTGTATCTGACCTGATTAACTTGCATTGACCCCAGGCCTTATAGTGCTTGACATATAGCAAGCACTGAAATACTGTAATAATAATTATAATAATATAATTATATATATATTATATATATATATATAATATTATATATATAATATATAATATAATAATAATTATTGCATTATGGCATTTATTAAGCGCTTACTATGTGCAAAGCACTGTTTTAAGCGCTGGGGAGCTTACAAGGTGATCAGGTTGTCCCACAGGGGGCTCACAGTCTTAATCCCCATTTTCCAGATGAGGGAACTGAGGCCCAGAGAAGTTAAGTGACTTGTCCAAAGTCACACGGCTAAGTGGCAGAGCCAAAATTTGAACCCATGACTTATAATAGTAACAATAATAGCATGGGCCAGTGGACAGAGCATGGGCCAAATGACGCAAAAGGGCCTGAGTCCTAATCCTGGCACCACCACTTGTCTGCTGTAAATCTTCAGACAAGTCACTTCACTTCTCTGGGCCTCAATTACCTCATTTGTAAAATGGAGATTAAGAATGTGAGCCCTAGATGGAACAGGAACTGTGTCCAGTACGATAAGCTTGCATCTACTCCAATGATTATTACTGTGTCTGGCACATTGTAAGTGCTTAAGAATAATAATGATGATAATAATAATGACATTAAAGCACTTATTGCATGCAAAGCATTGACAAACTGGTGGCAGAGCTACCTCATTTTACCTGTTTATTCATCTTTCCATCCCCTGACACCAGATGTAGGTTTGTTCTTTCATCTACTCTCCCTGTTTTAAATAATTGTCTGCTGTGTGATCTTGGGCAAGTCACTTCACTTCTCTGTGCCTCAGGTTTCTCAACTGTAAAATGGAGATTGAGACTGTGAGCCCCAAGTGGGACAAGGGACTGTATCCAACCCTATTTGCATGCATCCATCACGGCGCTTAGTACAGTGCCTGGCACGTAGTACGTTGCTTAACAAAAACCACAGTTAATGTCATTATTATAATTTGTGCTTACCTGCCTCCCCCATTATAAGCCACTGAGGGCAGGGACCATTCCATTGTACTTTCCCAAAGGGTTGTACAGTGATTGATTCATTAACTGACTACAAAATCTATAAAACTTTAGACCTTTGCTTTTTTTATAAAAAGGATTTGGTTCCTCTCCAGAGTCCTATCCTGCCACCTTACTTTTTCACTAAAATACCGGACAAACTGCAATTCTGAATGCCAGTGTACACGAATCATTCTCCATTCAAGTCAATACTTAAGCCTAAACCTGTCAGCAATAAAATTCAAGGGTTATTTATTAATCTCAAGCAAATCCCTTTTTTAACTTCACTTAATTTAAGCCTTGGGAGGGAGGTTGGTGGAGGGGTTGGGGGGGGGGGGGGGGGCAAGTCATGAGCAGTCCAGTCTGGAAAAGTAAAAAGCCCTTCTCCAAAAGACATTTGGGTATTTTGAACACCCCATTCAAATGATTCTCCAAGTGAGAAGTGTAGAGGCGGGAGAGAAAGTTTATATTCCAGCTGCTAACAGCCATCTTGGCACACAGAGCACAGAGGGGTCTTCAAATCCAACTGTTGCAGAGGGGCAAAATCTGACAAGTCAGTTAAGCAATCCCACAGCAGGTCTAGTTCCCAAATGTCCCTGACATTTTTCAACAACAATTGTCACTGTTCTCTCACAGTGAACCGGTGTCCCTTCAGCAAGAGCTGGGATTTGTATGGGAGAACATAATGTCAGCAACAGCTGAGAGCCTTTAAAGTGTCACCTCTTCCCCCGCTGGCTCTCTTCTCCTCCTCCCCTCCTGGCCACATCCATCCCCTCCCCACCATGTCCCCGACCCAAAGCCTGTTGTCCACTTGCAATGTAATCCACTAATTTGGGTTCAGGTGGCTTTGTTCTTCTGCTGCTGCGGAAAGCACAATAGACCTTCAAAGGCTGTCGCTATGATCAGTTGAAATCCCAGATGATCCTAGTAGAAACTGTAGGGTTTTTTGTTGCTACTCTTTTTTTTTTTCCTGAAGTGCAAACTCATCTTCGGTTTCCTTTGTGCATGTTCTCCCAGCTGGCAAGTGAACTCTGCCAAGCACTAAGCAGTTACATGTTACATTACACTATGTCGAGCCCTATTTCCTTATTGTATGCTAAAGAAAATTGTATGCTTGATAAAGGATTTGGGATTTCCTTATTCCGTTTGTCCCATCAACTGTGTTCACTGAGACATCTGCGTAACTACCTTAGCAACTGCCGGTCTCCAGGGTTAAGCTGAGGAACCAGAGGAAGAGCAGTTTGATTCAGGGCCAGAAGCTGGATTGTCTTCCCACAGAGATGCACCTCAGCTCTAACATTACAGCACACAGACACACATGTGAAATTTATCTTTCCACCCTAGGGGTTCTCCCAGTAGACCAAGAATCCACAATCCTGGTGACATTTCTTCTAGCCTCACTTATCCTGACTGACCTCCAAAAGGTTCAGGCATAAGGCTAGTATCTTCTTTCTCTCCTAATCTGTCTGGTCTAGCCATCTAGTCACAATTGCGTTAAAAAACACCAGAAAGAAAAAGCTTATTTGTTGTTCCAGTTTTGGTCAGTGACATTGCTAAATTGTACTTTCCACGCACTTAGCACAGTGCTCTGCACACAGTAAGTGCTCAATAAATATGATTGAATGAATGAATGAATGATGTACTATTCTTTCATTCAATCATACTTATTGAATGTTAACTGTGTGCAGAGCACTGTACTAAATGCTTGGGAGAGTAGGCACTTGGGGAAGGTGCAATGCGTCAGTCACCCCACTAAGGAACTTTGAGTAAATTATTTCTTCATGTTTTGGGGGGCATTATTTGTTTGCTTTTTGAAGGTACTTGTTAAATGTTCACTTTGTGCTGAGCACTGTACTAAAAACTGGGGTAGATTCAAGATAAGTAGGTTGAACACAATCTTTGTCCCATTTAGGGCTCACGGTAAAACTAGGAGAAGTAGATGTTTCTTACAGATGAAGAAAGTGAGGCACAGATAAGATAAATGACTTGTTCAAGATCACACAACAGACAAGTGGTGGATCAGGGATTAGAACCCAAGTCTTCGGCTTCCCAGGCCCATGCTCTTTCCACTACGTCATGCTTTCTTTCATTGCACTAAATAGATATCCAGGAGTCTGAAGTGTTATCATTACCTGTTCACAGTTTTGTAAAGGCAGGGAGAGAGGAGGAGGAGGAGGTGTAATGAGGTGGAGAAAGATGAAACAAATGTCTAAAATGAGGCTTTGGCATTTTGGGGGACTTCATTTATCCATGCTTTCCCTGTCACTAATTGGCAAAGATAATTAACTGAGTTATCTGAATAGACTCCCTCTGGCCTGAAGCTGAGTTAAGAAAGCAGAGAAATGGCCAAAATATGAACAACATTAAGAAGAAGGATAGATGAACGGGAGTTCAGCAGAGTGATGCTATTATGTGTCCCCAGGGTTTAGGGGGATTTAGCAAGGGCATGTAGGTGTAGAGGAAGGGGTTGGTGTGAGCAATTCTCCTAAAGTAGTTCTGCCCTAGGTAACTGAGACAAATTCAGGTTTGGGCTTGGATTTGGTCCACTGGAGTCTGAGTAACCTCCAATATGAACGCTTTAATCCCTCACTACAAGTCCCAGAAGTATCTGGGACTTGAGCCCCCTTCTCCCCACAAACTCCCATGTTACGCTCAATTTCTGAAATTAAGGAAGGAGGGACCTTGCTTGTGCTCTTTCACTGGTGCTAGATTAATTCATCAGTCCATCAGAACCTTTTTCTGACGGCCTGCCATCCTGTAGGCAGTGTTCTAAGACCTTAGGAGAGGAAAGCAATAGCGCTGTACACATTCTCTTCCCCCTAAGCATTTTGATATCCAACGCCCACAGCATGTATGTGTGTATCCTTATATTCTGTTGCTTCCCCTATCTGTATTTTATTATAATGTTGGTCTATACCACTAGATTGTAAACTCCTTGAGGGCAGAGACTATGTCTAGCAATTATATTGTACTCTTCCTAATGTAGTGATCTGCACCCCATAAGTGCTCAATAAATATTATTTATTGACTGATTTTTTCAATCGAATGGGGAAGAGAATAATCCACAGCTCCGATGGTGGGTAAGGACTGTCTCTATATGAGCCGATTTGTACTTCCTAAGTGCTTAGTACAGTGCTCTGCACACAGTAAGCGCTCAATAAATATGATTGCATGAATGAATGAATGAATGAATGAATGATGTGCCCCAACTAAGAGAAAGCAGCCTGGCCTAGTGGAAAGAGCATGGATTTGGGAGTCAAAGGACTTGGGTTCTAATCCCAGGTCTGCCAATTGCTTGCTGTGTGACCTTGGGCAAATTAATGAATTTGTGCGTCTCAGTTCCCTCAACTGTAAAATGAGGACTAAAAATAATAATAATTATTATTATTATTATAATTCTGGTATTTGTTAAGCACTTACTATGTGCCAAGCACTGTTCTAAGCACTGGGGTAGATACAAGGTAATCAGGTTGTCCCACGTGGGGCTCACAGTCTCAATCCCCATTTTTACTATCTGTTCTCTGTCCTACCTAGACTGTGAGCCCCATGCAGGACAGGAACTTTGTCCAACTTAATTAACTTGGATCCACTCTAGTGCTTAGAACAGTGTTTGACACATAGTGAGCACAACAGATGCACCATTAGGTTTTCAAATTAACATGAAGGTACATTTCCACATCTCACCACACACTGCAGAGTCATGGGAAATAGCCGATGAACCCAACCATAGAATACGCATTAAGTAAGCACAACCGTTTTGTCGAAAAGATTATCCCTCAAAATAAAATGAGATTTTTAACAAAGTACTTACACGTGCTGAAGGTGCATACTTTTCTGAATAGGTATAAGTAGAGTTTCTATTTATTCTGATGGTATTGACACCTGTCTACTTGTTTTGTTGCCTGTCTCCACCTTCTAGACTGTGCGCCTGTTGCTGGGTAGAGGCCGTCTCTATATGTTGCCGATTTGTCCTTCCCAAGAGCTTAGTACAGTGCTCTGCACACAGTAAGGGCTCAATAAATATGACTGCATGAATGAATGAATAAAATTACTTCTTTCTGAAACAAATGCATTTGTCTAGATGGGATCAAATCTGTCAGGTGAATGTGAAACTCTTAAAGCAAGTGGGATGGACAGGTGACCAGGATTCTGACATTTCACAGATGAATGGGAGAGTGGAATTGACCAGAAAATTCCCAAATTCTGTTTCTGGATCCTTTGAGGAATCCAAACGGGTAGCAGATTTTTTCCATTCTAAGGTTGGACAAATGAAATGGGTTGGTTAGTGACAGAAGCCAAGGCAGGCACTGAGAGAAGAGTTTTTTGTGGGCAGTTTCAATTCCGGGGTAAATCTGAGCCAATTGTACTTCTACGGTGCATGCAGCCAACAGTCCAGAAGGAGCGAGCCCCAGACCTAGCTGTTGGAAACATTATATTCCACAGCAAAACACGAATGCAATGCTGGGAATGGGGTCCTGCATTCTCCTTGCCCGATTGAATTCTTCCATCTGAGATCCATGTGTGGGAGAGCTATAATTTTACTCTGTGCCCTAACAACCCGCTGCCTGTGATTGATCATTTGTTCTGAGGGGCAAAAACAAGAGGAGGAAAAAAAAAAAAACAGAAAAAAAATTTACCTCAGGCCAGATAAGTAACGATAACAAGGCTCGGAACTGAACAACTGACAGCTAAAGATGGACAATGATGTAGAAGACAGGAAATTGGGCTGTAAAATTTGAAAAAAAAACACAACAAAATAGAGAGGAAATTCAAAAGGGCTAGTCCTAAAAGAGATCTGGCACCCAGGAGAGCATTTTACTTGCCCTATTTCACCACAACCCTGGGATACTTTTAATTACTTCTCTTCTTTTAAAAGAGTGTTCGGCTATTTTGTCAGAGGGTCACACTGAACAGCAGGACATGGCCTTTCCTTTGCTTAAAGGGACACCACCCTCGCTGTACTCTCAAGGATCCGAAGCTACATTTTCTAGTCAAGACGGTATTCATATTTTCTGAGAAATCTTCCCTTCAAAACTCATCTCCTATTTTCTTGGCTCCCTGAGCCTCTAAGAACCTATATGATCAGAAGATTTGTAGACTCCTTGGAAGGTGATTGTGGTTGAGATACAGAAAATGTCCAGTAGGTCTTTCAGACAGCGTTCACAGTCATGACCACTACGGGAAATGGGATTTGAGAAGACAAAAAGAAACTCTGCTAGAGGATTTCATTTAAAAGAAAGAGTTTTCGGGCAGAAATGAAGGCTTATTGTATTTTTTTTCCTTTTCCTCTTTTCAAAAAAAAAGCATGCCGTCCATTTTAAATGGCTCTAATTACAGTTTATTCTGACACTGTGGCAGATTCAATCATTCAATTATAGGCTCAGATAATATTTCATCCGGGAAACTGATCAGTCAATGGCATATACTGAGCGTTTACTGCATGCGGAGCACTGCACTACCCACTTGGGAAAGCACAATGCTAGAGAGTTGGCAGACATGATCCCTGCCCACAAAAAGCTTACAGTCTACAGGGGGTGACATATAAAAATAGATTAGGGATAGGGGAATGTATATGAATATTTACATAAATATTGTGGGGCTGAGGTATCCAAGTGCTTAAGGGGTACACAGCTAATAAACCAATCATGTATTTCCCACACTATAACTGATTAAAGGCACACTTTGGTTGTAAAACTGACTTGATTCAGAGGAAGAAAAATCAGGACCACTGCATGGATAAAAAAGGTTTTTTGCCACTGTCAACCTAAAGCTTTCCTTCTCCCCCACCCCTGCTGGTCTCCCAGGCTGTAAATCTTCAAAATTGCACAATGCCAATTAAGAAAATAAAGAGCAAATAGAGATACCAGTATTCATAAAGGAATGCTGTTGGCAGAGGCCCCAGATATTTTTTCTATCTCTGGTGAATTGCTTGCAACTGTTCCAGGAAGTTTGGGGAAAGTTTTGCATTGACATCATAGAGCAATCCTTGGAAAAGCTCTGCCATGGGAAAGGTTGAGAAACCTCACTCACTGGCCCAGGTATCCATTTTTCTAACATTTGTGCAGATTCCTCAAACTGATGCATTTTACAGAAAACTTGCCTCCCCCTTGTTGCATCACTGCACAGAGGGAAACATTCTTAATTTGACCATTTGTTTTGCCCCGGCTCTGGATTTCAACCTTCCATTTTTTATCCCCCTGAATGAAAACAAATGTACACAGGAGTCATGCATGTTAAAGCACTTAAAATATACCTTCAATTTTTTTCCTCTTTTTAAGAAGGAACCCTTCTTTTGTGTCAGTCTTCAGGGTTTAGAGCATTAGGGTAAAAATGGATAGATTATTATTCTTATAATTTTTTTTCTGATTTTTTTGGCTTTATATTTTTCTCTTTTTCCCCTCCTCCTACTATCTGACTGGATTTTTTTTCCTTCTGTTATTCCATTTTACTGAAACTGGAACAACAGTGTTTCACGTCCGAGAGGCAGCTGGCTAGTAATCCTTTATTATAATACAGAGCAATCCCACCAAGGCCAATTTCAAAATAGTATAGTAGCTAGGTAGCACTATGTCAAAGGAGATAGGAAACAGAAAATAGCTTTCAAAATGTGTGTCAGAGCAGAAGACAGAGAGGCAGATGATCTGAGTTCTAATCCCAACTCTGCTACTTGCCTGCGGTGAGTGTTTCAATTTCCTCACCTGTAGAAGTGAGTCAAATACCTGTTCTCCCTCCCCTTGGACTATGAGACACATAGGACGAGGACTGTGCGCCAACCTGATTATCTTGTATCAACCCCAGCGTTTAGCATAATGCTTGGCACATAGTAAACACTTAATGAATCCTACAATTATACAAATATACTGCTTAGGACTGACCCGGCTATCTCACGAGATCTCAATTCAACCCAAAGGCAGCTATAAACACATTTTCAAGAATCTCAGGAGTTTTGCAGAATTGATCTCCCAAATGATGTAAGCTATAAAAGTACATTTCTACTGAATAATTTTAGGGTCGAACAGCCTAGAGAGTTAATAGACAGTTCCTTCACAATAGGACTGGGCTGATTTTTGGTCCAACTTTATTAAATGTGATCTCAATGCAGATTTCTATGAGAACAGATCAGGGCCCCCAACTCTATTAATCCTTCTTTAAGTCACCACTGACTCAGAGTTGCCCTACTTTATCTTTGGTCTAGGTGGTTCTTAGGACAGAAGTAGATACCCCTGGTGATGAGGCTAAACTGTAGCCCTAAAAACAGGTGGTTTATGACAGCAGACTCCACCATCAAACTACATACTCAATATTAGTAGTACCGCTTCTGGAAGTCAGAGGACCTAGGTTCTAATCTCCGCTCTGCCACTTTCCTGCCATGTGACTCTGGGCAAGTCACTTACGTGTGCCTCTCAGTTCCCTCATCTGCAAAATGAGCATTCAATGCCTCCCTTCCCTCCTTCTTAGACTTTGAGCCCCGTGTGGGACCTAATTATCTTGTACCATCCCCAACACTTAGTGCAGTGCTTGGCAGAGAGTGAATGCCTACAGACACCACAATTATTGTTATTAGCACTAGAAGCAGCAGCATTTGAGTAAACATAGTAAGCATACTTGGTACAGGCGGCTCTGGGAAGTACAGAATACTGAAATGACACATTCCCTGACCTTAAGGACCTTCAGCTCTAATGGAGAACACAAGCCTAAAAATTGTAACTAGAGTAGTCAAATTAATGAAACAGCCATATATATATTTGAATATTAAGGAGGGTGTAAGTAAGTTAATAAGATTGACTGACTGAACTCTTAGAGTTGACAAAGGATGATATGGCTCATGGTGCTGGGAAATTAATCTAGGTAGGCTTATTGGAGGAGGTGGGATTTTAGGAACAATTTGAATGTGGGGAGAGCTGTGGGCTGCAAAGGGAGTTCCAAGATGGGAGAACAGCACAATCAAGGGGACTTGGTGGAGCATACACAGGGTGATACAGGGTTGGCTTGAGAGAAGCAAAGACAGTGAGCTGGTTCTGTTTCCAGTATGCATTTTGACGAGAATGCTGTTAGGGAGTCAAGAGAAGTTCTTCCAACAGTGCAAACCTATCTGAACTCAATTTTGTACGTATGTGGGGTGTCGGAATGGGTGGGTACCACAACACCAGTCTTCCATAACTCCCACACTGCAAGACTGCAAGAAGGCAATCCTTGCATTAAAAGGGAACTAGGTGTATCTGCAATTAATCCTTCTGAATGTTACTTAAATATAAAGAAATGCATGGATGGGTAGTACACCCTGGCATTAACTGATTATAATGAGTTTTCCTGGGGATTTTGACATTCTCACCCAAGGTGAATATTTTTTTAATTTAGTATTTTCAGAGTGAAAGCACAACTACCAGTGTGCTTCTATTACTCTTCTTCTTCCTCTGTACATAAAAGGTACAAGCACCTATAGGTGTTCCATAAATTTCAACTTCTGCAAAATTGGTTGGCACTGTGCAAGAAACGATCCAATCCATGTTCACTAGGGTTTTCTTCCATTTCCCTCCAACCCATCTCCCTCAACGGAGCCCACAAATCCCATGCCACTCACTGCCTAGCCCAGATGCTGCTTCATTTATCTGCTATTGTTCATTCCTGACCTCAAGCTTTAATAATAATAATAATGACGATGGCATTTGTTAAGCACTTACTATGTGCAAAGCACTGTTCTAAGTGCAGGGGATGATACAAGGTGATCAGGTTGTCCCACGTGGGGCTCACAATCTTAATCCCCATTTTACAGATGAGGTAACAGGCTCAGAGAAGTTAAGTGACTTGCCCAGGGTCACACAGCAGATATGTGGCAGAGCTGGGATTCAAACCCATGACCTGTGACTCCCAAGCCTGGGCTCTTTCCACTAAGTCACGTTGCTTCTTTTCTCTTTAGACTGTAAGCTCTAGACTGTAAGCTCTTTGAGGCATGGATTTTTTTGTGCTTTGGCACGTTTTCACCTATTGTTCTGCATGTATATACAAATCCATGGCATTATATAAATATTAAAAAATAACAGCAGCCCTATTCTTTCTCCTGGAAAAAAAAAAAGGAAATGTTTGCCAGGATTCTAGTTCACCTTTTCTTTCCAGTTGGGCATAAATACCATTCATTTCCACTGTGACCCCCTCTTTTGGAAAGAGAATGATTAGCAGCAATATGTGATGTCACCTTTTCATCAAGTTAAAGAGCTAAAGTTCTAAATGAATGAGTGACTTCTATTACATGCCACGGGGATCTTTCTCATTATCACATCTGGCCCGTTAAAAACAACATGACCTACTGAAAAAAAGCACAGGCTGGGGAGTGAAAGGTCTTGGGTGCTCATCCTGGCTTCGCCACTTGTCTGCTGCATGGCCTTGGGCAAGTTAAATTAACTTCTCTGTGCCTCAGTGTCCTCAACTCTTAAATGGGAATCTAATACCTGTTCTCCCTCCTAGTTACACTGTGAGCCCTATATGGGACCTGATCATCTTGTTTCCACCCCAGTGCTTGGCACATTGTAAGTGATTAACAAATACCACTATTATAATTTTTGTTGTGATTAATAATTAATAATAAGAGGAACTAATAAGAAATGGAATGGAATGAATTGATTGCAATTGAACTCAAGTGCAATATGTCCTATTTAGCTACAAGAGTGTCTTTCTTTTTAAGCATTCACAGAATCCTATGGCAAAAAGTCTTTTAGCAAAATCACCAACTATTTTCTTCGTTTTTTAGCTACAAAGAAAAGAGAGCCGGTTGGAACTCAGGAAGGAAAATGTAAGCATTGTGGAACACCAAGTTTCCCTGCCCTAAGGAGATTTATTTATTGGAAGTTATACTGCAAGGAAAAAGTTTAAATAAATTAAGTCCCTAGTTATTATGTCACATGGCACTGCATTATAGCAGAGGGCCACAATTTGCTGTTATGTAAACTGAGCTGTCAAACACTTGTTATTTTAAAGCTGGAACTAGTCAAGTCCTCTGACAGCCCAGTGGTCCCAGCTCCCAGCCTGATTCATGACTGGCTCTGAGACAGAGGAAGTTCGCGTCTGCTCTAATCTAAACACCGTGAAAATGGAACATAAGAAGTAGTGCAGAAAGAAGAAAATAGGCTAAACCCCATAGCCCAGACAAGAACCATACAGTGCTTTTGAGAAAAGAGAGGAGGGAAACTAAATACACGAGAGCAGACTGCAACATCAGCAAATAGACAATTAGGGATGTTTTAAACAACTTAACAGTTGAGTAGCAGAGAAAAATCACCTCCTAAAATGAATGGGCCACATCTGTATTTCTTCTACATCTGCATTATCCATCTAAATTGTAAACACTATGCTATGCATTCTAGGAAGAATTTTTGCCCCTGTGGTTGCATATCTAGTGTTTAAGGTCAATAAAATCTTTTCCTGATTTTTTTTTTCCCTTCAAAAACCTACTGCCCAGCAGATTGGACCAATTTTAAAATCTACCACGAAAAATCTGGAGCCATCGTTTACTGTTCAGCCCTGAGGTCAGTCATTAGAGAGGTATTTACATCTACAATATATCTTTTAAAAACATTTGTTGGGGGAGAATATTCGTTATTCTTTGCCCCCACGGTAAAAGAGGAACTGAAACCATTAGGTTGAAACAGGGGAGTTCATTTCCCCACAGGCTATGGTTAGTGTAATTCTGGAACAAAAAGCCATTTGGTTTCATCGTTTGAGGATCATGTAGTGTGATATTTTTGTTTGCATATTAAATACTCAATAAAAATTACCAATCAGTGGCATTTGTTGAGTGCTTCCTGTGCGCAGAACACTGTACTAAGAAATAGAATGGAAATCAAATTTTCTGTAAGAACCAAGTTACAAGATGAAACAGAGTGGGGATCCATTCTATTTAGTTTTATTGTAATTTCCCTAATTGCTTAGTACAAAGGTCTTCACAAAGTAAGCACTCTCAAGAAATGCCACTGAAAGATTGAAGACCCATTTTGGGGGGCGGGGTGGGGGTGGGGGGCTAGCACATCCTATTTGCCGGACACTCTACTAAGCACTGGAGTAGATCCAAGAGATAATCAGGATGGACGTGGTCCACGTCCCACATGGGGTCCATAGAGTAAAATCCCCACTGTACAGATGAGGTAACAAGCACAGACAACTGAAGCAACTTGCCCAAGGTCACACAGCAGACAAGTGGCAGGGCCAGGATTAGACCCCAGGTCCTCTGACTCCCAAACCCATGCTCCTTCATCCTCATCAATGGCATTTAAGTGCTTACTGTTTGCAAATCAATGCTCTAAGCCCTTGGGCGAGTAAAATACATCAGAGCTGATGGACACATTCTCACAGTAGAGAGGGGGTGATAGATAATAATATAAATAAATTACAGATATGTATCTAAGTTCCTTGGGGCAGAGGGTGGAGTGAATACCAAGTGCCTAAAGGTCATTCAACAACTTCGAAATGATGAGCGATCGCCTGGTGATTTTCATCCACTACCCATGAACCTCTGTCCAATCCACTCTTGCCATAGCGAATTGGGGCACCCCCTCAGGAAGTACTCTGGGAACAGTAAAATTGTCTGCTACATGCTGCCCTGTCAGCAGAAGTGGAAGGCAGTTCCGTCCAGACTGAAGTAATTAAACCTCCCCACTCGTTAAAAAGAAAACACACACAACTGCCTGCTGTTGGACTGAGGAATTACACTGAGTGGATGTAAATTTTAATTTCATGGTGAAAGTGTTAAATTATTGCCATCAAGCTGTCTGCCAATGCTGCATGAAATCCCACCACATTTTAATAATTTGCCTTTGGATTTGAATGGAACCAGATTCACAAATACCACATGTGTGATAATTTGAAGGGGGAAGTTTATATGCAATTACAGTCCTGAGAAAAACATCACCATAACCACATTCAGGAAACTATCATTTCTGAAATTATTTGGGCTTCTTTCCTTTTAATTTTTCCACAAAAAAGGCACTCCTTTCCTAGCTTCACTGAAATATTAACAGTGATTTGGGAAAGATGAATTTATCATTGGCATTTCAGTTCACTTTAAGCAATATTTAGGAGTCATTCTTAAGCAAACCTTGTTTAAGTTGATTTAGTGAGAATTCAAAATTTCCAGTTTCCATTCCCTGACCAAATTTATGAAACTATCCAGGTAATCATCAAATATAAGGGGCTCAGAGTAACAGGCGGGGATTATTTTAAAAATATTTCAGAGGCACATAATAGCCAAAACAAATCGGACATTCTCAATAAATCTTTTTTTATGGTATTTTTTTTGTGTTTACTATGTGTCAAGAACTGTTCTAAGTGCTAGGGTAGATACAGATCTATGTCAGGATGGACAGTCCCTATCCCATAAGGGGCTCAAAGTCTAAGTAGGAGGAGGAAGAGGTACTGACTTCCCATTTTACAGTCGAGGAAACTGAAACCCAGAAAAGTTAAGTGACTTGTCCAAGGTCACACATCAAGCAATGGCAGAGCCAGGATTAAAACCCAGGTCTTCAGGCTCCGAGGTCCATGCTCTTTCCACTAGGTTAACTGCTTCCCTAATTTCATACACTTTGTGTTCAGATTGGGTTATTGCAACAGCTGGCATGGAGGAGAAATGGAGGTAGTGAGGAAAAAAAAAACCACTCAGGATGTTTGAGATCCAAATTTATAAATTCTCAAAATGCTTTCAAAATGTTTCACATATTCTAACCATGCTGGCAAAGCCCATAGAAAATGGGATAACAGGAATATGAGGAAAATAGAAGATATTTTAGTTTCTCAGGATAAATATTTTATTTTATGTTAGACACTATGAATGCTCTATTCACAATCAATGATGCAAAATATTCCTTGTAGTTTAATTGACTGGCTGCTTTTAGGGCACAAAAATAGGTGTTAATGTAAAACGACATTAAAATAAAGTGCAGGGCTGTCAGCTCAGTATAATCTATACTCGGTTTATCCTAAACCCCTGGGTATCCAAAAAGACTACTCAGTGAGACAGACAATCTGGCATCTTCCATGTGCTATCGACTTGTTGAATCCCAAATTCTTTAATCTGAATAAAAATAGCATTTCCAGACTGACTCACACTGAAGAGGTCTGGCTATATACAAATCAATAATACCTTGGAGACTTACACAATGCACTAATGAAAGCATAGGCCCAAAGTGAGCAGACTGCATGTAAAGAGGTCACAGAATGGAAATTCAGATAGCTAGAATTGAATTTATAGTTTCTGAAAAATCACCCAGGTAGAAAGCAGGGAAAGAAAACACTTATTAGATTTTGCCAGAGATTGAATTCTTAACTCACATGTCTTTCTCCATTTTCCTTTATGTGTTTCAAGCTATTTAACACTCCTTTCTACTTTAGCATGACATTTCTGCAGTCTATGGAGACTGAAGTGCTCTGGCCAGAATCAGCCATCTCCACGGTTATGACTGAAACAACTTCACCCACTCAATATGATAGCAAGATTGCAGAAGCTTTAAGCTATCTTTAAATTTTGTGCTCATCGACTGAAAAATGAAAAAGCAACTCTAAGGGCCATTAATATTTTCCACTTGCATTCATGGGGCTTAAAATCCATATTCTACAATGGTTAACTTAAGTTGAACCAGCTGGAAAGGCAGAATCTGGAGCTATTTGCCAGCGTGGGCTAGTGGAAGGGATGTGGACCATCCCTTACCTGCCGTGTGACCTTGGGCGAGGCACATAACTTGTCTGGGCTTCAGTTTCCTCATCTGTGACATGGGGATTCAAAACCAGTTCTCCCTCCTTCTCAGACTGAAAGCACCATGTGGGGCAGGGACTGATTATCTTGTATCTCCACCAGCTCTTAGTACAGTTCTTAGCACCAAGAAAGCATTTAATAAACCCCACAGTCACCATCGTCACGATTCACTGATCGAAATGTACGCAGGAAGCGTCCACCTGCGCCTGGCACGGGAGTTAGCTCTGGAGGAACCGCGAGAGAGATGAAAGACATCATCACTAATTCCTAAATAATTGAAAATGGGAGAAGAGTATATTTTAAGTATTCTTAAAATCCCTTCCCTGCCTGGTCTTCCACCCAACATGGAGGGAGGTCTCATAGTCAGACTGGGTCCCTTCCTCCAGAGTTGACTCCCATGGTGGGGGCAAGGAGAGAGAGGCCACCCAGAGTCTCAGGACAGGGTAGCGTGGGTAGGGGGAGAGACTGTCCATGGTCTTCTTCCACATCTGACCCCCATGGTGGGGGGGTGGAGAGAAAGACCACCCAGAGTCTCCTCTGGAGCTGACCCCTGGAGAAGGGGCAAGGGAAGAGACTGTCCATGGACTCCTCTGGAGCCGATCCCCACAGCAGGGGCAGGAAGAAAGGTTGTCCGGCGTCAGTAAATCCCACTTCCTTCTTCCATTCATTCATTCATTCATTCAATCAATCATATTTATTGAGCGCTTACTGTATTGCAGAGCACTGTACTAAGCACTTGGGAGAGTACAACACAATCATAAACGGACACATTCCCTGCCCAAAATGAGCTTACAGTCTAGAGGGGGAGACGACGACACCCCTTGGTCACAAGATCGGACAAGTGTACAATTTAAGCTATGAGGACAATCGATCCCGGACCGATACAGACTGCTCGTTTATCAGATCATCTTGGAGGATTTGGCCTGATTAACTTGACACGCAGCAAAATGTGTCAATCTGTCACGACCATTTTAAGGAAGGAGTAAACCAAAGTCTCAGAAAATGCTGCTTCTCAGCTGCAAATAAGGCCATTGAGTCTGCGGATAGCCCAGCTAGGTGCACTGCAATTAAAAGACACTTCTTTGGGAAGCAAAGCTTACAAAGATTGTGACAATAAAGAGGCAACACAAAAATGAAACTAGGAAATACAACAATACACAACATAACAAGGAATAGACTTTGTGAGCACAGTGATGTGACATGCACCCATCGATAAATAGTGCAGACTTCTTTGAGCACAAAGGACGTATATAAGAGGCATAAAAACGTCAGGTTGTAAAATTATGCAAAACAGTGCTTGACACATAATAAATGCCTAACAAATATTAAAAAACTGTAATTTATTTTTATGTGATCTCACCCACTAGACTGCGAGCTCCTTGAGCACAAGGACCACATCTGCTGTAGTTTCCCAAGCATTTCATACAGTGCACTGCACAAAGTAAGCCCTCAATAAATTGCTCGGTACAAATAATTTTTCTTTTTTGAACCTTCTTTATATGTATATGAATGTCATGTCCAGACATACAGACAGGACATGGATAAATATTTCTCCTTGTCCTGTGAACATACAGCACCTCTGGGTTTCTCCTGACAATTTCCTTCTAGTGTTAACAGAATTGGGTTGAACAATGCCCTGGGTCTTCCTATCAGTCACCTCTCCATGCTCATCTGATTTAGTTTCTTGGCAATAGCACTGTAGATTTTTATCTGAGTACCTGATTCCCAGCAAGACAAACATGGGGTAGGGAACTTCTCAGTAATTAATTATCAAGACCCTAGGCACTGGATTACTCCTCCTAAGGAACAGAGAGCTTGAAATTTAAGCATCAGAGTCAAATTTGCACACCCGCACACAACATAATTAGAAGATTAAGGTGAAATGAAGACACTGCCTTGGGAAAATCTGGGTCTTAATTGTAGGAATGCTTATTAATCTTGCCATGTCAGAGGCTTGGGGAAAATTTAAGATCACTTTCCCTGGATCTCATCTCCCTCATCTCTTTAAACATTACATCTTGAAAATGACTTGTAGTCTAAACTGTTTCAGACACTGTAACTGCTTTCTCCTATTTTCTCCTTTCTTCATTTTGCTCTGATTTAGTGTACATTTGTTTGGTCTCCCAAAGCAAACACCCTAGTCTACAGGGAAGTCCCTGTAGAATTACTTTATGACCTGCCATTCCTTTAGCAAAGAAGCCTATCCTTTGACTCCTTGCATTCCACATTTCTAAGTGGGCTTAAGGATTCTTGCACTGAGGATGACCTTCCCTTGAGGTGGGCAACCTTTACTTCTCAAACAGCTGGAATCAAAACCCTGGAAAGATCAAAGTCACCACAACCCCAAGTTCTCCATCAAGGTACACAGTATTACCTCACCTCCCAAGTTACTGGGTTTCATTGCTGTTGATGGAAGTCATTTCCTATCTCAAACGTTTCATTCCAAGCCTATCTAAAATCCCACCTCTTCCAACAAGCCTTTCCCAATTAATCCCAACATCCCTAGTCACAACTAACCTCGCAGACACACCTCTAGCCCCTCCATATTTACTCATACTTTTCTTCAGCAATTGGGCATTTTTGGATATTCATTTCCCCTATTCTCCTTGCTTTGATTTCTCAATTTCAGATCAACACATAGCAACTACCTGGGAATCCTGTTATCATCCCCTCACTCACATTCTCCAAAGAGAAGCTGTGTTAAAGGGGAGCATTTAGACTAATGATTCTTTGGGAAATACTTGTTTGCTTCCCCTCAGAGTGCAAGCTCCCTGTGAACAGAGAACTTCCTTTGTATTTCTGCTTTACTTTTGCAACCACACAGAATGGTGCAATGCATCCAGTAGGTGTTGAATAAATATCATACTCCTACCCTTGGGCTATGTAATTAGTAAGATCCATTTTGTAATTTACTTATTTTGATTAAATGTGGAGGTTGCAAGAAGGAAAACAGATCCAGGGAACTGTATGGGTGGAGAAGCAGTAGAACCCAGGCTTGGGTTCTAATCTCGCCTCTTCTACATGCTTACTGCATGACATTAGGGAAGTCCCTAACTTCTCTGTTCCTCAGTTTCCTCATCTGTAAAATGGGGATTCAATACCTGCTCTCCCTCCTACTTAGACCGTGAGCACCATGTGGGACAGGGACTGTGTCCAATCTGATTAACTTGTATCGCTTCCATCACTTTAAACTGGGCTTAACACATAGTAAGTACTTATCACATACCATAAAAAAGTGATAGTTGGGGGGCTATAAACTAGAGTGAGGTGAAATGAATCAGGGAAGTTCTTCTAGAAGAGATGTGATTTCAGAAGATGGAAACTGCCTTGGACTGTTGGATAACTGGAAGCAGCATGGCTTAGTGGAAAGAGCCCAGGCTTGGGAGTCAGAGCTCGTAATCCCGGCTCCACCACTTGTCGGCTGTGTGACTTTGGGCAAGCCCCTTAACTTCTCTGTGCCTCAGTTCCCTCACCTGTAAAATAGGGATGAAGACTGTGAGCCCCGCGTGGGACAAGCTGATTACCCTGTATCTACCCCAGTGCTTAGAACAGTGCGTGGCACAGAGTAAGTGCTTAACAAATGCCATCATTATTATTATTATTATTATGGAGTGGCAGAGAGTTCCCATCAGGGGTAGGATGTGAGCAAGAGACTAGAGGCAGGAAAGATGAGAATCAAGTCCAGTAGCTTGAGAGAAACGAAGAGTCTTGGTGATGGAAGACTAAGTTGATAGACAGAATGGAGAGAGCTAAGTGCCTTAGGGCCTTTGGTCAGGTCTTTAGTGGAAAATTAAGTTCTTAAAATTCCTCTTTAAGGACACAGTGCCCAACTTGATTTTCTTGTATCTATCCCAGAGCCTAGTACAGTGCTTGACACATAGTAAGGGCTTAAAAACAATGATTATTATGGAGAGATTGGCTCTATTAGGAGAAGTAAGTTTCAACAAGTTTAGAAGAAAGAGCAGAGAGACTTGTAAGCTCCTTGTGGGCAGGAAGCATGTCTACAAACTCTGTTGTATTGTACTCTCCCAACTGCTTAGTATAATGCTCTGCACATGGTAAGCACTCAATAAATACAATCGACGGATTGATTTTGTTCTAGGATCACTTCAGCCTGGAATCACTCCTCTGATTTAAGCCATCATATCCTCACCCCTTCTTTCTGCAAAAGATGGTCATAAACCCTAAAATAGCCCATCTTCCAACCAAGGCTTCAAGGGAGAAAGTAAGACAGAAGACTTGTGTTCCAGGCCAAGTGTGGCATTTCCTACAGTCCCATTTCTGAGCTGATGGTGGCTACAGACACCCCACCTCTCCCTTGTAGCTCAGGACTCTGGGTGAAAGATGGACTTAAAAAAGCCACTTGCCATCTTAATATCTGTGCCACATATCTTTGAGAAAAACCAATGCATGGGGTGGGTACGGTCATACTGGTTCTTTTATTTTATCCCACATCTTATCCAGACTCCAAAGCTGCAAGGAAGGAGGTTGGTGGGGGCGGTGGTATAGGAGGGAGATGTCTGAGAAGTTTCAATGGGTAGAAAAGGCTCAGGCATTCACTGAGTGGCCCTGTCTGTGAGTTACAAGGCAGATACTTTCCTTCCAACTCCAAACTGAGCATCCTGAATTCAGGAAAGGAGGAGACTCCTGGATCCCATTTCCAGTTCTGCAGGATTGTGCAAGAGAGTAGGGAGGAAAATGTGAGGAGCGCAGGGAACAGAACTCATCCATTTTCCTCCTCTTCAGTTCTGTACTAGCAATCATTCAATTACTAAGAACTTCAGTTCAACAGAGTTGGTAGACATGCTCCTTGTCCACAAAGAATGTCCAGTCTAGTAGGGAAGACAGATATTGAAATAAATTAGAGGTAGGGGGAGCAACAGAGTATAAGGATATATCCCTAAGTTCTCTAGGGGTGAGGTAATTGGACCTAATTGCATAAGTGACCAAGAAAGGAGGGAAGCAATGTCTTAAAGCTGATGGAAAGGATTTTCTGCTTGATGTGGACAGGGAAGGGCAATCACTGCAGGTTTTCAAAGAGTGAAAAGATGTGCACAAATTTCAGAAAAATGATCCGGGCAGCAGGGTGATGTATGGACTGGAGAGGGGAAAGGCCAGAGGCAGGGAGGTCAATCTTGTGCTGATTATAATAATAATGTTGGTGTTTGTTAAGTACTTTACTATGTGCCAGGGACTGTACTAAGTGCTGGGGAGGACATAAGCAAAACAGGTTGGACACAGTCCCTGTCCCACATGGGGCTCACTGTCTCAATTCCCATTTTACAGATGAAGGAACTGAGGCACAGAGAAGTGAAGCCACTTGCCCAAGGTCACACAGCAGACAAAACATGGTTTTTGTTATGCACTTACTATGTGCCAGGCACTGTACTAAGCGCCGGGGAGATAAAAGCCAACTGAGTTGGACACAGGCCTTGTCCCACATGGGGGTTCACAGTCTCAATCCCCATGTGATATACTGCATTTTTTAAGAACTCAAGAGATGAACAAGAAAATGGAACTGTCCTACCATGATGCCTCACAATCTAATTTGGTCAACTAATAGATGTATCAAATGAACTTCCTGAACATGAAACTGCTGGCAATTTAAATACACTGCTCTCCCCACATCTACTCCATCCCTATTAAATCCAGTGAAAATTTAGGACAGGAAAGGGCATATCATTTCGTAAGTTTTTAAGACAGAATTGATTAACTTTCCATTTTCATAAGCCTTTTCAACAATCTGACCAGAGTACAATTACAGCTTAATAATTCTCTGCCAGCTAAGGTGCTCCAAGCTGATCCGGAGAATTTTGATGCTTCCATTAATAAAATATATTTGCCTGCAGGAGGTACAGATTTATGATCTGGGTACCAAACGTTTAGGGGCAAGGGGAAAACGTCTTGCAACTTTTCAATGACTAATATGCGTAGGTGGAGTGGGTTACTCAAAGTGTCGATAAGGAGTTATTAAAACCTATCTGGAACTGGAGCTTGCCCCTGCAGAAGATGTTTTGATGGCTTCATCTGCCCCAAACTCCATTTCTTCTTTTCAGCAAGTTGCTCTGGTAGCTTCCAGACAGAAAATAGTGGGTCTGAGGATTAGAATTCAAATAAAACCTAAATATCTAGGGATAGTTTCACCCAATTTCTGCACTAAATCTGCTAGGAGGGAAGACTGGAACAAATTATAAAGCCTGGATGGCCGTGAGTGTAGAAAGGAAACCACAAATTAGTAAAGAAAGCGTAAACATCCAGGAAAAAGTTAAGGAAGGGGGCATGTAAATGGTGGGGCAGATTTAACACAGTACATTTACCTGTCCAAAGGGAAATCAAGGATCTGATACAACTTATCAAGCACCTATGTTGAGGGAGTGTTTAAAACAGTGCTTGGCACATAGAAAGCACTTAAATACCATCATCATTATTATTATTATTTGGGAACATGTAAATCAAGTTTCTATTAGTAAAATTCAAGCTTCTTTTTTACTGTAAAGCCCTTTGTGCTCTTTCTATTGTGAAGGTGCAGAGATTGGGTGCATTTCTACTTTCATTCTACTATTAGAGTGCTCATCCCTTGCTTTCATTTAAACATTACGATTTTCAAATATGGACTGTCCAGATGGTGTTATGAGCAAAGTTCTGAATGGGCATTCAGAAGGGGGTGGTGGTATTTCTCTATCCCTGAGTTGCCATGACATCAGGAAGTGAATTATTTTCCTCTGCACTGTGTGATTTCCACTGTAATATGGAAATGATGCTGTTTAAAAAAAGGTAGTTAAGTGTTTACTCTGTGCTAGACACCGTATTAAGCACTGGGGCAGAGTACAAGATAGTCAGATTGAAGGCAGTTCCTGTTCCTCATAGAGCTCACAGTCTTAATGCCCATTTTACAGATGAGGTAACTAAGGCACAGAGAAGTGACCTGGCCAAGGTCAGACAGGTGGCAGAGCTGGGATTAGAACCCAGGTCTTCTGACTTCCAGGTTCATGCTCTTCCCACTAGGCCACACTGCTTCTATGATGTTGATGTTGCCAATCATGTCAAGAGCATGTAGCGAGAGAGTATCTGGACAACATTTTGCCCTTTTCAGCTAAAGACAGTGGAGTTCGAGCTTGATTTTTTTTTTCCAAAGTTCCTGTTGTTATTGTGGGAGATGCTGCCTGATGGATTTTTTCAATCTCTTAACTTCCTCTTCAGACATGTGAAATTTCACCCTGAGTGTGCTCTTTTAGCCAACTGACCATTTTTTGCTAAAGAGACCGTATTAATTAGTATACGAGGAGTGCTGACAAAGCCGGAACTAGAGCCGTCCACTCTACATTAATCTAAACAAGGAAAAGGCCCCAACTAATTGAAAAATTGTTTGGCCTGGTCAGCAGGGGATTCAGTCTGCAGTCATTTCCCAGGCAAAATTCCAATTCAGGAAGTGTTTTAATTCACTGGTAAATCCATACATGTTACCGGGACTGTCCCCGTATGACTTAAATCTAAATGGAACTTTTAGGATTGTGGGTGCCGTGGCTGAGAGGACTGATGAGAGAAGAATCTTCATAGAAAAATATAACCCAAGATAAAAAACATGAAAGAGAAAGAAGAGGAGAAAGAGAGCATGGAAAAGCAAAAGGCAAAGCAGGCCAAAAAGAGAGGGAGAGAGGAAGTGGGATGGAAAGAAAGAGAGGCAAAAAGAAGTTGGAAGAATGGAGAGTATGGGAGAGATATGAAGACAGGGAGAGTGGAGAAAGGAAGAGGAGAAAGAGTGAGTGGAATTGCAAAGGAGACAGAGAGGGTGAGAGACAGACAAGGAGAGAGGAGCAAAAAAAGGAATAGAGAGAGAAATTGGGGAGGCACCCAAGTTTATCCAGGAAGGACTTTTTCACTGGAATTTGCTATTTCCTAGTTTCAGAGGTGAAAGAGCTTGTTTCTGCCCAGACCATCTTCCAACCCTTCAACTTTGCCTCCGTAGAGAAAGAGCCCTGAAAAAATCCTGTATGAATCATGTCGTAACTGGACATTTTCTTTCTCTATGTCACTTGAGCTGCTGTCCCCTGGCAGCTGATTGTTACTAATTAGATTCCACTAGCACACTCAGGCCGCATTAAAACAGGTAATTTTTCCTCTCTAAATGCTCAGAGTCTAAATTGAGTACATCAAGGTTTGAGGATTTTTTTATATAGTATGTACTATTCCAGTGTTTTCCCCCAACATATAGATTCTGATTTTTAGCAATGAAATATTTGAGCTATTATCAGTTCTGGGGCACGTTTCTACTAAAATCTAACCCATGCAGGATTAAACCCATCATTTGCCTTAGTTGCTCAGAGTAATTGGATGATAGCCAGAGGGTATCCATTTGGTCTATAATTAGGTCATTTCTTTCTCATCTCCTCTGAGTGTGTATAATTATAAATTAATTTGAAATCCCACTGTGAGAAAAGAAATACAGTCTAATGTAACAGGAAAAACAAAAGCTGTTTATTTCAAAATTTGGCACCCCCCAAAAAATATCAGTTCTACACTATAATTCAAGATATTCATTTTTCTTCTGGAATATTTTTAAAATCTATAATTTTATCGCAATTCAGCCCATGTTTTTCTGAAAGCCATGAAAGCCTTTGACATCTTCCCATAAAATCTCCGGAAGAAGATTAAAATCATTCTTTAAAAAAATTAAAACCGAGGGACTTATCTTTGACTGATGTTAAAAGGTGTGGTTTTGTGCAGGTCCTGACAAGAGGACTAAGAGTGCTCTACATTATTCATTCTTTATGCATGACACGCTTTAGTTGCTTCTTAACATTTGCCTTTCCGCTTTTCACAATAAAGGTGTTATGTGTTACACCAGAAGAGAAAAAAAAATTACAAAAAAAAAAAATCCTGACTCCCTGCATATACTGTAGCCGGCTGTTCTTTTAATCTCTCTGTTTGGCTATGCTGTTGGCAAATTCTATCCCACTCACATTCTGGCAACACTGCCAACGGTTACATTAGACAGCATGTTTTAAGCCAGAGCGATACAGGTAAAAACATGCATTTCTGACAACTGAATCACCGCAATCAAATCTGTGGGAACAATGTTTTGACTTGCTGGACTTCCTGATTTTGTCAGGGTCTGAAAATGATTTCACCTTCCTCAGAGATCATTTGAGGCTCTAGAGAGAAGGCCCCAGGGTTGCTTAAGATTCGGTGATGCAAGTAACAGGCCAAAGGTCAAAACCCAGTGACCTTTACCAATACCCGGAATCCTGAAAAATAAGGAAAGGGATCCATTGAAATTAGAGGATGTAAGAAAACCCAGGGTTGATCTTATCTCTAGTTGCAGTGTGTACAAATGGAAAAAAAAACCCCAACATACGTTATTTAGCTTACATGTCATTGATCCTGCAGATACTTAGTCGGAAAGCAGAATGCTCTTTCAAAATGGGGCAAAGAACTACAGTTCAGAAGTGCGGACACAAGTAAAAGCCAATATTTGCATGCAAATCTTTCCATCTCCTACAAAGTGTGGCTTGGGTTGTGGATGAAAGATTCTGCTCATTTATTTGACTTGTTTGGCCTATTCCACAGGACAGGGAGGACTCATTATCCCACAATGGAAGAAGACTGTACACACCAATATGAAGTTAAAGCTTCATTCATTTGGCATCTATAAAGACTTTTCCAATGGAAAAGAAAAGGGGCACCAACCAGCTCGCCACCTCCCTACCTTCTAGTTCCAAGCAGGGATGAGGAAGAGGCTAAGAATCATGAATGTGATCATGTGACTCCCCCAGTGTGAATTTACCAGAACACCATTGGCTCTATTCATGCCAGAAGGATTAAGGGCTTTTTAAATCCAAGGTGCTCATTAACCAGTAACATTTGCCCCAGGTAAGGGTATTTTGCTTCCTTTTTCCTTTTTCTCAAGAGTTTTGACAAATATATATGGATTAGAGAAGAAGCATGGCATAGTGGATAGAGCACAGGCCTCGGAGTCAGAAGGTCATGGGTTCTAAACACAGCTCTACCACTTGTCTGCTTCGACAAGTCACTTCACTGTGCCTCAGTTACCTCGTCTGTAAAATGGGGATTGAGACTTTGAGCCCGATGTGGGACAGGGACTGCTGGCCAGCCCAATTTGCTTGTATCCACCCCACCACTTAGTACAGTGCCTGGCACAAAGTGCTCAACAAATACGACAATTATTATTCCTACTATTAATATATATGTATATATATCGGATTATATAGGATATATATATATATAGGATTAAGCTCTAAATTTATTAATGAAGAATACGATCTGAATTTAAACACAAAGTCAACAAATCGAGGCAT
Source organism: Tachyglossus aculeatus (assembly GCF_015852505.1). Classification (NCBI taxonomy): domain Eukaryota; kingdom Metazoa; phylum Chordata; class Mammalia; order Monotremata; family Tachyglossidae; genus Tachyglossus; species Tachyglossus aculeatus. The sequence continues at coordinate 13,819,635 of NC_052078.1, forward strand.
TCAAACTCTCAACCACTTTTCAGGCCACACCTTAGAGGGACTTGATTGTTAATTACATGCCTCTCACTAGCCCTCTACGAGACTTTTTTTTTTAAATGACATTTATTAAGCTCTTACCATGTGCAGAGCACTGTTCTAAGCGCTGGGGAATTTACAAGGTGATCAGGTTGTCCCACGTGGGGCTCACAGTCTTCATCCCCATTTTACAGATGAGGGAACTGAGGCCCAGAGAAGTTAAGTGACTTGCCCAAAGTCACACAGTTGACAAGTGGTGGAGCCGGGATTTGAACCCATGACCTCTGACTTCAAAGCCCGTGCTTTTTCCACTGAGCCACGCTGCTTGGGTCCCTTCTGGAAGTGGCTCTTATAAATTCAGAAGCATCAGACAAGGCCCTGGACAGAGTGTCTGTGATGGCCATCCCATATCTGACACACTTTACAAAATCTACTGGCAGCCCTGACTCTTAATTAGAATTATCTGCCCCCAATTTCTTAACATGTTTTGGATGACAGAATGTTTACTGGCCTTTAATATGTTCCACTTATTTGAGTACAATGTCCAATAAATTTAATGAGCTCAATTCTCCCCTATGTTTAGGGGTAAATTCAAACTTACAAAGGCAAACATATTGCTACCAAATACAAATCACCACTATGCTCTAATTTACCAAACTTCTGCCCCACCCAATTGCTTGTGGCTATATTTTCTTTACTTGCTTTTCAAAATGTGGTAAAATTGTGCTCAAGGGCAGAAAAGTCCACGAGCTTTTTAAGATGGGTACTTTAAGTGACTTTCCCAACATCAGCAAGGGGAAATTAAAAAGAATTGTATAGCATAGCGTAAATGCATTGACTAAGTAAAGAAACAGAAACACATAGAAAACTCAAGGCTGGATAAATATGCCTGATGTAATGGCTTTTCTTGAAAGTTAGCAGAAGCACTCTGGGCAATTTACAATTTAGAGAAGCAGATGCATAAACAGAATCTAACACTATTTGATTCCAGTGGTAAATTTCATAGTTGAAAGTAGCATAACCTATATGGGCCATCTACAACATCTAGATCTTTATGTGTGTTTTTTTTTATTTTTTTGATGATGAAAACAGTTTCATTTGAAATCATTCCTATTATCAGGGACTCAAGTCTCCATAAGAGTGCTTGTATTAAATACATGCTAAGGGCATATTTTAGAACAGATGCAAAAATATCAAGATTGAAAATTTTTGAATTCTGAGTCATTTTGAATCACTGCATGAATTAACATTCCGTGCCTTCAGAAATATGTATTTTGTATAACTGCCGACTTCCTGTTTTCTTAAAGAAGGTTAACTTATAAATGACATTAGATCTTAAATTTTATGGCAAGTGAATGAACTCCAACTTATTTCTTCCAAAACATTACAGATCTTATTTACCACATAAAAAGCTAGTGAGCATTTTTATAACCTCCGACTGGGAAATAAAAACCATTCACAAATAATATACTATTTGCAACTGTGAGGCCCATATGGGAGAGGGTCAGACACCAAACTGATAGCATTATATCTACCCCAGCACTTAGCATAGTGCTTGGCACATAATCCCATAATAAGCACTTAAATTCCAATATTACTACTATTAATGACAGTTATAATTTGAATGAATAAGCTCAGAGCTACAAGTTCTACTTGGCAAAACAGTTTTTATCTGCCATTATCCCCTTTGCACCATCAATAAACTTTGTGAATCCCAGCTTTCTGTGTTATCTGGACGTGAGTTGTAGAACTTAAGAGTCCTGTTTAGAGCTGTGCTACTATTCACCATTAAACTGTCTAACAATGGAATTAGCTCAAGGCTGCAATTCTTGGAAATTATAGTTTCATTTCCTATGTTTCTATTGTGATGGGGTCTAGTCTGAGGAATGCCCAGGTCAACTGGCATTAAAGAGTAAATCGGAAATATGTATCCCATTATACATCTAGGAAATTAATTACGGAATTTTGAAATATGTCTAAATGGTTTGACCTTATGAGTTGACAACAGAATTTTAAACATCTCAGGTTTTTTAGGAGAATTCTGCCAGTATTAGCTCCATATACTTGCCAACATTAACAGCCCCAGAAATGTTTTGATTGTCATAAAGTAACAATTTTAACCACCCTCTTGTGTATAACTCTGGACTAGGCCCTACATGGAGTCGAGTCTCAACTATTTGGAGTTGACTGGGGAGTACACAGGCTTTCTTCTCAGACCCTCTGCCTTTCAGACACTCCACTGCTCATTAGCACCGCACCTCTGCCAGTGAAGAGAGGAAATAAAGGAAGATCAAATTCACACTGGTAATAATAATGATGGTATTTGATGGTACCGCTAATGGTAATGATCCATCTTACTATCACTACCATGATCCATGGTAATAACGATGGCACCTCTTTTAAATTGCTTGGGGAAGGAAGTCAAAAACTGTTTCACTGAAATGGGCTTTTTTTGCCTTGTTTTATTAATCTGTGCATTATTACCTATACCGTTCCTTGATATCACTACTAGACATATCTTAGAGCCAGCTGCGTACATGAAACAGATGACGTGCCTGTTCTACGGGACGTATTATTGTGACGAATACCCCTTCAAACTGGGTAAAATTGGCCATTTCTCAGCATGAACAAAGAATAGAACGCGGTTAATTAATGATGGTATTTGTTAAGCGCTTACTATGTGCACAGCACTGTTCTAAGCGCTGGGGGGCATACAAAGTGATCAGGTTGCCCCACGTGGGGCTCATAGTCAGTCCCCATTTTACAGATGAGGGACCGAGGCACAGAGAAGTGAAGTGACTTGCCCAAAGTCACACAGCTGACAGGTGGTGGATTCGGGATTAGAACCCATGACCTCTGACTCCCAAGCCCGTGCTCTTTCCACTGAGCCACACTGCTTGTGATCCATAGAAAGTGGGCTTCTGGAGCCTCAAGGGTGTTGGGATCGAGTTACCCATTGTGGATCCTTCCTTTCTACAAACACTTCAAAGAAACAAATGCTGTTTGGTCAAGGTTTTGCCTTGTCACTTTGTCAGGACCACCGCATAGCCCCAGATCAGTCAGTCAGCCAGTTATATTTATTGAGCATTTACTGTGTGCACAGCACCGCATTTAGTGCTTGGGAGAGTACAATATCACAAAACAGACACATTCTGTGCCCACAATGATCAACCTCCATCCCAAATGGAACTAGTGGGGGCTTTATCTTTTCCCTTTTAATTACAACATTCCTGGTGCTGCAGAAACAGGAACTCCAATGAACACAGAGATGTCAATCTTGGGAAGGGTAAGAATGCTCATTAGCTGGGCAGAATGGTAGAGCCAATGTCAATCAGAGACAGCTGGGCAGCAGGCTTTTGTGCAGAAGGGTAACAACTCCAGGCACCAGCTCAATCTCATGATACATTTGCCTCTAATTTCCTCCTCTCAATTTTCATGTACCTAACAGAGTGATTCTAGAAGCTATGACTGACCCTCCCAGCTTGATTTCAATTCCTTCACATTCCTCTCCAACTATTCCGTCCATTCTTTCTTCTTAACTGGCAGACTGAAGGCTCAAACATCACTTTTCTAGAGATCTATTCACTTGGACATCTCCGTCCTCTTGATTTTTGGACAGATCCTGAAAAGCACTGGAAACATTTTAAATGGGATTTCCTTGGCTTCTTTTTTCATCACTTTCCTCTTCCTTCCTACTTTTCCCTCCTCTTGCTCATTCTCTCTCCTACAAAAATCTAGCATCTACAATGCAATCCTTTTCTAGGTTGATCTTTCCTGTGTGCTAAGCAAACCAGTCAGTCAGTGGTATTGACTGAGCACTTACTGTGTGCAGAGCACTGTACTAAGGTTGTGGGAGAGTACCATATTACAATAAACAGACATCCCCTGCCCACAATGAGCTTACAGTCTAGAGGGGACCAGGAAGACCAGACTTATTTCCAAGAAAGCATTTTGGTCGGGCTCGTGCTTATGAATATCAATGCTTTAACCACACAAGAGCAATCAGGATAATGGGAGCCGTAATTTACAAATGAAGGTTGAGCACCCTTAATCCTACATTCCACCCTCCCTATCAAGAAGGCATCATCTCTCTTCAGATGGATAATAAAATAGTACTCACCCATGTTTCAATATGAAACATCCAGTTATAATTTAGAAAGAACCTACCACATGTGTATAAAATTAAGTGCACTACAAAACTGAGCAGGTATGGGTGGTTTGTAAAGTACCAACTCCAAGGAGATATTTTCTATAAACAGAAGTCTGATTCATTGACTGGCATCTCTCAACAACTTTCTCCTCGACGAGGTTATGGGTTGCAGGACAAAATAAGACTCTGTGCTCTTGGCTTTATCGTCAGGTGGATTAATGGAGTGCCTAAACTGGCTTGCCTTTCAACTGAAATAACACAGTTTTGAATTGGAGCTGGACTCAATTTACCTCTCAGATCCAGTGCCTGAAAACCAACATATATCAGCTGTGGTCCTGGGATTAGAAGGGGCTTGGGAGGTGGAGCAAAAACTTAATTAAAATGTGTCTGTGGACCTGTTGAAAAATAAATGTGTGTTCTTAAGCTCCCCGGTGCAATATCTGCTGCTGGAGAGCGGGCTCAGCTGAATTGACCACTGTGGCTCTAATGAGTTCACTTTGTCGTGTACAAAACCGTATGTAGCTAGCAATGTGTTTTACAGCATGACTCCTGCTCACATATTATAAAGAGCCACATGGCGGGAGACTCGGGATTTTGAGCTGAAGGGCCAAATCCTATCCTGAGAGAGGCAGCAATGTGGATTTCCTACAAAGACTTGATTTGGGATGATTTTGTGCCCATCATCAGCCTCCACAGGGACAACCCAATAGCCTGCACCTAATCCCAGTCACATAGCTGCGGTCCTGGCTTATATTTTTACAGCCTTAGTTTCCCGAGTGCTTGGTTAGAGAAAGAAAAGGAGTGAGAAGCCTCAGTGGTTCATATGCTGCAAATCCTCATTAATTGTCAGCAGCACCCAAAATCTACAACATGACTCCCCCAGGGTTTATTTTTACTGCAGGTACAAGCTGGATCACTGAGCCGGTGCCTTGCTTAGTTGGGTATACGAAAAGCTTTAAGTAGTGGCTCATTAAATGTCAACAGTCACCAGGAGAAGAGCGCATGGGTAGGATAGGAAGATATAAATGACCTGCCCTGCCACCACCAAACAACTATTCAGATCCACCACAACTTCTATCTCTGAGACCAACACAGTTAAGCAATCCCTAGTGTCTCAGTAAGGTGAACAATTCCCAGACTTTTTTTTGAAGAGAAAAATATTCCGCTAATACCCATTCTACTTTTCAAGGTTGAAGTACTTGAAATAAGCAGAGATTATTTTCATTTTACAAGTAGCAGAAGACTAACAGTAGGAATATTAAAATCTTGTTTTGGACATGGGCAAACCTGCCAGTATACTATACCTTGGCCCCAAACAGTGTTTTCAGTTCACAGCCTTGAAATGTACTCCCTAACATGACTCTTCTGAGCAAATGTATGTACATTATGGGAGTTGACTTCAGAGGCTAACAAGCTGAAAATATCTGGAGGAATCCAAAAAGTAGAAGATATAATTCTATTTGATGAGTTCTTCTCAAACACAATTTGTTTCTCGGCATCACTGTCTTCATAATAATTATGATGGTACTAAGTCATTTTTTATGGTATTTGTTAAGCATTTACTATGTGCCAGGCACGGTCATAAGGGCTGGGTAGCTCTGGGCCTTGGTCTCCTCATCCGTAAAATGGGGATTAAATACCTGCTCTCTCTCTCCCTCTGAGGCTGTGAGCCTTGTGTGGAATAGGGACTATTTTGTTAATGATGTGCATATAGCTATAATTCTATTTGTTCTGACTATTTCGAAACCTGTCTCCATGTTTTGTTTTGTTGTCTGTCTCCCCCCTCTAGACTGTGAGCCCATTGTTGGGTAGGGACCATCTCCATATGTTGCCGACTTGTACTTCCCAGATGCTCAGTACAGTGCTCTGCGCATACACACAGTAAGCGCTCAATAAATACGATTGAATGAATGAATGATCTGATTACCTCATATGTTTGGTTTTGTTCTCTGTCTCCCCCTTCTAGACTGTGAGCCCACTGTTGGGGAGGGACCGTCTCTATATGTTGCCGACTTGTACTTCCCGAGCGCTTAGTACGGTGCTCTGCACACGGTGAGTGCTCAATAAATATGATTGAATGAATCCCCCCTTTATCAATCAATCAATCGTATTTATTGAGCGCTTACTGTGTGCAGAGCGCTGTGCTAAGCGCTTGGGAAGTCCAAGTTGGCAACATATAGAGACAGTCTCTCCTTCCCCTCCCCACAGCACCTGTATATCTGTATATATGTTTGTACGGATTTATTACTCTATTTTATTTGTACATATTTATTCTATTTATTTTATTTTGTTAATAGGCTTTGTTTTGTTCTCCGTCTCCCCCTTCTAGACTGTGAGCCCACTGTTGGGTAGGGACCGTCTCTATATGTTGCCAAGTTGTACTTCCCAAGCGCTTAGTACAGTGCTCTGCACACAGTAAGCGCTCAATAAATACAATTGAATGAATGAATGAATGTACCCCAGCACTTGATATGTAGTAAGCTACATGGGCCTGGGAATCAGAAGGACCTGGGTTCTAATTCCAGCTCCACCACTTGTTGGGTGTGTCACCTTGGGCAAGTCACTTTCCTTCTCTGTGCTTCAGTTACCTTATGTGTAAAATGGAGATTAAGACTGTGAGCCCCATGTGGGACATGGGCTGTGTCCAACCTGATAAGTTGGTATCGGTGAAGTGACTTGCCCAAGGTCACACAGCAAGCAAGTGGGATAACTGGGTCTAGAACCCAGGTCTTCTCTCTCCCAGTCCCATATTGTGACTCTGAAAACAGAAGAAGGTCTGCCGGGGTTAGGCTACCAGTGGTGAATGCTTCTGACCAAAAGGCCTAAATGAAGGCTCAATTATCATCTCAAGTAGCTTCACCAGCAGTTGCTGGGAACAGCATCTCACAATGTTGCCTGGAACCAGATGTCCTGCTCAGTCTGAAACAAATCTGGAAAGAATCAAACAAAGCAAGCTTCCTCTCTTACTCTGCTGGCATTTATTTTGTCATGTGGAGATGGAACCAAATGTGTGGGAGGATTAAAACTGTCATTTCATATCACGACAAGATACAACAAAAATTGAGAGCAGATAGTTCCTCATGTGTCTGGTGTGGTGCTATATACAGAGAGATGCTACAGTCAAACCAAACAATTGCAATTCAGGTTGGGTTGGGTTTCTCCTTTAGCGTGGCTTAGTGGAAAGAGCCCGGGCTTGGGAGTCAGAGGTCGTGGGTTCTAATCCCGCCTCCGCCACTTCTCAGCTGTGTGACTTTGGGCAAGTCACTCAACTTTTCTGGGCCTCGGTTACCTCATCTGTAAAATGGAGATTAGAACTGTGAGCCCCACGTGGGACAGCCTGATTACCTTGTATCTACCCCCGGGCTAAGAACAGTGCTTGGCACATAGTAAGTGCTTAACAAATACCATCATTATCATTATTCAAATTGTCAGCATTTCCTGCTGGAGAATTTCAGAAAGCAGCAAAATGCGGTTCTCATATGTGTACATTTTGACTTCATCTCACGTGAGCTAATGTTAATGCAAACGTGTTTGGTGCTCTAGCAAAGGAAGCATTAGAAGGTAGTAAAAGAAGCCAAGGGGAAGCCATCTTTCCCTCCTTATAGACACTAGAAAATACAAGTCCAAACTGTGCCACATTCTAATTAGCCCAATCTAACAGAATCTGTGCCCACAACGATCAGAATCAAATGTGAAACCATTTTACCTTACATTGAGGAAGCAGAGATACTTCATTCAACCCAAATATGATGTCATTTCAAGGTTTTCCAAAGCAAAAGACAAAAGAGTAATTTTGTCACAGTATAAGGACTTGGAACATCCACAACTAGAAGTTTGCACGTTGTCCTGGTTCCCACATTCCAGGAAGGACAAAATAGATCAGAAAAATGACAGAAAAGGTCCTCCAAATTGAGTTAAGGGGACAGAGATGATTTCATTTGAGATTGAAAAAGATCAGGACACTTCAGCATGGAAGGACAAAACCTGAGGTGTGACACGGACAGTTAGGCCAAACTTGCTATTATTACTTTATTCCACTAAGACAAGAGGGAACTCTATGGAATCACAAGCATACGGAAGTTCTACCGGGTGAAACTATCAGTAAGTTCAAGAGGTGTTTGGATAAAGTTTTGGTTTAACTAGGAGAAAAGTCAGGGATACAGAGGGAAAATTTTTTGCATGCTAGAATGGTACATGCTTTACTTAGTGTGGAAAAGCAAGCATTCGGTTGCCTCATTCCAAGGCAGAATGGATTGCTCCCCAAATGGCATTGCTTGTTCCTAGATATACTCAGAGATATTCATGTTATTGAATGTGTTCAATTTCCAAGCAGTGCTTCATGCAATAAACCTGGGAAAATAATTTCCTAATTTTCAGGTGTGGCTAGAAGAAGTAGGAGGTGAGGTCAGGAAAATGGAGTGCTGTGTGGAATCAGACTCTGATTCAATATGAGAGGACGGATTTACAGAACTTGGCCATCATAAAAATAACAATAATAGTAATGATATTTGTTAAGCACTTACTGAGGACCAACAACTGTGCTAAGCTATGGGCCAGATACAGTAAATTCAGCTCAGACACAGTCCCTGTGCCACATGAGGCTTACATATTATAGGGTAGGGAGAACAAGTCTTTAATTTCATTTTACAGAGGAGGAAACTGAGGCATGAAGCAGTTAAATGATTTGCCCATCGTCACATAACACAGAAGCAAGAGACATGTTCCCTGGTCACACATTCTCCTTCTAGAGCCCACTCCACTCTTCCGCTGCTAACCTCCTCACTGTGCCTCGTTCTCACCTGTCCCATCGTGGACCCCCAGCCCACATCCTACCTCTGGCCTGGAATGCCCTCCTCCCTCACATCTGCCAAACTAGCACACTTCCTCCCCTTCAAAGCCCTACTGAAAGCTCACCTCCTCCAGGAGGCCTTCCTAGACTGAGCCCCCTTTTTCTCTGCTCCTCCTCCCCTCCCCAACTCCCTCCCTCTGCTCTACCTCCCTCCCCGCCCTACAGCACTTGTGTATATATGTACATATTTATTATTCTATTTATTTTATTAATGATGATTATATATCTATAATTCGATTTATTTATATTGACGCTACTGATGCCTGTCTACTTGTTTTGTTTTGTTGTCTGTCTCCCCCCTTCTAGACTGTGAACCGGTTGTTGGGAATGGATTGTCTCTGTTGCTGAATTGTACTTTCCAAGCACTTAGTACAGCGCTCTGTACACAGCAAGCACTCAATAAATATGATTGAGTGAACAATGAACTTACATTCTATCGTGGGAGACAGACTTTAAAAATTAGAGAGTCAATCTCAAACTATTCTTCTGCCCCCAAGTTATAGACATTTTCCATCAACCCTCTAGTTCCGCTTAGTAATAATAATAATAATAATGATGATGGCATTTGTTAAGTGCTTACTATGTGCAAAGCACTGTTCAAAGTGCTGGGGAGGATACAAGGTGATCAGGTTGTCCCACTTGGGGCTCACAGTCTTCATCCCCATTTTACAGATGAGGTAACTGAGGCACAGAGTCACCAAAGTCACACAGCTGACAACTGGCAGAGCCGGAATTTGAACCCATGACCTCCAACTCCCAAGCCCATGCTCATTCCACTGAGCCATGCTGCTTCTCTAGTAGGACAACGATTGATGAAAAATCAAGAGTGCACTTGGCATTTCTCCCCTGTTACACTGCAATTGGTTTGGTTTTTCAGAAAAAAAAAGTTTAGATTGAATATTTGATTGATTTGTTTCCTCAAATACTAAACCATATTGCCATGTGGAATAAAAACTTGCTTAGTGTCAGCTGCAAGATACATATATATGTATATGATGCGCATATTCACTAACCACATGCCAGATACCCAGTTCTGGCCAGCCACAATTTTGTCTAAAGCTGATCCTGTCGGAAACAGTAATAGCACTGAACACTCAGAGAGCCGTTGGGAAGTATCACGAATGAATTATGAAGACTCATTCTCCTACTGCATAAAAGTTGTATAGAAGCAGCCACGAGGGTCATGTGAAGCCAAGGTGTCATAAAATGACTAGTTAATGATGCTGCAGCTTGTGACACTTTTTCCCCAGGCATTTCCATGTAGCTAGCCTCAGACACCTTTTACACCACAGAAAAATCATCAGTTTGTTTATACAGAGTGTTTGTTACCTCCGATCATCAGTGTTGTCAATGAAATTGGAACGATATCCTTGGCTTGGAGGTTTGAATTTGGTTGTGGAAAAGGTGTGTGGGGGGGAACAAAAGTCAATAAACTACTAAAAAAAATGAAGTTAGAGTTTAATGGACTCTTGCAAATTGGTCTGCAATTGGAAGTGGAAACTAGTCATAAGACCAGCTAGCAGGTTTGTTACCAAATAAAAACAAAACCACAGACCCAGCATGTTTTCTCCTCATGAGAAAACAGAACACTGCATCTTGATAAAAATTTCAGAAGGACTATAAAAATAGGGGTTCAGATTCCACATTTCCCCCTGGATATATGGAGCCCAAACCTGAATAAATATTGTTATTTAATCTCTGGAAAGTGAAAACTTGGGAACCTAATGGTTCTTAAAGGCATTTTTTTAAGTCGGCAGTAAGGAAAATAATAATGAAAGCTAACCAGGCTTGATCGTGGGATGTTGGATATTCACTGGAATTATTTCAGAGATCATTTGTAGGGATCTTATTATTATTAATAATAATAATAATAATAATAATAATAATAGCATTAAGCACTTACTATGTGCAAAGCACTGTTCTAAGAGCTGGATTAGTAAACCGTACAATGTATACAGTGACCTATTATTCTTTAAAGTGCTAAAACCTACCAGAATTGTCTAATACCTGATATATTTAATGCTCTCTGGGCAGCTGTTAATATTCTTCTACATTAAAATCAGCCCCAGCAGCCAGAATGTCCCCGCTGACATATCTGGCAAGGATTAGATTGGGGCCAGCCTACATTTTTTTAGTTAAAAAGCAGATGCACTGAGGCTCGTCTGAGGCCCTTCTTGCTCACGGGGTACTCTGCAATATACCCGTGCCCCTTCTTCAGAGTGCAGCTGATGACAAGGAAAACTGGGAAAACCTTTCAACTGCAAATAGTTGAACCGTAGTTGACTATTTGCAGTTGTTTTGAACTACTTTAGCAGATTGAGACGGGTTCCCATATCAGTGGGAGGAAAATGTGAGAGTTTGGGAAGCAAAGTGGATAGGGAGACAAGGGAGAGAATGAGGGAGGAAGACAAGCTTCAGCTTCTTTGTCCTCATAACCAAAAGAGTTCAGAACAAAATCCAGTTGAATCTGGCAAGTGGCAGCAAAATAACTTGGCTGAGAATGCACACCATCAATACTATTAATGGATCGATTGGAGCAAGGAGTGGAGGGGCTGACGCAACACAGCAGCAGTGGGTGGTCCAGAAAAGAAAAAGAAGTGTTTAGATCCCAAAATGGTAAAGAACTCAGTTCCCTTCAAAATCCCATCGTAAGTGAGTTCTGGTTATCACTCAAGTGTAAAATCTAATCTCATTCTCCTGATAAAGGAGAGAAATGATTCAAAACTCAGCTCATGCATAAGACTCTCCTCCCAGGAGATGGTAAATCTGGTAAAAGTTCTCTCATTTCTTCTGACACAGCCTAATCCTTCACATTGATCCACGATGGTACTAGGTTGGGTCTTAAAGGATGAAACACAGAAGCCATATATTAATAGTAGTTATGGTATTTGCTAAGCGCTTACCATGCCAAGCGCTGCACTAAGTGCTGGAGTAGATAGAAGATCATCAGGCTGGACTCAAAATGAACCTAAACTTTGTTTTCTGCATCAGGAAAAATTTTGTAACCGGCACAGTTATATCTTGCCGACTCTTCAATGCATCAACCACAGCAGTGACAGAATACTTAGTAACGTCTAGATAATATTCCAAAAGACAGATGTGAAGGAAATCGAGCAAACAAATGCACTCCGTTTTCTTCTAGCAAAACATGAGTTTGAATACCTTGGCTGGAGATACTGGAACTTTGCCCGGTTCTAGTTAGCTGCTGTAAAGATAGGCAGCAAGGAACTGGTAATAGCACTGGGCATGAGTTGGGCAGAAAACGAAAAGAGTGATCTAGTGGAACCAATGTGGGCCTTGGAGGAAAAAGACCTCTATTCTCAATCCCTGCTCTGTCACCAGCCTTCTGTCTGGCCTTAGGTGGGTTACTTAACTTTCCTGTGCAACAGTTGCCTCATCTGCAAAATGGGGATTCTCCCCATATGGGACAGGGTTTGGGTCCACGCTGATAATCTTGTAGATACAGTGCTTGGCATATAGTAAGTGCTAAACAAATATCATTATTATTATTATTATGATTTGATTCTGAGGAAGTCACAATGACTCCGTGCTCCAAACGGAGCACAATGGAGGTAACAGTAACTGACCTATCACAAAAGGACTTTGTGAGGATAAAATGAAGTAATTGGTGTAAAAGCCATTCAGAAGGGTAAAGGTGCTTTAACAATTAAAAAGTAATTATTGAAGGATGGCTGGTCAGTAAGAGATGACATCCTTCCTACCTCTCCACCCTAGTAGCCTAAAACCAAGAGGTCGATACTTTTACTTGAAAGGGGGTATAAAGATGGAGCTGAGATGCAATTTTACTTTTCTGAAACAAAAATCCTCTAAAATGCTGATGAACAAATGCCACTGAAGTCACATCAGACTACCTGAAGCACAAATCGATATGCCCACAAATACAAATATACAAACACACAAACACTACACCACTACAGAAAAAAATAAACAAATCCTTTTCTGCTTGGTTTTTCTCCTCTCCTTATGCAGTTTAGAAGGCAGCAAAATCATCCAGAGAATCTTCATCTTCTTTTCTGACAGATTCCTTCATTCTCCCTATTGAAAAAAACTCAACTCAGGGGACTTTCCAGGCTTCTCCATTGAGTCTGTGAGTAATCTTGACTCCACGGATTATCCTCAAGCAGCTGTGTGGAACACAAAAGCTTTCCCTAGAACATAGCAAAAAATACCAGGGCAGCCTGGGGCAGATTTTTTTTTTCTTCTTGAGCTCTCAAGTGATTTTTAAGAGCCAGCCGGTCTGGAAAATGTTGAATTTGTTTGTAGGAAAGGTAAACACTGCCAAAATCAACAAGTTCTTTCCTTAGGGGGCTGTAGAGCAAATTGGTCTGCAGATTAAGACAGTTCAGTCAAGTCATGTTGGAATTGAAGAGAAGCCCTCAGGCCCCCGGCTTTTACCCCAGAAAGGTATAAAAAGCTGTGATAAATCACTTCTGGAGGAATTACGAATTGTGTGCTTGAGAGGCAAAGTAAATTAAAATGGATCTCCCCCTATAAATATCTTAGCCAAAGTAATTTCTTTTTAAAGGTGTGGGTTTCTTAGATTGATCGGTGGTTTCCTCTGCCCGGGGTCAAATAACACCGGCTGAGGAGCTAGACAGGCACTGCTGAAGGATTTAATTGTGATATGACCGGTATAAAATTATGTCATACACTGTCACCTGGCAGATAAAATGAATTGGGTGGCATTCAACTGATTTAAAAGTAGGTCTCCTACGCAAGCCAGGAAGTGAACTCAAATCAACCTAACTGGAGTGCTTCACAAAGATCCCTTTAGAGTGACTGGGTACACATCTGTATGCACAAACCACCAGGCAAATAAGGCGCAGGTAGTTATAAAACAGCCTGGGTGAAGTGAAAAGATAGTAAGCTGAGAACTTTAGTTGCTTTACGCATTTTAGGTTGATGAAAATTGCCCATAGTCTCTCCTGTCCTAGCAGAATCCCCAACTCCCAGTGGCGGCACAATGGAGTGAGAGCAGAGCTCAAAGGGCTAAGGAAATTGTGAAAGCTAAAGCCATGAACAAGATTTGAAAGGGAGTAAGGAAAATGTTAGCGCACGAGTAGAGCATATATATGTATTTTACTTTCCCTTGCTAATGCTTCCTTTCCCACTGGATTTCCTATCAGTAGTGATATCTCTCCTAAGAGGAAAAATAAACTTTCTCATCTATAAAGTCAACATTAGCTAAGATAGAAATAACTCTAATAACGTTGCTAATAAAATCCAATGTCTGCTACCGGGCCCTCTGTTCTATTCTACTTCATTATACCCTTGAACATGAGAATGTTATAAAGGATCACTAAGGTTAATTTTTCTCAACAAATGTAGCTGACAGCAGAGGGAAATGTATTGCTTTAAGATTAATATAGAAAAATTCTTTCTGGATTAGGCTGGCAGTGTGCTGATAAGCCTTCTACATTTCCGCATACTTTCGGACATTCCTGTCCCAAAGCCTAGAGAATTGTGGTAATATTCAAGCCCATGCACACAGTAAGCGCTCAATAAATACGACTGAATGAATCATAGCACTTAAAGCGGGAATTTTAGGGCAAAGCTGCTTCATATCTTATCATTCAAATACAAGTGGGGGTTCCTTTTGGCACTGTCTGACATAGGCTTGCTTCCTCTGTCCTGAAATTGTCTACAGCTTAGGAATTCAGTATCATACAACACTCTCCAACAGCCATTTTCTTAATTACAAACCTCACAAAAAAAACAAATGGTATGAAACCCCTTCATTAATAATTGAGGCATCCTTTGCTTTGTTGGGAAAATGGCCAAACTTAGGGTTTCGACAAAAGGAAAAATCAGAAAAGGTTCAGAAAACGTTCACCCGCTTAATTTCTTCTCCTCAACCAAAGTCCAGCTTCCATCTCCACATACCTGAAAACCAAATGCCCAACTTTTCTTGCGATTGAGGTAGACTAAAAGAATAGAAGGCAATGCAACCTTCAGCTTCACCTAACATTCATCAATATGCAGGGATCCAATATTCAGTTCTATGTCCACAAAAACTGTGGAACCAAATCACAAGCATCTTCCCAAAGTCTTCTGCTGATTTGATCAGAAATCATTATTTTCCTCCATCAAGTTTGTCTACACAGAGTTGGAGAAGGTGATGCAGTTTAAATAGGATTGGGTGTGGGGTGGGGGGGATGTCATTTATTGCAGCTAATCAGGAGGATTTACTGAGTGGTACTTGATAGTCACCTCATCCTCAGAACTTATATGATATCCATATTTTATTTAATATGAGAAGTTTAGTTTTTGTTCTAGGCAGTTTGGGGTTTGAGGAGCAAATGGAACATCCAAGTGGAGAAATCCTGAAGTTACGAGAAGGTGCACAATTGTCAGCTATATGAAATGTCAGGACTGAAGGAACAGATTTGATAGTTACCAATTAATCATTGGTATTTATTGAGCACTTACTGCTTGCAGAGTGCTGTTTTAAGTGCTTGAGGGAAGCCCCATAGAGTTAACAGGCTGGATCCCCACCCTCAAAGTGCTTAAACCTAGTGGAGGAGGCAGACATTAAAATAAACTGCAGGTAGGGGAAGCACCACAGCATAAGAATATGACAAACGCAAGTGATCTGGGCATGGAGAGTGTGTCAAAGTATTTAGGAGGACAGTTCCAAGGGCATGGGTGATGCAGAGGGGAGGGAGAATAGGATGAGGTGATGAAAAATTCATCAGGGAAGCCTCCCTGGAAGAGATATCACGGCAGCTGAACCCATGTGAGAAGATGAGCTCCTGGAGAGAGTGATTGTAGAATGAAAGGAATAGAGGACTTAGAACTGAGCTTAGATCAGGTGCCTGGGGAGTACAGAGGAAAAATATAAGACAGTGCCTTCCCTTGAGTTTATCATTTAAGTGAAACATCACTTTCATCAGTTAATATCACTGGTCACACAAAGCGTGTTAGCTGTTTGAACACGCTCCACAAACAATATAGCTTCACCTCCCACCAGGAGTTTATGATCTATCTTAATTCCTTCATTTACTATGCAATTCTCAACATGCTTTCAGTCGTGTAAATGGGTCTTAAAGTTGGACGCGTGAAATCAAGGATTTTGAGTTACTGGGCTATACTCATAAGTTATCCAGATAATTCAAGTTCCCCCAAATGCACTCCGATCTCAATACTCTTATTTTGAGGAAAAGTTTACCTGGACAATTGCTAGTGTCTTCTCAGCCTCCTCCTCTCTTCTAAGGTCCTCAAAGCTCTTCAAAAAACAAGAGTCCAGTGGATAAGGGGTCTTCTCACATTTAGGACCAAAGTTAAGCAAAAGTCCTAAATCACAGGCTCATAGAGGAGATGAAGCAGGTCCTGACAGCTTGTTGAACACCCTCCTATGGTTTTTATCCACTTTAGTGCCCACTGAGGAGCCCAAAATCATTTGAGGACAGCAGCGGGTCAGAAACCGAAGACATGAGGTTTTGCCAAAGGCGAGAGAGGAGAGAGCAGCCTGACTGCAAAGTGTCTCATGATCAGACCAGGATGGATTTGCTTTCAAAGTGATCTGCAGCCCTTAATACAGGACTCTTTCGGCACAAGCCTCACTCATACAGAATGGTTAGAAGCGATTAATTGTAAATTCACTCCATAAAACAACAGGGTGCTAGGGGTAGGTTTTACCCATTCTTTTCAGTGAATATTCCTGTATCTGCACCTCCTGTCTTGGACAGATTGGATCTTTGTTTCACCAATTCCTACCCTTTCATTTTCTCTGTCGAGACATGCGCTCAGTGGCTCAGACATTTTTGCTCTGTAGTTGTTGCTCTTCTCTCCCTGTTTGTCACTGCTACGTCACAGGAGTGTCACCAGGATTAATTAGTTAACATGCAAGATGCTTTGAAGATGAAAAGCACTCTGAAATTGCTAAGCAGTGGTTGCATTTCTCCCTACTACTTATTTTTCGCTTTTATGGTTGTAAAATCCCTTCCTGTCCCTTTTAACCCCTTTTGACTAGTAGGATGCTTAGCTTTTTCTTTTTTCCTTA
Source organism: Tachyglossus aculeatus (assembly GCF_015852505.1). Classification (NCBI taxonomy): domain Eukaryota; kingdom Metazoa; phylum Chordata; class Mammalia; order Monotremata; family Tachyglossidae; genus Tachyglossus; species Tachyglossus aculeatus. The sequence goes on from NC_052078.1 coordinate 13,836,672, forward strand.
ACTCCTTATCTTTTTCCCCACAAACCTCAAAATAGGAATTCAACCAGATGGTCTTACTGGCCACTTTGCTATCATTTTGCTTCTAGCCTGGGTTCTTTCTTCCCTGAAGAACAAGAAGTTCTTTATCAAATCACTCTGACAGGTCTTTCTTCATTTTTTACATTTTCTTTTTTTCATTCGCATTCTGCTCTCTGGCACCACAGAACCTAGAACAAAGGGAAGGTGACTCTCGCTGAATTTGGAGGATTCAGACTCCTGAGTTCCGTTAATTTAGGACAAATGTCAGAGTGCAAAGGTCACGCTTGGCTATTTGTGCACTTGGGTGATAAGTGGCCACACAGAAGGCAAAAGCAATTGCTTTCCTCCCCAGATCTACATTTTCAGCACCCATGTAGCATGAAAATATACATCTTCATTGGACTGCAGGCTTCATTCTAAATTTTCAGCCCCTGCATGTCATTACAACTTACAGCTTCGTTGGACTCTAGGCTTCTTTCACCAAAATCTTAAGTGGTGTTCGAAATGTAGTCAGCCCATGTCAATGGGTGTGGTAGCAACTAGACTCAGTTCTGAGCTGCCTCCAAGAACCGACGGAGAAAAGAAAGAGTCTCCCACGAACAGATGCAATCTGTGACTAGCAATGAGTGAATTTCCAAGGAGATTCATTTCAGATAAGTGCTTAAATGATGGAATGCTTATCCTCAGCTTATCAAAACCATCCATTAAATCCACACTACAGGGCTGGACGTTGTGCAAAATATACTAACTTTCCAGTGAGATGCTGGAGGTTCATTGGCTTTGGCTACAGATAGTCCCCAGGTCATTTTTCTTTTCCTATTTTGGCATGCTTCCCCCTGCTTCTAAGAGAAACCCCACAGTGCAAGAGAACACAAAAGGGAGAAACTCACTTTGTTTTTAAAAGTTATCTCAATTTTTCCAGAAATTATATTAAGTATATAGGGCTCTTCGAAAAACAGCCCATCCCAATGCCATTTACCATCCAAGAAGCAGCGTAGATGCAAACATCCACCCTATAGCTACTCTCCCAGATGCTACTGAAGCAAATGTCTGCTAAAGAAATCAATAAGGCACCTGGAGAGAATCTATTTCTCCATGCTTCTGTTTTGAGAGAAGGCGCAGAGATCAGTTAAAAGAAGTCTCAAAAAAGAAACAAATTTTTTAAACTGGTTAAGTCAAAAAGAGAATGGGGCTGATGGAACACAAAAATTTATCCAAGATTTCGATTTTGAAAAACACTTTTGTAATTACAGAACTAAGGGACCAAAGGGCTGGCAGGTGATTTGGGAGATGATCTAGTCTTCAGATGCAAACTTCTCATTTTGGTAATGGTTGGCAACAGTTCACAGGGGAGGAGTGGGTAACCATGGAAGCTGGAGGGAATGAGGAGTGTCACTTCTATAGTGGAGGCCTTCCAATGAACGAAAACAACATACAGACATATTCTGAGGATTAACAAAAGACGTAAATTTAGAAAAACAGATATAATAATAATAAAAAAGAGGGTGAGATCATGATTGATGGTTTCAAGGGATTATCTCCTTGTTCTTAAGAAGTCTATAGAACCCATCATTCCCAGCAAACAAGTGTAGCTAAAACCTTAATCAGATTAGTTCAGTTGTAATTCCCTGCTGATTAGCATCCTGAGTTTTATTTACCTACCACCTAGTATAAAATCCATCTATAGCTTCTCTCTCTTCCATCTACTCTCTATTTCCAATCTATCCACAAGATTGTAAACTCCTCACTAGACTGGAAATTCCTTGAAGGTAGAAAGTGCTTCTACTCACTCTACTGTATTCTCCCAAGAGCTTGGGCAGTGCTGTGCACATAGTTGATGCTCAATAAGTGTGAATAGTTGATCTATATCTGTTCCAACTGCCAATATTCATCCATCATCCATACACTCTTCCACTGAATAATCTCTGCTCTCTCTCCCAATCTTTCTCCTCTCTCCTGATTCTTGTTCCACAAATGCTTCAATCAGTAGTATTTACTGAGCACTTTTTGTTTCCAGAACACTTTACTACCCATTTGGGAATGTACAATACAATCATTTCATCATTTTATTCTGTTTTTTCTTCCCCCTCCCCTCCCTTTAATTTACCCTTGCATTTTATCAACCTTTTCCTTCGCTGATAACCTGGGATTTTCTTCTTGTTCTGAATCTTTATATCTACCCTTGCAATCTCATGTTTTCCTGTTTGCTCATCCTTCTTTTCTTATTTTTCTTGCTCCCTCCACTTGTCCACCCCTTTTTTCCTCTTCCTTTTTCTGTGTCCTTACTGAGCGGCACAGATACCCAGTAAAAAGGAAAAAGAGTAGACTTGAGGTGAATGGGAGGGGTCCTAAAAACTGGGTAATCAGCTGTCGAATAAGAGAGTTAATTGCTAATGGGGAATATAAAACTATAAATGATTTCCCAAAGAGTTTCATATAGAAAAACCCATTGAATTGAAAATCAAAGTAAGAGACCATTATCTCACAGCATGCCATAAACAATAAGGCTTTCTGAGACTCAATAAGAATCTTGATTCAAAGAATGGCTTGTACCAGGTGGAAGATCACATCAATATTATCTCCAGAGGTTGTCTTTCAGACCCTATATGTACATTTAGGTTTCTGGGGCCTCAGAGACAACGGGCAGAGCAGATCTCCCTGCTGGTAAAAAGGTATAGCCATATATGCTCTCTCTAACTCTTAGACTGTGACCTGTGTGGGGTAGGGATTACCTGATGTCTAACCAAACACTTAGTTCATAGTAAACACTTAAGAAATACCATATTCAGAATAATCATAGTATTTGCATCAAATGCAGAAATGAGGGGAAGAAAAGAAAATCGGTCTTGTTCTTTTCCAGAAAAATCTAAAAGATCTCGAAAAATCCATTTTGAGCAAAACAGGTCATCCAAGTAGTACATATTGCAATCCCAACAAAAGTCAGCTCCACCCATTCAGAATCCTGAACTGGGATATCGCTGAATACCAGGCTGCATTTAACTTAAAATGAGAATGTCCTCCAGTTGTCATGGGTTCATGGGGAACTCAGCAAGATCCTTGCATTCAGAGTGCAGCCAGGGGGTGCAGAGGAAGATGAAAAATTAACCACGGGTGCTGTTATTACAGAGAAGATTTTTATCCTTCATAACTATGTCTGTGGAGAAAATAACTAAGTTATACAGGCCTAGAGTCTGGCCCTAAATCATCATTTTCCCCTGACTATGCTTCTCCTTTTTTAGAAGGCTCACTCTAACAAGTTACTGCTTCCTGGTATCACTAGCAACATAATTCTTATATGTCACTTTCCTTGTTTCACCCATCACATGGTGGTGAATGAAGTTGATGGTGAATGAAGATAACTTACTGCACCACGTAAAATCAAGAGCAGAATGAAAACTTTCAGGATCGTATCTATTTATTCTATTTGTACTCTCCCAAGCGTTTATTACAATGCTCTGCACAGAGTATGCACTCAGTTGACTAACTGATAGATTCAGGTATAGAGTGCTGCCAGTGTAAATAATGCTGCTCAAGAGGAATGGACCCAGCCCATTGCGTTTTCCAGATCAGAGTTTATCCATGGGTACATGCATAGCAGAGTTGGAGGCTTCAGGGACTAAGCAGTGCAGCTTAGTTGAAAGAGCACAGGCCTGCAAATCGAGGGGCCTGGGTTCTAGTCCTGGCTCCACCACTTGCTGGCTGTGTGACCTTGGGCAAATCACTTAACTTTTTTCTGTGCCTCAACTTCCTCAACTATAATAAGGGAATCAAATACCTTTTCTTCCTTTCGAGTCCCTGAACCTAGTGTGGGACGAGGATTGGGTCCAACCTGATTATCTTGTATCTTCTCCAGTGCTTTGTATACTGCTTGACACACGTTAAGGGCTTAAATACCACAAATATCATTAGATGATTATCATTATTATAATTATTATCTGCAGCACAGTTTGGCCCACTTGATTGTAAGCTCCTCTACTAGATTATAAGATCCTTGTGGGCAGAAATCACATCTGCCAACTGTTCTGTATTCGCCCAAATACTTAGTACAGTGCTCTCCGTACATTAAGTGCTCAATAAACACCATTGATTGTAGTGACTGTCCAGAAAATATTCTATCTTTGGAGGGTCTGTTAAATAGATACTGGAAAAGCTGGAGTCAGCTAGAGTCATACGCAGTCTCCCCATTGCAGATAACTGAGGGGCAAAGTCACCCTGCATGGTCATTTTGGTTTTTTTCTAGCACTTTTTCTTTTTTGTTTTCAGACCACCTTCCTCCCCTCAACAACAACAACAAAAATATGTGGTAAAGCTGGAAGGAGTTCCACTTTGGAACAGCAGCCTTCAGTGACCCAGCCGAGACAGATGCCCAAACCAGACATTTCGCTATCTACTTCATTGATCTTGCCTACAAACACAGCACTGCTTCCCTCTCTGACATCCACGGTGGCAGGGTCAGGATTTAGACATGAGAGAATCCAGCCTCAAGAATACCACCTTTCAACACTGACCCAGAGCCAGATATGAAACAAGGTGACTGGTTGGAAAGGAACCTAGGAGGCAGCTTGAAATCAAGCTATGCGAGAATATTATTTATTACATCAATTTGTAACCGAGACCCTAACGGTGCAAGGCCAGATACTATGTTGATAACTGTGAGTCACGTCATGCTGGATGTATGAGGGAGCTATTAAATGACACGCTGACTCTCAATGAAGGGTGACTGTCTGCAATTCAGGCAACTCAAACAAGCATGCAAAAAATAAAATCCATGCTGAGGCTTCAGCTATAAGCCCAACCAGGTCCTGTTGGTGAAGCTAACGGGACACTGAACTACAGACTGGGCAGTAGGTTCCTTCGGGCACAAGTCCGGGCCTGGGAATCAGAGGACCTGTGTTCTAATCCCAGTTTTGCCAGCTGACTACCGTGTGACCTTGGGCAAGTCACAACTTCTCTGCACCTCCATTTTTTCATCTGTAAAATGGGGATTCGATACCTTTTCTCCCTTCTACTTGAACAGTGAACCCCATGTGGGACAGGTTCTCTGTCCAACCTCATTAACTTGGTTTTCCTCCAGCACTTGGAACAGTGCATGACAGTAAGTACTTATTGTTATTAATAGTACATTAATTATTAGTACATTAAAAAAACAAAAAACTCCAAATAAACTCATGGGGATTCAATATCTGTTCTCCCTCCGACTTAGGCTGTGAGACCTGTATGAGACCTAATTAACATGTATCTACCCCAGCGCTGAGGACAGTGCTGGACACATACGAAGCACAAAACAAATACAATAAATATGTATTACTAGTATATGCCCTCACTCTCCAGTGTGATCAAGGTGACTGTTATAAAACAACAGCAAGTATCAGAAATCTACTCCATTATCTATAAGAAAGTTTGCTGGATTCCACCAATGGATGAATAAACCTTGAAGGTTTGGAACATGACTCACTTTCACAGCCAGCCATCATTTTTTCCATTGTCCCAAGACCTCTCAATTTTCCTCAGCAGAAATGAGGGATCCACATGGTTGGTTGATCTTCTGTTGGGCCATGCTGTCTAAAATAAAGCCAACCAAGATATTGCATTCTCAGTCTGATATGTGCTCATCTTCATGAGTATGAGTTAATCATATTTGCCTCCAGAGAGCACTGTTGGAGGGGTGAGAAGTAGAATATTATACCCATTAAAGTTTCTAGGCAGCTTGGGAAAAACTTCTTTTCAACTCCATAAATTCTATAAGCCCATTGCATCTGATGACTGGTCATGATTTTACAAAAGATTCACTAAGACTTTTAAGAACATTTTTTTTCTTCAGGTTCTCAGATGAATTTAATTTTATTGGACACACTTTACACTGGCCATCTATAATCCACAGTTTCCTAGACACTCTGTTCTCTTCTAGCTGAAGAGCCTTCCTCAACTCGGAAACTGGAGCCAGCCTGCCCACGAGAGCTGAATACAGCAAATGGAAATTCCCAGGCTAATGTGAGGCAAATGCTTCACGGTGAATCTTAGCCATGAAGTTAAACTCCAAGCCATAAGTAAATAGCAGTGAGGAAGTGTAACCAGAGCTAGCAAAGGAATGGTGGAGCCAGTAAACAAGTCTGGTCCTGTTGTCCAGAAACACCTGCAATGGTTCTGAAATGTGACAGACCTAAAGTAAAAAGTAGGTTTGTTCATCCTATGGAATTTAGACATTTTCTGACCTGGTTAAATAAATATCCTGGGCACGCATAACCCATTTTTCAATACCAAACAGTTAAAAAAAAAAAAGAATGTATGCCTTGTCTCCTACCATGACTAATGGAAAGTCTAATTATTTGCTCTGGTCCAGGGCCCTCACAGGAGTTTAAAATCCAGAATCAGTCTTCCAGGCCAAAATGCTTAATGCTCCTCTTGAGAAGAAATTAACTGCTAAAACAGATTGAGGTAAAATGGGGTTTTGTCTTCCGTTCTCAATGTGGCCATTTTTCTCGCTTAATCTTGCCCTTCCGTTCTCTAGCAGAATGAAAAGCTGGCCCTGTGCCTTAACGGAATTTTTCTTCCAAATCTCCAACTCCGGGATCCGATTAATCACAAAGGTGAGTCGCCCTCATTTCAGCTCTTCAGCTCTGCTCTAAAAAGGCAGGGCCCTCTATTCAGAGGGCCGAGAAAGACCAAAATGTTCACCAAAGTCGTATATTCCTAGACCTGCCTTTTGGACTATTCTCCCCCCACCCCAACTCCTCCCACCAAGAATCTTGCATTAGTTACTGCTGCAAAGTAGAATAAGCCCTGACAGCTCAGTGGTTGCGGAGCCCAGAGCAAGCCCAGGTGTGTGATTTCGCTTTCCAGGCCAGCAAGCCCTGGCTTCTTTCCTGAAAGGGCTCACTACAGTGCACAGGAGGAAATAGGGGGTTGGTTAGGGACCTCAGCTAATTAGAACTGCACCAGGTCCTGAGTGGAACCGGATTCTCAAATTCGAGATCATAATGGTGGCTAGGTCACCACAAGTAGAAATCAACGTTTGCTGAATGAAAGAGGGGAGAGACCTATTTGGGCTGATTGATGGGCTTTCCCTTCTCCTGATCTAATTGAGGCAGGAGTTTTCCACTCTCCCGCTCTCCTTCCTTTCCCTCCCCTCTTCTCTCTGTTCAGGGACCTTCAGAGAACATTAAACTCTTCTTTTGCCTTGCTGCTCATGCCTGAAGAATGCACTCAGGAGACTCGGCTAAAGGCCTGAAAAACTGTTAATGTAGAGGTTTCCGTTCACTTCTTGTTTACGCTTACATCCTTCTCCATTCCCCCTCCCCCCAACCCCATTTTGCTTGGCACAAGCCTTCTGAATCCTTTTCAACATAAATATTTGTCTAAAAATATTTCCATAAAACTGTTGCCTATGGATTTCCCTGTATCTAGAGACAACAATACTATTTATAAGGATTTCACAGAAACAAAATTGAGTGTTCTGGAATCACAAACTACAGTATTTACCTTTTTGTTATAGTTATAGCCCGGCACTTCAGCTGCTGAAGGAGTTGGGGCTAGAGATAAGCCAACCGAGGCGCTTCTGGGCTGCTGTCAAGCTCAGGGCCTATCTTAGGAGAACTTTCTGAGCTTAGGGAACAGCTGAGGGCACAGAGACTGCTCTCTCCTATTCTCCAGCTACTTCCCCTCTCTGCCACCTCCTCTGCAACTCCCCAGTAAGGATCAAGTGCAAGAGAAGCACAGGTCTGGGGCCTCTGGGCACTTTGGGTGCATAAATGAGGAATAACCCTTCTGCCAGCCCCTATGCGGAACACTTGGAACATTCACCTTCTGCCTGGAATCCTGCCTAACTTCCCTGATTCAGGAGTGAACCAATCCAGCTCCCACCCAGACACAGCTGCACAGTCCCCAGTACCATCGTGGTCTGCAAAAACTCCTCTCAGGCTTCAAAGGGGTTACCTCCCACCCAGGTAATTGTGCTGCTGGTCAACATGGATCCTAAATAAGCATTCCAGAATGGCATGCAATCCCTGTAGTACTATGAGCTAGATGGAACTAGATACTGGCCAAACTAATTCTCTTTCATCCAACCCAGCACTTAGAACAGTGTTTGACACATAGTAAGTGCTTAAATACCATTAAAAAAAAACTTGTCTCTGCTATTTGGATGCTTTTTCTTGCCTCTAGATGCCTCAGCAATTCTGCCTCCCTGAGAAGAAGCTGTAAACACAATGCTGTGATTAAGTGTTCACATGTGAAGGTCTAGTTAAGTGGTAAAGTATAGGAAATCAGTTTTCCATGCTGTGCTGTAATTAACATGTATAGGGGGAGAGAGGAAGCAGTGGAGGAAGGGTAGGGAGGGTAAGAAGAGAGAGAGTGTAGGGGATGAGAAAGAGGGAGAAAGATGGGGAAAATGGGGGAAAGAATGGAGGGGGAATGTGAAGGGAGAGAGAGAGATAGAAAGAGATGGAGGGACAAAGAAAGAGGGAGGAGACAGAAAGAGAAAGAAGGAGAGAGAGAGAAGGAAGGAAAGATGGATGGATGGATGGACGGAAGGAAGGAAGAAAATCCCCTACCAGTTCAACCATCTCCATTGCCCGGTTGAGTACAGTGTGGATGGAGTCCAGGACCAACTTCAAAGGGTAGCAAAGCAAAGATCAGCAACTCATCAGTTGCCCAGACATCAGGGAACAGGAACCGAATGTAAGCAATTTCACCCTCTGACATTCATGAAGCCAAAGAAGTGAGAAGATTGAAGCGGACAGTGTGACCAGAGTACGAGGCTCAGGTGGTGGACTGTTAATCCAGAGAGTTTCATGCAGGAAGTGAGTGGTAGTATTGTTTAGGAAGGAGGAATATGTTTTGAGAAAAATCAAGTGTTCTAAGTGAGAGGAATCACAGATAAAATGTCTGGAAATTTAGTTGTGAACTGAGAATGGGGAGGAGGTTTGCTTGGGTAAAAGGCAGTCAGAAAAGGAGACTTCTAACCTGAGAAAGGGAGAGTGACATAGATCAATGCTGGAGAAAGATTATTCTTAAGACTATGCATATCCATGAGCTGAAATTAGAGGCAGGAAGTGCAGCAAGTTTTAAATTGTTGACACAGTCCAGACGCCAGGTGATAAGGGATTTTAATAAGACTGTGGCTTTAACAGTTGAGAAAAAGGACTGGGTACATGAACCATTGTTTCTGAATAAGAAACAGCAGGACTCAGTGATGGATTTTACATGGGGAGTCAAAGACAGAAAGGAGTCAAAGACAGAAAGGAGTCAAAGACTATTTCAAGATTAATGAGGCAGGGAACAAGGAGGATATTGGTGCTGTTGACAGGGAAGGAAAAATTGGGAGGAGGTAAAGGGTTTTTTTATGGGGGTGGGAAATGACATAAAAAGCTCAGTTTCCGATTTAGCAAGATTCAGGTGGCAGTGAGACTTCATTGTGGAGATATCGCTGAGTCAAAGGAAATACAAAAAACTAGAGAGAAGGGTAGCACTATATATTTGGAAGACAACACCATAAAGGTGTTAATTGAAACTGTTGGACATTAAACATTCTCCAAGCATGTGAAAGAAGAGCCCTCCTGATATGAGCCTTGAGAGACACCCACAGTTAGAAGAAGCCAACAAAGGGGACAGAGAAGGAGCTGTCAGTGAGACAATAGGCATAGAACTGCATCCCGGAAAATGAGGCCAAACAAAGTTTGGAAGAGAGGAGGTGTTCGACATGGCTTTTCACCAAGTAGAACCATAAAATCCAAGCATTGGGTGGGACCTTAAAATGCCTTCCATTCCTGTAACTTGACTTCAGGCAGGGTGACAATGAACAAAGGGCTTCAGAAATGCAGTGTGCTTTTTTTAATGGTATTTGTTTAAGTGCTTACTATGTGCAGGCACTGTACTAAGAGCTGGGGTAGCTACAAGGTTGGACGCAGTCTGTCCCACATGGGGCTCAAAATCTTAATGTCCATTTGACAACTGAAGTAACAGCCACAGAGAAGTAAAGTGACTTGCCCAAGTTCACCCAGCAGACAAGTGGAGGAGCTGGGATTAGAACCCAGGTCTTCTGATTCCCCCAGGTTTGTGCTCTTTCCACTAAGCCATGATGCTTCCCAGATTTCACAGACCCCTGGCGACTGTCAGAAAACTTCCTTAAGTAAGGTTTCAGCCTAAACTCATTTCCTCTTCACCTGTCCTTTCCATCTTCTGAAAAATAGCATTTTAAAGACTGCTTAACAACTCTTTAGAGACTGTATAATAAACCTTTTCAGACCATAGCGTAACCCTCATTATATTGGAATAGCATCAATATGGCCCCTTTCTTGTCCAGGGTAAGGAATACCAATTTCCCCATCTGCTTTATCAAGGCTTCTGATGTTTCCTTTCCCTCATTAATGTAAGAAATAGAACACACATAACTGGTGCTCACTCATTTTTCTGCAATCTCTGTGCAGAACCCTATAGTAAGCATTTAGGAAAGTACAATCAAGTTAAAAGACACGATTCTTTGATGACTGGTGCTCACTCATTTTTCTGTAATCTCTCTGCAGAACCCTATAGTAAGCATTTAGGAAAGTACAATCAAGTTAAAAAACACAATTCTTTGCCTTCATGGAGCTTACAACCTCAATAAATGTCAACAGTCACAGTAGAGGATAAAATTCTGGGCCTAGGAAAAGATGAGGAGGGTTTAGTCAAGAATCTCTGCCTATGGAAAATGGTTGCTTAAAGCCATTAAAGCCTCCAGCCTTCAGGAACATAAAATGGAAAGATTAAATTTCCCTCCACCTCAGGTCTTGTAACCAAGGTGAGACCTAAAAGTTAAGTCTCTCAGAACAAAGTAGATCATTTTATTTTTCATACTGTGGTTCATCTCATACCTAGATTCTGAATCCTCCCCAACATCCCCAAAGGGCCCTGGGGTAGATACAAGATAATCAGGTCCCACATGGGGCTCAGAGTCTGAGAAGGAGAAAGAACAGTTATTGAATCCCCATTTTGCAGATGAGGGAACTGATGGAGAAGTTAAGTGACTTGCCCAAGGTCACACAGCAGACAAGTGGTAGAGTCAAGATTCAAACCCAGGTCCTCTGACTCTCAGGCCTGTATTCTTTCCACTAGGCCACACTGCTTCCCAAGACAGATCATTGCCCAGAATAATAATAATAATAATGATGGTATTTGTTAAGTGCTTACTATGTGTCAAGCACTGTTCTAAGTGCTGGGGTAGATATAAGGTTGTCCCACGTGGGGCTCACAGTCTTAATCACCATTTTACAGATGAGGGAACTGAGGCACAGAGAAGTGAAGTGGCTTGTCCAAGGTCACATAATAGACAAGTGCTGGAGTCAGAATTAGAACCCACATCCTTTGACTCCCAAGCCCATGCTCCTGCCACTAAGCCACGCCGCTTCTCTAGAGCAGTGACCTGCAAACTCACCAGCAGCAAACTAGGAGGACAGAAATGTGGGGGATGAAGCTTCCTATTATGGATTTTGTTTCTTTCATTTAAAGCATATTATCAGGAAATTTCCCCACAAGTCCTGTTTCTCCATGGGATTTTTGCTCTAGGATGGTGGTTCCATGGGAAATAAAACTTGATCATTGATGTTAACTTTAAAAACACACTACAGAAAGGAAGGCAGCAGCGTCTGGGGGTCAGGAGTCTGGGTTCTAGTCCCAGCTCAGCAACCAGCCTGCTGGAGGACTTTGGACAACTGACTGAATTCTCTGGGCCTCATGTGTAAAATAGGGAGAGAAGTGATCCGATCTCTAAGAGACCAGTTCCTCACCCACAAGGAGTTTACACTGACTGAGACAAACCTAAAAATATTTACACCTGGAACTATCAAAAATAAAATAAGTTAAGCAGACATGAATACATGAGTGTTGAGGAAGATGTAAAAGACTCTTATGGAACTTCCCTTCCCTCCCCCAACATCTTTCCACCTCATGTTTGCCACAGTTTAGAGCCATGGAGAAAGTGTGAATCATTCAGTGACTGCTCTCCAGCAGTGACCTAATTCAGCACATAAGGAGTTAAGGCAACCCCTCCAAACCCAAAATCCTTTTCCTAAAACCACTAAAGGGAGTTGGGACAGGACATTCTGGGAAATGGAAAAGCTTGTCAAATATTGAAACAAAGGGAGCATTTTAAGGGCAGATATATTCTGATTCAAATTTCCATCTCCATTTAGTATACTGGAACATGATCTAAATTATAGCAGGAGAACACAAATACTTGTGTAAGAAAAGAGAATACGTAACCTCTGGAAGCACGTTTTCTCCAACCCACCCTCAAGGATTTTTATAGACAATCCATCGGGTGGGGGGGGTGGCTAGAGGGAGAGGAATCCCTCTGGCAAATTCGTCTTTAGGGATAACAGCAGTAAAATCAAATTTATTGTCACTTTACTGTTTCTGGCAGCTCTCCTCATGGGCAGCCAGGGTCCTTGAACTGTGGAACCATTTCCTGCTGCTCACAGCTTCTTTATCCCAGCAAGTTGGAGAACTGAAATTTACTGCTCTTGTCAAAAGCATCTCAGAGGAACTCATCACATTTCTCTCCCGACTCCCAGCTCTGCACACAAACAGGCATGAGGACTCACCGGTGGGCTGGTTTAATACATCACTCGGTTGAATTTAATGAATGGATTAGCACAAAATTATGATATCATAAATGATGAATTTTTACAATCTTTGCCTTCTATTTCTGGAGTGGCATTTTTTACAATTTTTCTCTAGGGTTCTTTATTTGTAATCTTCCTATGGCTTTTTGACCTATCTAAATTTTTTCAGTGTTACACTGGCTTCATCATCATAAGCCTAAAATGTGGCAGATTTCTTCTCATCAGCCATTCCAATGTCTCCTTCTAGTCTGTCTGCTTTCCCAAGAGAATCAATGGTATTCATTGAGTTAGCACTGTACTAAGTGCTTGGGAGAGTTTAGTAGTGTTAGAATACATGATCCCTGCCCTCAGGGAATTTACAGTCTAGTGTAGGAGATGGACACTTACAGGTAGGCGAAAACAACCAAGCGATAGATGGAATATGTATGTAGGGAGAAATTAGCCTAGTGGAAAGTGGAAAGGGATCTTGGAGTCAGAGGACCTGTGTTCTAATCCTAGCTCTGCCACGTTGCTGTGTGACTTGGACAAGTCACATAACTTCTCTTCTCTGTGCCTCAGTTACCTCATCTGTAAATGGGGATTAAGACTGTGAGCCCCATGTGGGACATCGATTGCCTCCGACTTGATTAACTTACATCTATCCCAGAGCTTAGTATAGTGTCTGATGCATAGTAAGCACTTAAATACCATTTTAAAAAACCACATATGCCTGGAAATGAGAGGACATTCGTTTTAATCCTGACTCTGCCTCTTGCCGCCTGGATGACATTGGGCAAATCATTTAGCTTCACAGTGACCTAGTCTCCTCAACTGTAAAACAGGGGTTAAATCTTACTACCTTCTACTTAGACTGTGAGCCTCAATGAAGGACAAGGACTGTGTCCAACCTGATCAGTTCATATCTACCCCAGCGCTTTGAACGGTGCTTGACACACAGTACGCGCTCAACAACTACCAAAAAACAGAAAAAAAACCCAGGCAGGTTCAGGGGGAGGGGAAGACAGGGAGAAGGAATGTGTGAGAACCTAAGTGCTTAGCGGATATGGATTTGAGTGCACAGATGATGCAGTAAGGAAGGAAAGTAGGGTGAAGAGTTGAGAAATTAGTCAGGGAAGGCTTTCTGGAGGAGATAATGATTTTTAATTAAGCCTCAAAGATGGGGAGTATGGTGGTCTGTCAGATATGAAGGGGGAGGGAATTGCAGGCACAAGGAGGGTGTTAGTGAGTAGTCAAATCAAGAGTGAGGAGATCAAGGTGCAGTGAGTAAGGTGGTGTTTGAGGAAGGGGTTGTAGTGGAAGAGATGCTGGAGTGTTGATTATGAGAATAAGAAGTTTCTGCCTGATGCAGAGATGGACAGGCAACCATTGGAGGATTTTGGAGGAGTGATTAGATATGAATCTCTGCATAATAATAATGATGGTATTTGTTAAGCGCTTACTACGTGCTAGCCACGCCCTCCTTCAAAACCAATTATCTCTCTTGCCAAATTGAATAGGCACCATCTTGTCTGATTTTTCCTTGCTCTGTGCCTATTGCTTCTTTGCCTTCCTCTGCTTTGGTATAAGAGTAATAATAATAATAATAATAATTGGGGGGGTTTTTTTGCACTTATTATGTGCCAACTACAGTAATAAATGCTGGGTTAAGTACAAGATAATCAAGCCAGACACAGTCCCTGTTCCACACAGGGCTTAGTCTAAGTGGGAAGGAGAACAGGTATTGAGTCCCCAGTTTTGCAGATGAGACACTGAGACCCAAAGAAGATAAGCGTTGTGCCCCAGGTCACACAGCAGACAAGTGGCAGAGCCGGGATGAGAAATTGGGTCCTCTGACTCCTAGGCCACTAACTCTTTCCACTAGGCCAGCTGCTTCTCAACAGATATTTTATCCCCATTTTACAGATGAAAAACATTCAGTTCACATTACACCACTCCCCAAGAACCTCTAGTGGTTGCCCTACCTCCTCCGTGTCAAACAAAACTCCTTACCATCGGCTTTAAAGCACTCAATCACCTTGCCCACCTTCTACCTCACCTCTCTGCTCTCCTACTGCAACCCAGCCCGAACATTTCATTCATCTAACACTGTACCTCGATCTCATCTACATTACCACTGATCTCTCATCCATGTCCTGTCTCTGGCCTGGAATACCTTCCCTCTTCATATGCAACAGACAATAACTCTCCCCACCTTCAAAGTCTTACTGAAGGCAAAACTCCTCCAAGTGGCCTTCCCTGATTAAGCCCTCATTTCCTCTTCTCCCACTCCCTTCAGCACCACTGGGACTTGCTCCCTTTATTCACCTCCCACTGACCCATCAGCCCCACAGCACTTATGTACATATCCATAATTTATTTATATTAATGTCTGTCTCCTCCTCTAGACTGTAAACTCATTATGGGCAGGGAACATGTCTACCAACTCTATTATATTATACTCTCCCAAGCATTTAATATAGAACTCTGCACACAGTAGCCACCAATAAATACATTTGTTTTATTGACTGATGAGGAAACTGAGGCCCAGCAAAATTAAGTGATTTGCCCAAGGTCAACGGTAGGCAAATGGTGGAAGTGGGTTTAGAACGCAGGTCCTCTGACTCCCAGATTTGGGCACTTTCCCCTAAGCCACTCAGCCTCCCTCCACATCTGAAAAGCTATATTTTCTCCAGTCCTTCAAGTGGAATAATAATAATAATTCTGGTACTTGTTAAACACTTACTATGTAGCCAGGCACTGTACTAAGCGCTGGGGTGGACACAAGCAAATTGGGTTGGACACAGTCCCTTTCCACGTAGGGCTCACATTCTCAATCCCCATTTTACAGATGAGGCAACTGAGCCACAAAGAAGTGAAGTGACTTGTCCAAGGTCACACAGAAGACAAGTGGCAGAGCTGGGATTAGAACCCATGACCTTCTGACTCCCAAAGGCTGGTGCTCTATCCACTATTCCATGCAGCTTCTCCATAAAATGGACTCTAAGCCCACTTCCTTTATGATCTATAGGCCCTGCTCACTGTATTCAATCTGCATGAGGATATAATAATAATGATGGCATTTGTTAAGCGCTTACTATGTGCCAAGCACTGCATGCATGTGTGTCTTGGCTGTAAATTCATAACTACATAGGTTCATTCAATCGCCTCCATTGACCTCATCCCCCAGTCGCTTACTGTGTGCAAAGCACTGCATAAGAACACATCCACTTTCCATATTTATGCTAATCCCCATGGAGTCAAGCACAGAGTCATGTACCTGCCCAGTGCTCCTCAATGTCAACTAGAAACAGACATTATTGATTTTCTATCAAGGTTTCTGTCAGGGAGTACCATACAAAATGGTGTGAGGTAGTTCAAATACAGCAGCATTTTCAGACAAAGCAGTGCCCTATTCTTAACACTCACTAAGCAAAAATGATCAATTCACATACTTTTCCTTACCAATGACTTCACCATGTTTTCTTTCAAGTTAAAATTACTCCAGTCTCTTCCATACCCAATCACCTCCTCCAAGTCAATAGACCTGTTTAATGAAAAATACTTCCCCTTTGAGTTTTGATGAAAGGTGTAAACTCCCTTATATTTGCATACTTTTTCTTGATTTTAGGTATATTTGATCCAATGCATATCTGGGATCAATCCCTCTCCATCTAACTGGGAAACTTGCTCAAGTTTGGTTACTCCCCAGTTTCATTTTATGTGACTCAGAAAGAAGCACCGCATGAGAGGCACCGTAATAAAAAAACACTCCAATGGAGTAAGCAGGAACCCTGTTTCAATCCCCAACAGCTGTGGCTTTAATCCTGAACCCTGAGGAGTCTTGTCAATTTGAAAGAAACTCAAATGGGGACAGCTCAATTGTGTTTATTGGACATCCACACGGCGCAAAGCAAGTGGAGAGAATCCCAAAGGCACTTGTTTCTTCATGGCAAAAGTATATCCAGCCTCTTTTTCGACGCACCAAATGAGGGATTCGCAACAACGCTTCCTGTGGCATTCTAGCGGGATCGGCCTTTTTTTCCCCCGTGAGATTGCATCCTCAGGCAGGATTCCTGACAGATCTGAAGTCTGCCTGATTGACAGCATTTTCCAGAGTGAGGGTGACATCCAAAGATCACCTAAAAAGCTGGTGCCTTGTTTCAACAGTTTGCTCCTTTCCCTTCACATTTATGAGGCAGTAAATTGGGAGATAACAGCAAACTAGCTGCAAGAACCAGTGGAGGGAGGAGGTTATAGTGGTTATAGGTGGCAGTGGAGTGAGCAAGTAAGGCGGAGGGTGGGCAGAGGCATTTTGAAATCAAAAGGGGCACAGTCCTGCCATAGTCACTGGAGGGAGTAAATGGGGTGGGAAAAGGATTCCTCCCCATCCCCCAAAGAAAAATGGTTTCCTCGCCATGTAACCCAATATCTGGGCAGAGTGCGGAGGAAAATATGTTCATCATTGTCAGTGTGTGTCAATCATTTCTCTCCACTCTCAAGGTTGAGAGCAGCTGGAGGCTGGTACTAAATTGGGGTTATAAAAGACGTTCAAGTGTGGGGGATTTGCATTTCCAAACAGTGAGAGAGAAACAGAATGAGCAGAAACCTTGTCTACACTTTTTTGATTTATGCATTACTTTTTCCTTGAAAGAAAATAATTCTGGTAGCATTCATAAATGGGTTAATAGAATTTTAGTTAATATTTTATTTCGGGAGGGTGAAGCAGGAGATTTCCTTCTACTTCCAACCCAGTATCACCCATGAACATGAAAAAAAGGCCAGCCAGGTTTGGTGGCAGTTGGCTCATCTGGAAATTTAGAAATGTTCCAATGTAATTATTTAAAATATAGATTAATGGATTTTTTTTATGGTATGTTGTCTCACTATATTCCAGGCACTGTACTAAACATGAGGTAGATTCAATCATATTTACTGAGCGCTTACTGTGTGCAGAGCACTGTACTAAGTGCTTGGGAAGTACAAGTTAGCAACATATAGAGACGGTCCCTACCCTACAGCGGGCTCACAGTCTAGAAGGGGGAGACAGACAACAAAACAAAACATATTAACAAAATAAAATAAATAGAATAGTAAATATGCACAAGTAAAATAGAGTAATAAATCTGTACAAACATATATACAGGTGCTATGAGGAGGGGAAGGACGTAGGACGGGGGGGATGGGGAGGGGAGAGGAAGGAGGGGGCTCAGTCTGGGAAGGCCTCCTGGAGGAGGTGAGCTCTCAGTAGGGCTTTGAAGGGAGGAAGAGAGCTAGCTTGGCGGATGTGTGGAGGGAGGGCGTTCCAGGCCAGGGGGAGGACATGGGCCGGGGGTCGATGGCGGGACAGGTGAGAACAAGGCACAGTGAGGAGGTTAGCGGCAGAGGAGCGGAGGGTGCGGGCTGGGCTGGAGAAGGAAAGAAGGAAGGCGAGGTAGGATGGGGCGAGGTGATGGACAGCCTTGAAGCCGAGAGTGAGGAGTTTTTGCCTGATGCGTAGGTTGATTGGTAGCCACTGGAGATTTTTGAAGAGGGGAGTAACATGCCCAGAGCGTTTCTGCACAAAGATGAGATGCAAGCTAATTAGGCTGGACACAATCCAGGCCCCACATGGGGTTAACGGTCTTAATCCCCATTGTACAAATGAGGTAACTGAGGCCCAGAGAAGTTAAATGACTTATCCAAGGTCACACAGCAGACAAGTGGCAGAGCCTGGAATAGAATCCAAGTCGTTCCGACTCGTAGGCCCGTGCCCTATCCACTGGGCCATACTGCTTCTCGTCTCTACAACCTAGTCTGAGAGAGAGAACTGGCAAGGCATAATGGCTAGAGTTCAGGCCTGGGAGTCCCAAGGTCACGGATTCTAATCCCCGCTCTGCCACTTGTCTATGTGACCTAGGGCAAATCACTTCTCTGGGCCTGTTACCTCATCTATAAAATGGAGATTGAGACTGTGAGCTCCATATGGGACCGGAACTGTGTCCAACTTGATTGGCTTGTATCCACCCCAGAGTTTAGTACAGTGCCTGGCATATAGTAATCACTTAACAAATACTGTCATTATTATTATTAAGAACAGGACTTTGACCATTCATGAAATTCTGTCCCAGATTTTACTGTGGAAGGAAAAAGAACTTCAGATCGTAAGGCCCTCCAGACAGGATCTGTATCTTTCACCATATTACTCTCAAGTGCACAGAACAGAGCTCTGCACAGAGTAGTTGTTCAGTAAGTGAGCAATCCCATCTTCAAAGCCTTATTAAAAATCACATCTCCTCCAAGTGGCCTTCCCTGACTAAGCCACCATTTCCTCTACTCCCTCTCCCCTCTGTGTCATCTATTCCCATGGAGGAGTTTACTGAGTCAAATTATCTCCCTTATGGCTTGACTTGGAGAAGGAGAAAGGGAAAGAGAGGATAGAACATTTCTCTCTTTCCACTCTCTCTGCGTAGGAAGAATGAGCCAGCAGTCCGCTGCTATGTCTGATGGAATGGGACTCTCTAAAGGTGTGACCAAGAATGACAAAGGAAACCTCTCTTCCCGACTGCAGCCCTCCTTCAGCAGAGAAAGGGCTTCATTCAGGCACTGATTTCCCTGAAATGTGACTGTTGACTGGGGTAGAGTGATTCACCCAGGGCTACCTCAGAGAAACAGGGAGGGAAATGGAGGGAAACTTTTTTTAGGGGCTCTGAAGAGTTTATTGTGATGCTTTTCAGAGCCCAGAAAGGAAAACTGCACTCGCTGGGGGCCAAGGTAGACACCAAGGGTAATGGGAAGTTTTATTCAGCACTAGCATTTCAGCATCTCTACTCATTCAAAGCCCGCCCGTGTTTTCATGGAAACACACATTGATTTTTGGTGAGACATGCCAGCATTCATAGGGAGTCGAAGCAAAGTTATTATTCTAGTCAGGCTCCTGGCTAGAAGAAAAAGGTTCCGAACTTCCAACTCCAAACTATCCTTCGGGCAGGACAAATGGAGGGAATTTGGACCTGTTCTTTGGTGGGGGTTCTAACCTCTTCCCACAGGAGAGGCAAAACAGCCAGATCTGGAACCCTACTGGTGTAGGAAACTCACAACCCACACCTCTCTTCCTTGGCTTGGAGATGGAGGAATGGTGGCTTGAAAAATAGAACTTGCAAATCTCCTAGACAGTAATTCTGTTTTTAAAACATCATGCACAGTTCTGTCCCCAATTGCTCTGGCTACATACTAGCTGGGTCCCAGACCCTGCACCTCTGTCTGTGTAGAGAAGTCCCCCTCCACGTCTGAACAACATTCAAGAGCAGAGCCAGGGGAGGAGGGGCAGGAGAGACCTCTATAATGTTGGTCTTAGAAACCAGAGCGAAGGAGTCCATAGCAGCAGGACCAAGCAGCTCTTTAACCTACTTTTTCAACTTTTCTAGCCTGTGAATTTACTGTCCTGCTGTTGCCTGTTTATATTCACTGAGTATCCCTTTCACTGAGTATCCCTTCTGCATCTTTCCCTTCTCCTGTTAACAGACGTTCTGGCATTCCTAGATATTTCTACGCACGGTTCACCACACAATTTGAGGTTTGCGTCTTCAGTGTTGACAGGGAGGACCCCAAACAAAGGACTAGGCAAGTAGGCTGCCCAGAAGGTTGGTCATTCGATCTCCGATGATTTCTTTTCTTTGTTGCTTTCCCATGGTTTTTGCCATGAATCCAGAAGGATGGCCCAACACTTACTCAGTCAATCTAAATAGCAGATTTAATAATGATGATGTTTGTTAAGCACTTCCTATATGCCAGGCCCTGTACTAAGAGCTGGAGTGGATCCAAGCAAATCGAGTTGGACAAAGTCCCTGTCCCTCATGGAGCTCACACAGATGAGGTAACAGGCACAGAGAGGTGAAGTGACTTGCCCAAGGCCACATCTGATGACAGTTTACTAAACAGAGAAAAGAGAAGCAGCATGGTGTAGTGGTTAGAGCATGGGCTTGGGAGTCAGGACGTCAAGGGTACTAATCCCGGCTCCACCATTTGTCTGCTGTATGACCTTGGGCAAGTCACTTCACTTCTCTGTACCTCAAGTTACCTCATCTGTAAAATGGGGGTTTGAGACTGTGAGCCCCACGTGGGACAGGGACTGTGTCCAACCTGATTTGCTTGTATCCACTGCACCGCTCAGTACAGTGCCTGGCACATAGTAAGTGCTTAACAAATACCATAATTATTATTATTAAACAGGTGAGGGTCCAGTGGTGTCCACTGCTGTTAAAAGTCTCAGAGATACACTGTTCTGTTACCACAGATTATACCCACTCTACATGCTGTATCACAATGTAAGTCACTGGCCAGAGGGTACAGGGTGAGAGTGTGTGGATGGCTCCTCACAAACCATCACTCCTACTGCAAAAACAACTCAAGCAAATTTCCTGCTGGAGGCAGGACATCGCTTTCTTTTCTTATCCTTACCAGCAGCTGCATGGTGCTCACCCAAATGCCAAGGGGCCGGAAAAAATCGCACTACTGTTTTATCATGATAAAGTGTGTAAGCTTGCAAGGGATGCTCTCAGACATTCACACTCACTGATGGCCATTCTCATCAGCAGCAGCCTCAACTCTGAGCCATATAACCCTATTAAAATGGAATGACCGCCGGACTCATTTTTCCCCAAGAACTGCCTGCTTCCATTCTACCCCCAGCTTTCCGGATACACACCTCTAACACTTCAGCTTCCACCAGAAGTAGTCAACCCTCTAGGGTGAGGTTGAGCCATTTTCCTGTCAGAGTCCTTAAAATTGTCTGCAGGGAAGGAGAAGGGGGAGAATACATCCAGCACAATGTTAAGAGGCAGAGGACACGTGAGTCCTCTGATTGTCTTCCCTGACTTCTCTCTGCGCCTCCAGAATTCCAAAAACTACATTTCCCAAGAGGTTTCTCACTTTCTAGAATGACACAAAGTACACACTGCACAAAGCACACAATCGTATTCTGCCTTTCAGCTACAATGCATTCTACCACCCCTCTCCCATGGTTACCCTAACCTCCATTCGAATGAAAACAGGGGTGGGTAAGCCAGGGCAAAGGATGGGTTTTACAGAAGCAGAGTCTGGGCAAAGTCCACTGCAACCTTTCCCAAGATGGGGCAGTCACAGGAAGAAGGGAAACACACATCTGGCTTCTCCCGAGAGCCCTAGGAAGGCTTTCATGGCTGAGAAAAAATGTGTAAAATCTGCAGCTGCTTTTCAGAAAACAATTCATGCAGGCCAGTGTATGTATACACCAGGCAAATTTAGCCACTTTTGCAAAGCACATTTTCTGGAACACATTATCACAGGTTTTAAATATAAAGAGCTTGCCACCCCAAATCAGACTATCGCACCAGAGAGACTGGTCTAAATGGTATGCCCCCAAAGCACTTGAAATCTGATGCGAGAGAGAAATAGGTAAAAGACGTCAAATACCTTCCTGGAGAAAAAGAGAAGGGAAATGTCTCTGACTGTGGAGAGAGCAGGGGGAAAAATTGCTGCCTTCCACTGGAGCTGAGGAGTGGCCCCCCACTTTGTGTAGTCCAGTTGGCACGCCTTATAATTTAGTGGGCACAGGATGCAACAGGCTGGGAGTATAGGTAAAGGTTGTCACAATCAGCCACACTCAAGATACCATTTTTCCTGGCAGCAGGTGTGTGTCAGCACTTCCAAAGCCACCCGCCACGTTGAACACTAGTAATAATAATAATGATGATGCTATTTATTAAGCGCTTACTATGTGCCGAGCACTGTTCTAAGTGCTGAGGTAGACACAAGGTAATCAGATTGTCCCACATGGGGCTCACACAGTCTTAATCCCCATTTTACAGATAAGGGAACTGAGGCACAGAGAAGTTGGGTGACTTGCCCAAAGTCACACAGCTGATAAGTGGTGGAGCCGGGATTAGAACCCAAGCCCCTGATCTTTCCACTAAGCCATGCTGCTTCTCTAAGGGAGAGTCTTCGTCCTTCCAGTTCATGAAGATAGGACTTCACAAACACAAAGGAGAGGCTTAGGCTTAAAGTAATTCTCCTCACTCTAACCCCATCTGGTGATACTGATCCAAGAGGCTGTCAGATTTATGTACTTGAGTGTCTGAGAATTCAGGAAATGGAATTGATTATTTTTCGCTGTGCACAATTTTTCCAACTTCTTCAAGAATAAGTTGATAGGATTTGGGGTGGATTAAGCAATGCAGTAGAAGCCAGGTTTGTCTGAAGGAATCAAATTCAGCAGCAGCAATTCGAAATAAGATTTGACATTATTATTGCTGATAACTTATCTCGCACCGTGGCTAAAGGGATAGCAATTATTAGAATCATAAATGTATCCCAATCTTTCAATATGCCTGGTAAAGAATCCCCTTCCTCTTAGAGGTTAGGATTTCTATTATTGTTTCTGCAGTTGGATTTATTCCCCCTCCCTCAGTCCACAGCACTTATAAACATAGCCATAATTTATTTATTCAGTGTGGTCTCCCCTTCTAGACTGTAACCTTGTTTTGGACAGGGTACGTGTCTATCAACTCTGTTCTAAGGTACTTTCCCAAGTACTCAGTATAGTGTTCTGCACACAGTAAGTGCTCAGTAAATAACTGATTGACCCTAAGCTTTGAAGAAAACACTGGCAAAATGCCATTCATTTATGGAGGTAGTATGCCTAGACACAGAACGGGAAATGTGTAATTCAACCCATTTTGAAAGGAATTGTCTAGGGTCATAGTGGACTACAAGCCAAACATGATCACATAATATAAAAAATACTAATACAGTTGTTAAGAATTAGGATAACGGACCCCACACCCACTTCCTGCCTCTGACTCCTTCCCTCTTCACATCTGACAGACCATCAACTCTCTCCACTTTCAAAGCCTAGTAAAATCCCATCTCCTCCAAGAGGCCTTCCCCAGTGAAGCCCTCATTTCCTTCTGTGTCACCCTTGTGCTTGAATTTGTACCCTTTATTCACCCCAACGTCAGACCCACAAACCTCTCTCCCTCGAGACTGTAAGCTTGTTGTGGGCAGGGAATGTGTCAGTTATATTGTACTCTCCCAAGCACTTAGTACACTGCTCTGCACACAGTGTTTAATAGATATGATTGACTGGCCCACAGCACTTATGTACATACAGCGATTTATTTATATTAATGTCTGCCTCCCCCGCTAGACTGTAAGCTCCTTGTTGGCAAGAAACACAGCTACCTGTTCTAACAAGCACAATATAACAGAACTGGTAGACACGTTCCTTGCCAACAAGGGAAAAAAAAGCAAAAAAAGAAAGAGCAAAGTTTCCATGTTTTCCCTGGTAGACCTTTTCTACAGACGGAACTCATTGGAATTACAGAGACTCACCCCTCTTTCTCTCCCCCCTCCCCAACCCCCGCTTCCCAGGCTCCCAGTTTATCCCAACATATAAGGTCCATTTTTAAAAGCCAAAGATTATTGGTGACTATTTTGCTGATTGCAAGGAAACATTGGCTCTAGACTCCTTCCTTAGGGATATTTAGAGAAATATGGTGTCCTGTCCGGGTTTAAGCTCCTCTAGATTGTAAACTCGTCCTCTAGACCGTAAGCTCCTTGTGGGCAGGGAATGTGTCTACCAACTCTGCTATACTGTACACTTCCAGGTGCTTAAAACAGTGCTCTGCACATGGTAAGTCCTCAGTGGAAAGAGCATGGGCTTTGGAGTCAGAGGTCATGGGTTCAAATCCCAGCTCTGCCAATTGTCAGCTGTGTGGCTTTGGGCACGTCACTTCACTTCTCTGTGACTCAGTTCCCTCATCTGTAAAATGGGGATTAAGACTGTGAGCCCCCCCCCTCCCACCCCGGGGACAACCTGATCACTTTGTAACCTCCCCAGCGCTTAGAACAGTGCTTTGCACATAGTAAGCGCTTAATGAAAGCCATTAAAAAAATAGAAATTAAAAAATGTGATTGATTTATTGGTAGTCTCACCCAGAGACAGGGGAATATCCTAGGCATTCTCATGAGGTTTCTTCCATCTCTATTTCTATACTATGTTGCAATTTACTTAACAAGAAGTGTTTCTTGTAAGCTCATTTTGGCCAGGGAATATGTCTACCAACTCTATTGTACTGTACTTTCCCAAGCTTAGTACAGTACTCTGCACACAGTAAACTCTCAATAAACACCATTAATAATGTTGACAACTATTCATACACAGGAAGAACTTTAATGATTTTAAATATTTACTGGGAATGTTAAATATAAGAAAATATTTTGTGACTATAAACAATCTACCGAGATCCACATCTGAATAATAGGTTCCCACTGAGAGATATTATGGATTGCAGAGCACAACTCAAGTTGATGAACCTTGAGGAAGAGAAATACTTCATTTTTAGCTTGCTTGTTTGTCTCATGAAAAATGTCTGGAATCAATTGAAATGCCACCAAATGGATTAACACTAAGATGTTTGCTCAGTATTCGACAGGTGTTAACATTGACTATGAATCAGAGCCTTCCTAATTAGAAAATCTCATTTTGTCAGGGTGATTTAGACTCATATTGATTTTTTAACTCCTGTATTTTGAATAACAGTGATTGTTCAAGGAGAGCACTGGAATTTTCCAAAGGTGGAGGAGAAAAAGAATCATAGATCCTCAAGGATGAACTCTAATATACTCTCTGGATGGAAGTTAATGAACTTAGAACAGTGTGCAATACAGCTAGTCACAGATGGAAAGTGAGGAGAGAGGTTACAGAAAACCAGTAAAATACAAGCTGACTTTTTTTTTTGCCAATAAAATTAAGTAAAACTAAAATGTTGTGGCAGTGGTTTTCTGCACTGCTCTCACATGAAGCATTAAAAAGAACCAGAGCTGTGTTTAATATTTCAGTAAACAGAAATATGATTTTTTGGAAGAAAAAAAATATAAGAAACAATCACCAAAATTATTTCAAAGCCTTAAAAGTCAAACATCACATATGTAGTGGTTCCAGCCACTTCATATTCAAGATCGTGAAAACAAGTGTATTTTCTTTGTGGGTGAAATGGCCTTGGTTTGGAAGAGGTTCCTGAGGGCATATCCGCTGAAGAAGGAAACTCCTTTTAGATTCAAACTAGATACACAACACTCAGGGCTAAATTGGCTTGTGAGTCCTGAAAATTCAGCAGTCTTACTCTGTGTGAATAATACCATTAATTAAGTTTTTCAAAGCTGAGACTTTCCTTCTGGATACCCTCTTCTTTTCCCTACCATTTAGAGTCAGCTTGGCCCTGTTTGCCGTTGCACTTGGAATATTAAAATTAATAGACTCCTGTTTCTTTTAATTCACACATTGATATTAATAGCTCCTACCCCTCTTGAGGTTTCTGGCTTCTGGTTTGGTTCTCAATTAGTGTAGGTCTGGCACCTGATCAAGGATGAAATCACCATACTTCTTAACCAACTCCAGTAAAAAAAATAAATGTGCCGGTGCGCAAACTAGTTCTGAAATTCAATGAGCAAGGCCCCTCAGCAGTGCCAAATTTGGTTGAGAAACAGGTTGTGAGTTAAATGTAGCAAACTGAGCCTTAAGACTGCTGGGGGTAGCTAAGTCTGACTTTTGGATTGCTCTCAGTCTCTCACCAGGAATGTCTACTTTCACATAGCACCAACTGTGCAACAACAGTGAATGAGAAACAGGAGAGGAGGGGCCAGATACGACTTGGGTTTCTCCTAACAGGTGTCACTCACCTCTAGCAGCAGCTGTCCATAATAAAGCAGGCCAGAAGCTTTCACTTTCCCTTCCTTTATTGTCACTTGAGCACTTCCACATCTGCTTTGCAGGAGAGTACATATTTATTACTCTATTTATTTATTTATTTATGTTGCTTGTACATATCTATCCTATTTATTTTATTTTGTTAGTATGTTTGGTTTTGTTCTCTGTCTCCCCCTTTTAGACTGTGAGCCCACTATTGGGTAGGGACTGTCTCTATATGTTGCCAATTTGTACTTCCCAAGCGCTTAGTACAGTGCTCTGCACATAGTAAGTGCTCAATAAATACGATTGATGATGATGATGATGATGATGATGATGATGAGAGTACTCACCCCCTAAGCCCTTGGGTATTCGCCTCCGGAAGCTTATGTTCAAACTTTTAAATTCTACTGCTTACCCCTACCCAGTAGGGCTACGTAGTGTGCATCTCCTTGGCTGGATAGCAAACTCTTTGAGGGCAGGAATCATGTCAACAGCCTGGGGGAATCTGGCCTTTGCAGGGATCTAACTCAAGGCATCTAGTGGTTCTGTCTTTACTGACATCACCAGGAAGAACAAAAGCCACCTCAGGTTGATGGTTTTAAGGGAGCTCCAATCCAACTCTTAGAAAACTGCTTGGCACATAGTAAGCGCTTAACAAGTACATTTATTATTATTATCCTTGCTGCATCTCTTTTTGTCAACATCAATGCTCTGAATCAATGGCAAACTACCTATCATAAATACAGTTGCTATCAGACAAGATTTTTCTCTTAACATCCTCCTCCTCCGAGTAGGGACATAGCTCACACATAGCCTTTTGTCTTCAGGAATGGTATCAGTGAGTGTAAGTTTAGAAACAGACACTTTGTGGAGGCAGTGAATTTCCTGTGTCTACCAGTATTCCCTGGATTTTAGCAGGAATAATTTATTCCAGCACTGCTTTCTACATGATTGGGCAGTCAAGTCATACAAGAAGTCACAGAGAAGCAGTGTGGCTCAGTGGAAAAAGCCCGGGCTTTGGAGTCAGAGGTCATGGGTTCAAATCCTGGCTCTGACACTTGTCAGCTGTGTGACTTTAGGCAAGTCAATTCACTTCTCTGGGCCTCAGTGTCCTCATCTGTAAAATGGGGATGAAGACTGTGAGTCCCCCGTGGGACAACCTGATCACCTTGTAATTTCCCCAGTGCTTAGAACAGTGCTTTGCACATAGTAAGTGCTTAATAAATGTCATTATTATTATTATTATTATACAAACTGGCCCAAACTGTTGCCAGCCAATTCTTATTGGAGAAACTCTGAGCAACTGGCATATAATCTTCAGGGACACAAAAGAAATCCTTTTTTTTTCCTTCACATTAGAATGGTGGGGTGCAGTAACAACGAAGTTACAAATAGATCCCAGAGGTGAAAAAAATCTAATACAGCTCAGAGGCCCTGTATTCGACTGAGTTCATTCAATAGAGCAAACCATCCTCATAGAATAGTAGTCTGCTTAAGAAGTAGTACCAGAAAACAATTAAACGACAAAGCACATGACCCCAATTAATGTTATTCCTATTTTTTAGTTCTTTCTTGAGATCCCTCCTTTGCACTATAAAGCAATTCTGTACAAATTTATTTCAAGCTTCACATGGAAAATATAAACTCCTCAATCCCTAGACTGATTGTCAAGTCAAGGAAAAAGGCCCAAGAAGGAAAAGATGGTATCATTATGTCTTCATTGTTATCTGTGGATTACTCATAAAGTTCAAATTTACATTCCACAAACCAAAGACCCAGAAGTCCCTGGGGTTTTCCTGATGGCACTGTGCTCATTTGCCATTTGTGAGGGTGAAAGCATTAGACTTGAACTCCCCTTTCTGTGGTTTACATAAAGATGATATGCAAAGCAATAGAACAATTGGCACACTGATTTTAAGTTAATTATTACCCCTTAATTTTCTAAATTTTGACAGAACCAGGATGGAATCCTTCCTCCTTTTAAGAAAACGAATAAACTAAGCAGCAAGTAAGTCAGTAGTCAACTTATTTTTGTATGCTTTGACTATGTGTTTCCAGCTGGGATTTGAAAGAGGTATTTCAAACTACCCTGAGAAATAATGTTATCCTTATGGTATTTTTGACCACATAGAAGGAAGAATAATGAGGCAGTGCAGTCCATCACGTTTTAGAGCAATTCTGTAAGCACAGATTAAGGATTTGAAGTCTTGAATCCCTTTTCAAACTGAGTTGCATAACTACAACATAGGAAAAAAAACCTCTTCTGTTCTGAGAATGTTCCTGACTTATTGAAACTTTTGCCATTTATTTGTGCAAATATTCAAGCATTTTTTTCATGATGCCTCTTTGCTTTGCATGCCCCTAATCAAATTCCCCTGCGAATGAAAATATGTTTGACTCGGGGAACTCAAAAATGATTAGCATAGTGTGATAATCAACCAATAGTATTTATTGAGCATCTACTGTATACTGAGCACTGCATTAAGCTCTTGAAAGAGTACACCAGAAGCAAGACACGGTTCCTACCTTCAGAAGCTGACGATGTAGAGATTGACAGCAATTACAGCCATCTCTGAGGAATTTCATCAATACTGAACAAACCTACCTATACTGTTTTGTTCATCTTAAATGGTTCCTCAAAACAAATGGAAAAGTCCCTACTTACTCACCAGGAGTTTGGGGACTAGACAATTTTTACATCCTCACACAAAACCTTATTATGATGGTTTTCAAGGGACTAACTCACTCTAGAAGGAAGGAAAGAAAGATTGTGGATGTAATAACAAGAATAATGGTATTTTAAGTGCTTACTATGTGCTAAGCATTGTTCTGAGTACTGGAGCACTGTTCTAAGCAGTGGGTATTGTACTGAAGTGACTTCAACATTTGTCCAGAAAACATTCTATGGGCAGGAACTTCCTAAAAGAGTTCTACATAAGTAGTGGGGGTGAGGAAAAGGAGAGGGAGAGGGAAGGATTATCCATGCAAGCCTGCCAGCCCCATATGTAAGCACTCATCTCGGTCAAATCAGTTATATTAGATGACTGTTAGAAACTGTGGATTTCATTTACTGGGAGAAAGGGAGGTGGGAGAGAGAGTGAGAAGGCCAGGAAAAAAACCCTGATACATGTTAAAGTTGAGGGATGAAAGCCCTGCACAACATGGACAGTTGTTGGGAGCATATGGTTTTCTGTCTGAAAAAGAGGGAGCTCAATCTGCCCAGATGTCAGAGGTGAAGGACAGTGGATATAAAGATACAGGGTTAGACACAGGTTTGGGATCGCAGGTCAGGAGCCGGGCAGGTCCACTCTCCACATACCATGATAATCAGGTAAGGAGATAGTGTGCAGAGACTTCTGATTCTGTGAAGGGGGGCTAAGGTCTTAAAATTTTGCTAGGTGAGCTCAACATGACCTTCACAAGCAGGCTAAGAATTGACAATAAGGAAGAAAACTTCACAGAATCTGCAGAGCCACAGGACTGATTCATGGGGACGAAATGTTAAAGCATAATATCACGGTCTCTTTCAAAAGACAATAAAGAAAATGGTAGAACTTCCTCAAGAGATAACTGGTATATTGGAATGGGAACTTACGTTGCATTTGTGTAATATAAAAATAGAATCTCATCAGGATAAAATTGGCAAAACCTGCCATGGAGCTACTGAGGCCTTTGACCATTGAGTTCCTCAAATTGGGCATAAGATATTTTGCCCTTCTCTGTTCTCTTCCATCAAACCCTCTTTTCCCCGACTCTCTCTCTCTTCTACATCGTGTATGCAGTTGGATCTGTGAAGTTTGGACATTTGATATATGCATATCCCCTCCTCTTCCCCCCTCCACCCACCCTGGGCACTGAATCCAACAGCGCTTATATACAAATCTCTAAATTACATGTTATAAGTTATTTATATTAATGTCTGTCTCCCCATCTAAACTGCTACCTCATTATGGGCAGGGCACATATCTGCTAATTCTATTGTAGTGTACTCTCCCAAGCAGTTAGTACTGTGCTCTGCAATAAATATGATTGCTAGACTGATTGTTATAGGATTGACAAGGCCATCCCCTCACCACCAGAACTTCCCATCAATCTCTGCTCTGCTCCACCATGACAAGGAAACACAGCAACAGCGAGAAACTCTTCTGGTCCCTTGTCCACCAGATCGAGCCCTGCTGCCTAGGAGAAAAGATGACCTGCCCCGACACCAAGACTTTCCAGCAGCCCCTACTCTACTTCACTATGGGAGGAAGCAGCAGCAACAGCAGCAGCAGCACTGTGAGAGACAGCCTCAGCTCTCTCCACTTTAGGAAGTTGCAACGGGAGTTGTGACTATGGCAGCTGTTGGACTTTGAGCTCTGAAGAGCCTAAAACCTTGCTCCTCTAGCCACAGTACCTTATTGCTCTTTTTTATTCATCATTGTTTTGCCATCTTATGTGGCTTTTGTGTTTTCGCAAATGTTTTCAATCCAATTCCTGGAAAAGCAGACGTGAAAGAAACCAAGCAAAAAATAATAATAATAATCAAGAGAACTAAAGCTAAGAAAATGACTGGGAAATACATCAGTAAACAGAATATTGTTAATAGGTTACTTCTCATGGTGTGCTCACTGAAAATCAATCTGGTCTGTAAGCTGTCCGTGTGCCAGAAACTTGTCTACCACCGCTGTTGTACTGCTTTCTCCCAAGCACTTGGTACAGTACTCTGCCTAAAGTAAGCATGCAATAAATGCCATTGACTGATTGGTATTTTGCCTGCTTGCTGTGTGTGGAGCAGTGTACTAAATGTTTGGGAGAATACAATTGAGGCGCATTCCCTGCCCACAAGGACTTTATGATCTAGAGGGAGAGGGAGATGCTAAAGTTTCCCCTTCTAGACTGTGAGCCGTTGTTGGGTAGGGACCATCTCTATATGTCACCAACTTGTACTTCCCAAGTGCTTAGTACAATGCTCTGCACACAGTAAGCTCTCAATAAATACGATTGAATGAATGAATGAAAATTAATTGTGGATATGTACTTAAGTGCTGGGGGGCTGAGGGTGGGGTGCCTAGCCAGTTCTTAAAGGAAACAGATCCTACATCCTGTTGAATTTTAAGCATTAATCCAGTGTCAGACACACATAACCTGTGAGGCAGCCCCCACCTTGCTGGTTTATACTACTGCAGGAATAAACGTATAAAACATATTAAACTTCCTGCACCTAGTGAGCTCCAAAGGAAAAAAGGGGAATGAGACTAGCGGAGATCCAGTTGCTAGCTTTCCAAAAGCCCTGATAACCATGGCTGAAACAGGTCCTCAGACAGAATAATTGTCACAGTCAACAATTACTCAACGTTACAATTGGAAATAATAATAATAATGGTATCTGTTTAGCTCTTAGTATGTGCAGGGCACTGTACTAAGCGCTGGGGTGAATACAAGCAAATCGGGTTGGGTAAGGTTCTTTTCCCGCGTGGGACTCACAGTCTTAATCCCCATTTTACACATCAGGTAACAGGCACAGAGAAGTGAAGTGACTTGTCTTAGGTCACACAGCTGACAAGTGGCAGAGCCTGGATTAGAACCCAGGACCTTCTGACTCCCAGAGGGTGAACAGAGTGGATTGTCTGACTCTAAAAGTACTTCAACCAGTGGTTGGACCCAGCCATACTCACCTCCCAAGCATAAGTGCACTTCACTCTAGGCCTTTTCAATCAATGATATTTATTGAGCCCTGTACTAAGCACTTGGGAAAGTACCCTCCAACAGAGTTGATAGATGTGATCCCTGTCCACAAAGAGCTCACAGTCTTCAGGGGGAGACAGACAAATTAAATTATGGGTAGGGGAAAAAGTACTGTGTAAAGATATTTCCGCAAATGCTGTGGAACTAGAATAGCACAGTGCTTAAAGTGCACACAGCTGACACAGAGGGGAGGGAGGATAGGAGAAATAAGGGCTATGTCTTCTACTAATTCTATTGATCTAGAATAGGTAGATACTAGTGATCAATTGGATTGTGAGCTCCTAAATATTTTTATTCACTGAACACTCAATTCTCTCATTCAATTACCATACTTTCCCTTCAGAGTGAAAGGTTCCAGTGGGCAAAGAACATGTCACCTCTCTGCACTGCATTTTCCCCAAGCATTTTTGCTCAGAAAAAATGTATTGGTTGCAGATCAACTCTCAAGAGGGTGGTGGCCCCCCTTCTCCTCTGAGGCTGGTGTCACCATAACCTCGGCTATGACTCTCTAAGGAGAAAGACAGAGGGGAGAATCACAGTGGATAGAGTACCAGCCTGAAAGTCAGAAGGACCTGGGTCCTAATTTGGGCTCTGCCACTTGTCTGCTGTGTGACCTTGGGCAAGTCACTTCACTTCTCTGGGCCTTAATTTCCTCATCTGTAAAATGGGGATTAAGACTATGAGCCCTAAGTGGGACAGGGACTGATTAACTTGTATCGACCCCATCTCTTAGTACAGTGTCTGACACATACTAAGTACTTAACAAATGCCATAAAAAAAAGTTCACCAGCCTTGTGCTTTGCACATAGTAAGCGCTTAATAAATGCCATTATTATTATTATTATTATGCACCATTAAGACATATGGAGAAGAGAAGGGCCTCCTCCTTCCTCTTCCTCAGAGTATCCTTCCCTCCAGCCTAAATTACGTCTGATGTCTTATGGTAAACAGAATAGCCCCATAACCATATGCAGCAACCCCATTGCATGGATGTTAAATAAGGAGACGTTAAGATGGTAAACTGAGAAGCTGTGTGAAAGAGCACGGGCCTGGGAATCAGAGGACCAGGGTCCTAAGTCCGACTCTGCCACTTCTATGCTATATTCATTCAATCATATTTACTGTGTGCAGAGCACTGCATATGACTTTGAGCAAGTTACTTAGCTTCTCAGTGCCTCAGTTACCTCATCTGTAAAATGGGAATTAAGACCGTGAGCCCCAAGTGGGCTTTGTCCAACTTGATTAGCTTGTATCCACCCCAGCACTTAGTCCAGTACCCGGCACAGAGTAAGAGCTGAACAAAAAACATTTTAAAAAGAAGGAGCACTGCACGAGGCTTGTAAAGGAGTCTCCTGGGCCTCAAAATATGGTTCTCTTCATCTACCCCTTCACCTTCATTTACTCCATCCTGAACCCACAAAAGCCCTCTCAAATAAGCCCCAATTTAACTTGGTTTCAGGAAATCAAACACATCACCAGCCCAAACTTTAACCAGAAATAGTACCTAATGTTCTGACAATCTGCACCCAAACAAAAAAAAATTCTCAAAAATCTAAATGCCCCTGAATGTCTTCCTTTCCCCTTCAGATAAGCATGAATCCTTAGAGAAGGCCAATTTGTTCTTCAAGGTAACTCCAATGACTCCAGGGAGGAGCTGGGCTGAAGAGAAAGAATGAGTCCAAATGAATGAAGTGTGTTTTGTCTTCTCGAAAACCAGAAAAGCAGCAAAGTCTGGCTTTGCATATCAAAATATTCTCACAGCCCACTTCTCTCAAGGTGGAATTTCTCTCCCTCTTCCTGCTTACCCGACTGTTTCAACAGAACACGCAGTTAAGAACTTTCTGTACTGCTGAAGAGTGATGCCTGGGGCTTGTTCTTGTTTTCACTCCCCTGATTACCAAAACAGCGGCTTCTGTTGCGTGAATCTTTTGCATGAATTCCATTAAATGTTGCTCAAGCACTGGGGCCCATCTTACAGCACTCCTTGGAGAGTCCTGAATCAAAGCTTCCTGGGCTAAGATGGAGCAGAGGCCTCGCGTTCTGACTGTGTAGGCAATTTCTGAAAGATGTTCCCACTTAATGTTTTTCCTACTTAGTTAGCAGTGGCTTTCAGGGTGCTCCAGGAAAGGGTGTGGGGAAGACTACAGGGGAGGAATCGACGAGTGCCAGAAATCTACTTGGGACGGAGGAGAGTGTACTGGGCCATCACAACTCCAGCCTCAGGAATTTCGTGATGGAGAATAGAATGAATTAATAGCATCTATTGAGGACTTATTCTATGAAGAGAACTGAACTGCACATTTGGAAGAGTGCAATAGATTTAGTAGACACAATAATAATAATAATGGCATTTATTAAGCACTTACTATGTGCAAAGCACTGTTCTAAGCGCTCGGGAGGTTACAAGGTGATCAGGTTGTCCCACGGGGGGCTCACAGTCTTCATCCCCTTTGTACAGATGAGGTAACTGAGGCACAGAGAAGTTAAGTGACTTGCCCAAAGGCACACAGCTGACAATTAGTGGAGTCAGGATTTGAACCCATGACCTCTGACTCCAAAGCCCGGGCTCTTTCCACTGAGCCATGCTTTCCTGCTCTCACTGAAATAAGGAATGGATGAATCAACACAGACCCCCTGATCCTGGATCTTTATAAGAGCTCTGAATTCCAGATAGGTGGCATCTCCTCCAGTATTCCGGCCCCACAGGTACTTTAGTCCAGGGCCAGGATATGCCTTGCAAATAAATATGTCATTCGGCACTCTTTCTTCAGGGGAAACTACTTGTAATAGCACGGTCTAATGAACCCGTCATTGGGTAGGGACCGTCTCTGTATGTTGCCGACTTGTACTTCCCAAGCGCTTAGTACAGTGCTCTGCACATAGTAAGTGCTCAATAAATACGATTGAATGAATGAATAGAGCATGGAACTGGGAGTCAGAAGGACCTGGGTTCTAATCCCGGCTCTGACACTCAACTTCTGTGTGACCTTGGGCAAGTCACTTTACTTCTCTGTGCCTCAGTTACCTCATCTATAAAATGGGAATTAAGATTGTGAGTCCAGTGTGGGACAGGGATTGTGACCAAGTCCATTACCTTTTATCTACCCCAGCGCTTAGTACAGTGCCTGGTACACAGAAAGCCCATAACAAATACTATTATTATTATTATTATTATTATTATTATTATTATTAAGGCAATGCCACATCCGTGGCACTTTAATGAGCACTTAAATATCACAATTATCATTATTGTTATGTTAATTTGTCTGCAGATGATCAAAGACCTTTTCAGGCTCAAGTTACTGCATATGTGACTGACAATGCATTTCATTCTAAAAAAGCCTTTTTCCTCTCTCCTTTTTTCTCTATCCAATCATTTCTCCTATTTTCTCTCTCTCCCATCATTACATTGTCCAGTGATCTTTTACTGGCTAGGATTACGGCATCAAGCCTTGGGCACTTACCTTTCTGCTTGAAGCCTTCACACCCACTGAAGCTTGAAGGTGGCGGGTTTTAAGTAAAGTAAACGAAACCCTTGCCACAGCCAAGTAGCATATGGGATGTGTTGTCTCAGTGAGTTGTGGAGGCCAAAAATATCAGAAGGTTTTGAATAAATTCATGAGGAAAGCATTCATAATGGGTTACTACAAGGAAAGTGAGAGATGCAAGGGAAGAGAGAAGAATGTTGGATGGAACTTCCTTAATCAGTGGAACTGATGTCAAAGCGGGTGACACAACTTCAAGGCCTTCTCTTGCCACTGTGACAGACAATGGATGGAGCAGGATGGAGCATTGTTCTAACAGCATTTCTTATGTTCTCATAACAAAAATAACACACCTTCCCAATGTGCGCCATTTAGTCAGTGAGAGGCAGACAGGATCACATCTCAGTTATTCATTCATTCAATCATATTTACTGAGTGTTTACTGCGTGCAGAGCTCTGTACTAAGCACTTGGAAAGTACAATTCAGTAATAAAGAGAGACAATCCCTGCCCTCAACAGGCTTACAGTCTAGAGCAGGGGAGACAGACATCAAAACAAGTAAACAGGCATCAATATAAATAAATAGAATTACATATATATTCTTATGGACATGGTCTGAATTGGCTTTTTTAGGCTCAGGTTTGGTCACCGGTTCCTGAACCCGAGCACCAAGATATCTGAATTATAACGGATACAGGAATATTGTCTTAACAAAAGTGATCCTCAATCCTCTTTTATGACAGTGCTCTGGAAAGGAAAGCTCACCCCAGTTACTTGCTCTCCCCCTAATTAATGGCACTATGACAGTGTCAAAAGCAGGCACCCCATCTGTTCGCTTTCATTTTCACTTGGAATCAACGGGGAGAAGGGAAGGAAGAAACACTGATAGGGCAGAGTACTAGTGGAGCCCTTTGGGGAGCTGTCCAAGAAGCATTTACGGATGGGCTTTAAAAGACACTAGGGACTCAATGAGAGGGTATTAAAGTGTTTGAAAGGTTGAGTACCTTTCTTCTCATCATCAATTAGTACAGTGCTAACAGTTTGAGGGCCAGAAGGTAAGCTCTCTTACTAAAGTTTCTTTTTTCCTTACGTGTAGAATAATGTAAACTGCTACAAGAATAACCCATCTATACCAAAGAAACATGCTAGGAAATTTATTGTTAGACCTATAAATTACTCACAAGCTACTGGTTTATAAAGCACAAAGGGATACGCAAAGGGATTTAGTCAGGTGAATCCTATTAATATCCATAGGAAAGACACAGTTAAATGCCACAACCTACAGATGGTTTACAGTAATTTGGCTTTTTCTGTGAACC
Source organism: Tachyglossus aculeatus (assembly GCF_015852505.1). Lineage (NCBI taxonomy): Eukaryota > Metazoa > Chordata > Mammalia > Monotremata > Tachyglossidae > Tachyglossus > Tachyglossus aculeatus. Next base: position 13,873,504 of record NC_052078.1, read on the forward strand.
ACAGAAGTGAGAAGGTCGATGAATGTAAGGTACCCTGAAGTCAAATGACTCCAGATGACAATAGATACAAATGAGCAGAGGTGATTTTATTTTATGAAGTACCCAATTAACACTGGTCAAACCTGTCCCTCCATTTCTCCCCTCTTTTTTCTCTCTGTCTGGTAAGGACTGGTGTGCCTCCGATCAATACCCTTTTCTCTCACTGTAGACCAAGCGTGTGGCTCATACCCATTGATTCGCCGATAAAATTCTGTTACCAAAGCGGTACATAAGCTCCTTGTGGGCAAGGATCATCCATACCTACTCCTTTGTATTGTACTCTCTCAAGTGCTCAGTAAAGTGCTCTGCCCACAGTGGATCTCAATAAATACCACTGAACAATTCAAAGTGGAAAGGACACGGGTCTGGGAATCAGGGGACCTGGGGTTCCAATCTTGGCTCCACCACTTCTATGCTGCGTGACCTTGGGTAAGTCATTTAGCTTCACTATTCCTCCATTTCCTTATCTATAAAATAGGTATAAAATGCCTGTTCTCTTTCCCTCAGACCATGAGCCCCTTGAGGATGAGGAACTGTGTTTGATTTACTTATATAGCATTTACCTCAGTGTTTAATATGGTGCTTGCTACATAATAAGAACTTAACAAATGCCACAGTTGTTATCATTATTTTTAGGAGCCAGTGATAGATCTGGAGGTCAGAGTGAAAGCAAATCCAGCAGCAGCCGTGAGCTTGATTCTGTCCCACAGTCTGGCAGGGAATGACTGTTCTTTGAGAATGGAAGAAAGAAGAGTCAGCTTGACTCCTCTTTTCCTTTCCATCTCTTCCGACTACTAGTACAAGTTTACCTGAGCCCGCTCCCCACCTAGTTGTGAGATAGAAAAAGCAGAGGCCTGGGGGTCAGGATCTGGGTTCCAATCCTGGCTCTGCCACTCGTGTGCTGTGTGACCGTGGGCAAGTCGCCTAACTTCTCTGTGCCTCAGTAACCCCTTCTGTAAAATGAGGATTAAGATTGTGAGCCCCAGGTGGGACAGGGACTGGTCCAACCTGATTATCTACTCCATGCTTAGAAGAGCGCCTGGCATATAGTAAGTGCTTAACAAATGCCATAAAGAAACATACAACTAATACCCATATCCAACAACATTTCTCCTTGACCATGTCTTCTTAGAGCACGGGGTGGGAGGAGAGAAGGTACATAGGCTGGAGGACTACTCGCTAGTTGAGGGCCACCCCCAAGGGTCGTCCCATGAAGGAGAAGGCTGCTTAAGAGGTGGAAAGCAGCCATATTTCCACCTGCCATGTTTAGAACTGGCTCTAAACCTACCAGAGAGCCAAACATCAACCCTGAGAGTTGCGGGACAGAGTGAGTGCCAGTCCCGCAAACCAAAGTGAACCAAATGGAGGTGAAATCTGGTCGGTACTTTGTCTCCCCTCACTCCTCTCACCTCAACCCTCTCAGCGTGCTTTGCTCCTCAAACATCACGCAACTCACTGAGGCTCAATCTCACCTCTCTGATCATCGACCCCTGACTCACCCTCTCCCTCCTGCTTGGAACTCTGCCCCCATTCATAATAATAACGATGGCATTTGTTAAGTGCTCACTATGTGCCAAGCACCAGGGTAGATGCCAGGTACTCAGGTTGTCCCACGTGGGGCTTATAATCTTAGTACCCAATTTACGGAAGAGGTAACTGAGGCACAGAGGAGTTAAGTGACTTGCCAGGGTCATGGGGCAGATAAGTGGCAGAGTCGGGATTAGAACCCTCGTCGTCCGATTCCTGAGCCCGTGCTCTTGCCACTAGGCCACGCTGCTTCTCCGCTGCTTCATCTACAACAATCCAGCATTCTCCCCATTTCAAAATCCTAGTAAAATCACATCGCTGCCAAGAAGTTTTCATTCATTCATTCATTCAATCGTATTTATTGAGCGCTTACTGTGTGCAGAGCACTGTACTAAGCACTTGGGAAGTACAAGTTGGCAACATATAGAGACGGTCCCTACCCAACAGCGGGCTCACAGTCTAGAAGGGGGAGACAGACAACAAAACAAAACATATTAACAAAATAAAGTAAATAGAATAAATATGTACAAGTAAAATAGAGTAATAAATATGTACAAACATATATACATACACACAGGTGCTGTGGGGAGGGGAAAGAGGTACGGCGGGGGGGACGGGGAGGGGGAGAGGAAGGAGGGGACTCAGTGTGGAAAGGCCTCCTGGAGGAGGTGAGCTCTCAGTAGGGCTTTGAAGGGAGGAAGAGAGCTAGCTTGGCGGATGTGCGGAGGGAGGGCATTCCAGGCCGGGGGAGGACGTGGGCCGGGGATCGACGGCGGGACAGGCAAGAATGAGGAACAGTGAGGAGGTTAGCGGCAGAGGAGCAGAGGGTGCGGGCTGGGCTGTAGAAGGAAAGAAGGGAGGTGAGGTAGGAGGGGGTGAGGTGATGGACAGCCTTGAAGCCGAGAGTGAGGAGTTTTTGCCTGATGCGTATGTTGATTGGTAGCCACTGGGGATTTTTCCTAACCCCTGATTTTCCCACCCTATTCGACCTCCTTTATACATCGCCCCGTCTCGCCTAGGCGCTTGGCTCTTACACTAATCACTTTCCTACACTCTCTAGTCCCACAGCACTTCTGTACATATCCTGATACTCTGCTTCGCCTAAGTGTAATTTATTTTCATGCCTCTTTCCCCAGCTAGATCGTAAGATTCTTGAGGACAGGGATGGTGTCTACCAACTATTATCATATTATACTCTCCCAAGCACTCAAGTACCACTGATTGACAGGGAATAATAGTAGCATCTACATTTTCCACAGACTAGAATATAAACACTCTGTGGATGGTAATAATCTGCCTTCATTGTTCAAAATCTGGGAGCAATTTTGAGTCTTTTGGGGCTCCAACTAGCATTAATACAAAGTGGTGAAAAGAAGGAATTTCAAAAGCCCAATGAAAATATAAGGAAATGTAAGTGGGAGATCCCCATTAATCGTCAGGGACTGGCCAAAAGTATTTCATGATAGCTAACAAATTCTATATATTCATTAATTTAAAACAGGCCCCCATTTATGAGGGAAGCGAGGGCCTGTTTTAAATCAGCCAAACTGGAAAGACGAAATTATTCATTAATGGAAGCAATACGGTAGGAAACAATACATAAACATGAACATTTTCTCAGCGTGTTCCTGCTACTTTCCAACCCGACACCTTCCTCCCACCCTTCCGTTAAACCAATCTCACTGTCGGCAGGGGAACTCTACTTCCTTAAAGCCTCCCATTCAGCCCAACACTCTGAACTGCTCTGCATCACCCTACTCCATTAATACCAAAGCAACAGACGTGGTTAATGGATAATTGTGTTCCTAGGGATTCTGGTGATCGCTGCTGCCGCACTCAAAATGTATTTTAAACTGCCAAAGCCATAAAACCGTCTCAAACACTGCATTCAATCACACACGTGTACAGCTTTAATACACTATCCTTTCCAGGATTAGCCTATTCAAAATATTCAGTCTTAGGAAATGCATCATTTATGGAGGTTATTTTTAGATTACCTGCTGCCGCGTTCCATCGGGAAGGCTACGGATAGAAAACTGAAACAATATAGTTCACAATGTTTATGAATGTCGTGTGAGGCAGAGGAAAGTACTATCGGCATACTGTAAGCCAAAGATAAGACTCCATGCTAAATAGCATGTGAGTTCTGAGTCACCACAATTACTTTGCCCGGAAATGGAGGAGACACATCAAATGGCAGACATTTGTTTATTTCTAGGGCATCAAACGGACTACCTTTTCTCTCTCCACTAAGTGCAGTGGCCATTGAATGAAGGATCATTGATTGGATAAAAAGGACTAGGTTACAGACAGGTGGTCTAAATATTTATATGCAATATAAATATGCAATATGCATATGCAATATGCAAGCAGAAGAAGGGAACATAAGGATTGTCCCCAGCATGAGTACACATCTCCTATGGTCGTTTTAGATAAATAATAATAATAATGGCATTTATTAAGCGCTTACTATGTGCACAACACTGTTCTAAGCGCTGGGGAGGTTACAAGGTAATCAGGTTGTCCCACAGGGGACTCAGTCTTCATCCCCATTTTACAGATGAGGGAACTGAGGCCCAGAGAAGTTAAGTGACTTGCCCAAAGTCACACAGCCGACAATTGACAGAGCCAGGATTTGAACCCATGACCTCTGACTCCAAAGCCCGTGCTCTTTCCACTGAGCCATGCTGCTTCCCAATACCAATAAATAAATAAAGTACCAATCCCAATGTTTTTATTTGTATATATATATTTCTGAGGTTTCCCCAGGACTGGAGGCAAGGACCTCGGGCTTTCTGTAACTGACACCTCTGATCAAGGAACAGCCACTGAGTGGGGCCTTTTTATCCTTCATTAGAAAGTCAGCCTCACCCATGTCCAAAGTGGCAGATGTGAAACCTATCAACTTCCTCCATTACCTTTTGAAATAGAGAGAGGTCACCAGATATTCATTTCCTATTTTAAACTGCTTTTAAGGCTCTTCTCATTTGTACTAAATACCTTCCTATCTTACAGCTCTGTTATAAGCCCGAACTCTCTTGAGAGTCCCTAAAAATGAAGATTCTCAGATTAAAATCAACTCTGCTCCGTCTCTTCATCTGGGAACGCAGAAAAAAGTACTAGATGGTGAATATCACAATTTTCCTGGTAATACCTCTTAATGGTTGAATAACATCAGCATTCTTTTCATGTAACACACAGATGCCATGTGTTTCCCTCAGAGGTCAAGAGTTTAAAGCAGCAGGCATTGTTTTAATATCAAACAGAAGAACACAGACTCCTTATGTTTTAAGAAGCAGCGACTCTTTTTACCTGCTCCAACTTAAAATGGACAGGCTGGTTGATAAGAAAAATGATAAGAGAAGTCCAAAATAGACTCTGAGAAATTTACTTCTTTTCTTTGAAATAACTCAATTGACTCAAAATACATATTCCAAAATGCTTCTCTGCAGATGTGTAGGTAAAATAATATAACCGTTATTTCTATTTCGAATGGGTGATGCCAAACAGAAACAGTGGGGCGAGGCCAGCAAAAGGAGTGCTCAGAAAGCCCCCAAATTTTGCCCCTTGGCTGCTCTAACCACCGACTCTAACCAGCATCCAGCTTCCTTGCCAAAAGCCTCTCTACAGATAGAATGTCTCCCCCTTCTAGACTGTGAGCCCACTGTTGGGTAGGGACTGTCTCTATGTGTTGCCAACTTGTACTTCCCAAGCGCTTAGTACAGTGCTCTGCACACAGTAAGCGCTCAATAAATACGATTGATTGATTCGGCCTCGCCAGTTGTTTTGGTATTTCATAGGTACGCTCCATATCTAGGGTCCCTAATGTTCCAGATGGAATTAGAACTCTACTTCAGCCTCCCCTAAAGAAATTAGAAAACTCCACCAGGGGAGAGAGGTTTTTTTTTAAAAAAAGTCCTACCTGCAGACCCACAACACTATGTACACTACACCTACGATGCAGTGTAAGTTGATGAGGTCAGGGTATGGGCCGGATTAATGCAGGAGCCAAAATTTAAGTGGGAGAGGAGATGCTGGGGGGAAAGGACGGGCACACCAGCTCCTTCTGACCTTCTCATCAGGCGGAGGAAAAAAAAAACCCAGGAAGAGGTGTCCCCGCAATCCCTCTTCCTTGTCCCTCTGTCCCACCCCGCCACATGGAGTGGATCTCTCCTCACAGCCCCGTGGCAGCCCAGGCCCTCAGTTTGGGTCACAGAGGGGCTCTATGGTTGGGCCAGTCTCTCCCACTCAGACAACCTCAGGCTGAGATGAGAGGACTGAGCACAACCCAGAGATCTCAAGGCCAATAGCTTCACCTGGCTCTGCTGGTTTCCCCCCCAACAGGAATCACTCTGATTGCCTTCTCCCCAGAACGTCCCTTCATCTCCCACTCTGACCACTACATTGGCCGTGAAGGAAGAGGTTCCCCTTCCACCTTCTTCACCTCAGGATTAGGCGGTGTCAGGGAGCAGCAATGTGCTCTGTACCTGAGCAGCCGGGTGGGCGGCAAGATGGAGGTTAAGAGCCAGATTGAACAGAACGGACTGGAGAGGTGTTGCACAACACAATCCTGCACTTCTCAACGGCATCCCTCCCTTCGCATCACTCACTCTCTGCAACTTCACCAGTGATGCAGGCTCCCTTCAGAAAGACACCTCAAAGCAGAGCCATGCCAGGCTTGAGCATGCTGCAGAACCTGTGCTCTGTGTTCCCCTCCCAGGGAAGCGAGGGATATGGTGCGACCGCGACAGAGCGGATTCCATGTTTCCAAATGACTCATGCTGGAATGTCCATCCCGCCACCTTTCATTTTATTGGAACGGCACTCCACTGAGTTCCAGTTACCTTTCGCAACTAGCTTGACCACCGTCACCACACAGCGCTTAGTACAGTGCTCTGCACACAGTAAGCACTCAATAAATACTATTGATTGAATGAGTGAATGAAAGTGGGCCTTCACTCCAAATGTTAATGAAGTTACCGCTTCAGTTTGAGCCCTGAAAAACTGTAAATCTCCCAACTGTGAGTGAAAATGAAAGTATCAAATTTACAGATTGGAGGTGTGGATGTTATTTGTTCTTCTTCCCATTTAGACTGGGAGCCCCTCATGGGGTCTGACTTTATCTTGTATCTTCAGTAGCCCTTAGTGCAGTGCTTGGCACAAGGTAAGCACTGAAATACCACAAAATCATGATTTTTGTGGCTAGAGGCATAATTAGGACATACTAACATTCACTGTTGTTTCACAGTCCTTTGTCTATTTGTATTTATAGAGCATAAGCTGTAAGTATAAGACTTTCATTTTCAGATGAGAACCAAAAAAAAAAAAAAGAGAGAGAGTGAGAGAGAGACAGAAGCAGAACTGCGAAGGGTATTATTCCCCAGGTTAGCGGCTAATGGCAGGAATATAAAATTTATTGCAAGCTAAAGAAACTTCAACGCGAGGTTAACTGACAGGGTAATCTGTGTTCCAGGAAATCAATGGAAAGAAACAGGATCCTGAAAATTTGGTATAAGTGGCACAGATGCAAAACGTAGCACAATCACTCTCCTGGGGGCTTTTTTCAAAGCAGCTTTAAAAAAAATTGTGAGTGAGGTAAAATTCCAACAGGCATTTATTTCACTATCACACCCACAGCAGCTTCTTCCTGAGACCGCTACCACCTCTGGGTAGTAAATTAGGCACTCAGAAACGCATTGCTTTCCGGCCCGGGCCATAGATAATGTAAGTAATGGTCCTTTAGTGGCTCAACTGAGTGAACCAACCTCTCTGGATGCCTCACTCTCTACCAGAGAGTGATGGGCTTAGAGGAAGATTGGTCACCCTTAACGATTACCGTGAAAAAGTATAACAAAAAACCCCAGCCCGAAGCAAATTCATGTTTTCCTCCTGTTATCTGAAAAGAGAACCAACAGCACTAAATCTTCAGAGGAAAAACTATTTTTGAGTGTGTGTGTGTGTTATTTGGTAAGTACTTTGTGACAAGTACTGAACTAAGCTCTAGGGTAGATTCCAGATAATCAGGCTGGACACAGTCCCTGTCCCACATGGGTACACAGTCCAAGTTGGAGGGAGAACAGGTTCTGAACTCAACTAGATTGAAACCTGTTGACTAAGGCCATATATTAATCAGTCCCCTTGCTGTTTGTGTATGGCAGGCCTGCTGATGTTGCTTCTAGGTGAATAGAACAGTCTGAAAAGATCAATATTCCATCCACAGCATGACCTCATTGAGTATTCACAGGGTCCATACTTCACGTAGAGGCTTAAACTCCTGTTTGGAGATCATGGTGTTGTTAGATGCTTTGCCTCCTGAGCCTCTTCACCTTAGGGGTTGGCTAGAGCTGCGGGAAGCTGTGCCCTCCTTGCTCCTTGTGACCTCTTTTTTTAAAAAAAAAATTTAAGCACTTACTATGTGTTATTTCAACTGACAGAATTCAGCTCTGCCTCCATGGCATAAATATTTGATCGTATGAAAGGCATTCCAGAAGCCATTTAGTAAGTAAATATTAGTCCCTTTTGGAAAAGTCAGCAGACTTGGCATGTGGCTGATTTTTCAAGGCAAGTCACAATCAATCATCTGCATGTCTTCTTATGCATAGTCACTGAGGGAACCCAGTGTGACCCAGGAACTTCATAAATAAATATAATAATAATAATAATGGCATTTATTAAGTGCTTACTATGCACAAAGCACTGTTCTAAGCGCTGGGGAGGTTACAAGGTGATCAGGTTGTCCCACAGGGGGCTCACAGTCTTCATCCCCATTTTACAGATGAGGGAACTGAGGCCCAGAGAAGTTAAGTGACTTGCCCAAAGTCACACAGCTGACATTTGGCAGAGCTGGAATTTGAACCCATGACCTCTGACTCCAAAGCCCAGGCTGTTCTCCACTGAGCCACGCTGCTTCTTATAATCAATAAATATGATATATCATATATATATATCATATATAATACAATATAATATTAATAAATATGATTTATTGAGCACTTATCTTGTGCAGAGCACTGTACTAAGCACTTGGGAGTGTAGAATGGAGTTTGAACATATGGGCCCATTAGCTTACCTAGGCTCTGATCTGGTTGTCTTGTATCTGCCCTAGTGCTTTGCACAGTGCTTGCCACACCATAAGTGCTACCAAAACCCACAGTTATTACTACTGTGTTGTCCTCTCCAGTTTTGACTGTGAGCTGCTTGAGGGTCAGGAGTCTTATCTGAACTCAATATACATTGTACGCTGCAAGCAAATACATTTAGTAATAGTAATAATACTACTAATAATAGAGAAGTAGCATGGCATAGTGGATAGAGCATGGGTCTGGGAGAAGGTCATGGGTACTAATCCCTCTCCACCACACATCTGCTGGGTGACCTTGGGCAAGTCACTTAACTTCTCTAGGCCTCAGTTACCTCATCCATAAAATGGGGATCAAGACTGTGAGCCCCATGTGGGACAGGGACTGTGTCCAACCCAAATTGCTTGTATCCACCCCTGCACTTGGTACAGTGTCTGGCACCTAGTAAGCACTTAAACACCATAATTATTATTAACTTGAACCTACGCCAGTACCTAGTATATTGCCTGATACACAGTTAAGGCTTAACAAATACCGTAAAAAATAGTACTAATAACTTTGCCATTTCTCTGATTAGCCCCTCAGCCCTTGTCCATCTCCAGCAGCAAGGGTTGCCCACACCCAATCAGTTCATATTTTCATCACCGAGGCACACCATTTGTTTTTTTCCAAAAGAAGCAGGGGCTGTTGGGTAAGGCAGAAACACTCTGGGCATGTTACTCCCCTCCTCAAAATTCTCCAGTGGCTGTCTGTCAACCTACGCATCAAGGAAAAACTCCTCACTCTCGGCTTCAAGGCTGTCCATCACCTCGCCCCCTCCCACCTCACCTCCCTTCTCTCCTTCTACAACCCAGCCCACACCCTCCACTCCTCTGCTGCCGCTAACCTCCTCACTGTACCTCGTTCTCGCCTGTCCCGCCGTCGACCCCCAGCCTACGTCCTTCCCCCTGGCCTGGAATGCCCTCCCTCCACACATCCGCCAAGCTAGCTCTCTTCCTCCCTTCAAAGCCCTACTGAGAGCTCATCTCCTCCAAGAGGCCTTCCCAGACTGAGCCCCTTTTTTCCTCTCCTCCTCCCCATCCCCCTGCCCTACCTCCTTCCCCTCCCCACAGCACCTGTATATATGTTTGTACAGATTTACTATTCTATTTATTTTGTTAATGATGTGCATTTAGCTTTAATTCTATTTGTTCTAACGACTTGACACCTGTCCGCATGTTTTGTTTTGTTGTCTGTCTCCCCCTTCTAGACTGTGAGCCCATTGTTGGGTAGGAACTGTCTCTATACGTTGCCAACTTGTACTTCCCAAGCACTTAGTACAATGCTCTGCACTCAGTAAGCGCTCAATAAGTACGATTGAATGAATGAATGAATGGCACGCTGGCTTTTGCTGAGGATCATAGGAGAGAGTAGAAGGGTTGAAGAGAATACCCCTCTTTGCTCTTCCCGCAAGACAGTTCTGCACCAGCTGTATAATGAGATGGAGTGCCCCGGAATCTCAGGAAGGCAAGCTTGCTCCAACTGCTAGACACCGAGTGCTAATAGCAAAGCATTTGCACCCTGTTTTCTTCTGGAACACTTCAGCTGCTTTGGCTACTTGTAGACAGGCTTGATGAATGTGAGGCCCAGCTGCACACAG